>NW_027361738.1:42195000-42802500 GCF_039654945.1 Dendrobates tinctorius
TGCAGCAGCCGCCATTGGAATTTTAAAGGAACAGAATTTTGGAGCGAGAGCTAAAGAGAATTTTTTTGTGCCAGAATGGGTTTCGGGGTTAAATTAAAGGAATAGAAATTATTCCGGGCATGCTCAGTTGTAAGAAAAACTGAATCCGGCGACGGATCCTGCACCCATAGGCTTCCATTATAGCCAACGACGGATTGCGCTGGATCCGTCGCTGTCCGACTTTTTGACGTACACTGAAAACGTTCCTATGTCTGTTGTATCCAGCCGACGGATACAGAATTTCCGACTGATCTGTCAAAAGACCGATGAAACCTGTGGCCATCCGTCGCTAATACAAGTCTATGAGAAAAAAACGGATCCAGCAAAATCAGTTGCAGGATCTGTTTTTTTCACAAAACGACGGCTTGTGACTGATGGCAAAAAAGTGATGTGTGAAAGAGGCCTAAGATGTCGTTGCTTTTGGAGATTGATGTTGCAGGTGCCCATTCTGTCAGCCCACGATCGTTGAAGTGGTTCTTTCACCAGATATTACAAAGCAAGCTGTATACATTTTAGCGCTGTGCATCATAGACCTGGTGAGATTGGTGTACCTAATGTGACGTTCCGTTCCTGAATATAATCTATGTAATAAATAACTGAACTTGTAAATGTTCAGATTAATATTAGCCAGGAAAACTTTTAGAAAAAGAGAACACACAAACACCTTGCAGATGTTGTCCTTGGTGGGATTTGAACCCCGGTCCAACAGTGCTTGAATGCAGCGTTTGAGTTAAACTGAAGGTGCCACCAGTTTTCTTGTAGCTTGGTTTTTTTTGTGTGAAATTAAGCTTGACATAGTAATGTATAAATGCAATGTTTGCAAACATTACCATATGAAAAATATATATATATTTTTTACAATTATATATAATTACCACTAGGGGGAGCATTTTCCATTTTTAGACCTCAAGCAGCTATATTAAAGGCCCCGTCACACACAGCGAGATCGCTAATTTTGTGACGCCACAGCGATCTTGCCAGCGATATCGCTGTGTGTGACATGTATCAGCGACCGCTCCCCCCCTGCTGGGTATCGCTGATCGTGCTCGAACGTCTTGGGCCATTTTTTGATGTTGGTCTCCCGCTAGCCAGCATGCATCGCTGCGAGAGACCAGCAATCAGCGACACTGGGAGCTGGTTTCCAAGGTAAACAGCGGGTATCTAATACCCGCTGGTTACCTTGGATACCAGCTTACTCGCTGGTCCTGATCGCGAGTGAGTCTGTCTAACTATGTCCCAACGATCCCATCCACGTCGGATCGTTGGGACATTGAAGCGTGTAACGGGGCCTTAAGACTTACCAGCTTTAGGGTATGTTTCCATGGTCACTAAACGCTGCGGATTGGATGCTGCGTACATTCGCAGCGGCCAGATGTTACAGCATATAGTGGATGAGATTTTATGAAATCCCATCTCCACTATGCGTATCTGGACATGCGGCACGTCTTTATAGACCGCAGCATGTCTACCTTGCGGAGACGCTCAGTTTCTGCAAGATAAATATTGTATAGGATGCGGTGATTCCACATGCGGAATAACCGCTCGTACAAAAGCCGGCAGCGTTTTGGACGGAGCTGTGTCCAAAGCACTGCCAATACTGACTGTGGAGACATAACTTTACTCTGTTAGCTGGAAAATTGGGGCAGTGACTGCTGACATCACCATTTTCTTCCCCTTTTGGGTGTTCTAGTACTCCTGGGGCAGAATGAAGAGCAGCATCACAGGGCAGCGCCATTTTGTGGGTGACTGCCCTGTGATCTGCTATCACCAGCAATTGGGAAGCACAGCTTGTTTACAGAGGAGCAGAAGACAGTGGACTTAACCAGAGGAAGAGTGAAGACATCTGGTGTGTATGGAGCAGCATTATGGAGTACTCCCCAGGAGCTGTGATTCATCCCTCAGTAAGATAAGGAGCTGCAGATCTGCAGTGAATGGCCAGACATTGTGGAGGGGGGTGAGAGATGCATGTAATCTGGGTGAGAGAGACCTATGTAGTATGCCGAGGGCTCCATGAAAATGGCAGCTGAACACTCCCACTACTGTCAATTGTGCAACCCTGTAGAATAGGTATAGGGAGTTTGTATCGTATCAACCTTTGTAAGTTTCAGTTTAGTGCAGTTTTTTTGTGTGTGGTGATTTCCAATATTCCTTATGATCTTAATATGGTTGTCATCCTTGTGATCCGAGAGCAAATCCTGTAATAAACAAGACCACCAGTTCGGTGTAACCACTGTGAAGAGTCGAGGACTATATAAATAGCGCATGTGGGTGTGCGGGAGAAGCTGGAATTCTCATAACATGACCTTCAGCTTTCCATACACATCACTGGTGGCGAGCGGCTAATGCACTTCGAGGATTCCCGCAGTGTGACTTCTGCTCTTAGTTTTATTTGTTATAACGACTGAAAAATAACAAGATCATAAGGGTGAACTCACAGTAAGAGTAGGGCCGTCTTTATATTTGCCTACCTCATGTGCATCGCTCAAAGGAAATCTGTCACCAGGTTTTTGACCTCTAATCTGAGAGCAGCGCAATGTAGATACATCACTGGAATCAGTGTCTCTGTATCACTTACTGGGCTTCGTTGTAGTTTTGATAAAATTACGATATCATTAGAGGACTAGTAAACCTGTTGCCATGTAGCCCATCATATTTATGAGCTCTGTATAACCCTGCCCCCCACTACTGATTTGTACCTTTCTGTGTACACTGTGCATAGGCAGTAAGCAGCCAATCTGTGCTGTGGGTGAGATATACAGAGCTCGGCATTCGGAGTACTTCCAAATCTGTTTATGAGAAAATAAAAAAAAACGGATTCTGAATTCACTGGACACCTGGGCTGGTGATTATTGTATTGAAGTGTATAAAGGCACTCTGTACAGTTATCAAAACAGGTTTTTTTATTAACATACACAGAAGAAAACAATTTTGCACCATTTGATCTTGCCATGCCACACGTCCTACATCAGAGATAAAGTAGGCGGCTAATTGGTCCCTCATTTGGCCAACTTCAACTGATGACCTGAGAGGGTGCTGAGTGAAATCAGGCAATGGGTTAGGAGCTGCATCATCGAGTTCAGAGTTAGGGCGAGTCTTTAGCCATAACAAAATTGTGACGAACCACACACTCTTTCACCACCTCATCCACTGTTTCCAGTTTAAGATTAATGGCTGTGCCAAGATTTCGCCATCTGGACACAAGAATCCCAAAGGCACACTCTAAAGTTCTTCGTGCCCTTGTGAGTCTGTAATTGAATATTTTTCTTGTGTGGTCCAAGTCCCGGCTGGAGTAGGGTTTCAGCAGGTTTTGGCACATTTTGAAAGGCCTCATCCCGAACCATAACTAATGGTAGTGGCGGACCTTCGGTGTGGGGAAGAGGCCGGGGCAGGGGGGAATTAAAATGGTTGCCATACAGCTACGGCCCATTTCCGAGTTTTTAAAAGCCTGGGAGTTATTGCCCCAGCCAAATGCCCCAATGTCCACTACAACAAACAGTCTGCATCCGCAATGGCCATGAGTACTGTAGAAAAGTACTTTTTATAGTTATAGTACTCCGATCCACTTGTTGGGGGTTTGGTTATCCTGATGTGTTTCCCATCCACCGCTTCCAAACAGTTGGGGAAATTGCAGACTGTCAAGAATTGTTCAGCGATTTCCATCCACTTTTCCGCAGTGGGCAGGAGCATAAATTCTGGACACAGAACGTCCCACAAAGCCCAGCAGGTGGACATTCCAAGCCGGTACTGGAATTGGAGTGATAGGGTCTCTCCAGTAGCCAGGAATCTGCAAAACAGAGAAAAAAAATTAATATTTATGTCTAGGGTTTTTGCAAAACACTGAAATGAGAAAATTAGTACATGGCATAACAATAATTCTGCTGGCTTTGGATTAGTACATGGCAGAACAAAAACAATTATGCAGGCATTGGTTTTTAAATATTACGTACCGTAATGTGACCAGGAGCCCATCCTCAGTAGGAATCGCACGACGGAGCTGGCTGTCCTGTCTCTGGATGGCTCCTTGAACACGACCAAGCAAATCCATGAAGCTTTCTTGGGACATCCGGGTATAGTCAATAAATTTTGCCATTTTTGTCTGGAGCTCTCTGTAGAGGGTATGGTATGCTCCACGGCTCTCCCGGACTTTAATAATCTGTTGTATCCAAAAACGCCGCCGCTGCGGTCTTCGCTTTCTCTCTCTCTCTCAGCCTTTTTTGCTGGCAAGCAAAAGCCTGAGACAGCACGATGTCCAGATCCAAGTTGAAGCGATAACTCTCCCACCGCAGAGCCATGGTGACACAGGAAACAGCAGCAAAATCTGAAGAATTCAGCTGTAACAGGGTCTATATAAAGAATTCCCATAACACGCCCACTAGTGTCCCATTGGTGGAGTCTGTTTCAAGGATTCTCCTCCTGTGAAATGTGACACCTAGAGAATGCATGCGCCTAAAAAAATGCAAACGCTGCATTTTTTGTCATGCGTATGCTGATGCGTATAAAAAAAACGCTGCGTTTGCATGCGTTTCTACTAGCGCACGATGCGCTGCTCACAAAGATGCAAATGTGAAACTAGCCTAAGTGATAAATCTCTGGTATCGGGGTCTCTGTCTCCACATTATGCTGCTCTCCGATGGGATAGCAGTAACCTGGTGATATATTCCCTTTAAGAGGGGATAAAACCCTCCCATATTTCATTTGTTTGCTTGTCTTATGATCTATGCGTAAATCGTATAATGTATTTCCTTGTAGCCCTGAAAAAAAAAAAAAAAGCGGTTTTCAAACGACTGAATAATGCTATCGGTGTACTGTCCATATTTTCTGTGGAACCATGCATGTGAATTTGAATAGTGTGACAATGGGCCGGGCATGGGGGAAAAAGACGACAGATTTATGAGACGTTTTAACTGCGGTAGTTAAGGGTACTCAAAACACAGTGCCGTTAATTCACGGCACTGTGGAGAAAGTAGCACCACCCCAGAGTCAGATTTTCTTCGGGGTCTCTGCTGCCGGGGGTAGTCGACCCCCGCTTTTGCGATCGCTGTTATTAACCGTATGACGGCGACCACAAAAAAAGCTGAGATTTTGCATTTGACTTCTCTCTCCTCTGATGTGATCGCACATCAGAGGAGAGAGAAATAGGGTGCCTGATACCTCCCGGTGGTCCCCAGGCCCTCCTGCCTCCTCCCGGTGGGCGCCGCCACCTTTCCGGGAAGAAAATGGCGGCCGCATGTGCAATTTGCCCGCCGAATCTGCTGGCTGGCAGATCCGATTCATTCATTACAGGTACACTTTAATCACTGTGATAAACCTTATCCCAGTGATCAAAATAAGAGGTAAATAACCCCCACCCCCGATTCATCCCCTTAGGTAAATATGATGAATTAAAGAAGAATTTATTTTTATTTTTTCCGTTAGGGTTGGCATTAGGGGTTGGGATTAGGGTTAGGGGTGTGTTGGGGTTAGGGTTCGAGCCAGAATTGAGAGGTTTCCACTATTTACCAACTTTGGGGGTCTAATTTCTCCTGTTACCATTGGGAAAATAAAAAAATTGGGGGCTAAAAAAAAAATCACTTTTGTGGGGGAAAAAAAAGATTTATTTTCACGGCTCTGCGTTTATAAACTTCTGTTAAGCACTTGGGGGTTCAAAGTGCTCACCACACATCTAGATAAGCTCCCTAAGGGGTCTAGTTTCCAAAATGGGGTCACTTGTCGGGGGTTTCTACTGTTTAGACACATCAGGGGCTCTCCAAACACCACATGATGCCCGCAGAAATTTCCTTCAAAGTCTGCATTCCAAAATGGCGCTCATTCCCTTCCAATCTGTCCCATGTGCCCAAACAGTGGTTCCCCCCACATATGGGGTATTGGTGTACTCAGGACAAATTGCACAACCACTTTTGTGGTCCAATTTCTCCTGTTACCCTTGGGAAAATAAAAAATAGCGGGCTAAAAAAAATCATTTTTGAGGAAAAAAATGATTTTTTTTTTTATATTCACTGCTCTGCGTTATAAACTTCTGTGAAGCACTTGGAGGTTCAAAATGCTCACCATACATCTAGATAAGTTCCTTAAGGGGTCTAGTTTTCAAAATGGTGTCAGTTGTGGGTTTTGTTTTTTTTCACTGTTTAGGCACGTCAGGGGCTCTCCAAATGTGACATGGCGTTCAATCTCCATTCCAGCCAATTTTGCATTGAAAAAGTCAAACTGTGCTCCTTCCCTTCTGAGCTCTGCTGTGCGCCCAAACAGTGGTTTACCCCCATATATGGGGCATGGGTGTACTCAGGACAAATTGCATAATAACTTTGGGGGTCTAATTTCTCCTGTTACACTTGTAAAAGTAAAAATTTGGTGGCGAAAAGATCATTTTTGTGGAAAGAAAATGATTTTTTTTTCATTTTCACGACTCTACATTATAAACTTCTGTGCAGCACTTGGAGGTCAAAAGTGCTCACCACACATCTAGATAAGTTCCTTAAGGGGTCTAAGAAGCGTTTTTTTTTTTTTTTTTTGTTTGTTTTTTCCCTGTGGATCTCTGGGCCCACATGGTATTTCTCATATGCACTTTATAGCCACTGAAGTATTATCTGATGCTGCTACATATGTATTATATTTATGATGTGCAATACCTTTGACAGTGGCTTTATGTACTTATCTGGTTCTTTGGGAGATTAGTAGGTGTGGTAAGTCATTGCTTCTATAATAAGGCATGACTCAGTGTAGGTCCTTTTTGTATTTTAAATGTTTTCAATATGCTTTGTGTGCTTTCTTGCTTTTTGTAATATTGTCTAATAAAGTGTCATTATTCTTTATATATACAATTGAAGTGCTCCTTTTATATATGGGCATGATCTTTTTTTTTTTTTTTTCTTGCTCTTCTATGTCGGGTTTCCACTGTTTAGGCACATCAGGGGCTCTCCAAACGCAACATGGCGTCCGATCTCAATTCCAGCAAATTCTGTGTTGAAAAAGTCAAACGGCGCTCCTTCCCTTGCGAGCTCTGCCGTGCGCCCAAAAAGTGGTTTACCCCCACATATGGGGTATCTGTTTATTCAGGAGAAATTGCACAACAAATTTTGTGGTTCATTTTCTCAACACTTGTGAAAATATAAAATAGTTCTGAAGTAAATTTTTTGCAAAAAAAAATTAAATGTTAATTTTTTCCTTCCATATTGCTTCAGTTCCTGTGAAGCGCGTAAAAGGCTAATAAACTTCTTGAATGTAGTTTTGAGCACCTTGAGGGATCCAGTTTTTAGAATGGTGTCACTTTTGGGTAGTTTGTCATGTACACCCCTCAAAATGACTTTATATATTATGTGGTCCCTAAAAATTGTTTTGTAAATTTTCTTGTAAAAATGAGAAATCACTGGTCAACTTTTAACCCTTATAACTTCCTAACAAAAAAAGGTTTCCAAAATTGTGCAGCTGTTATGTCGACATGTGGGAAATGTTATTTAATAAGAAATTTGTGACACATCTCTCAGATTTTATGGGCATAAAAATTTTAAAGTTTGAAAATTGCAAGTTTCAAAATTTTCGCCATATTTCCGTTTTTTTCACAACTAAACACAAGTCATATCGAAGAAATTTTACCAAATACATGAAGGAAAATGTCACGAGAAAACAATCTCAGAATCGGCAGGATCCGTTAAAGCGTTCCAGCGTTATAACCTCATAAAGTGACAGTGGTCAGAATTGTAAAAATTGGCCCGGTCATTAAGCTGCAAAATGGCTGTCACGAAGGGGTTAAAAAAACCACTTGGGTAAATAACTTAAAGGGCTATTGCCAGTGATAGTATAGAGGATTGTGAAAATGTGGATAGTGCTGCCTCATGCAGATGAGCTGGTGGCACTTACTAAAAATGTCATCCATTACTTTGTGAGTTTCCAGTTGTAGAGGGATGTAAGCACTATATAGAACGAGCAGTTTTGAACTAGGAAATGTGCAGCAGTTTGGGAAACCAAGGGGTATTTTCTTTTTGATAGGGGATCACTTGGAGTATGTGCGCACGATCAGGAATAGCAGTGTTTTCGACCCAGCTCGCCTTCCCAGTGTTCTATGATACAAGCAGATCGCATGGGATTTCTAGAAATCCCATGCCCACTATGTTTCTATTTGACGCAGCATAAACTCACCTGCGATGTGAGTTTACGAGCCGCAGCATGTCCATTTTTGTTGCGGAGGCGCTAGTCTCATCTACAATGAGTTTTTTTTTTATTTTTTTTTATTTTCTCGTTTACGTAGGTTTCCTCCCACACTCCAAAGTCCTACTGATAGAATTTAAATTGTGAACCCAATTGGGACAATGTCTGTAAAGTGCTTTGGAATATGACACTGTATAAGTATAATAAATAACCCTTTAATATAGGTGAAAGTTGTGCTGTGAATTTTGCGTGCCATTCACTTACAAGGATATTGTAAATAAAAAAAAAAAAGGGATGTTCTAGGATTAATGCAGTTCATTTGACTGTCAATCACGTCATTTTGTGTGTGTGTTCCTTTGTGTGGCTGTCTCCTAGTGTTTAGCACACCGCATGTCTCAGGTCACAGTGTGACCTAAATCCTGCAGCGCTGCTCTGAGCGAGCATTTCTAAAAATACCATTCATAGACTCCAGCAAAAGTCAGCTTGTAGTTCCTGTTCCCAGCATGCTGGTGTTTGTGTACTAGATTTTATATTTTGCTGATCAAAAATGTAGTGTGTTTGTGTTTAATATATACCCACCCACAAGACAAACCTCTGCAGTAGTAAAAGAACAAAAATTCACTCAGAATATAGAGCATAGGAGTATGATATATAATACGCACTGACGTTGGCATAATACTCAATGACTTCATCATTATGCGTTTTTTTTTCTAGGTTCCTTGACTCAATCTGTCTAAACCATGGTTGACTATTACCAAGTGCTAGGAGTTCAAAGGAATTCTTCTCCAGAGGATATTAAGAAAGCGTGAGTAGTACATAAATAATCTTTTCAGGTTTCTGGGATTATTTCTTGTTAACTTTCATCTAAATCTGACTTATTCGCTAAATATAAACCTGTTTCCTGTGCTTTTAAGACACAATACCTAAACATTTTAACTGTTTGAATGCTTGCTTAGTAGTGATGAGCGAACTTGCTTGGAAAAGTTAAGTGTCTTCTGCATATGTTGCGACTGTTGAATAGCCGTGAGAAAAACATATTTTTCGTGCATGTCGAAGACACACTGTTATCCGAGCATGCTTGAGTGATAACTTCTTATTCGAACATGTTGGCTCATTACTATTGTTAAGCCTCTTATTTTCCACCCTCCCTATGCACCTTAACATCTTAACCCCCGGAGGTATTTTTGTTTGAGTTTTCGTTTTTTCGCTCCCTTTTTTCCCATAACTTTATTTTTCCATCAATATGGCCATGTGAGGGCTTGTTTTTTTGTGTGGGACGAGTTGTACTTTTGAACACCACCATTGGTTTTACCATGTCGTGTACTAGAAAACTGGGAAATTCCAAGTGCGGGGAAATTGCAAAAACGGCACAATCCCACACTTGTTTTTTGTTTGACTTTTTTGCTAGGTTCACTAAATGCTAAAACTGACCTGCCATTATGATTCCCCAGGTCACTACGAGTTCATAGACACCAAAAATCCGTAGCGTCTCCATTTTTCGTGAGTGAGGGCTTATTTGCGTGCCGAGCTGACGTTTTTAATGATACCATTGTGCAGATATGATCTTTTGATCGCCCGTTATTGCATTTTAATACAATGTTGCTGCAACCAAAAAAATTTAATTCGAGTTTTGACTCTCTCACTACGCCGTTTAGCGATCAGGGTACATTTTTATTTTATTTATTTTTTTTAAAATTTTTGATTGGGCGATTCTGAACGCGGCGATAATAAATGTATTTTTTTTTTTTTATTTATTTTTTATATTTTGAATGGGGCAAAAGGGGAGTGATTTGAACTTTTGTATTTTTAATATTTTGGCGTGCTTTGACTAGAAGCTGCCATAACCCAATCGGCACTGCTACATACAGGCGATCAGTTAACCTGTATGTAACTGAATTACTCACTTGCTTTGAGCTCCGACCACTGGGCAGCGCTCATAGCAAGCCGACAGTGACAACCATAAAGGCCTCGAGACCTGGTTGTCATGCCAACCTACCAGTGACCCGTGATCACGTGACTGGGGTAACCGGTGGGCGGATTTCCGGTGCTATTGCAGGAAGCGCTTGTTAAATGCATTTGTCAGCGCTTGACAGCGGCATTTAACGGGTTAATAGCCACGGGTAGATCGCGATTCCACCCGAGGCTATTGCGGGCACATGTCAGCTGTTCAAAACAGGTGCCATGTGTCGAAAGGTGTGGGCACACTGCCGGAGCCCACATCAAAGACGGGGAGTCCGACATTGGCGTAAATGTATGCACGATGTCTGAAAGTTAAATGGAATCATTCAGCAGGTTATTGCTCCATAATCTGAGAGCAGCATAATGTAGGGGCTGAGACCATGATTCCAGCAAAGTGTCACTTTCTGGGCTGCTTGCTGTCATTTTGATACAATCCTTCTTTTCTCTGCTTCAGATCTAGCAGAGCTCTGAATGCTGAGCTGTGTGTAACCCCGACCACGTCACTGATTGGCATCTGTAAATGTTGGGGGTGGGTTTACGTACAGTAAACGCCAGTCACACACAGCGAGATCGCCAGCAAGATAGCTGATTTTGTGACGCCACAGCGATATCGCTGTGTGTGACATGGATCAGCGACCACCCCCCTGCCGGGTATCTCTGATCGCACTCGAACATCCTGGGCCGTTTTTTGATCATTGGTCTCCGATGGCCAGCGCACATCGCTGCGTGTGGCAGCGAGAGATCAGCGATGCTGGGAGCTGGTTTCCAATGTAAACAGCGGGTATCTAAGAGCCGCGTGGCTCTTAGATACCCGCTGTTTACATTGGAAACCAGCTTGCTCGCTTGTCCTGATCGCTGGTGGGTCTGTCTAACTATGTCCCAGTGATCCCATCCACGTCGGATCGTTGGTGGGATCGCTGGGACATTTGATACGTGTAACAGGGTCCTTACTTGGAGGCACCAGACAGCTAGTCTGTAGTGGTAATTTCCTGCTGATAAAACACCGATTTTCTTGAAACTGCAACAGACAGCTTAAGTGACAAATCACTGGAATCGAGAGTCTCATTCCCTACATTGTTTCGCTCTGATTACTTGGCAAAACCTGTGGACAGATTCCCTTTACCTGAGCATGCATATATTCTCAGTGGGGGGTTGGCAAGTAAGCTGATGTTAAGCTGTCTGGCAGCGGCTTCTCTGCTGTGAGGACAAAAGATCAAGCATGCTGAATTTCGAACATTCCAGATCTTCCTTCCACATCCCACCATTGTGTGTACCTTTTTATATATTTTAAAAGTATCATGGCTGATTCTTCATTATATAGCACATAGTCTACAGTTCTGTCATGATCACTTTTTCTTTTGACTGTTCACATTTCTCTATCGCTTCATTGGGGAACACAGGTAACCATGGGTGTATGCTGCTGTCGCTAGGAGGCTGACACTATTCAAATAAAGTAAAAACTGGCTCCTCCTCCGTAGCATACGCCCACTGACGGGCAGGAAGTACCTCAGTTTAAGCTTAGTGTCTGTAGGAGGCGGACCTGAATCTAACACCAGGTCCGCAGTGTTTTCTTTCACAGGTTTCTGTGTGAACTTATTAATCCTTTTCCCTTTGTTTTTCAGATACAGCTCGTCGGGTAACAGGGTGCAGATTGCTCACCCTGTTTTCCCACTTTTAAGCGACCGAGAGAGCAGTGTGGTGTCACCCGCATTGCCCACTCTCGGACCCTCTGGCAGGACTTGTCCCCTCTCCCCCTTCTGGGGTGGTTCAGGGTGACTCTCGGTGGCCAGTCCTTGCCTTATCCCCTCCTCACCCCTCTCCTCGGAGAGGGCTGAGAGGAAGACTGTTGTCACTGGTGGTGGCCTTCCCCCTTTTTAATAAGGGGTCGATAGGTGCGGGAAGGAGGATCTTCATTTCCAGGACCCTCTCACTTCCGAGGGCTCCTGATGCAATCCTCATCTATCAAGAGGAGCCGGATTCAAGTAGGTGGTAAGCCAGTGAGCCCCCCCCCAGCAGCTTCCTCTGGCAGCAGCTCCCCTGTTTACCGGTGTATAGGTCCCCGCTGTAGACAGCCTCTCTCCCCTCCCCCCCCCCCCCCCCGGTCCACAGGTTCAATTTTCGTGCCTTTTTTCCCATAGCGCGCGGCCCCGGCATTTTTGCAGGCTTTCTTCTATTTCTTTTCCTATTATCTCGCTCTTTTCCACTGCCGGGCACCCACCCTTCTGCGCGTCATCCCCGGCGCCGGCGATTGGGCCGTTTGCAGGTCGCACACGCCTCCTCCGCTTGTCAGCCTATCAGGCCGCAGCCTATCTGGTTCCTTCTGCTAATTCAGCCCCCGGTTTTGAGCATTCTCTCCCGGCCACGTAACCACGCTTTTGCTAGCCTCAAGCCAGTCAGTGTCCCTCGGCCAATCAGTGCGCTCCCTGAGCATTACCAGGCAATCAGCATGCGCTTTGGGCTTAGACACGCCCCCCTCCCGATGGCCTTGTTGTTTTTCTTTAGTCAGTGAGTGGGCCTCTCTATAGCCCTCTCTCCCTGTCACCTGAGTCTCGACCCCAGTATAGCGTCTCAAGGCCTGCTAGTTTGGTATCATGCACTATCTGTGGACTTGTGCACTGTCTGCCACCATCTGCCGCAGGACCCAGAATGCACAGCAGGCAGTGTGTCTTCGTCTGTAGCAGCGGACGAAGATTTGTGCATCTCCAGCGGGCTCGGCAGGCATCCATCTCTATCCGGCACCGGATCTGGGAAACTCTGCAGCCTGAGCAGCAACAGCACCATCTCGGGTTCAGGTAGGACCAGCCCAGGCTGGTTGCCCTTTTTTCTACCTTTTATAGGGACTTATCTATCCCCAGCAGCAGTCTTCGTCTCTCCCTTTGGCCACCATCTGTATAACAGCAGTAGCCTTCTGACCAGTCTGCATTGTTTTTGCCCGTTCTACAGCTTTTTCTGTCTCTGCCCTTTAGCAGTCCCCTAACGACCAGGTCGAGAGCACTCGCCCCCCCTCCAAAGTGGGCTGCCATGTCTGTCATTATCCGACCTGACAGAGGCTTCATAGTCACAATCCAGGTCCTGGAGCGCCTTTTGCATCAGTCTGCTGCCACCAGTTCTCCGAACACCTTTTATGGTGGTTCGCACGCACCTGTCTGGTATGGAACAAGGGAAGCAAGACCAGGTCCCTCGGCATCTGCCTGGAGGACGGCGCTCTCCTCCCTCCTGAGTGGGCTGTTGCCATGTCCCAGCCGGTCTCCAGCCAGACAGTAGATTCAGTGTTCAGAATGAAAGCACTCCCCTCCCTCCAGAGTGGGCTATTGCCAGGTCTCAGTCAGTATTGGACCTGACTAGAAAATTCACAGTCCCTGGAATGCATGCCGCATCTGTCTGCCGCCACCAGTGCACCGAACCCCTCCCATGGTGATTCGCATGCACCCGACCACGACCTTCACAGGGACAGATCAGAAGGAATTAGGAAGCGGACTTTGTCTAGCTCTTCATCCAGTTCATCGGGCCCCTCTGCGACATCCAAAATGCCCCTCTCTACCCGTTCCCCCTCCTCGGAGGCGGACGTCGGGTCGGATGTAGCTTTTCAGTCAGAGTCTGACTCGGAGGTGGATCAGACTTCTAGGACGCGGGACTTGGTAGGTAGCCTTATTTCAGCTATCGTTCAAACTCTCGAAGTAAAAGTGGAGCATGCGGCTGCTCAGGACATCGCCGTTTCATTCAGGCGGTGAGATGTCCCTCCAGCATTTTTTCCCTAAGAGTTTGAGGCTACCACCTCTAGACACTGGGAACTTCTCGGAAAATGATTCCCAGGACGAAAACGTCTCGATGTTTTAGACCTTTTTAGTTTAGACCGTGTCTGCATTTGGTCCCATCCCCCTAAGGTGGATCTGCCTTTTTTCACGCTTAGCCTCCCAAACTATTCTGTCCAGCCCTGAGGCGTCAGGCACTTCTCTCTGACCTAATTTCGCCTCCTCTTGAGTGCTGAAAGACATATTTCCCTGGGCCAGGATTCTTCGCTGGGGGATTATGGCGGCGGTTCCTACAAAGGAGCTAGCAGATCTAGCTCTTTTGGACCAAGCTGGTCCAGATCCCTTCTGACGCCACCAGAAGTGTAAGCACCTCTCTGCCTTTCCTCGGGCGGTTCCATCCAGCAGGACCGTTCTCCTGCACAAAGGGATAGAAGAAAACCTTCCTTCAAGCTATTCCGAAGTCCTCCGGATCCCCCTATCACAGATTCTCCTCTAATGATGGGTCCACCCCTACCTGGGTTTCTTTCCAGGGTGGAAGGCAGGTTTCATCTTTTTCGGAGACTTGGTTGTCGGCGGTCGACGCCTGGGTCAGGGTGATCGTTACACCCGGCTACAAGATGGAATTTTCTTTGCCCCAGGAAGACATTTTTCCTTACTGCCAATTCAACCCCCTCATGGGTTCTCCAAGCCGTCTCGTCCCTGCCTAAGCTCAGGTGTCATTGTACCCGTTCCTTGGCACGAACGTTTTTTTTTCTGGTTTCTACTCGAACCTCTTCATGCTCCCGAAAACGTTTCTCCCCGATCTTTGACCTCGAGCAGTTGAATTGCCACCTTTGGATTCGCCTCTTCAGAACGGAGTCCTTACGCTTGGTGTTCCCCTTCATGGAACAGGGGAACTTGCTTTACTCTGTGGACATTCAGAATGCTTTCCTGCACATTTCTATTGTGTACGGCATCGAAGGTTCCTTCGGTTTTGCGATGCAGGACCATCTTTACCAGTTCACGCCACTCCAGTTCAGCCTGGCATCCGCTACCGCGGTCTTCAGAGGTCATGGCGGCGGTCATTGAAACGGTATCTTTTGCCCAGCTTCACACTCGCCCTCTTCGATTGGCCCTCCGGTCTACCTGGGACAAGAAAATTGTTTCCCTGTACTGTTCCCTGGATCGGCCAGTGCTTTTACCTCTCAATGCGAAGCAGTCCCTCTCTTCGTGGACACAGTCCGTCTCTGCCCTGCACAGGAGGTCTTCTCTCCCGCTCTGTTGGCAGATCATCAACATCAATGCCAGGCTTCAGGGTTGGAGAGCAGGCTTCCTCATTCTCGTAGTGCAAGGTCGCTAGAATGTTCATGAGACCCTCCTCCTCATCTGTCTCTTGGAGATGAAGGCAATTCTTCTTGCCCTCCTCCGCTGGCAGTCTCTCCTTGCAGGCAAGCCAGTCTGCAGTCAGTCGGACTTTGTCACAGCTGTGGCAGTAGTAGTAGTATGGCGCTGCCATATTCCCATATTCCGCAGCGCTTTACAATTTGCACACATCATCGCTGTCCCCGATGAGGCTCACAATCTAAATTTTTTAAATGGATCATCGGGGGTTACCGTCAGGCGTGTAGTCTCTCAACACCGCCGTCTTCGGCTAAATTTGTCGGAGGTAAGGCATTCCGGATGCCCACAGAATGAATTCTCGAACGAACCAAAAGGTTCCCCGGTACGTTACCAGGTTCCAGAATCCGATGGCTGTCGGCTGCAACGCACTTGTGATTCTGTGGTCCCAGTTTCAGATGCCTCTTCTGTCCCTCCTCTTCCCTTAATCACGAGTCAAAAAAAAAAAAAATCAGTCACAGGGGTTTCCAGTAGTCCTGACAACTACAGGCTGTTAAGTCAGACCTGGTACCTGGAGCTGGCGAACAAGCCCATGGATGCCTCCTGGGGCTTTCCAGACTGTCCGGATATTGTTCTGCAAGGCCTCTCTTCCGCCACAGTTTGCACAGTCGTTTAAGTTTAACGCCCTGGCCTTGAAGCCTACTTCTGAAAGTGACTGGAGTTTTTCCCATCAGGTCATTCTGTCCATGCTTTGGGCGAGAGAACCTGCATCCTCAAGTTTCTGACGATCTGATTCAGGTGGCGTAAGTACTACTATTTGGTTCCATTAGCCTTATTGGCTACAAGAGGAGATATCGGGGGGAGTTCTGAGTTGGCAGCATTATCCTGCCGTCCTCCGTTTCTTTTTCAGTCCACATTAGTGCAGACATTGTCCTTTCTTCTCTGGATAAATCCAGGGGCAGTTTCTTGCTAGGCCTCGGCTTTAGAGGTTGCAGGGCCGTGACCTAGTCATATTTGCATGTTATGGCAAAGTCTTACAAAGTTCATACTTGTGTCTAGTCCGATGCAGGCCTAGGAAGGAAAGGTGCTACAGGCAGCGGTTACGCACCGGCCGGCCTCAGTCCTTTTTTTTTTCTCTGCATTCCTCCCGTTCCCACCCTTGGGGACTGCTTTAGGACGTCCCATGGTTACCTGTGTCCCCCCCCAATGAAGCGATAGAGAGAGGGATTTTTGTGTACTCACCGTAAAATCTCTCTGGAGCCTTCATTGGGGGACACAGCACCCTCCCTATTTGTTATACTGGCTTTAGGCCTACGTGCCTTGGTTGTTGAGCCGGTACATATGTGGAGTTTGTTGGTTTCTTCTCCTACTGCTTTAACACTTAACTGAGGTACTTCCTGCTGGTCAGTGGGTGTATGCTACAGAGGAGCCAGTTTTTACTTTATTTGCTTAGTGTCAGCCTCCTAGCGACAGTAGCATACACCCATGGTTACCTGTGTCCCCCAATGAAGGCTCCCAGACAGAGATTTTACGGTGAGTACCAAAAATCCTTCTTTTTTTTCACACACTTTAAATAGAACCGATCACAGGTTTTCCCCATATAAAGTAACGCAACCACGTCTCAGCCTCTTGTTACATAATTTTAATATGCTGTATGTATGTCTCCAATTCTCTCTGCAAGGCACAAAAAGACCTTTAAAGGGAACCTGTCACCCCCCCCCTCTCCAGGGCGTTTCAGTTAAAGAGCCACCTTCAGCAGTACTAAGGCTGCACTCTGTGAAGGTGGCTCTTCTTTTTCTGACCCCCAGTAATGCCAAAATATTGACTTTTATAATTTGCTCCTCATACCTGTAATGTGTCCCCCCCTCTATGAGCTGCCTACCATCCGTCAATCATGCCTGTCCGGTGCCTCGGCGCCGCCCACAATCTGTCCATCATGATGCCCCGTGCGTCGCTGCCTCCTCTTGATTTGAATCCCAGCGCTTGCGCTGTAACAAGAGTTCTCGGGCATGCGCAGTGTGCGCTGCCAGAGAACCGACATCTGGCTATTGCACCTTCGTGTTGTGGAGGCCCCAGCCGTGCAGAGTGAATACATCATAACACACTGCGGGGCGGGATCTGGGGCCTCCACAATACGCAGGCGTAATAGCCTGATGTTGGTTCTTGTGCAGCGCACACTGCGCATGCCCGAGAACACTTGTTACAGCGCAGGCGCCGGGATTCAAATCAAGAGGAGGCAGCGACGCACAGGGCATCATGGACAGATCGTGGGCGGCGCCGAGGCACCGGACAGGCATGATTGACCGGATGGTAGGCGGCTTATAGAGGAGGACACATCATACCTGTGGGACACACTACAGGTATGAGGAGCTAATTATAAAAGTCAATATTTCTCTCACCCATGACAGCACCACGGAGAGAGGGGGTCCGCCCATCAAGGACAGGAACCTACAGATAAAAAGGCGGCACCTCTCCTCCGCCCCCAGTTGGGTTCCTGTCCTTGACGGGTGACCCGTGGAACCAGCAGCAGCAGCTTACCTGTGAAGAGGAGTCCAGGGCCGATTCGTCCGGTACACCGGCAGCGGGGAGACCCCTGTCGTGGCGGGGTCGGTGCCTGAAGCGCCACCGCTGTCGCCGAGGGGCTGTACAGGGTGAGCGGGCGGGGAGGACAGAGCCGCCGCCCCGAAGAGGAGAATGGGGCTGGAGGGACGCTGGTACACGCGGGGGGCAGCGCGCGGTACAGAGATGTACCAATATGGCGCTGCCCCGGGAATGGAGGAGACTACTTCCGGGTCGACGCATTCGCAGTGCGCTCTCCCCGCGGCACAGAGCTGTGCAGGCTGGGAGAGGAAGTCACGGCCGGGAAAATTTAAAAAGAATGCTGCAATTACTCCTTGCTGGAAGCGTCCTGTAAGTATGGAGGACAGCGACCAGCACGAGGAACAGCCAATGTAGCAGCATAAGCAGCAGCACAAGCAACACCACCATCGCCGGCAAAAAGAAAAGGACTGCGAGGACCGATCCAGTAGCCACTCCACGCAGCGGAGCAAGTCGACTGCGAAGAGCAAGTCACCTTCCGTGGATCAGCCTGTGAGGGATCCGAATCCACCTCCCGAACCGGTACCTGCATCCACGCACAACAGGGTAAGTGATCTACGTGAATGTCCCCCATTTTAAAGAGACTTCTTTCCCTTAGAAAGAGAAAAAAAAACAAAGAACAGGGAATGCCCCACCTGTAGCAGACCGCTACCACCAGCTTGGGATAAAAAGCTCTGCGATTCCTGCATTCAGGAAGTTCTTTGTGATGAAACCCCGGATTACACCTCGGATCTAAGAGCGGTAATCCGTTCGGAGTTTCAAAGTGCCCTTTCATCCCTAAAACACACAGGAAGGGGAAGGAAAAGGGACACAATAGTAGCCTCCCAGTCAGAGGCCTCGACGTCAGGGGAAGTTACATCACATACCTCAGGCACCGACGCGTCATCCTCAGATGAGGAAACAGAAAGTCGTCATTGCTTTCCTCTGGACGAGGTAGACATGCTAGTAAAGGCAGTAAGGTCTACCATGGGGGTAGCAGACCCTCAGCCAGATAGATCAGTCCAGGACATAATGTTCGGGGGACTAGGCCAAAAGAGGCGCAGAGTATTTCTGCTGAACAAAAATGTACAGGGCCTGATAAAAAAAAAAAAAAATGGGAGAGACCAGATAGGAAGAATTCCACGGTTCCCTCTTAAAAGAAAATACCCATTCGATGAGGAGGCGTCCACGTCTTGGGACAGAGCCCCGAAGTTAGACGTGGTGGTCGCCAAAGCCTCCAAAAAATTTGCACTCCCCTTCGAGGATATGGGTACTTTAAGGGACCCATTAGACAAAAAAGCTGATACTTTCTCAAGGGCACTTGGGAATCAGCAGGAGGAAATCTTAGGCCAGCAATAGCAGCAACTTGTACCTCCAGAGCCCTCATGGTGTGAGTGGACCGATTAGAGAAACAGCTGAGGGAAGGTACCCCCAGGGAGAAGATCCTGGAATCCATTCCAGTGATAAGGGGAGCGGCGGCCTTCTTAGCCGACTCATCGGCTGATTCGGTACAAACGCAGCCCGAAGAACGTTGTCTTAAATGTTGGCCTGGGGATTTACAAACCAAGATGAAACTATGTGCCATCCCTTGTGAAGGGAAATTCCTTTTGGAGAGACTTTGGATGACATCCTCAAAAAGGCGGGGGACAAAAAGGGATTCCCAAATTTAGGCCCTACAGGCCCCACAGGCTTTAAAAGGTCCTTTTGGACAGGGCTGTGGAGTCGGTGCTCATTTTGGTGGAGTTGGAGTCGGTATAAAATGGACCGACTCCTAAAATATATAATAAATTGGGTACAGTAATTCAATGCAGGAGGTGCTGAATATTTTTTCATAGGAGTTTGGGAAAGTTATGAAATGTCCTATAAATGGCTGTTGTATTCCTGATCTAAGGCTACATTCACACACAGCGTTTTTCCTGTGTTTTTTGAGGATACGTTTTTCAGCTGCAAAAGCTGATCATCTTTTTAAAAAAACTGCATCACCTGAAAGGTTTTTGAGCTCATAGATAATGTTTTCAATAGCAAAAGCAGATTAGAAATCTGCTCTATCTATCCATTTATCCATATCTGTCTATCCAAATCGTATCTGTACCAAAAAGAATGAAAACCGGGTAGCACACCAATATATATTCTGTTCTATCTAAATATCTTGATTATTGGATCATAAAAATGATTAAATGTCTGAGGTTCACATTGTACTACAATAAATTTTTCACTTAAATATAAGCAATATGTGTCGGAGTCGTGGAGTCGGTGTAAGGGAAATTGAGGAGTCGAAGTCGCAGGTTTGGCTTACCGACTCCACAGCCCTGCTTTTGGAACAAAAAAATTTTTCAGAGGAGACCCCCGAGAGAACAGAAATGGGACAACAGGAGAAACGGGGGGTTCTTCTTTGGTAACTCGTCCGGAGACAAGAAACCCTCCAAGTGACTGTTTGCCCAGGGTGGGAGGGAGGCTAAGCTTTTTTTCTCCCACCCTGGTGGAAAATATCGACCAACCCGTGGTTACTAAATCTGATAGGATCAGGGTTAAGAATAGACTTTCTCTCTCCCACCTCAAAAATATATAGTGACCCCACTAAGATAATCGGCGTCGAAACAGGAAGCCCTCGAGAAAGAGGTCATAAGCCTATTGAACAAAAGGGTCCTCCAGGAGGTTCCCCCACGGGAGAAAGGCAGAGGGTTCTACTCGCCTCTTTCTGGTAACCAAACCGGACGGTACCTTCCGGACAATTATAACTCTAAAGAGCCTAAACGATTATGTAAAAAAATGAGAAATTCAAAATGGAGTCGACCATCAAAATTCTCTTTCCACATTGCTTCATGGTAGTATTAGATCTCAGCGACGCATACTATCACGTCCCCATCCACAAAGACTCCCGAGAATACCTCAGACTGGCGGTCTCCATAGGAGGCAAAGTAAGGGAGTTTCACTACAGGGCCTTGCCATTTGGGATTTCGATAGCTCCGCGAATCTTCACGAAATTGGTGGGAGAGATGATGGCTCACCTAAGAGAACAAGATGTTCTAATAGTTCCATATCTGGGTGACTTTTTAATAGCGAGCAACTCGGCCCAAAGATGCAGGGAACAGAGGGACAGAGTGATGGCCACTCTACAAAACCTCAGCTGGCTCCTGAACCTGAAAAAATCAAGGCTGGAGCCCAGAAAAGTCCAGGAATTCCTAGGCCTGACTCTTGACTCAAACACCCAGGAATGTTATCTACCAGATCACAAAAAAGAGAGGATCACTCAGATGGTAGCAAGAGCAACACAGAACCCTTTCCATGACGCTAAGAAAAGCAATGTCACTATTGGGGTCCCTCTCCGCCTGCCTGCCAGTGGGCGCAGCTACATACGAGAGATCTCCAATGGGATGTATTAGCCAACCAGTTAGCATTAGGAGGTCACTTGGAAGGTCACGTCACACTAAACTCCAAAACTATTCGTTCCCTAGCTTGGTGGGGGAACAGAGACAACCTGTCCAAAGGGATTCCCTGGGTGATAAATATCACACACATAATCACCACGGATGCCAGTCGCAAGGGATGGGGAGCACACATGAGCCACAGGGTGGCTCAGGGGGAATGGGGAGGTCAGGAACTAAAAGCCTCCTCGAACCAAAAGGAACTGTTGGCAGTAGGCTACGCCCTAACAGACTTTCTACCGATATTAAGGGGCCATCATGTCCACATATTTTTGGACAATCGGGTGACGGTGGCCTACATAAATCGGGGGGAACCAGATCCCGAACACTAATGAACACATCCTCCGAAATATTCACGCTAGCCGAGGAAAACCTACTATCCCTATCTGCACTACACATACGGGGAGCAGAGAACCAGACAGCAGACTTTATAAGTTGCACCCAGCTACATCAAGGGGAGTGGGTTCTAAAAGAGTCCATTTTTCGGAAGATCGTAAAAATGTGGGGGACCCTGGACATGGATTTGTTTTCCGACCACAAAAGCAAAAAAGTGGAAGCATTTTGTTCCCTAGACCCCAGGGGGAATCCCCGGACCCTGGATGCGTTTATGCTTCCGTGGACACAGAGCCTAATGTATGCCTTCCCGCTGCCCATTCTCATCCCGGCAGTAATAAGGAAAGTCAGAGAAGACAGGGCGCAAATGATATTGATAGCCCCGTTTTGGCCAAAAGGAACCTGGTTTTCCTGGCTGAGAATACTGTCAATAACCGACCCCTGGGTTCTACCAGATCTCCCCGACCTTCTGTCCCAAGATCCCGTGTTACACCCTCGGGCAGTGAACCTCCATTTAACAGCATGGAATTTGAAAGGACACTGCTGAGGGGGAAGGGGTTCTCAGAAAACCTGGTTTCCACGCTACAAAAGAGTAGAAAACCGATCACAACCAGGGCCTATGGTAGAACTTGGAGGAAATTTCTATCCAGCTCCGGGGTAAGGGTTCAGGATGGAGTACAAATCGACAAAATTCTCGAATTCTTGCAAAAAGGGTTAGAACAGGGGTTGGCGACTAATATGTTGAAGGTACAGGTAGCGGCTCTAGGCGCCCTTTATAACCAGGATGTGGCAGGCAACCCTTGGGCAGCACGGTTTGAGGGCCGCAGCCAGATCTAGACCAATAACCACCCAGAAATTACCATCATGGGATCTAAACCTAGTGTTGTCTGCCCTAACAGGGCCCCCATTCGAGCCCATCCAGTCAGCATCCCTGAAAACCTTGTCATTAAAGACTATACTCTTAGTGGCCCTAACATCCGCTCGCAGAGTGAGCGATATTCAAGCCTTGTCAGCGATACCCCCATTCACTAAAATCTTGAACGATAGTCATATTAAAACCTGACCCAGCATACCTACCTAAGGTGTCAACACACTTCCATAGGTCACAAGAAGTAGTCCTTCCTTCCTTCTGCCCAAACCCTAAGTATAGGGCAGAGGAAAAATTTCACACCCTAGATGTGAAGAGGTGCCTAGTTCAGTACTTGGAGGCCACCAAGGAATGTAGGAAGGAAGGGTCTCTCTTTGTGTGTTTCCAGGGACCTCGGAAGGGACTCAAGGCATCCAAGGGTACCTTAGCAAGGTGGATAAGGGATGCGATTGCCCTGGCATATTCATCCAGTGGGAATACCATCCCGGAGGGTCTAAAAGATAACTCTACAAGGGCAATGGCGACCTCATGGGCAGAAAGATCAGAGGTATCAATAGAGCAGATCTGTAAGGCGGCCACCTGGTCTACACCTTCTACCTTTTTCAGGCACTATCGTTTAGATCTAGCCTCTACGTCTGACCTGACCTTCGGGAGAAGGGTCCTTGAGGCGGTGGTCCCTCCCTAAGCTACCAATCTCTGAAATTCTCTCCGTGGTGCTGTCATGGGTGAGAGAGAATAGCTTAGTTACTCACCAATAACGGTGTTTCTCGGAACCCATGACAGCACCCACTTATTACCCCCCCTTTCACGTGTGCGGTGAGCACGAGTTAGTGTGTAAAGTGTTTTTGTTAGACACGGGGCTTCTCCATAATATGCAATATTATGTTATGTATATACTTTTGTTGTTAACTGACCGGGAGACCCTCTGATGCTCTGTAACCAACTGGGGGCGGAGGAGAGGTGCCGCCTTTTTATCTGTAGGTTCCTGTCCTTGATGGGCGGACCCCCTCTCTCCATGGTGCTGTCATGGGTTCCGAGAAACACCGTTATTGGTGAGTAACTAAGCTATTTGGCATTACTGGGGGTCAGAAAAAGAAGAGCCACCTTCACAGAATGCAGCCTTAGTGCTGCTGAAGGTGTCTTTTACTTAAAAACGCCCTAGGGGGGTGACAGGTTCCCTTTAATTATACTCAGGCGGGGCGGTCTAGTCTGATGAGTCTCTGGTCTTGATCCGGCTCCTCCTCTCGTATAGTACTGCCACTATTGTACTTTGCTCTGCCCTCGGCAGGACAGAGAATTGCGCTGGTGCATCGCTAAATGGTTGCTAGTGAGCTGCCAAACAGGCAGATCTCACTAGCTATGCAGCGGCGGTCGTTACTTACTTGTCAGACGCGACATGGGTGACCGTCTTCCGGTCGCGTCCATGGAGTCGCTCGTCGGCGCCAGTAGGAAGCCGACGACGAGAAATGGACCAGGCCGATCTCGCGCGATCAGCTATAGCCAGCGGGGGAGCCGGTCAGAGGTGAGTATCACATGTAGCGATATCGCTGCTGCGTCACAAGATCGGTGATGCTTTAGCGATATCGCTATGTGTAAAGGGCCCTTTAGAGAGGAAGCGCTGGATCAAGACCAGAGACGCTTATCAGATTGCTGTAAGTATACTAAAGTGTGTTTTTTCTCATTCTTTCTTTTTGTCTTGCGTGCAAAATTGAGGATATACATACAGCATTCCAGCACACTGTAAAGGTGGTGTTGGCATTACCTTTTATTTTGGGGAGAACCTGGTGACAGATTCTCTTTAACATGGACAGAGATGGATCTCTAAACACATTGTATAAACAGTGGCTGCTTTTGCCTACATGTATATAGCAATTTTGTGAGTCAGTTCACCATTCACCTACATTATGTGCGTGGTTGGGTACGGATTCAGTCTCTTCAGAATTGACGTCATTCTTTTTTTTCTGCACATTGCAGGTACCGCAGATTAGCCCTTAAATGGCATCCCGATAAAAATCCTGATAATAAAGACGAAGCTGAGAGGAAGTTTAAAGAAGTTGCAGAGGCTTATGAAGTCTTATCTGATGGTAAGCCCTTTTGTCACTTTCCTACTCTAGCCTGTCCTTGAGTGCCTATGAATATTGCCACTGTCATCTACCCCTCTAAGCAGGAAGCTTTTAGCACCAGTACCGCTTATTAATTGAATGATTCTTAAAGTAGACGCACAGAATTGATAACTTGTGCATAGAAATTGCAGAACAAAATTTTTGTATATTATGTGCATGTAAATGGCTTTTCTAGGTTGTCTACTGGCACCCACACAGGACCCATACGCATACACTGGGGAATCAGATCATACTTGTGTTCTCAATGGGGAAGAAGGGAGTAAGCCAAAGTTGTCGTTTTTTATTTAAAATAAATGATCAGTTGACCATTCAGTTATATAATAAATGCATTGTCGTTATGCAGCGTAAGGTAATTGTGCCCGGATCGCTGGGTCGGTTTTCAAATTGGTAGACTGGAAAAATAGATGTATTGTAGATCCAGCCCCCCCTAAAAAAAAAAAAAAAAAAAATCAACTTTTTTTTTTTATTTTTTTTATTTAGTCTTCATTAAAAGAACATGGCAAAAGGGGCTATCCCATGTGTTTCAAACAAGTCACCGGCACTCCCCATGCTTATGCTCACACTGGGGATCGTACGAGTTCTCAATAGGGAAGAGAGAAGGCATCTGCAAGTTGCATCTTTTTATTTCCAAGGGTTGTTTAAAGGGGTTGTCTCATTACAGATGTTATATTAAAATTGTTTTTTTAATTTGAAATTGAGCGGTGAGTGAAATTGCCAGCCTCCACCGTTGCTCTGTAACTTCAGACTGAGGTCTGTCCTGCCTGGCAGAACTGCTCCTCTGCATTGTCCTGACCCTGTCTGCTGCTTGTCACCCTCTTGTTTCTAGAGAGCCAATTGTCTTTATTTTTTTTAAGCCAAGAAGAGGGATATCTATGACAAATTTGGAAAAGAAGGCTTAACAGGTGGAGGCGGTGGTGGTAAGTAGTCTTGTCTTGTATATTTTATTATGTTTTTAATTGTGGACTGTTAAAAAAAAAAAAAAAAAAAAAAAAAGACTTCTCTGTTTAATATTGTTTGAGTGATTTATGTTTTTATGCTCCCTTTAGGTGGAAGTCACTACGACAATCCATTCGAGTTTGGCTTTCAATTCAGAAGCCCAGATGACGTCTTCAGGGACTTCTTTGGAGGAAGAGATCCATTTGACTTTTTTGGTATAGTATAAGATTTGTTTTGTTTTTAATAAACTCCACATATTATATATATCTCCTCAAAGAAGAACAAGCCACAGCACTCCCAACCAAAAAAGTTTAAATATGACCTTTAAAAAGATTGTCCACTACTTTAACATTGAGTTATTCTTAGGATAAGTCATCAATGTCTGATCAGTGGGGGTGTGACACCTGGCACCCCTTCCAATCAGCCTCTCTCTGTGCTGGCGACAGCCAGAACTGCTTCGTTGCGGAGCTGTGCCACACAGCTCCTCTGCAGAATAGTGGCTGAGGCCGGGTGCTGCACATCTGCCCTCTACTGCTTTTGAATAGAGGTGGATGTGAAGTGCACAGCCAGTATACAGCAGACTGAGCTGGACTGGCAGTTGCGGCCAACACCGAGAACATCTGATTGTCAGATATTGATGACTTGTACTTGTAAGGGTAGATCATCATTGTTAAAGAATGTTCATTACTTTAACATCCATGTGGGGGGGTTAAAGTGTGTCTGTGAAGAATCTCTTGTATAATGCCTTTTTGGAGGTCTGTTGCTATTTCTTACGATCTGATGTTTCTGGACCGGAGATATCCATGTATATGTGTTTTAATAGTTGTGGCAACCATGTATCGCATTAGTATCACACTTACAGATGCCTGGAAATCAGCGGTGCTGTTCTCTGGCGTCGGGTGTTAGGCTGTGTGCACACGCTGCGGATTTTGCTGCGGTTCCGCAGCGGTTTTGGCCACTGCGGACCCGCAACAGTTTTTGCTGCGGTGTACAGTATCATGATTCCCTATGGGAATCAAAAACCGCAATGCAGACTGTGCGGAATTTTCCGCGTGGATTATCTGCGGTTTTCAATCCGCAGAAAGAATTGATATGTCAATTCTTTCTGCGGATTCTTCTGCGGTTTGCCATCTCCTCCATTGAGGAGATGAAAAACCGCAGAGCAATCCTCAGGTCTTTTGACCTGCGGTTTCACCTGCGGATTTTACAAAATCCACGCGGATGAATCCGCACCTAAATCCGCAGCGTGTGCACACAGCCTTAGACAGCTCACATCATTGTCCCCCTGCTTGTGCTGCGATCAGCGCTAGCTAGCAGGAGGCAATGTTGAGATTTGTGTTCAACAGTTAACAGCAAGAGCAAGCGGCGGCTGATGGGAGTATTCATCAGCCGCCGCCTGCACAAAAAACATGTCACGGGCATTCGAAAGGTGACATTAACCCCACAAATTTGAATACCACTTGCCACCACCACAGGGCAAGTGGGAAGAGACTGGCAAACCACCAGAAATGGCCCATCTAATGTGCCTTTTCTGGGACTGCTATTTTTAGGTGGGGGCGGGGCAATATCCACTGCTTCTTACCAGCTCGAGAATACCAGCCCCAGCTGTCTGCTTTAGCTTGGCTGGTTGTCACAAATGGGGGGAGGGGGAGACCCCTCTTCGTTCTAAATAATGAAAAAATAAAAAAGCGACAACCCCCCCCCCCCCTCAATTCTTAATAACCAACCTTGCAAAAGCGGACATCTGAAGGTTGCAGCCCCCTACTGTCAGTTTTGCCTGGCTGGTTATCAGAAATAAAGGGGAACACCCGCATTGTCAATAGCGCTGGCGACTGATGAATACTCCCCATCAGCCGCCGCCTGCTCTCGCTGTTATCAGCCAAATACAGCTCTCAACATTGTCCCCTACTGGTGCTGATGGCAGTGTTAGCCGGGGACAGTGATTTGAGCTGTCTTCAGCGCTGGGGAACAGCGCGAACAGTACCACTGATTCCCAGGCGCCCATACGTGTCTCACTGACACATGGATGTCATCATTGTGCATTTGTGTGGGATGTTTTTAAAATCGTGCTGCTGTTAAAAACAAAACACGTCAGCGTGTTTTGCCCACGGACGCATGGTCTGTGGAAAACACTGACTCGCACAGAGCAATTCAATTAAATGGGTCTATGTATACAAGTGTATCCGGTACTTGTGAAAACTGTCACTACATGTAGCGGAAACAGTGACATATGAAAGAGCCCTTAGCAGGTGTCAGGTAGTGCCACAGAAGGCATTCCTTTATAGTGGCAGCAGCTCTCTAACTTGTCAGGAGGGGCTGTGATGCACAAATTGGGAAAACTCACGTTAGCTGCAAAATGTTTACTTTATGTTTACCAACTTTTATTGTTTTGTTCTTGCAATAGAAGACCCTTTTGATGACTTCTTTGGAAACCGAAGAGGCCACAGGGGAAGCCGTAGGCCTGGAGGCTCCTTTTTTTCTGCTTTTGGAGGTTTCCCTAATTTTGGTCCCAGCTTTAATTCTTATGATTCAGGTATAGTATTTGGATTTTCTGTGTTTTTTTTTTTTTTGCTTTTTTTGAATGCTACCTTCATCAATAATTGTGCCTTATTTTTCCAACTTCCTATATGTCTGAAAGTATAAAGATACTTTATTTGTTGTGTATATTTTACACAACTATGCACACATACTAAATAATAAAATGCACTCCTGATACTCACTAGTGTAAATCTTAAAAGGACGTTCAGAAGAAAAACACTGCACTACTGTCTTCTTTGTAAACAGAAATCTCAGCACAGAGCAGTCTACATGCGTGAGCATGCCACCAGGCTTAAATGGTTGGAAAATGCACTGAGTCTCCATTTCTGCTCACTGTGTCTGCAACCAATCTGAGCTTGGCTGCAGACAATGACATTAGGAGTAGCGTTGGCGGGTCCTCGTTGTACCTGATGGAGGAGGGGATGTCACGTTGAGGTGTGGTGTCTGTGGTTGGCTTTTTTTTTTCTTAAACTTTGGCTTCTATGACCTACAGTAATTGGTAGAGTCACAGATCCCACCTCTATGTATGGTTCATCTATAGCCTTCCTTTCTGTTTTCTGTCATTAAGGCTGGTCAGGGTCTTTCTCACTTTGGTGCATCACGCAGAAATGTGACCACATGGCATTAAGTTCTGACCTCTTGCTTACCTATCAGACCACTGTAAAAATGATTGCATAAAAATTTAATTTTTGTTGTGTTGCTAAAAGCCAAATCCAAGCAAAGCCTGCGAGGCGCACACCCTCCGAAAAAGGAAAAGTTCAAGAGGAGTTCATACATGTCACGTGTGCTTATGTATGCATGAACTAAAATGCAGAAGCAACCAAAAATCTGTGACTCAAATGTCTGCGCATCTGGATTGCAAAGTTAACGGTCACGTTTAGGTGCAGGGAGTCAGATTTAAAAGTGCTCATATTCTTTGCAAAAGAAAGAGGATAAATAAAAGACCCTCAGGGATCACTAGAAGAGACACAATATGTGATCTTTCCTTGTGCCGTCACTTGCAGGTTAGACTCTTCCCACCCCTCCCCTTACGCTCACACAGAATAAATAAAGTAAAACCTTCTGTCCTGATATTGGATATTTTGGATTTCTATGAGAGAGAGAATAAATATTCACGGTTAAAAATGTTACCAGAGAAAAGCTGCCGGGCCTGCACACTTGAAAATAGCGGACCATCAACAAAAAAAAGTTGTCCGTCTCATCCGCCCGGGAGACGCTAAAATATTGGCGGATCCGTCAAAAAGCAGGTGTAACGGCGACCGTCAGTCAAGATCCGCCACTAATGTAAGTCTATGGGGTAAAAAAACGGATCTGTTTTTTTTCAGAAATTGGCGGATTTTGCCTGACGCCAAAAAAAGGTGTGAAACAGGCCTAAGCGGTTAAAGGGGTTGTCCGTTACTTAAACAGCTCTATTTCAATCGCCATGTTTGCATATGGTAAATGCGTCCGAGTAGTGTGGAGTAAGTACATGATCGATCTAATACATCCCTGGCAATAACAAAACAAAAATCTGTATTATCTGAAGTTTATTGGTGGTGCTAACATCTTATTCTTTAAAAAAAAACAAAACAGGTTTTACTTCATCCTTTGGTTCCCTCGGACACGGTGGCTTCACTTCCTTCTCCTCTTCATCTTTCGGTGGCTCTGGAATGGGCAACTTCAAATCTGTATCAACTTCGACCAAAATGATAAATGGCAGGAAAATTACAACAAAGAGGTATGTTTACTTTGTAATAGCCTTTTCATTATTGGTAATGAATTTACCGTGTAAGGCGCTGTTCGCGTGTGTGTGTGTATATAACTTATTATCTAAAAAATATTTTTGAATAACTTTCATTGACGTCAATTGATGTGTTGGATTTCCACCAGCATTTTCCCTCACAGGGGAACTTATAATAGCTGGTATTTCATAGGACAAACTAAATCTAAAGTTTGTAAATGAAGGATGCAGATAATATATCTGGTGCATCTCTTGCCGCAGAGCAAGCAAAGGTATTCAGACGTTTGGATGGGAAACTTCACCAATGTTATTAGTACATCTTGCACCAGAATGTCAGATCTACACTAGTTTTGCTCCACTGTAAATGTGAACTATGATTTCCATCAATTTCTGTAATATGCTTTGTTCACTGCCTGTGTAGTAGCTTCTAGTTAGTACTCATTCAATGCTTGCTTTAAAGCACCTCTCTAAGGTGTTTTTTTTTTTTAGATAATCACCAGAGTGATATCATTTTGTTCCCTGCCCCAGTACTGTACCCTCCATCCGCCGTCTCCTGCTCTTCCTGGTGATTCCGTCCCATTCTGCCTTCTTGTGACCTCAGGTTCTGACTGACCGAAAGTCAGAGGTAACGGTCACAATCTCTGTGTAATTGTGAAAGTGCCGTACTGAGCAGTAACCAGCAAACAGTGGAGCGATCCGGCAGGTCACAAATGGCAGAAGACGTACGGAGCAGCACTTGGAACAGAAGACTGCGACTAGTAAATGTATTACTAGGGGCAGGTAGCGTATATTAGTGATACCTCTCCGGCTGTGAAATAAAAAATAAAGTGGTGCTTTTAAATGACAACTCAACATATATGCTGAGCTTTTGTGACAATGCACATCAGCCAATATGCGTTTCCAGAATTGCAGTACAGACTATGGCGAAAAATGCTTTATAAAGTTACTTTGAGCTTCCCACATTTTTTTGGCTATTGCATCCACGTTACTGAAAGACACACCCCAGGTTTAAATTGTGCAACAAGAAGGTTTTCCCCAATCTGCTGCGCCCAGATATCTCCAGCACTCCCACTAAGAATCAATGGAGCGGGGCTGCACAGGCTGGGGCTCTGCTCCTTTTCAGGTTTGGAGTGTGGGTCCCAGTGATCGGACCTGCAACAATCGTTAAGATATTCCCGATCCCATGAATAGAAGATGACTTTTATCTTTGTGCATACCCTTTAGTATGAAGTTTAAGGTATTACGTCCAGCTGTGGGTTAAAGCAAAACTCAGCTGAAATTCCATTACATATTTAAGTCTAAAGTATTTGGCCGAGTCATCTGAGACATGTAGTCCCCGGCTGGCTTGTCAAAGTAGGGGTTTTTTTTTTTTTGTTTTTTTTTTTCCCTTAAAGGATAAAGTACTACTGATGGCAAAGCTTTCAGGGGAGAGAACTTTTTGTCTGTTACATGTTTTGTTTTTTCCTCACCATGGGAACACAATAAGGGCTCGTCTGAAATCCATTATCTTGGTGGCAATGTGTTTTATAGACTTAAGGCATTGGTTCTCTATTGAACTGTCTCATATGTCAAAATAAACAATGAAAATGCGAGAGCAGCTCCCTAGACTCCCGGGTGAACTATTCCTCAGTGGTGCACGGCACAAAGCCAGGTCAAGGTGGGGTAATCGGAGGAAGACTTCTGGCTTCTGACATGAATAATTGGAAATCAGGCTATGAAAATATTGAAATACATTTTTATTCAGAGCTTTTCCTTACACAGTCTGGCACTAGTTGGACACAAGAAATGGTCACAACTAGTCATCAATTTCTGCATAAATTTCTGGGCGTGATTAGAGGAATGACCTAAAGCAGATATGATTAATCTATGGAGAATGCAAGTAATTTACTTTAGCAGATATGTCAGTAATGGTGATAGATCTTTACAGGGAACCTGTCAGAACAGTTTTACTAATGAATCCAGAGGTGTGGCTGTATAGGCAGTAGCGCAGCAATAGAAATGATGCCTCTGTTGTAGTAATCCCATGTGCCAGAATTTGAAGCCAAACGCAAATTAGCCGGGAAGTACACAGGGGCATATTGGTGCACTTGGTGTACTGAAATGCTTTGAATGCACATAAAGGGGTTTTCCCCCCCAAAAAAATGTAATTTCAAAGTTAATAGTGTCGGGGTCGTAAACGACAATGAATCCTCATTCACCAGTCATTCCAAATCATTGTGCGAGCTCAAAACATCTGGTACCGATTAAGAATGACTCAGACACGCAGCTGATTCAGTCTTAGCTAATGTCCTGCATCCACACCTGTCAGGAGCAGTACAACAACTGGCTTTTATTTACAAATACACAATACTATATTGAGTGTTAGGGGAAGGCGTGCATTAGGCGGGGTTTATGCAGTATACATCTAGTGTCCAGTCTCTCTCTGATTCGTCAAAACGTCTCCCAATGGTTACTTCTTCTTCACATTCCTGAGTTATCTTTTTTAGGAGAAATGAAACTTAACTCTTTAGACACTGAATTTAAGTGAAAGTGAACACTGGCAGCCATCTTTAATACAGTTACATTTGCATTAGCAAGCAATTAGGAAAAACTTATTGTTTCACAGTATAAAAATATAAAAGTTATATAAGAAAATATATTTTCACCTTGACAATAGATATTGGAATAATAACTTCCACAATTGGATTTGTTTAAAAAAAAAAATGTTCCTGTCAGGGCTGCGGAGTCAGTCGGTGCTCATTTTGGTGGAGTCGGTATAAAATACTCCGACTCCTAAAATATATAATTGGGTACCGTATATCAATGCTGAATGTGCAGAATATTTTTTCATACAAATTTGGGAAAGTTATGAAATGTCCTATAAATGGCTGTTCTAGTCCTGATCTAAGGCTACATTCACACACAGCGTTTTTGCTGCGTTTTTTGAGGATACGGTTTTCAGCTTCAAAAGCAGATCAGCCTGAAAGGTTTTTGAGCTCATAGATAATGTTTTCAATAGCAAAAGCAGATTAGAAAAACACCACACAAACTGACATGCTCATTCAGCCCAAAAACGGATCCTCACAAAACACTATGTCTGAATGTCATATCTTGAAACCCATTGACTTTGCTGGATGCTCAGTCACTGCATTTTACTGCAAAAAAACGAATCCGCCAAAACGCTGTGTGTGAATCGTGGCCATAGCCAGCGAGGGGCGGGCAGCTGCCCCCCCCCCCCCCCCCCGAAGCAGGGGCACGCACCTATCAAAACTCACTTGTATGCTGCAGTGCTCCAGACTGCAAGGGACAATCTCCCCTCCTCTGTCCTGTCTTCTGCCGTCTTCACCAGAGACAGGAGGGGGAGGGGTGCCTGCCCTGCACAGGATCCGATTCCTGGGCCCCGAGCTGGAGAAAGTTGTGCACACGCTGCAGCTGACAATAAGAGAGTCTGCAAGAGGGACATGCTGGAAATCTGATTTGATAAGTGAGGAAATTTGGTTATTGCCACCAGAACCCCTAAAATTGATTCCATCTTGAAGAGACGTGCTGGGAAAGGGGCAATTGTCGATCTAGCCACTCGGTGGGGCAGCACTTATTTAATGATTGAGCGATTGCTTGAACTAAAACCGTTTCTTATAGATATGGCGAACCCTTAGGTAACCCTAAATGGAAGTCAATGGACACAGGTGGCTGAATTGAAGGAATTGCTTAAACACTCATTTACCGTGACTAAAAAATTACAAGCTGAGGATTTAACTCCTGGCATTTTCATAAGGGAGTGGAAGAACTTGCTATTTTGCCTGTCCCAAAGAAGAGGTTTAATCGCAGATGGCATGTCTGCTTCAATGAAACGGAGAGACACAGCTATTGGAAAATAAAAATTTTCTGGCAGCTGTTTGTGGACCCAAGTCATCCTATACTGCTTGATGATCAACAGCTTACTAAAGGAAAAGAAGCTGACTGAGGCAGCAGTTAGGATGAGTGGCCTACAGCAGGACTGCCAGGCACAAGAGGACTCGGGTCCTGACAGTGCTACTGCTGCCATATCTTCATCCTCATCAGATGAGGCGTTTGATTTTGACAAGTATTTGGATGATATGGGGCAGGCAAAGCGTTGCTGCAAGGAAAAAGATTTCACTCAGTCTCCTATAGCAAGCAGATTGACCATATTTCAGCAAAATGTTTCACTTGCTCTCAAAGAAATAGAAAAATTCAACCGTTCATCAAAACTGACTGTGCATGAGGCAATTCCTTTATATTTGGAAATTGTTAGAGATGCTGCCCATGTGGTTACGGCTTTGACTCCACCCTAAGTTAGTGCAGAGAGGTTGTTCTCTGGCCTTAAAATTAGTAGGTCAGATTTGAGGTCATCTATGAAGGAGGATCTGATGGAGGCAATTCTATTTCTTAGAACAAATTCATAGACTGCACAAATGTTTAGTATGTTTTTGTTGAAAACTGTTTTTTGCCACGTGAGAGGAAAAATATATATATATATATATATATATATATATATATATATATATATATATATATATATATATATATATTATATTTTGTAGGGGTTGGACGAAATAATGGAAACACCTGGAAACATCAACAAAAGTTAGTTTAATATGGTGTAGGTCCACCTTTTGCGGCGATTGCAGCCTCAATTCTCTGAGGTATGGATTCATACAAGGTGTGAATTGTTTCCAAAGGAATTGTAGCCCATTCTTCAGTTAAAACACCCTCCAGTTCTTTGAGCGACGATGGAGGCGGAAATCGACGTCTAACTTGAATCTCTAAAATCGACCATAAATGCTCAATGTTGAGGTCTGGGGATTTTGGGGCCAGATGAGATGCTCATCTTCATTACAATGTTCCTCGTGCCATGCTTTAACGATTCTAGCTGTATGAATTGGTGCATTATTATCCTGAAAGATGGCGTTCCCCCTCCGGGAACAGTGCTTGAACCATAGGATGCACTTGGTCGCCCAAAATGCCTAAATAATCTCGGCTGTTAATTCTTCCATGAAGGGATATCATTGGCCCGGCGGATCTCCACAAAATAGTACCCCAGATTATCACAGAACCTCCGCCATGTTTTACGGTTGGGAGAAGGCAGTCTGGATGGAATGCTTTCGGCTGTCTTCAAACGTACACTCGGCCGGAGGTCAGAAATAGGGTAAACGATGATTCGTCTGAGAATATCACATGTTTCCACTGCTCGAGGGACCAATTCTGGAGGTTTCTACACCACTCTAAACACTTGGAAACATTTGTTATTGAGAGCAGCGGTTTTCTAATTGCAGCTCTTCCGTGGAATCCAGATTGGTGCAGCTCCCGACGAACATTATTCGTGGAAACTGGGTTCTGTAGGTGTTCATTGAGCTCAGCAGTGATTTTTGGAGCCGTGGTCTTGCGATCCTCTCACAATTCGCATTAGAGTCCGACGGTCTCTCTCAGTCAACTTCGACTTTCGGCCGGACCTGTGCTTTGCTGCGGACGTTTTTCCTTCTCTTTCAAACTCAGTCATTACTTTGGAGACAGTACCTCTTGACACGCCAAGCATTCGGGCACTTTCTGTTACACTAGCGCCTGCTATACGAGCACCAACAATTTGGCCTCTTTGAAAATCCGAGAGGTCTGCCATTGGTATCAGGTTCTCATCAATGTTCTTACAATTCTGCAAAACGAACAGTTAACTTACATACACATATCACATAACACAAATAATCAACTACAAAACATTACCATATGTCACGGTTTGCATGTTTATAACATGTTCGAAGATTATGATGCCAAAACGTTAGGTGTTTCCATTATTTTGTCCAACCCCTGTGTGTGTATGTATATGTGTGTGTGTGTGTGTGTAATATATATATATATATATATATATATATATATATATATAATATAGTTTTGTGTTCTAAAGTTGTATTCCAATAAATATATATTATGTTCTAAATATCTTGATTATTGTATCATAAAAATTATTAAATGACTGATGTTCACACTGTACTACAATAAATGTTTCACTTAAATATAAGCCATATATGTTGGAGTCGGTGTAAGGGAAATTGAGGAGTCGCAGGTTTGGCTTACTGACTCCACAGCCCTGGTTCCTGTGCTGAGATAACACAGAATACACCTTTAAGGCTCTATTTGCATGTGAATTTGTAGCTCATTTGTCTCAGCCATAGTACATCAGATTACGAGAAAACAGATATCATTTTTAAGAAGAGAATGAAGATCCGGCACTGAAGACTTGATAAAATCCACAGGAAACTTTATTCACATATTTTCATAATAAAAACAGGGGAAAAAGACCCCCACGGAAGAACCTGTTGTGGGGTTTGAAACGCGTAAGGCGTGGGGGTCTTTTTCCCCTTTCTGTTTTTATTATGAAAATGTGAATAAAGTTTCCTGTGGATTCTATCAAGTCTTCAGTGCCGGATCTTCCTTCTTACATTTGCTACACATGATGGTCAGCCATTTGATCCATAGGCACAACCGGCTTACAGGACTATTTTTGGTGAGCACAAATCCATTTCCCTTTTCCCATTTTTTTTTTTTTCAAGATATCATTTTTACTGTTGCACTAGAGCCTATACAGCTATACCACTAGTTTCAATAGTAAACTTGTCCTGACAGATATTTATACAAACTCCATTTGCCCTACTTTAAGACTTCATGGAGTAATGTGTTTGTATTTGGCCATGTTGGAGCAGAAGGCTTTTTATTCCTCTTAACTGTGCTTTTTTTTCTTCTAAATGTACTAAATAATGCTGCTGTAAGCGACTCGCAGAATGTGTTTGAACCACACACCAATCACCTAATGTCTGTTTTTCAGGATTGTTGAGAATGGACAGGAACGTGTTGAAGTTGAAGAAGACGGTCAGTTAAAGTCCTTAACAATAAATGGTAAGGAGCAGCTGCTACGCTTGGATAACAAGTAAATTCAACGCACGCATGTGTATCAGAAATATTAACCTAAACAAGCGCCATTTGTGGATTATCAGGAACATTTTTGAAGAAATCTAAAGAACTTGTCTGTACGTAATCTAAGACATAACTAAAGGAAGCTCGTGGAGAGTTTCTGGTATTTGTCATAGACTCTCAGTTCAAATTTGGGACCACGCTCATAGGACCATACACACTTTCTTTTTTTGTTAATATATTGTTTTCTTCTGTGTCTTAATATCGTACATTTCTGTATGCACTTTAAGCGTTTACTTTTGAATTGCCGGAGAGGGTCGCGCTTTGCAGATCTCCCTGGTAGCAGAAGGGTTAAACAAGAAGTGAGACGTGATATTTCATTAGTGGTTGAACGAGAAACGTTCACTAACCGCATGACAAGTTTTACTCATTTTGTATGAATTGTGAACCAAGTGTTAGCTGTCCTACCTGCTATTAATCCAACTTTCCCAGCAAAACATGTTTTACTGTACGGACTCCATCTTCTTAAAGTAGAGGATGCGGAACGAAGACTGATTTCCACGTTCTTTATTTTCAGGTTTGTTTTGTTTTCTATCTGTGCATGAGTTCTGATGGTTTGCTTTCTGAACGCCGTTGTATAACTTCGCCGAGCAAGAGACTACATTTTTTTTTTTTTTTTTTTTTTTCTTTTTGTCATTTGCTAAAAAGTTGGATTTGAATAAATGCTAATGTTTGTAGTGCATTCTTTTATTCCTGGCACTTGTAGCATTCTTGTGTCTGTGGGTACTTTTGGTCACGTTCACACAGATGAGCCGGCACACGACTCCTGCACTGATAAAAAGGAGGGGGGAGGGAAATTCCCAACTGCACTCTTTACCACTTGCTTTTGCTTCTCTTGTGTGATCTTCTCAACTCCAAACCGCAAAATGGAGAAATCTTGCTTGTAACAAAACTGCATGGTCTGAGAAATCCCCATGCCTTCACTTTCACTACACCACTGAAGGAAATCTGAATTTGTGCATGTGCACATCACCAGGCATGTGTGCAGGGAACATTAGATCATATGGGTTCATTTAAAATACATAAGATTCATTTTAATTTCCTGTTCTTGAAAAATTGCAACCAAGATTTTTCCATGTTCCCTGCTTCAGTTCTGTAGCGTATCGTCTCACCTTTGTAGCTGTCCAGTCGCGACACTAATATAGTGCTAGGATCCATACAAATGAAGACACTTTTAGTTCTAAAAATAATGCTGCAGTTCCACTTCATTAAAAAGTTTGCACAATTTGCTTTTGCAGGCTTTGTTTCCTGCACATTCAACATTGAGGTCTGGTCACAAGTCAGCTAAAGGAGCTCCAGAAAGGACAGATAAAAGTTTACAAAACTCAACTACCAAATTGTCATCGTGAGCTCTGTTACCTCGTTCCGCGTCCAACAATAGACCAGTCAACGCAAAGGCTATAGAAGGGAAATGGTGCAAAACTTTTTTTTAATTCAACCCAACTGCAAAAAAATTTCTGTAGCTCCAATTATATGCACTTCAGCAAAAATGAAAATAAATTGTCCCCAAAAGTGGACTCCCTCTTAAATGTAGAGAGCTGTTCCAGGCCTACAATTAAGTAAATAATACCAAGAAGAGGAAAAATAGACCCATTTCATTTCTATAGCAAGATAATTACAGGTCTCATGGATACCTACATAACTCCATATCAGAGCCTTAAGGTTCTGATCTATACATTTAAGTGACTGCTCAAAAATGTAATGCTGATATCATCACAGGGAGAACTCCTTTAAGAACCCAGTAATGTAATGACTAAATTATTTTGAACAATTACTAATCTAAAATTCTAGTTCCAAATGTTTTTTCTTTATTCATCCCACCATCTTGTATCATGGTTGAACACTATTACAATATAATCAATATTTACAATCAAAATCAGTTTCTGTAAATTCACTTTTACTGGTTGCTTAGGCTCAAGTAGACCCTATTATGAGTTTTGTCATTAGTTTTGACCATGTAAAACTGCTGATGGTGCCAGACCGGAGAGGTGTTACTGTACTGGTTTACCATAATTCATGAGACTCCCCCCGACAGTGGCCTCTAAGGCCGAATTCACTGTCATTCATTGTGTTTGTAATTGATGCCGAATGGATGACATCCATGTATTGCCGCTACACATCATGTACCCATTCATTGAAATGTATGCATTTGATGTTAGTCAGTCGAGCCTACCCTTTTCCTTTCGTTTTGATTGGGCACTCTTGCCTTTTAATAGGGCAAGGTAAAGGCTGTGAAGTCCTTCCATGGTTAATCCTGTCTTTAGGAATGGGTATTGTTGGAACATACTTGTAAATACAAGCAATTTTCTGCTCACTAAAATTTTCACCTTTCCTCCGGTTCAAATTTTCTTTTGTTTACAACTTGGTGCTGTGGAAACCGACACCTTTGGTAGACAGCCGAACAGGCACCGTACTTGCAAGCTGTTTTCTACTGACTTTGCTAGCATTTTTTGAAGTGGCCACGTTCTTTGGAGAACGCTGTTGCCTGTTAATCTGGCAAGCTTCCACGCAAGACAGCAGCGGTGGTCGGTCTCCTAGTCAAAAAGCTGTAAACAAGTGTTAGAGTGGCTGCAAATTTTAATAAGTAGTAAATTTACAAACATGCTTGTTTTTTATAATCACTATCCATCTATGATGATGGGAATAATGCTTTTATACAGAGACCACTTGGCTCTAAGGGCCATCTTCGTAGCACGTATGGGCGTGATGCGTGCTGGAATCAGATTTGGCTTCCTTATTATTGCTGCTGCTATAACTCTACACATCTCCAATCTAGCAGCAGCTTTGAAAGATCCAAACTACTGACAGAAAACCTTCAAGCAGCTTGCAAAAGTGTCATCCAATTCATACATTTTCTGTTTTAATGCCACGTATACATTGACCAGATTGCAGGGTTTCTCAATGATGTTTCTTCTGCATGCAATATACAGATCCTCCCTGTTCTTGGCCTATAGCTCCGTATGTAAAGACCATGCAGAATGAAACTCGTATTGGACACTGTTTGGGTTATAACTGATTTCACACAAGACACTATGACCATTACTCAGTGTGTGGTTTCCTTTAACATTATGTTTATTGATACATACAAATGTGTTAAATTCATTACTTTACAGGATATTTTAAGATGCCCCTTCCTAGCATTTATTTCACCCAAGAATGGGGTACTCCAGGTGCTGGCGATATTAGACGTCTTCCATGCACTTGAGGTTCTGCTCTTGGTTATACCAGCCACTGATCAGACAGTCAAGGAAAGCGAAGCGTACACAATGTTATGCTTAATACAAAAGCGGGGCGTTGGTGTATGTTCACATGGAGTTTGTTGATGTGACTTTTAATGTGGATTATGCAGCAAAATCTGCATTAAAAAACACTATCTGCTTTCAACATACTTCCCATACATTTGAATGTTAGACTGTGGTTATCCTGCACATTACACGCAATCTAATTTTTGGGGGTACTTTCTCTGTGGATTTTTTTTTTTTTGTCAAGGTTATTGCAGCGGAAAGGCGTTCAAAATGAAACCATAGTGACACACCCTATTGTAATTAAAATTGCAGGAAAAAATCAAAGCCGAAGTGACCCAAAACTGCATTAAAAAGCAATGTCCTTTCCAAACCACACCAAAAGTAGTTTTTAGACACTTTTCAACCCCTTAAAAAAAGGCAAAATCCAAGTAAAAACAAAACTCTGAATTTTTTTTTACTTGAACCTTTTGTTCAAGTAAATACAATTTATTAACATTTATTTAAAGTATTTTCGTTCTCTAGCTGCACCCAACAATTGCCATTGAAGGCTGAAATATATTATGTCTTGCCTCTCTCTGAACCATCTCCGCAAAGTCAAAAAATAACCGAAGAGGCCCATTTTAAAGTATTTCCCACTTCAAATAAAGCAAAATTTGGGAGCTTTGGTCCATGGTCTTGGAAATTTGGCAATCACATTTACTGGCAAAGGTTTCCAACTTTCACTCTGCCTTCCTTCATTCAGAGCTTCATGCCTGATTAGATAACACCTATATGCATGGTTTTATTTCACACTTTCACTCCGGTCTAACACTGTGACTAGGTATGAGAAGAACTACTAACCCTGCATTTGTAACATGCCTAGAGTTTTTACTTAACATGTGAGGGAGCTTTATCAAAAGTAGTGCAGGTGCCCATGGTCGCCATCAACCTGCAGCTATTCTGTGGTCAAACGAATGGATTACCATGGATGACTCCTACTTCCCCTTGCACTAGTATGGATAAATCTCACCTATACATTTTTTTTTTTCCCAAGCAAATGGTAACAAGCAATGATTAAATCTTATATCAAACCTATTTTTTTTTTTTTTGGCACATATCGTTAGCAACTATTTTTTGTCACTGAACTTTCTACTTCATATCTATTTGTTTCTTCCATCCCTTCCCCTAATTCATGGTGCCATACCTGCAGCCGCAACTAAAGCCATATCATGGTTAAAGAGGTTATATAGTAGAGGCCACAGCTGAGCCGCAATACCTACAGGTCTACTGTGGTGCTCGAAATAAAAATGAATATTGCTCTAAAGAGATTCCTTTTTTCTTTTGACTGACTTCTAAAAACTAAAGAGGTACTTGCTTATAAGCCATTTGCTTGAATGTTGAATAGTGATAGCGAACATGTTTGGATAAGGTGTTATCCGAGTATCTTGAGTGTTCTTGCGTAATATGTTCGAGTCTCTGCGATTGCATGTCTCGTGCCTGTTAAGACAGCCACAACACATGCAAGGATTACCTAACAGCCACGAGACTTGCTGCCGCAGAGACTCGAACATGTTACTCGAGCATGCCTGAGATACTTGGAATAACGCCTTGTCTGAGCTTATTTGCTCAAAGCTAATGTTAAACTTCTACTGTTCTTTCCATTTTACACAGAACTTGTCATCAGATTCCTGGTCGTACAGTTGCTGCACAATTGCAGCCAGAAATGTTTTGTAGAAGATGCATTTTGAGAAGTCAACCAGGCACTCTGTCTCCAATGCTCATTCTAATGTTGTCCTTGGTGTCTTCTCACTCTCTTAGGCCGGTTTAACACGTCCGTTTTTTTTCCGGTACCAGAGATGTCTGTGTTTGTAATACTTGTGCCACATGCATGGGTGCCTCTGAAGCAGTGGCTCCGGGTGCTGAAGACTGTTCTCATCATTCTCACCTGCTGTGCTTCCACCCTCCAACCCCCGCCTAAAAGTAGTAGCTCGCAGCCACGCAAAAAAAAAACATAGGTGGTTTCACATTAGCGTTTCAGGGCGCAGCGACGGCCTGCGCACGGCCGCCGCTAAGCCCCTCCCCCTGCCGAGCCTCCTCCGGTAGCTCCGCCTACGGGAGCATGACGCTGCATGCGTCCTGCGTCCCCTATCTTTATCACTGGGGACGCAGGCCGTGCGCAGTATGCGTTTGCCAGCGCATGTGTCCTTTTGATGGTGCGCCGAGCGCAACCAAATTGCAACAGGTTGCGTTTGGCGCTGGTCGGCACGCCGCCAAATGCATACTGCGCACGGCCTGCGTCCCCAGTGATAAAGATAGGGGACGCATGCAGCGTCATTCGCCCGTAGGCGGAGCTACCGGAGGTGTGGCAGGGGGTGTGGCTTAGTGGCTGCCGTGCGCAGGCCATCGCTGCGCCCTGAAACGCTAATGTGTAACCACCCTTCGATGTGCCATTTCTGGTGCTTTCCCCGGCTCTTCCCACTTGCCCTGTAGCGGTGGCAAGTGGGGTTGATGTCACCTTTGTATTGTCTGGTATCATCAAGCCCACGGCTTAGTAAAGGAGAAGCGTCTATAAGACACCTCTCCATTACTAATCATATAGTTATATGGTAACTCAAGATATAGCCAGTACAAAGTCGTTTACTAGAAATAGAAAACACACGTTTCCATTTTTATTTAAAAATAACGAACAGTTATACTTGCCTAATTCCCCTGACTCCCTCATCTCCTGTAATAAAATTTTTTAAAAAATCCCTTACGTATCTGTTCTGTCCTACACCGTAATCCAAGTTTGGGGAATAAATAGCTTTCAACCTGGACGGTGCCAAGATGCAACCGTCCAGGCGGAAAACCACTAGTGAATGAGCTGTTGCAAGTGCAGCATCATTGACCAGCGGTAACCGTGGTTATCGCCGGTCAGTAAGGCTACGTTCCCAGCCAGGCTGAACTATGGTGACCTCAGCACCATGGGAAAAAGTCAGTGATGAGGTCACCGCAGATCACTGAGAAATTCTCAAGGTGATCTGCTGTGAACTCACTGAGCTGAACTGCAGTGACCTCATCACTGACCTTTTACATATCAAACACACTTTTCATTTTTTATTTCTTAATAAAGGATGTTATACTGGCTGTGCCTTTAGTTACATGGTAAATATAGGATTAGTAAACGATAGGTGTCTCATAGACATCTCCCTATTAGTAATTCGTGGGCTTGATGTCACCAGACAATACAAAGGTGGCATCAACCCCACAAATGTTCCATTGGCCCACAAGTATGAACACCACTTGCCACTGCTACAGGGCAATTGCGAAGAGCAAGGCAAAGCACCAGAATCTGATCATCTTATAGATGTGCCTTTCCTGGGTGGCTGCAAGCAGGGGTCAATATCTATGGCCCCTTACCGGCCTGAGAATACCAGCCCCTAGCTGTCAGCTTTAGCATGACTGGTTGTCAAAAATGGGGGGGACCTCACTTTTTTTTTTTAACTTCTATAAATATTTTTTTTTTTTTTTTTTTTAAAAAAGCAGTGTTGATGCCTCTACTCTTGATAAGCTGACAGCTGTTAGTTTTGCCTGGCTTGTTATAGAAAATACAGGGGCAACCATGCCAGGTTTTTTTTTTTTTTAAATTTATAGCGCAGGTGATGAATACCACCAACAGCTGTTCCTATGGTCTTTAGCGGCAGCAGGTGTAGGCTGTTGGAACTAATGGTCCCATCAGCTGCCACCTGCTCTCAGTGTTAGCACTTGAATATAACTCGCTATTCTCCACTGCTCGCACTGATCACTGGCAGAACAGGGGAGAATGATGAGAGCCGTCTTCAGCACCTGACGCCGGGGAACGGTGCTTACCGTTCCGCTGCTTCTTGGGTGCTGGGACATGTCATACGGATGACATCCCTGTGCCAGATGTGTGTGCTGTCTGTAAAAAAAAAAAAAAAAAAAAAAAAAAAAGCGGATCACATGGACATGCCATCTGTGGAAACATACTGACATGTGCACAGCAACATAGATTTGTGTCTACCTGTGTAAGTTTTTATGGTATGTGTGAAAACTGTCACCACATGCACTGGAGCCACGGATGTGTGAAAAAGGCCTTAGAGTAAAGCCCCCGTTACACAACGATGTCCCAGCGATCCCACCAACGATCCGACATGATGGGATCTCTCCCTATATGTGCACATAAACCTGTCAGGGTGGTTTCCGATGTCCATGATTGGTCATCCTCCTGGAAATATATGAAGCTATCACACTCTGGGTAGGAGATGTATGGACATCGATTGGACTGATGGACATCTGAAACAGCCCTTAGTCAAAGAAATCTGGGTGTGGAGAAGTTTCTTAATCATTCTTTTCACGTGGTTATAAGGGCATCCTGAATCTGATGACTGGTTCATTTAAAATTCTTCCAAGATTACCCACATTCTACGGAGGCCAAGATATGCTACTATGTAACCAAGCCAAGCAAAGGCTTATCTTTTCTAGGTCATTGATGTGACTTTTCTTCTCTTAAGGGCCTGTCACACTAAGCGATATCGCTAGCAATATCGCTATAAGGTCACTGGTTTTTGTGACGTAACAGTGATATTGCTAGCGATATCGCTATGTCTGATACTTACCTCCGACCGCTCCCCCGCTGGTTATCGCTGATCGCGCAAGAACGTCTTGGACCGTTTCTCGTCGTCAGCTTCCTGCTGGGCTCCCTGCTGTGGCGACGCGTGGACGCAGGCGGGAGGACGTCAGGATCGCCTCGTCTGACAGGTAAGTAACGACCCCCGACCCCTGCTATGTCACTGGTGAGATCTGCCTGTGTGGCAGACCACTAGCGACCACTTAGCGATGCACCAGCGATCTTGACCGTGTCATATCGCTGGTCGGGATCGCTGGTGCATCGCTAAGTGTGACAGTACCTTTACTCTGCATCAAATTTGTTTTTTGTCCCCCCTCCTTCCCCAATGTCTCCCAATATACAGTTGTGGCCAAAAGTATTGACACCCCTGCAATTTTGTCAGATAATACTCAGTTTCTTCCTGAAAATGATTGCAATCACAAATTCTTTGGTATTATCTTCATGTAATTTGTCTTAAATGAAAAAAACACAAAAGAGAATGAAGCAAAAAGCAACACATTGATCATTTCACACAAAACTCCAAAAATGGGCCAGACAAAAGTATTGGCACCCTCAGCCTAATACTTGGTTGCACAACCTTTAGCCAAAATAACTGCGACCAACCGCTTCCGGTAACCATCATGAGTTTCTTACAATGCTCTGCTGGAATTTTAGACCATTCTTCTTTGGCAATCTGCTCCAGGTCCCTAATATTAGAAGGGTGCCTTCTCCAAACTGCCATTTTTAGATCTCTCCACAGGTGTTCTATGGGATTCAGGTCTGGACTCATTGCTGGCCACCTTAGATGTCTCCAGTGCTTTCTCTCAAACCATTTTCTAGTGCTTTTTGAAGTGTGTTTTGGGTCATTGTCTTGCTGGAAGACCCATGACCTCTGAGGGAGACCCAGCTTTCTCACACTGGGCCCTACATTATGCTGCAAAATTTGTTGGTAGTCTTCTGACTTCATAATGCCATGCACACGGTCAAGCAGTCCAGTGCCAGAGGCAGCAAAGCAACCCCAAAACATCAGGGAACCTCCACCATGTTTGACTGTAGGGACCGTGTTTTTTCTTTGAATACCTCTTTTTTCTCCTGTAAACTCTATGTTGATGCCTTTGCCCAAAAAGCTCTACTTTTGTCTCATCTGACCAGAGAACATTCTTCCAAAGCGTTTTAGGCTTTTTCAGGTAAGTTTTGGCAAACTCCAGCCTGGCTTTTATGTCTCGGGGTAAGAAGTGGGGTCTTCCTGGGTCTCCTACCATACAGTCCCTTTTCATTCAGACGCCGACGGATAGTACGGGTTGACACTGTTGTACCCTCGGACTGCAGGGCAGCTTGAACTTGTTTGGATGTTCGTCGAGGTTCTTTATCCAACATCCGCACAATCTTGCGTTGAAATCTCTTGTCAATTTTTCTTTTCTGCCCACATCTAGGGAGGTTAGCCACAGTGCCATGGGCTTTAAACTTCTTGATGACACTGCGCACGGTAGACACAGGAACATTCAGGTCTTTGGAGATGGACTTGTAGCCTTGAGATTGCTCATGCTTCCTCACAATTTGGTTTCTCAAGTCCTCAGACAGTAGTTTGGTCTTCTTTCCTTTCTCCATGCTCAATGTGGTACACACAAGGACACAGGACAGAGGTTGAGTCAACTTTAATCCATGTCAACTGGCTGTAAGTGTGATTTAGTTATTGCCAACACCTGTTAGGTGCCACAGGTAAGTTACAGGTGCTGTTAATTACACAAATTAGAGAAGCATCACATGATTTTTCGAACAGTGCCAATACTTTTGTCCACCCTCTTTCTTATGTTTGGTGTGGAATTATATCCAATTTGGCTTTAGGACAATTATTTTTGTGGTTTTTCATTTACGACAAATTAAATGAAGATAATACCAAAGAATTTGTGTTTGCAATCATTTTCAGGAAGAAACTGAGTATTATCTGACAAAATTGTAGGGGTGTCAATACTTTTGGCCACAACTGTAACTAGTGATGAGGACAAGTGCTGGTTATTAGCTTGCCTAGGGTGCTCAGGTGACCTGTTCGAGTCAGTGCTGCTATGTGTTTCACGGTAGTTTACACAGCCCAAAAACATGCGAGGATTGCCCGTGTACAGTGGGTACAGAAAGTATTCAGACCCCTTTAAATATTCCATTCTTTGTTTCATTGCAGCCATTTGGTAAATTCAAAAAAAGTTCATATTTTTTTTTCTCATTAATGTACACTCTGCACCCCATCTTGACTGGGGAAAAAAAACAGAAATGTTTGCAAATTTATTAAAAATGAAAAACTGAAATCTCACATGGTCATAAGCATTCAGACCCTTTGCTCAGACTCTCATATTTAAGTCATATGCTGTCCATTTCCTTGTGATCATCCTTGAGATAGTTCTACTACTTCATTGGAGTCCAGCTGTGTTTAATTAAACTGATAGGACTTGATTTGTAAAGGCACACACCTGTCTATACTCTATAAGACCTCACAGTGCATGTCAGACCAAATGAGAATCATGAGGTCAAAGGAACTGGCCAAGGAGCTCAGAGACAGAATTGTGGCAAGGCACAGATCTGGCCAAGGTTACAAAAGAATTGCTGCAGTACTCACTAAGAGCACAGTGGCCTCCATAATACTTAAATGGAAGAAGTTTCGGACCACACCAGAAGACTTCCTGGACCTGGCCGTCCAGCCAAACTGAGCAATTATGGGAGAAGAACCTCAAGATCAGTATGGCTGAGCTCCACAGATGCAGTAGGGAGATGGGAGAAAGTTCCACAAAGTCAACTATCACTGCAGCCCTCCACCAGTCGGGCCTTTATGGCAGAGTGGTCCGACGGAAGCCTCAAAAAGTTCTAAGCGGTATGTGTGGAGAAAATAAGGCAATGCTCATCACCTGCCCAATACATTCCCAACAGTGAAACGTGGTGGCAGCATCATTATATGGGGATGTTTTTCAGTGGCAGGGAGAGAAAGACTGATTGCAATTGAAGGAAGCATGAATGCGGCCAAGTACAGAGATCTCGTGGATGAAAACCTCTTCCAAAGTGCTCTAGTCCTCAGACTTGGTTGAAGGTTCACCTTCCAACAAGACAATGACCCTAAGCACACAGCTAAAATAACAAAAGAGTGACTTCAGAACTACTCTGTCACCATTCTTTACTGGCCCAGCCAGAGTTCTGACCTAACCCAATTGAGCATCTCTGGAGAGACCTGAAAATGGCTGTCCACCAACGTTCACATCCAACCTGACGGAACAGGAGATGATCTGCAAGGAAAAATGGCAGAGGATCCCCAAATCCCGGTGTGACAAACTTGTTGCATCATTCCCAAGAAGACTCATGGCTGTACTAGCTCAAAAGGTGCTTCTACTCAATACTGAGCAAAGGGTCTGAATACTTATGACCATGCGATATTTCCATTTTTCTTTTTTAATTTGCAAAAATTTCTACATTTCTGATTTTTCAGTCAAGATTGGGTGCAGAGTGCACATTAATGAGAAAAAAATGAACTTTTTTGAATTTACCAAAGGGGTCTGAATACTTTCCGTACCCACTGTATGTCAGGCAATCCCTGCTTGCTTTTGTGGCTGTCTTACAGCTGTGAAACATTTGGATGCTTGGACGCGAACATGTCACTCCGGCACCCTTGGTAAACTCGAGAAACGAGCACTTGTGCTCATTGCTAATAACTAAATATGTTGCATGTAAGTTTTGGTCAGGAATGCGCACTTCCTCGTCACGTTCCATCATAAAGCCACACCAGTGCATTTCACCTCCTGCATTGAATGTGATGAAATAAGCATTAGCACCAGAAAGAAAGTGCACGCTGTGGATGAACCAAATCTGCATCGTGCTCGTGTTTACACGCGATGGATGAGTTTTGTAAGAACTATTCTACTAGTCTGCTATTGTAATCTGTTGTAGACTTTACCGGCGCATACGTTTTTATAATGCCCTGATCTTTACATAGTGTGGAAGATGCATTAAAAAAACAGCTGATGAGGCAATGAAAATGAGCCAGCCCCATTTACTCACAGCACTGATATTGGGCCACCCCAGGAAATTTGTATAGAGTGCAGGGCTGGAGTGACCATTCTAGAGTACCCATGGAAACATTTATCTGAACATCACATTTGGAAATAAACTTTCATTTTTAGTCCTATATAATTATGTTGAAACCCATATAAAGACTGGTTCATAAGTTGTCGACATCCCTTTCTCCCAAGCATGTCTGTTTACAAGAGACATGGTAATTTATGACTAGACACCCCTGACACCATCTAATCTCCAAAGATGACAGATTTTTCTTCCACAAATCTTTTATGTCCTGGGAGAGTCGGGGGCATCTAGTATGCATTAGCCCATAGTCGTATATGGCTAACTTTAGGACATAGTTATGAATTGGCTCACATTTCAATGGTTGATGAAGCTAATTGTTTAACTTGTTGCTGTTCAGTTGTGTAGGTTTTTGTATGACCATCAAAGAACTGTAAGGCTGTGTGCACACGCTGCGGATTTTGCTGCGGTTCCGGCCGCTGCGGACCCGCAGCAGTTTCTGCTGCGGTGTACAGTACAATGATTCCCTATGGGAATCAAAAACCGCAGTGCAGACGGTGCGGAATTTTCCGTGCGGATTATCTGCGGTTTTCAATCCGCAGAAAGAATTGACATGTCAATTCTTTCTGCGGATTCTCCTGCGGTTTGCCATCTCCTCCATTGAGGAGATGAAAAACCGCAGGGCAAAACCGCAGAGCAATCCGCAGGTAAAACCGCAGGTCTTTTGACCTGCGGTTTCACCTGCGGATTGTACAAAATCCGCGCGGATGAATCCGCACCTTTTCCGCAGCGTGTGCACACAGCCTAAGGGAATTTGCAGCAAATTTACTTTTGTTGGTAATCATTGGAACTCGCCTTATGGACCCATCAAAAGGGCAAGTCAGTCTTTGAAACCAGGGGAGTGTTAAAAAATAAATATACATAATACCGAACGCCACACCCAAGTAGCAGGAATTGTATACAGGGACATCTGCGCAGCATATGGGCTAAGTCCCCCTAAATCCAGGTGGGAGACCCCAGAGAAAGTAGTTGAGAATGAAAGGGCTAAAATCCTGTGGGATTTCCAGATCCAGATGGATAAGCAGGTGTTGGCTAACCAAGCAGACATTGTAATAGTAGACAAGGATCAGAAGACAGCAATAATAATGTGGCAGTGCCAAGTGACCGCAACATCAGAAAGAAGGAATATGAGAAGCTGGAGAAATACCAGGGCCTCAAAGGAGAACTGGAGAAGATGTGGAACGTGAAGGCAACAGTGATTCCAATGGTGACAGGAGCACTTGGAGCAGTGACCACTAAGTTGGGAAAATGGCTACAACAGATCCCAGGAGCAACATCTGAGCTCTCTGTCCAGAAAAGTGCAATGCTGGGAACAAGTAAGATCCTCCGGAAGAGGACCCGAGAATGAGGAAGGACAAAGAATAACACCCCCATTGGGGCATTGGGGGGTGAGAAGGAAGTTTGTATAAAAGTTTTAGTGGGCCTCTCTGTTGAGGTTTTAGTTGTTGAAGAAAAAAATGATTTTTCGTGTGTGTGTGTGTGTGTGTGGTGGGGGAGTATTTGATTTATAGAAAATCTTTTTCAACAGTAATTCAGTTTTTATAATAGCTAAATGCTTTGATTGCTTAGGAACCCCAGTACAGATGCTGATTAAATATTGGGACTTTGGTACTATAAGGATACAGCCTTCCCAAAACCTGTCAGATGACCAGTGCACTAGCAGGAAGCAGCAGGCCTCCACTGATAAAGGCTTGAGCAGCACAGGTGCAAACCACTAATAGAAACAGCCACCCACACACCTAGCAAATTAAAGGAGGGGTTTGCTGCCTAGTAGAAAAATTGCACACAAATAGGGCTTGAGTAGAACGTCATTCACACAGGTATATGTGTGATGCAAAGTGTCTGGCTAACAGCCTATTGATGGCGCCTATAATATTAGCAGGCAGGCTGCCCAGCACCCCACAGAGACAGATGCCCCAGTACACCAAGCCAACAAAAAAGGGCCTAGCTGCATCCTGCAAAAAATGATCAAAAAGTGCAATAAAAGATGACGAAACTAATGCATATGATAAATACATTAAATGAGGTATTGATTAATATTTTGGTCAAAGTAGATAAGCTCGCAACCCAACATCAAGGGTCCTCATGCTTGCAAGTCCTAACACTAATTTCAAAAACAGCTAATATAACAAAAATTTAAAAAAAAAAAGCAAATACCATAAAGATACAGCCATCCCAAAACCTGTCAGATGACAAATGCACTAACAGGATGCAACAGGCTTGAGATGTGGTCGTCACACCTGTTTCCTAGACCTGGAGCTAATGCACCAAGCTGGCAGACAGCCACGAGCCACAATTCATGGGATCGTGAGCCACATGTGGCTCCTGAGTTACATGTTGGGGACCCCTGCTATATATCATACCGTTCACCTTCTCCCACTCTATAACATGATGCCTGAAGATTGGATTGCGTTTTCATGGTTCCAGGTGAGTAGGAGCAGAGACAGAAAGATCCATCCTCGCTGCCTTTGGCCTCATTCACATGTCAGTGTTTCATCAGTATTTGTATGCCAAAACCAGGAGTGTCTCCAAAACAGAGAACAGGTATCAGTCTTTCAGTTATTGTTTTTCTTTGTAAGTTCCACTCCTGGTTTTGGCATACAAACACTGATGCAAAAATACTGACGTGTGAATTAGGCCTTTAAGGGTATGTGCACACGTTGCAGATTGGGCTCAGGAATTTCCTGAGCAGATTCAGCATCTCTTGCCATGAAACGCATATAGAAATCCGCACGTTTTATTTTGCGGATTTTGTGTGGATTGGCATGCGTTTTTACCCCTGCGGATTTAATTAATTCAATAGGTGTAAAATGCATGCGGATCCGCAAAAAGAATTGACATGCTGCGAAAAATAAACCGCTGCGGATTCCATGCGGAATTTTTCGCAGCATGTGCACAGCAATTTTTTTTTTTCTCATTGAATAACATTGTTTGGTCTCAGACTTGCAGATCTGCAGCGATTCCGCACGGAAAATCCGCTGCGGATCTGCAACAAATCTGCAACGTGTGCACATACCCTCACATTTTGAAAAGGATTTTAAAGGCTTATCCACCCAAAAACAAGCTATTCACTATCCATAGAATTGGAAATAGCTTGGAATCTCAGCAGTTTGATCCCCAAGTTATCTGGAGATTGGGGGTCTCCAGCCTCGTCCCGAATGGATCGGAGGGACCCCAGAACAGTCTATTCTACATTTATTGTGTATGGGACTAGCCAAACACTGCACTCCGCAGTCTCATATCCCATAGACAGCACATAAGCGGGATGGGGCTATGGAGCCCGGATCACAGGTTGCCCTGGTCGTTAGACCCCCAGCAATCAGCAAGTTATTCCCTATCCTATGTGATAATGTTGTCTGAAAATACAGTAACTAATGAATGCCTTGTTCTCTGCTGGAAATGCGTTTCTTAAGCTGCCCATGTGACACGTGCGTTTATAATGGTGCTGAAGTGAATGTGTGGTCCTATGTAGCTTGGTGCAACACAAACCGTTTTTTGATATGAGCGCATTACCTACTTGCAGTGGAGGCCTAGAGATTTGCTTAGAAACAATACTAAGTGACGCGCTACAGACGGAGGTTCAGTATCATTGGTGTAGTTCAGGCAGGATGTCTACGCTCCTGCTCAGTGTGGGATATTCAAGCAGCTGCTATGTTGACATCAGACTAAAAACGGAGCAGCTATTAACGCAAAATCCAGCAATAGAGAGGTAAGTCATTTTTATATTATTCATCCTTAGCGTGAAACAAAAGGTAACAAATCTCCTACATTCTGACCCATCCCAGCTGGGGTATGAAATAGTGACTTTATTTTTCAAGAGGCTGTCCACTACTTTTTGATTGATGTCCTGATCCGCCGGGATCCGAAACCGGCACCCCGCCAATCAGATGTTATCTGTGTCGGATGCAGTGATTGCCCACGGCCAGAAGAACTCACTTGCGGAGCTAGCTAACTTTTGATAGTGGATGTCGCAGGGTACTGCACATCCGTCTCCCATGGATTTGAATAGGATGCGAATGTACAGTACCAAACCCCCGGCCACTACCAGAAGACAGCCAGCTATGCAAGTGTGCAAGTGAATATTTCCAGCTGGCGGCCGCTGCCAACCATGACAGCTGATCGGCGGGAGTGTTGGATTTCAGATCAGGCATTGTCATCAGTGAAAAAGTAGTGGACCACCTCTGTAGTTTTTACAGATTGTTTCACTGTTACACCATACATACAATTGCCCTACTTTTTAGCCTGTAACCTATACTGTTGATGACCTAACCATAGGCTAGGGTCAGGTCGCATGACAGTAGATCCTATGTTTTGTTGGATCACACTCGGTGCGATAATACTGTGGCTTTAGAGATCCCTTAGGTCGTCAAAATCAGATTGGTGGGGATCTGACTCCCGGCATCCCATTGATCAGCTACCTGTTCTCTGCCCCTTTTTTTTAATTTTTTTTCAAACCATTTAGTTTTTTTTCAGTTCCCTTAGGTGACTTGAATATGATTGATCTCCTACAGTCATGACCAAAAGTTTAGAGAATGACACAAATATTATATTTTCTCATGATCTGCTGCCCTCTGGTTTTTATGTGTGTTTGTCAGATGTTTTTATCACATACAGAAATATAATTGCATTCATATTATGAGTAACAAAAGGTTATATTGACAGTTAGAATGAGTTAATGCAGCAAGTCAATATTTGCAGTGTTGACCCTTCTTCTTCAGGACCTCAGCAATTCTCCCTGGCATGCTCTCAATCAACTTCTGGATCAAATCCTGACTGATAGCAGTCCATTCTTGCAAAATCAATGCTTTTATTTTGTCTGAATTTGAAGGTTTTTGTTTGTCCACCCGTCTCTTGATGATTGACCACAAGTTCTCAATGGGATTAAGATCTGGGGAGTTTCCAGGCCATGGTCCCAAAATCTCTGTTTTGTTCCCTGAGCCATTTAGTTATCACCTTTGCTTTATGGCAAGGTGCTCCATCATGTTGAAAAAGGTATTGTTGATCGCCAAACTGCTCTTGGACGGTTGGGAGAAGTTGCTCTTGGAGGACATTCTGGTACCATTCTTTATTCATGGCTGTGTTTTTAGGCAAAACTGAGAGAGCCCATTCCCTTGGCTGAGAAGCAACCCCACACATGAATGGTTTCAGGATGCTTGACAGTTGGCATGAGACAAGACTGGTGGTAGCGCTCACCTGGTCTTCTCCGAATAAGCCGTTTTCCAGATGTCCCAAACAATCGAAAAGGGGATTCATCAGAGAAAATGACTTTATCCCAGTCCTCAGCAGTCCACTCCCTGTACCTCTTGCAGAATATCAGTCTGTCCATGATGTTTTTTCTGGAGAGAAGTGGCTTCTTTTCTGCCCTCCTTGAGACCAGGCCTTGCTCCAAGAGTCTCCGCCTCACAGTGCGTGCAGATGCACTCACACCTGCCTGCTGCCATTCCTGAGCAAGCTCTGCACTGCTGGTAGCCCGATCCGCAGCTGAAACACTTTTAAGAGACTTTTGAGGCTCCCGGTGTCCCACACGTGCCTGCTACACCTACTCTCTGCTACACCATGACTGAAGGTATCTAATATATGGGTATATTTACCCATCTGCTCCTCCTTATGCTCCACAATGTATGACATAGCGATTACTTTATTTGCTAATGAGATCTTTACAAACAGCCATGCTTGATATGTTAAAGGGGAGCATTTAACCCTTTGGAGAGTAGCTGCAGTGATTACGTTAGGAAGTGTGAGACAGTTTCCCTTCTTTATGTTCATACACCTTGTATAGGGAGACATGTGTCCTTCTTATATGCTCTTGCACGCTTTCATGTTTACAATTAGCTATTTAAGCTTATACTTTTTGTGAATATTTTATGCATTTATTGGCTGTGCTCGAACACACTGCTATGTATGTGGGACATATGTTTTCTCCTTGTCTTGGTGATTTATGACAATCTATATCCATAATTTTCACTGTCCCGTGTCTTTTTTGCTCTTATGTTGTCACTATTTATGTATTATGTTTAACAATAAAAACTTTTTCTATGCTAATCATTAATTATGTATGGAGCCTCTATTACATCAAGGAGCAAGGTTACTATATATCTATATTCATAGTTATGAATTGGTGAAGGATATTTATTTATGAGACTTTATTGATAACTTTTGACAGATATATATTCTTCTCCTCTCACTATTGAAGAATCTTGCTTACCCTTGATTCTTTTTGACCTTAATGGTCTTTTTCTGTTTTTTTCGGTTTTCATGTTTGTGGTCTAGAGGTTTCTTTCCACTTGACCATGTGGAATTTTGTTTTGGTTCTACTTTTAAGAGACGGTCCTGGCGTTTGCTGGTCTTTCTTGGGCGCCCTGGAGCCTTTTTGGCAACAAGGGAACCTCTCTCCTTGAAGTTCTTGATGATGCGATAGATTGTTGACTGAGGTGCAATCTTTCTAGCTGCGATACTCTTCCCTGTTAGGCCATTTTTGTGCAGTGCAATGATGACTGCACGTGTTTCTTTAGAGATAACCATGGTTAACAGAAGAGAAACAATGATGCCAAGCACCAGCCTCCTTTTAAAGTGTCCAGTGGTGTCATTCTTACTTAATCATGACAGATTGATCTCCAGCCCTGTCCTCATCGACACCCACACCTGTGTTAATGGAGCAATCACTGAAACGATGTTAGCTGGTCCTTTTAAGGCAGGGCTGCAATGATGTTGAAATGTGTTTTGGGGGGATAAAGTTAATTTTCTAGGCAAATATTGACTTTGCAAGTAATTGCTGTTAAGCTGATCACTCTTTATAACATTCTGGAGTATATGCAAATTGCCTTTAGAAAAAATGAAGCAGTAGACTTTGTAAAAATTAATATTTGTGTCATTCTCTAAACTTTTGGCCATGACTGTATACTGCAGTATTGCCATATGTAGTAGTTATATGTGGCTTCCTTTGAAGTTCTGCCACAGGCTGTGCTTTTTAGGGGGGTTGCCAACATGGCACCGATGGATGTAGGCTGCCATGATACCAAGAGCACATCAGCAGTTCAGCTATTTAATTTGTGCTGTCAGTGATACAGTGGTGTTTAAATCGTTAAACGGCAGCAATCCAGTGTTAGTTCTGGTCACTTCTGGTACAGGCAGATGCCTTCTGTGTAACCCAGCCGGCATCTGTTTGGTATGGAGCAGGCTTAGGTGCTGATCTCGCTCCTTTCACACTTAGCTTCACTATTGTGTATAGTTTTAAAGGACTAATGTTACTGTAAAATCGGTTTACCTTATAATTTTTAGATACAAGATTATTTCAACTTTAAAATATGTAATTAAAAAGATTTTAAACCCTTTCAGAAAACCCCTTTCCTCATGCTTGGTTAATTTGAAAAGAAACTTTGAATTTAATCACCCTCCCCAGGTCCAGCAATGAGTCTCTGGTTGTCAAATGGTGTCTGGCTGCATCACTATCAGCAGGATATCAGTATTGCAAGCAATTAGTTCAGCGGCTCTGAGTAGCTGACACGAGCTGCTGAGCTCATTGATTGGCTGCAGTGCCGTCAAATTAATGACAAAGTTGCATATATTAACAAATATAAATTATTTTACCCCCCACTGAATGTGGCAAATCTTCAAGTGTTGAAACATTGTACAAACCCCCTTAGACATTAAAGGGGTTTTCCACATTCAAAAAAACCTGAAGTTACCGGCTGATGTTTGTTTAACCCCTCCCTACAAAAAAAAATATATACATTGTGTGTGTGTGTATATGTATGTGTGTGTATATGTATATATATATATATATATACACACACACGTGTGTATGTAATTTTGTTTTTTTGTGACGAGGGGTTAAACGTCAGCCGGTATCTTGAGGGTTTCTTGAAAGCCGAAAACCCCTTTAGGTTGTGTGCCCACGTAGCGTTTTTTAAGCGTTTTTGATGCGTTTTTCATGGTCAAACCGCATCAAACACGCTTAAAAGAAGCATCCCATTCATTTTAATGTACTTTGGCCTTTTTGTGCCAATGGATGCGTTTTTTACCGCTAAGGAAATGCTTAGTGGTAAACGCAGCATGTTCATTAATTTCTGCTTAGGTTCGCGTTTTTGGCTATTTCCTATAGTCCAAAATACCTTCGAAAAAAAAAAAGCATCAAAAACGCACGTTTTCTGGGAAGGAGAACCCGTTCCCTGAGCGTTTAAAAAACGCTACGTGGGCACATAGCCTTAATGTCTAAGGGGGTTTGTACAATGTTTCAACATTTGCAGATTTGACACATTCAGTGGTAGCATGTCTGATTAATGATATGTTTTATATTTTTCCTGTGTACCAGAGGAGTTCTGACAATTTCATCCACACTCCACATACAGGATTTACATTGCTGTTGTGGATCTGACACGCTCAGGATGCCTACTTGTTTTTTACCTCTATTTGCAAAGGATGAAATCGATGATTTTGTTGTAGATTTTGCGTCCGCACAAAATCCACAGTGGATACGTGCTGTGTGGATTTACCCTAACAGTGGCATCTGTCATCCATAGAAACAGTTTATCACACACCTATTAAAGGCCTATTGAAAAGCCCAATAGACAGATGCCAGTAACGTCACCCATGGCCTGTTCTACCTGGGTAGCAGATGCAGAGTCCTGGTATAGGTGTTTGACATGAGGCAGAAATGGGATTTGAAAATAGCATTAAAGGTGCAACACTGTGAGTTTAATAAATACTGTCATTCTCTGTTTTCACTGAGCACTTTATTCTACATGTAAAATGTTAAAAGTGGATGTTCACGTTGTTAGGGCATCTGTTGCCTTTTTATGGCAATATTAAACTTCCCTGTGAGTCTCTTAAATGTCAGCAATTGCAACAGACAAAGGCATGTAACGTGCAAACAGCAGCAGAAAACACATGGGCTGTGCATTATAAGCTGGATCCAGGGGCACCCGAGGGGATGGGGCACCACAAGGTAATCCGACACATGAGACAACTGCTCTTGCTTGCCCACTGCAAAATGCTGAAAGATCAGATCACATCTATCAGCTGACATCTTACCCTTACACCTGTTGCAAAATTTGCTACTGTGTTTATTGGAAAGAATAAAAATTATTTGGCCCTGTACAGAAGACTTTTGTCTAAATCTGAAGGAATCCTGAACTATACCTGCTGGGATTATGTGTACGTGGCCTAAACGTTCAGGATCCTTCAAAAGGGAATCTGTAATTCCCGAAAACTAAAGCTCAGTGCACCCTTCCACCCACCTTCTTTACAACCTCCTCACCTTCCCTTATGTTGATTGAGAGCGCTTTCTTTTGAGCAGTGCTGCAACTGAATTCCGAGCCCTTGCATGGACAGGGTCAGTACTGGAGTGCTCTGATCGTTCTGTCTGCAGGGCTGCTCACTGTACACAGGATCACACAGTAGCGGGTGTCCAATGCTGAAAGGAGAGGGAGATGGGAAGACACCTACAGGGGCAAAGTGTCTGCAGGTTCTCATCGCCCTCATCTGTCAGCATCGGCATGCTGCTACTATATGATCCAGTGTGCTGCGTGCGACTGGTGTAGACATGAGTGTGCACGGACACTGTGTTCTCCCTGGTTCAGTAGTGTCAGTGTGTACATGGCTGAGGATTCAATTTAGGCAATGCTGCAAAATGAGTGCTGTCAATCAACATAAGGAAAGGTGCACTCAGCCCTTGCCCACGTCAAGGTGAACATTATTAAAAGAAATGTCATTAAAAAAAATCTGTTTAAATCAAGATATATAGCATTATATTGCAATTTACCTAATTGAAGACTTGTGCTTCCCATTAGTCTCACGGACATTAGCAGCAATAGACTAAGGCTGAGATCACACATGCGAGAAACTCGGGCGAGTCTCGCATGTTAATACCCGGCACTGCCACCGGCACTCTGATTGGAGCGTGCGGCCGCATAGCAATACATACAGCCACACACTCTACTCCAGAGTGCCGGCGGCATTGCAAAGGTCACAATGAAGGATGCTGGAGGAGGTGAGCTGTGACCTCATTATGAATGTTTGTTCGTGTTACCTTCTCTGATGACAGTGAGACTGCTGAAAAGATTTCTGTAAAGATCGGGATTCAGGAAGTCATGAGTGAAAATGTTAAGTTTTTTTTCTGTTTAAATATTGATAGGGATTTGTACGGATCAGTAAGTGGTCTCAACAATCGGTCTTTGCAGCGGCTGCAGCATTTCATTGCCTACGTTGCTCGTGAGTCATTACAGCACACTTTGTAGTTTTAAAGGGAATCTGTCACCACATTTGACCGATCTAAACTAATAATATGGCCATACAGTTTATAGACTGCGGAAAACTGTCCTCCCTGTGTGTCTCATCAGCTGTGTTGTTGCTGAGAAATTATCTTTCATCACTTTATGTAAGTGGCCTAAACCAGACTATTGGAGGATGTTGCCTGGAAGATAACTCTGCCTTATAGGAGGATGTTACCTGGAAGATAACTCTGCCTCCAGAGTTTACTTTAAATGGAGGAGGCATTCCCAGTGTGAGACAAGTAAATAACACAGAACAAAAGAAATTAAATTTGTCTTCATAGGCTTCGTCCACACGGTCAGTAACCGGCAACGCTTTAAACGTAGCACACGTCTGCTGCGTCCAAAGCGCTGACGGCATTTGGACGCAGGTGATTCCGCATGTGTTCATTGAACTGTGCGTAATCACCGCGTCCTATACATTGCACTGGTGACATTTATCTTGCGGAGACTGAGTGTCTACGCAAGATAAATAGACATGCTGCGATCTGGAAAGACGCGCCACATGTGTAACATGTGGATGCTGTAACATCTGGACTCTGCAGATGTACACAGCGTCCAACCCGCAGCGTTTACTGACCGTGGGAACATATCCTTACAAGCAAAATGAGCTCTGCTGTATTTTAACAATATTGCAGCCCTGAGAGCAACCTGCAGATGTGTCCGGTGTAATCACACACAGCTATGCACTGAGAACAGGAGAGCAGAGAGAGAGACCATTATACATCACCTTCATGTAAAATAAGCTCTGGAGGCAGAGTTATCTCCAGGAAGCTTCCTCCCGGGAGCCTGGAAAAGGTCACTTATGTAAAGTGTTAAAAAAAAAAAAAGATTTCTCAGCAACAGCACATCTGATATGAGCCACACAGGGAGGACTGTTTTCAGCAGTGTATAGCCGGTATGCCCATATTTATAGTTTACATAGATCAAATGTGGTGTCAGATTCCCTTTCATAGTGGCTGTATTTGCAGCTTCATATAATTAGTTGAAATAAAATAAAATATATCACTTTTTAAAAAAAATCAAATAAAAACTCAATCCTCAGCCAACAATCTGTCATGTTGACCAGTGTCCAGAAATGTTGTTGTGCATGAAACAATGCCGCCAGCTAATATGTGAATGTACTGTGTAAATCCATTGGAGTTACTTTCAGTTTTCATACCCAGATGAACTTAATATTTCTTGCTGGTCCCTTATTTCCACCATTTTTCTTAGGTTTTCATATTGAAGGTGCACAGTCATAGACAACAGGGTAGAATTGCATCTATCCTCTTCCTGTGTCTGTGGAGTCACATGGTGAATCACATGATCCTCCTCAGCCACTCACGGCTCTGCTAAGCATCATGTGATGCGGTGCGGTCTGCAGCGCTTCTTTATAACCTGAATATTGTAACAAGTCAGTTGAAAATGTTTCCATTATGTTGTACCGTCAGCCTTTTGCATGCAAAATGGCCTTCTACCTCGCGGTGGAGCCTGTGTGTCAGTTAAGCAGTGTTGGAGCCTACGGTGCCCTATATAATAACAACACGGAGGACCGTGATAACTGAAAACCAATAGCGAAAACAAAGATCCTCCAAAACCGAAATAAGTAAGAGTAAATTAATCTTTAATTAATTACCAATGGAATTTAAAAGCATAATGACATAATGAAAGGTGATGGCAACACATGCTGTACAGCATACAAAAGACTAAATCATCAATATTGTTAAATGGAGTAAATGGAAAAAAATGGGTAAACACCTAATGCAAGCAATACCTAATATAGCAGCAGTTATTATTGATGGGTGAAAAACGTCATGCCAGACATCTCAGGAAGCAGCATAATACATAAGGTGCAAAGCAATAATACAGAAGTGCCATGTGCTAGAGATGTGGAACTAATACAGAGTGATTCTGCAAGATGTCTCGAACCTGTGCTGCAGATCAGAAGGGACAGATATCAGGAATAAAGCTATAATAGCATCAATCCGATCCTTATGTCCGCAGACAAGCCAGGGAGGTTAGAGCTTACAAAAATGACATTTTTGGCAATGCTTAGGTCAGGCTTACCAGTGAGTATATTTACCCAGATTAGGGCTTGTGACATTGGACCCCTAAAGGTTCTTTGCACCTTATGTATTATGCTATTATGCTGCTTCCTGAGATGTCTGGCATGACATTTGTCACCCATCAATAATAACTTCTGTAGATATTGCTTTCATAAGGCTACTTTTACACTTACCGTGTTTTTGAGGGCCGATTTTGCTGCCCCAATAGATTTCTATGGGGCCCCAAAGTCGGCCCACAAAAAATCCACGGTGGGCCTTATTTGTGGCCGTGATTAATGATCGAGCTTGCTCAATCTTTTTCACAGCGTATGGACACGGCCCCCACTGAAAATCAGTGGGGCCACAAAAACAAGCAGAAGTTTGTTTTTGCGGTGCACCGTCACTTCCGGTTTTGCGGAACGCCGTTTTTTTTTTTCAATACTATAGTATTAGAAAAATGAAAAACAGCGATCCGCAAGCTTTTTTGCGGTCCGTTATTGCGGCAGACCGTAAAAATTGTGGCGATACGGGCCGTAAAAACTGTGGCGATACGGGCCGCAAAAAAAAAACGGTAAGTGTTAAAGTAGCCTTAGGTGTTTACCCATTTTTTCATTTACTCTATTCAACAGTATTGATGATTTATTCCCTTGCACAGTGTCTATCATATTCTGTACGGCATGTGTTGCCATCTCCGACATTTTATGTCATTATTATATTTTTAAATTCCATTTGTAATTAAAGGTTAATTCTTTCTTATTTCATTTTTGGAGTATCTTTGTTTTCTCTTTTGGTTTTAAACAGTGTTGGAGCTGGAATAGGGGTGACCCGGCAATAGAGACCAGGTCCAGTTTATTCTGTGACCAGTCTATCCTGGGTGATGCTATTTGAAACTGAGAGCACTACGTGTAAAGAAATGTGTAGTCTCACTTAGGAGTAGAAGGGGGATTTCCTCATTCGGACCCCCAACTGGTAATGAACTTATGGCAGCAGTCCAGAATTTTGTTTTTTACTTTTTATTTGAAGTCAAGCGGAACACAGTTATAGTTTTGCTAAAAAGGCCCCTGACTAGAAGTGAAAAGCATTAAATATTACTCTATGCTAAAAGCAGCACCCTCTAAGATGTCATATTCTTATGTACCAATTCTAATGGCGGCAAGTAATTAAATCAATTACATAGAGCTGCTGTCTCCTATGTGATGTATATATGGCACTCTGTGTCTCCTATGTGATGTATATAGAGCAGAGTCTCATCAATTATATTACTGATTGATTTTATAAAGTGGTATTAATAGACCAGATTTATGAAACTGTCTAACAGAAAAAGCAACCAATCACAGTGCAGCTTTCATTTTACCATATAAGCTGCTCTGATTAGTTGCTATGGTCAGCCATGAATTTCGAAGGGACAGGGAGGTGGATCTGGGAGGGAGGAAGTTTAGAGGAGGGATTTGACTTTCATACTGCTGTTCACAGGAAGTTAAGAGACTGACTTCCTGTCTACACGTTGGCGCACATACTCGACCGGTTGTCAGACTGTAGAAATGTCTATATGTAACTGAGAATGAATTAAATAAATTACACAACTATAATATTGATGGTGTGTAAGCATTTTATGTGCAAAAAGAAAACCCAGAGTGCTTCTCTAAATCTGGTTCCGTTGAGACTTTGTGAGCGGAAAAAAGTGCAGATGAATTCTCTCTGTATAAAGCTTCAGTGCCGTATTAATAAAGACTCTTTGATTTAGTCTTGCAGCACGTGGGCTGCTTTTAAAATTGTGATTAAAAGGTCTCGGTGACATTTTTTGTTTAATGTAGGCGTTCATAAGAACAAATAGCGTGCTCCTAGATTAAAACATGATAAACTCTGTATACTGTTTATACCGGGTGTTAAAGTATTTCACATAGCATTTAGAAGATCTTGGGTGTATTATGTTTGTTTACCACCTTTGCTTTTAGCCATTTTAACCACAAGTTTGTGTTACCATTTAGTAGTAGTTGTCAGTACCATAGCTAATTATATAGCAAATATGATATAAAGTTTAATAGTAGTTTAAAATATTAGTAGAAATACTTCCAAAGTCCAGCTGAAAAAAACGTGTTATAAAAACTGTTTCTTTATTGTTTCAATTATAATCGTGGTACAGGAAATCACTTTGTAGTATTAGCAAACCTACAGGTTTCAGCATTGTGCCTTACTCATAGTCAGGACTTGTATTGAGTTGTGTTGCTCTGACACATCCGTGCCGAGAATGACCTGCGGCTCTACTAAATAAAGGTAAGCTACTTCTCTTCTTTCTTTCCCGTAGTTAAAAATATTGGTTTATAAAATCAAAAATTTCACTTTGTGTCCTGTAAAGCTCTACTTTCACTAAAAGGTGCCACTACGAATATTATAAGGTAGTGCTACAATGTTTTCCACAAGCTTTACTGTACTCGACCCTTTTGAATAGCTTAAAGGGGTTCTCGAGGCTGATAATAAGTCAACAATATCTTTAGGAAAGCTTATTACTTGATGGCCTACCCATAGGATAAGTCTTCAATGTCAGACTGAGGGTCTGACGTCCAGCACTCCCACTGATCAACTGTTATCTGTTCCAGATATAAACAGTGATCAGATCTGCAGAGCAAAGCTCCCTCCAACGTGTAGTGGCTGCTGTGGGTACTGCAGATGTCGCTTACTCTCTTGAATCAGGGCTGAGCTGCAGTTCTAGACAGCAACCACTACACAGTGACTGGAACTGTGCTGTTCAGCTCTGTTCATTGTTTATTTCCAAACCGTTCTGGAGCAAATAACAGCTGATCTTTGGGGGTGTCTAGTGTTGGATCTCCACTGATCTGATATTGATGACCTGCCCTAAGTATAGATCATCAGTATTAATAGTATTGACAAGCCTTTTAACCTCATAACTTGACGACCCACAGCTTTTTTTTTTTTTTTATCTCCCAGATATCTTTAGTGTTTTGTTTTTTGTTTTTTTTGGGGTCCAAATTAGGAGTTGGGACCTTACAGCTCTGACTAGTATAGTAGGGTCCTGAGTCAGGCTTCCCACCTGTAACATACATATGCTCTAGTAGAGACAATTGTTTAAGTGGAACCATCTTCTGTTTTCAAGCTCCTGGTTTTGACTTTGGCTAACACCTGACTTCACCATGCCATATGAGTTCATCGTTGTCTTTGCCCTTCTTATTTTGCTCGGCTTCCTAATTTTTCTTCTGCCAGCTTACTCCACTTGCCAGCAGTTACTCTGTGAACACAAACTAGTAGCTTTTGCAGCAGAAACCAAATCCCTGGGAAGATCCCTGTGTGAAAGGGTGCAGACCATGGCATCTCTTGGTACCAGTTAAACTGTATAGCTAGTGCCAAGCTTTTTTCATGGTTGCATGACCTCTACACTGTGTTCCAAATTATTATGCAAATGATATTTTGCTATGATTTTCCTAAATAGTCAGTACAAATGACAATCAGTCTAATAAAAGTCATCACCCGTTAGAGTATACATCAAATTTTATTGAAGAAACCTCCCAATAATAAAAGTATAATCTCCAAAATGAATAAAAACTCAAATTGCACTGTTCCAAATTATTAGGCACATTAGAATTTCTAAACATTTGATCTGTTTTAAAGAACTGAAAATGTTCATTTGTGGAATTTGCAGCATTAGGAGGTCACATTCACTGAACAAAAAAGCTATTTAACTCCAAAACATCCTAACAGGCCAAGTTACATGCTATCATAGGAACCCTTCTGTGACATCACCTTCACAATTCTTGCATCCGTTAAACTTGTGAGTTTTTGGAGAGTTTCTGCTTGGATTTCTTTGCATGAAGTCGGAATAGCCTCCCAGAGTTGCTGTTTTGATGTGAACTGCCTCCCTCAGAGATCTTTTGCTTGATGATACTCCAAAGGTTCTCTACAGGGTTGAGGTCAGGGGAAGATGGTGGCCACACCATGAGTTTATCTCCTTTTATGCCTATAGCAGTCAATGACTCAGAGGTATTCTTTGCAGCATGAGATGGTGCATTGTCATGCATGAAGAGGATTTTGCTCCTGAAGGCACATTTCTGCTTTTTATACCATGGAAGACAGCTGTCAGTCAGAAACTCTATATACAGTACTTTGCAGAGGTCATTTTCACACCTTCAGGAACCTTAAAGAGCCCTACCAGCTGTTTCCACATGATTCCGGCCCAAAACATGACTCCTCCTCCTCGCTGAAGTCGCAGCCTTGTTGGGACATAGTGGCCATCCACCAACAATCCATCTGGACCATCCAGGGTTGCTCGACACTCATCAGTAAACAAGACTGTATGAAAAATAGTCTTCATGTATGTCTGGACCCACTGCTACAATTTCTGCTTGTGAACACTTTTTAGGGGTGGCCGAATAGTAGCTTTATGCACCACAGCAAGCCTTTGAAGGATCCTACACCATGAGGTTCGAGGGACTCCAGAGGCACCAGCAGCTTTAAATATCTGTTTGCTGGTTTGTAATGGCTTTTTAGCAGCTGCTCTCATAATCCGATGAACTTGCCTGGCAGAAACCTTCCTCATTCTGCCTTTATCAGCACAAACATGTCTGTGCTCAGAATCAACCACAAATCTCTTAACAGTACGATGGTCACGTTTACATTTTTGGGAAATATCTAATGTTTTCATCTCTTGACCAAGGCATTGCATTATTTGATGCTTTTTAGCAGCAGAGAGGTCCTTTTTCTTTCCTAAATTCCTTGAAACCTGTGCCCTGCTTAATAATGTGGAACATCATTCTTAAGTAGTTTTCCTTTAATTGGGCTCACCTGGTAAACTAATCACAGGAATTTGAGATTGATTTCAGTGATCCAAAGAGCCCTGATGCACAATACCATCTATGAGTTTATTTGAAAAACAAAAAATTACATCTTTATGACACTTAAATCCAATTTGCAGAATAATTTGGAACGCAATGTACAAAAAAGTCTTGTCATAAAATTCTTTCAGTGACTGTAAAAGCAGCATAGTGGCTCAGTGGCTAGCATTGCAGCTTCACGTCTCTGGGTTCAAAACCCACTGAGGACGACATCTGCAAGGAGTTTGTATGTTCTCCCCATGTTTTTGTGGGTTTCCTCTGCTTTCTCCGGTTTCCTCCCACACTCCAAAGACATACTGATAGGGAATCTTGATTATGAGCCCCAATGGGGACAGTGACGATATGGTCTATAAAGCGCTGTAGAATTAATGGCGCTATATAAGTCTTTGTTAAGACTGCACATTCCTTTGATGTTTAGGAAAAAGGAAAAGCTCAGTTACAAACCCTTTGGGCAGGTTTAATGCCAGACATAACGGTTGTAACCACTTTTGGAGTCACACATGGCTTGTCTGTATTGACCTGGCTTTCATCTAAGCTGATTGCTATTTAGGGCTCTAGAATTGTTAAGTCCTTCTTCGGGCACTATATTAGTGACCATATTGGTTGCCATCAAACTGCTTAGAAACAGATTCATTTCAGGAACTCTAGGCTCATGAAATGTGTGTATGTGTTTATAAATGTGTATGTGTTTATAAATGTGTGTATGTGTTTATAAATTTTATGGTGGTATAGATCTAATTATTCATGTTACAGTGGTTGAAAAGTAGAAAAAGTACTGCAAACTACGTACATTTGTTGCAACATCTATACCTTGGCTGAATAAAATATATATATATATATATATATATATATATATATATATATATATATATAAAGGCTGAGTGTATGCATGTGTGTGTATGTATCAAGCATGCCCACTGGCGGATGGAGAGCGGGGTTGCAGAGGGAAAGTGAGGGACACGGATGGAGAGCGGGGCTGCGGAAGGATGGAGCAGGATGACGTGTGTAGAGTGGGGCTGTGGAGGGAGAATGAGACACAGATGGAGAGCAGGGCTGTGTGATCAGGTTTGTATCTAATGAACGCAGATATGTTTCACTCTTTGTAGCCAGTGGGTTATGACATTTAGGCAGGCATGGCAGATTTGCCTATCACATTTTCCCTTAATACTGTAGATTCCGATACGGTGAAGACGAGAAGCGTTTCACTTGATGGCTGCTCTCCTGCCATGCATTCACTGTACATGGCTTTCAGACAGGATGTTGTTGATGCCACAGATCATTATTTTTCTTTTCTTTTTTTTTAAAGAAATATTTCGGTATACAGAATGTAAGCGAAGAAAGGCGACTACATTTACCTGACCTCTCAGTGGTTCCTCGCATTACATCTGGAATGTTATACACTTCGTGTTGTGACAGTATTTTTCTCAGCATTCCAGTCATTGCTTTTTCATGAGAACAGCTGCTTTTGGCTGAATGTAGATTTTCTCAAATATAGAAAAGCTTTTGCAAATGAAAAACATGTAGCGTACCGTTACTTCAACCAAAGTAAACCTGTGATCACTTGCGTACCATGTTAAGAATTTGTTTACAACAGACCTCCATCTTCAAGCAGTAGTGATTATATGACTTAGTAGTGATAAAAATCCTGCTATATCTAGCTTTTTTTTCCCTGCTTGCCCTCTAACAAAGGCTTTTGGTCTGAATTCACACATGGCAGTAGTTCTAGGTTTTTCCATTTAAAGGGGTTGTCATTCAAGTGGAGAAAATCTGCTCTCAATCTGTGACTGTAGACTTCAGAATCCTTACAGAGCGCACACCGCATGCTGTCAGGATTCTCTGGTGTCAATGCAAAGACCAGACAGTAACGTGACCGCAAGTATGTGATTTGCATAAATGTTGTCACATTGGTACTAGATGTACTCAGCCTTGCTCAATACAAGTGAGAGTCTAGTTGGAATGTGGCTGAATGTATGTAAATCACATAATTGCAATCACCTGACCACCTGCTCTCGGCAGCGACACTGGAGAATCCTGACAGTGTGCGGTGCACATGCTGTAAGGATTCAGAAATCTACAGTCACATAAAGTCACCACAAGACTACACAACCCCTTTATGGTCAATTGCTTGAATGGACACGTTAAATCGAATTGTTTGTAATTTTTTTATGTTTTTTTGTCTCCAAATTGCCTTCAATAGAGAAAACCGCAGAGAAATTTCAAGCAAGTGCCCTTGTCATTCATAAAGTGTGGAGAGTACCTGGCCATTTATGTAGTGTGCCGTACAGATGTCCTAAATAAAATGCTCTTTAGTGGTAATTCTAAGGCTAGTTTCACACTTTTTTTTGCAGCGCGTTTTTCCCGCAAAAAAACGCATTGAAAAAACGCATACAAAAGCATACAACTGCTGCGTTTTTTTCAAGCATTTTTATGAGCATGCATGAAAAAAACGCAGCGTTTTTATGCGTTTGTATGCGTTTTTAGTGCGTTTTTACCGCGTTTGCGTTTTTTTCCAACATTAGGTGGCCCCTCACACTAACCCAAACCATGACTTTACTAACCCTAACCCTGACCCTAACCCTGACCCTAACCCTTAACCAAATCATACTTAACCCAAACCCTAAACCCTAACTAACCCTAACCCTGACCCTAACCCTGACCCTAACCCTTAACAAAACCATACTTAACCCTAACCCTGACCCTAACCCTTAACCAAACCATACTTAACCCTAATCCTGACGCTAACCCTGACCCTAACCCTTAACAAAACCATACTTAACCCTAACCCTGACCATAACCCTGACCCTAACCCTTAACCAAACCATACTTAACCCTAATCCTGACCCTAATCCTGACCCTAACCCTGACCCTAACCCTTAACAAAACCATACTTAACCCTAACCCTGACCCTAACCCTTAACCAAACCATACTTAACCCTAATCCTGACCCTAACCCTTAACCAAACCATACTTAACCCTGACCCAAACCCCAACCCTAACCCTGACCCTAACCCTAACCCTAAACCCCCTTAACTAACCCTAACTCTAACCCAAACCCCTAAATTCCATGGTTAAAAAAAAAAAACGCATATGCAAAAAAACGCATACATGAGCATGCCAGTGCGCACATATGCGCATCCATAGGCTATAATGGCCATTTTTAGCGCAAAACGTGCGCATATGTGCGCATGCGCTTTTTTGCAGGGCCAAAAAATGCAACATGCTGCGTCTGGAAAATACAAACGCACACCCCAAAAAAACGCAGCGCATGAAAATCGCATACATGCGCTTACAAGCGCGCATGTATGCGCACCCATGTTAAATATAGGGGAAAAAACGCATGCGCACATATGCGTTTTTTTCCAGCGCTAAAAAACGCAAATGTGAAACCAGCCTAATTGAGATAAATTCAAAACAAATTATTACAGCCTGTCCTAAATATTCGGCACAAGTACCAACAATTGGAGCTGTACACTACAGGATTCTCCTTCCACTAACAATCACTTATCAGAATTGTTTCTATTTATAAATGAGCAATTTTAAGTGGATCTGCTTCCCAATTTCACAATACAAACTGCACACATTATTAAATAGATCTTCGGCCATATGAGGCTGGTGTACTTACTTTGAAAATATTAAATCAGAGTGGCTGTATGATACATTTTGAAAATTTGAGCCTAGTAAAATAAGTTCCTACAATGGGTTTTTGTTGATCTTGGATGAGGTTTATAGAAATCTCACTACCACTGTGCTGCTTTTCTTAATATAATACGCTGCATAAACTGACCTGCAGTGCATGTTTGGAATTCGCATGTCGATTCTCTTGCTGGTGCTGAGTTTTATGTACAGAGTTTCTGCATAGAATTGCATTAGATGCTGAAAACCTGCAAGTAAACCACAGTTATGCTGCAAAAACCACATTACTAAAATTGCACGTAATCTGCACATGACTGTGCCAGGAGGTATAAAAAAAAAAGGCAGTTTTATTATGACACGCCAAGAAGAGACAAAAACTGAAGCAATAAAAATGCATGTAAATAAATGTATTCAAAATTGCAGTGCAAGGAACTTAATTTACCTACTAGGTGCAGAAAATTTGCAACCTCAAAATTTCACCAAATACTCATGGTGGAAAGTGTATTCATGAGCTAATCTCAATCTTTGTCCATCTAACCTCACAACTCGGTTTTTCCTCCCTGCTGCTTCTAAAATTTGATACATGCTGCATCTTGTCAATCAGGGTAGCTGGTGGAGATTTGAGTTTAGCTTGTGATTACACTGGACTTATACAATTCCGATTTTAACATGAGGCTGAAAATACTTTGAAAAAGGATGTTACAGTTGTTCTTAGATGGAAAGTCCGTACACCAGGTGTAACAAATCTTTAATGTATGCAGTGTGGATTATGAAATAAGGTGACAGATCTGCTTTTACAGTATTATTAGTCAGTGTCGGACTGGATGTGTGCATTTACACACATCCACCGCCCTGGTATTAACTCTCTACACTCCGTCCATATTGGCCCCTCACTCCTTTCCTCTCCTATGTATAGCACTCACGCTCTTTTCACATTGCTACACATCACAGATCCATTCAGTCCCACCATTCAACATCAGAGACGCTCTCACAAATCACTTAACCATCTGCTCACTCTTTCTATCCTCCTCCTAGTCGCAGGAGACATTGCTCCCAACCCTGGTCCCCCATGTTATAGAAAGTCAAACAACCCAACTGCTACACTTAAGGGGGTTTTACACATAGCGATATCGCTAGCAATATCGCTAAAACGTCACCGGTTTTGTGGCGTTATAGCGATATTGCTAGCGATATCGCTATGTGTGATACCTCCGACTGGCTCCCCCGCTGTCTGTCGCTCATCGCGCGAGATTTCTTGTCGGGCGCTTCCTGCTGGGCTTCCTGCTGTGACGACGAGCGACGTTGGATGCGGGCGGGAGGACGTCTGGATCGCTGTATGTGAAAGGTGAGTATCGTGCCCTGCGTCGCTGCTGCATCGCTGTGAGGTCTTTCTGTGTGAAAGCTCACTAGCGATCATTTAGCGATGCACCAGCGATCCTGACCGGGTCGGATCGCTGGTCGGATCGCTGGTATATCGCTTAATGTAAAAGGGCCTTTAGAAACCCCTCTATTCTTATTAATATTCCCTGCCTGCCATCTGTCTCTCTTAATTGTGCACTTTGGAATTCTTGCTCAGTGTGTAACAAACTCTCCTTCATTCATTACTTTTTCCTTTCTAATTCTCTTAACCTTCTGGCTCTTACTGAAACCTGGATCCAGCAGTCAGACACTACCGCTGCTGCTGCTCTTTCATATGGTGGACTACAATTCTCTCATACCCCAAGATTAGACAATAGAGCAGGTGGAGGTGTTGGTCTGCTCCTATCACCAAAATGTACCTTTCAGGTTTATCCCTCAACTACCCTCACTTGTCTTCCCTTCTTTTGAGGTCCATGCCGTCAGACTCTACACCCCCTTCTCCATGTGAGTGGCGGTGGTATATCGTCCTCCCGGCCCCTCCCATCAGTTCCTGGATCATTTTGCCACTTGGCTTCCACATTTTCTCTCCTGTGACATCCCTACCCTCATCATGGGCGATTTCAACATCCCCATTGCTCTTCCCCTCTCCCCATCTGCTACTCAACTTTTATCTCTAACCTCCTCGTTTGGCCTTTTGCAGCTTATTAATTTTCCAACGCATGAAGATGGAAACTCCCTCGACTTGGTCTTCTCTCGGCTTTGTGCAGTGGATGATTTTGCAAACTCCCCTCTCCCGCTCTCTGACCACAACTTTCATTCTCTGTCAAGAACTGCCAGGCTGCTCAGGTCACCCCACTGTCCATATTTATAGAAACATACAGGCCATTAACACCCAGAAACTTTTGAAGAACTTGCAGTCGTCATTGGCCCCTATCTCCTCCCTCTCATGTCCTGATTCTGCATTGAAGCATTACAACGAAACACTTCAAAGTTTCCTGGATGAATTTGCACCTCCTATACATAGAACACCACAACACAGACGGCGACAACCCTGGCACACCCTGCAAACACGTTTCCTGCAGCGGTGCTCCAGGTGCGCCGAACGTCTGTGGAGAAAATCCAACCTACCCGAAGATTTCATCCATTATAAGTTTATGCTTCGAACATACAACACTGCCCTTCACCTCTCAAAACAAACCTATTTCAACACCCTCATCACCTCACTGTCCAATAACCCTAAACGTCTCTGACACGTTTCATTCTCTACTCAACCCAAGAGTACAGGCCCCAACCACGGAGCTTTGAGCTGACGATCTGGCCAATTACTTCAAAGAAAAAATTGACCAGATCCGACAGGAAATTATCTCCCAATCACCTCATACCATGCACTGTCCTCCCCCACTGCATCTAGCTCACTCTCTGATTTTGAACCAGTCACAGAAGAAGAAGTAAGCAAGCTCCTTGCATCTTCACGCCCAACCACTTGCACCAGTGACCCATTTCCGTCACATCTACTCCAGCCCCTTTCCCCTGCTGTCACCCTTCACCTAACTAAAATATTTAACCTCTCTCTTCTGGTATCTTTCCCTCCTCATTTAAGCATGCATACATCCACTACTTAAAAAAAACATCCCTCGACCAAAACTGTGCCGCTAACTATAGACCTGTCTCTAATCTTCCCTTCATCTCTAAACTCCTGGAACGCCTGGTCCACTCCCGTCTTATCCGCTATCTCTTTGATAACTCTCTTCTCGACCCTCTCCAATCCGGTTTCCGCTCTTTACACTCTACTGAAACTGCCCTCACTAAAGTCTCTAATGATCTACTAACAGCTAAATCAAATGGTCATTACTCCATGCTAATTCTCTTGGATCTCTCTGCAGCATTCGACACTGTGGATCATCAGCTTCTTCTCACTATGCTCCATTCCATTGGCCTCAAGGACACCGTTCTCTCCTGAATGTCCTCCTATCTCTCTGACTGCTCCTTTACTGTATCTTTTGCTGGCTCCTCCTGCTCTCATCTTCCCCTTACTGTTGGGGTTCCTCAAGGATCAGTCCTAGGCCCCCTCCTCTTCTCTTTGTATACTGCCCCTATTGGTCAAACAATCAGTAGATTTGGTTTCCAGTACCATCTCTATGCTGACGCCACCCAATTATACGCTGCTTCTCCTGCCATCACGCCAGCCCTTCTAGAAAACACCGGCGATTGTCTAAACGCTGTGTCTAACATCATGTCCTCACTATATCTGAAACTGAACCTGTCAAAGACTGAACTCCTTGTGTTTCCTCCCGCTACTGATGTACCTATACCTGACATTGCCATTTCCGTGTGTGGTTCCACTATTACTCCCCAGCAACATGCCCGCTGTCTTGGGGTCATACTTGACTCCGAGCTTTCCTTTGTCCCCCACATACGATCACTGGCTCACTCTTGTTATCTGCACCTCAAAAACATTTCTAGAATTCAACCTTTTCTTACTTTTGACTCCGCAAAAACTCTTACTGTTTCTCTTATTCATTCTCGTCTCGACTATTGTAACTCTCTTCTAATCGGTCTCCCTCTTACCAAACTCTCCCCCTTCCAATCTTTCTTGAATGCTGCTGCCAGGATCATATTCTTTGCCAATCGTTACACCGATGCCTCTACCTTGTGCCAGTTGTTACACTGGCTACCCATCCACTCCAGAATCCAGTACAAACTTATTACCCTCACCCACAAAGCTCTTCATGGCTCAGCACCACCCTACATCTCCTCCCTTGTTTTAGTATACCACCCTACCCGCGCCCTCCGTTCTGCTGATGACCTGAGGTTAGCAGCATCCTCAATAATCAGAACCTCCCACTCCCATCTCCAAGACTATACACGTTCTGCGCCAATTCTTTGGAATGCACTTCCCAGGTCAATACGATTAGTCCCCAATCCCCACAATTTTAAGCGTGCCCTGAAAACTCATTTATTCAGACTGGCCTACCGCCTCAACACATTAACCTAATCTATCCCTGTGTGGCACAGCCAAAGGTTTTACCATAACCAGGTTCCCCACATCATGTTCCCACATGCTTTATGCATCCATTAGCCCTCTGTGTCTGTACTGTTACACACTTAACATTATGGCTGGTCCATACAATCAGGGCAACTGTTACCACTCACCTTTCGTGTCTCCCCTTTTTCCTCATAGACTGTAAGCTTGCGAGCAGGGCCCTCATTCCTCTTGGTATCTGTTATGATCTATGTGATTATTGTTATGCTGTAATGTCTATTGTCTGTACAAATCCCCTCTGAAATGTAAAGTGCTGCGGAATATGTCGGCGCTATAGAAATAAAATTTATTATTATTTATTATTATTGGTTTGGCAAAGGTCCGTCAGTAGCATTGATCCTTAAGGCCCACTGTTCAACTACATGCAAAAATAACCTGACCCTAGTGCATGAATTAACTGTTCCTTCTATGTAATATTAATGAATTATTAGATGATACCTTCTTCTGCAAATTGTGAGTCAAGTTTAACAGCACTACTCGTTAGCACGCCTTCACATGGGGCCCACCGGAGGATTCTCCTCTTCCCCCGTGGGCCAGTCCAAGCCTTTAGAGCTGTTCAACAGCTTCACGCAAAGAACAGAAATAAATTACATGAAGCAATCCGCTTTGTTTCCCTAAATGAACAATATATTACAGGAAATTCTTTAGCTGTCCTTTAAAAGTACTATGACAATAGACTTACCCATTGTAATGTCACTCCTCAGATAAATCATTTGATTGTCCGTTGTTTTTGTATTACAACATACTGTTCCCAATACATATATATTGTTTTAGTGTTTCCTAGGCAGTGGCCAACATTTTTCCCATACAAAGCGGGAGGCAAATGGCCTGTGTTACATTAGCTATATGTTACCCTGACATTTACTGAGCAGCGACTATGTATACTGAGACTGCCAAATATAACTTTCACTGAAAGTGAAAACTTAATATAGAAGTTTGTAGACTGAGGATTATATAGAAAGTATATACATTTATATAGGATTATATACATTTACTCTACACACATTATTCACCTATGCCAAGGTACATTTCCAAAGGCATGCTCGGACGTGACCTCAATATAAACCATGTACATTATTGATTATTGCCGTGCTGCATAGTTATAGGTCAGGAGCACATTCAAATTCACTTCTCAATGGTAAAAAATATTTAATTTTAGGGTAGATTTTTGCATTTTAACTTGTCACATATTCTTACATTCACTAATGCATTTGCAGATATTGGTGTAATACAGAGCATAAGTCAATATGTTAGCAGCGCTCTGTTCTTGCCGGTAGTGAGGGACCCAGCTTCCCACTGGGATGTTGCGGTAGAAATTTCTGCAATGAAAGTCTGCCACATTTCAACCCTTAGGGCAAGACTTGTTTTTCAGGTTTGAGGAGGAAGTTTGTCAGAAATACAAATGAAGTTCTTATTCATTGAAGTTGTAAATGGTTCAACAGGAGCTGTTCAAACAATTCTTAGAGGTTGAGATTCGTCATATATGTGTATAAATCACATCAAGGAGACGTTCTAGAGAAAAAAAAGTTCAATTAGCTGTTAAAACTTTTACAACTGTGATGAGAACTTTATGATCTCACATTTATGCACTTAGAAAACCTGATTCCCCCCTAAGGTTTTTCTATGTTTAACATCAGGTTTATTGGAAGCATTTTGTAGTCTAGAGTGCACCGACCACCATTCTGGCTCTGCCCTTTGTATGGACCGTCAAAGGATTGTGGTTTTTTTAAATGACACTCCTTAGTAAAAGTGGGCAGTCTGTGAATGCTCATGTAAAGGATCCAACTAGCAAAATTTGGGTCCAAATTTCAGTATTGTGTGATCCAGGCATGCAGATTGGCATCCCACAACACTCCCTGGAGCTCCTCACTGTGAAAGAGATCTCATGTGTTATCTTTGTACTAACCCAGTGCCTTAAAGTAACCAAACTTTGCTAAGTGGTTTCTGAACTGTCACATCATTAGGGCGGCTAACATTCGGTAACCGCTTGGCAAAATACGCGGCAGCGCTGGGTTAGTGCACAGAGCAAGATCTTCTAGAGCTTGAAGGGTAGTGGGATCCTGCTCGTTATCCCGGGATCTCGCCACCCAGAGTGTCAGATCTGTATCTTTCTGGAAAGTCAAGTATTTAAAAGGACCATTAGGGACACTTTTGACCACTTTTCCCTCTGAGTGTTCTTTAGGAAAATCACCAGTCTGAAGATGCCCACTGTTTTCTTAAGAAGGGCAGCCCCAGGCGAATGATGGGTACTCTTTAAGTTTACTAAGAATAGACCATCAATAAGAAAGTAGAGGCCCACCTTTTTAACCTTCTGATCCCCTACTTATCCTCAGTTCTGCTGGCCATGTCCCACTCCGATCTCTTTCAGCATGCTCTGAGTTTCAGAGCTGCAGCCAATCACTGCAGCCACCGAGTGCCGATCAGAACAAAAGAGAAGGCAGATAACATGGCCAGTGGGATAGAGGAGCTGCATGGGATTAGAAGGGAAGTATGATATATCCAATTTCTTATTTATTGTTTTTAACCACTTTGGGTAAACCACCTGCCACAGGCTAACTTCCATCTCCCCATTAATAGGACAGATGAATAAGACCTAGCAAGTGGCTGATTAGCAAGTGGCCGATGGACGCCACGTCATCTGAACCTCCCAATGTGGAAGAGAGGGACGCTGGACAACCCCTATAAATAATGCTTTGAGCAGCAGTATTCTCCAATGCGCTTAATAATTGGCTATCCACTATAGCAGGGTACACCCAGTGATGTACGTCCTGCAGCTCATCACCATCTCTGGTATTGGAGGCTGAATGTACTTTTATTATTGGATGACCACAGTATGATTATATTAACTACAGGATGTGATTGCGACAATAATGAGCTCTGCATTAAAATGCAATACTGCAATTTCCCAAATAATAATAATAATAAATTTTATTTCTATAGCGCCGACATATTCCGCAGCACTTTACATTTCGGAGGGGATTTGTACAGACAATAGACATTACAGCATTACAATAATCACATAGATTATAACAAATACCAAGAGGAATGACAGTGTCTTTGTAGCAATGACATCTGTCTGTATATCCTGTGGCTGTCTGTGCCAATTACAATCCAGCCCTGTACACACCATGCAGTATTTTCTCATGCATCACCTAGTTAAGTCACATCTTTAGATAAATGTCGATTTGTTTCCGTTTCTCAATTCTGGACCCTGTGCCAGTGATTTTTCTTCATTTTCCTTGGCGAATGATCCTTTTGCTCCTCACTTATATACATGTGGCTGTGCTCATTGCCTCTAGTTTATATGTCAGACTTTTCCATCGAAAGCCTTGGGATGTCCTTGGACACCTGGCTTGTTCTGGAGTCAGCGCATGAATGTAATGCACTTACAGCACGCAAGAACATGCTGTATGAATGCTGATCTGGCTGTGTAGGCTCCTAATCAGGGGAACATTGTGTTCTGCGGGATGCATCCACATCTATTCATCTGCTTAACAGGTACTTGGAATGGAAAGTAGTTAAGAATCATAAAACCCAGTTTTGTGTGTGCCGGCTTTATCTTTGTACTGCTATCCTTAACAAATGCAAGGTGACAATATTAAGTGACTGTAATAGGTTGTTTGTCTTGTAGTGTAAGGTGCATTAATCATAATATGTTTTATATCTGTTACCCTCCAGTCCTAGTAATACTGTTTGACCCTTTAATGCTTGACCAGTTCCCACAAAAGTGGAGCTCATGCCCATGGCTGTATTACTGCTACTTGAAGGAGTAGTCCACTACTAGGACAACCTCTTCTTGATCAAAATGTTTGGCCCCCATAAAATAATCTTATACTCTCCTCTCGTGCTGGCACTGTTCCCACAGTGTTGGCAATCACGGTCCAGGCGCTATAGTTGTTGTGACGCAGGCGCCCAATCAGCACTGGCGTCACAGTCCCCCGCCTTTGGACAAATCGCCCATGAAGAGAAAGTCCGGGCTGCAGCTGATCTCACTTCCTCTTCATGCTCAATTCAACAGGAGGTAGGGATAGTGGTGTTGATTGGGTGCCGGTGTCACAACAACAGCACGGGAGCCCCAGGAAAGCGAGTGCCGACACCGTGGGAACGGCGCTGGCACGGGAGGCAAATATAAGCTTTATTATACTATGGAGGCCAAACGAGGGGTATGAGAAGGAGTTGTCCAAATAGTGGACAACTTCTTTAAAGCATTTTGGTTCTACAAAGTCCTAATAGGGCACCTGTAGACTTCTGTAAGTATTTATTTTACTCACTTATATAGTGTTTAACCAGCCAATGGATAGAATAATTAAAATATATCTTTTATTGATTTTTATAAAATAAAGTGCAAGGTGCTCTAGTAACGTTAAACACAACAAAGAAGAACGCATAAATGAAAAAAGCTAGTATTGCCCATCGTTACTGAGTATCCCAATTATCAAGCATATTCATTGGGTATTTTAAATCAGTCCAGAACAACCAACCTTTTCAAAAGACATAAGAATTTCTCAAAATAGTCTCTAGGCTTATCATATCATAGCGTTGGCCGTTTTTATTGGAAACCGGTGTCATGCCATCAGTATGTTCCCAAATATGGCATACCCGTTTCCCTCTCCTCATCAGGAGTACTGTATACTACAGGGTACAATACTGCTATACAACATAAAACAGAACCACATAACCTCAGTTATTACGTTCGCTGCGGGTTCTATGACACATACATAGTATATCAGATAGAAATGTATCAAGTGTCCTATAAAAGATATAATCCCGCATACCCTCCTTATATATCAGCAACAAATCTGAATCCACCAAGTATGCATAAATATCTTAGATAGACCGTCTCTTATATAATGAGACCAATATCTAGACACCAAAGTATTATATACAACACGGAACAATCTCACCCAAAAGCAGGGGCATTTTTTGATTGATTGCCATCTCCGTGACTAGTAGGCGCGACACCCCTTTCTCCCGACGCGTTTCGTCCTATCTCATCAGGGGAGTCCAGTGGGGTTCATCTGAATGGTGTATCACGCATGGCCGTTCTATACTTCATCCGACATTATGTGTACATACACTCATGCATGCCTCCTTTTAAATGTTGGCGCCGTGGCGTCTCGGGAAGCCGTCACTTCCGGTCCCTGATCCACCTCACATCCTGTGTTCGGGTCGCGCGCATCATCAGCGTGCTCGCTCAACAGAGCGCGTCACACGCTGAGAGCGCGTACCACCAACTGGGCATGCGCACATAGCGCTGCCCCCTCCAAAGGGAAAATGATATATATACTTTATATTATTATATTGGCGTCATTTAATTGCGGCATCACACAGCCCCTGTTGCACTATATATGCGCCTATCATTACCATCCATACAACAGCAAAATATCATCTCATGCTAATTGTGGGAGCCCCTCTAGAGTTTTAATTCTTGGAGATATTTATCATATTTTGAAGTATCCCCTACTACGATCATGTGCAGGAATTCATATATACGGGATTAGTTCCATATTAAATCAGGGGTTTTAGTTAATACAACTGCAGAATCAACAGACTCCTTCAGAAATATATCAGTTCTAGAAAAATAGGCAGTTATGAAAATTGCTATGACAGTACCGACTCACTTTGACCAGATGGGCCTTATAACCACCGATAAAGTGAAAGGGGTGCCACTATATTCTCCCTATAACAGTTCCTAGACTATCTCTCCCTACCTACCGCGGAGATTGGCACCCTAAGACTTGCGCAGATGGCGTCCCCACTCAACGTCGGCTTTCCCTCACTGCTGACCCTATTAATCCCTTTGCTAGATGAAAGATACAAAGGATAGTTGATCATTTGGATATGTAGTTTGTAACCAGAAGATCCATTTTGTTTCTTTTTGAAGGATCATCTGGTCCCAATTGCCTCCACGTGTAGGTGGTCTTATTTTGTCAATACCCATAAATGTAATAGCCTTGGAGTTACCCTGATGGTATCCATTTATGTGGTTAGCAATGGACGTGTCTCTTTTATTACTGATGTCACGTATGTGTTCTCCTACTCTCCTCCGAAACTCTCTCCTGGTCTTTCCTACGTATTCCAGGCCGCATTCACATGTTGCCTTATACACCACTCCTGTGCTTTGGCAATTAATAAACTGTCTGATAGAGTACACTTTTCCAGTGTTATTACTTTTAAAGGTTTTACCCGGGGATATAGAAGCACAAGCTTTGCATTTCCCACATCTATGACATCCCAGTGGAGGTGACCCCAACCATGTCTGGTTGCACGGATTCTGAAAATGACTGTGGACCAATCTATCCCTCAGTGATCTACCTCGACGAAAGGTGACCTGAGGGGTAGGGCCCACTGTATCCCTGACATCCAAGTCCATACACAACACTGCCCAGTGTCGTTCTAAGATTTTACGTATCTCTTTAGCCCCACTAGAAAACTTCGTTATAAACCTAGAGATATTATCCTCCCGTTTCGGAGGTGCATGGCTCAATAGATCTCTTCTGTTTTTTGTCAGAGAGTTTTGGTAGGCTTCCGTTAGCACATTCTTAGGATAGCCTCTATCCAAAAACCTTTGCCTTAAATCATCAGCCTGTTCCTTATAATTGGCTGTATTTGAGCAGTTCCGACGGATTCTTAGATATTGTCCCTTCGGAATGCCTCTCTTAAGGGAGTTGGGATGCCCACTTTCCCATCTTAAGAGGGAATTTGTAGCCGTAGGTTTACGGTAGTTTTTTGTCATGAGCTCACCATTCTCGTTCTTTTGGACTAGGATGTCTAGGAATGTCAGACTGCATTTATTAACCTCATAGGTAAAATGCAAACCAATCTCATTGTCATTTAGTCCCCCAACGAACTGACCAAAGTCAACCTCTGTACCTTTCCATATGACGAACACGTCGTCTATGTAACGTACCCACATCACTATCTTCTCGCTGAATTCAGTGAATGTATCATTGAACACTATATTCTCCTCCCACCAGCCCAGGAGAAAATTTGCATACGTAGGGGCACAGGGGCTCCCCATCGCAGTACCCCTGAGCTGGTGGAAGACCTTGTTATCAAACAAGAAGATATTGCTGTTTAGGCAAAATTCCAAAGCTTTCATGACGAACTCATTATGTCTATGGTATTGACAACCTCTTGTATGTAAATAACTATCAACTGCTTTAAGACCAGCATCATGAGGGATTGAGGAGTATAATGCTTCCACATCTATACTTCCCATTATCATATCAGCATCTAAACATACACCATCTAGTTTCCCAAGAAAGTCGGTAGTGTCACGCACATATAATGCAATATAAGTCCATGTGTATGGCAATATTGAATGATGGTGAAAACTATGAAGTGGTCCAGAGTAATCCCACTAATAACATTGTTCATAATCTAACAAACCTGATTAATGAAGGCTTTGATGCTGGTGTAATTGATGTGAATGAGAGAGATTTTCTCATTCCAGTGCACCCTGTTATGGCTACGTTTTATTGCCTTCCGAAAATTCACAAAGGCACGAATCCCCTTAAGGGGAGACCGATTGTAGCAGGTATTAACAGTATCACACAAAATTTGGGTCTATATCTCGATCAGATACTCAGACCATTTGTCCTGTCTCTAAATTCATATGTGCGTGACAATACCGACTTTCTTGGGAAACTAGATGGTGTATGTTTAGATGCTGATATGATAATGGGAAGTATAGATGTGGAAGCATTATACTCCTCAATCCCTCATGATGCTGGTCTTAAAGCAGTTGATAGTTATTTACATACAAGAGGTTGTCAACATTTAAAAGGAGGCATGCATGAGTGTATGTACACATAATGTCGGATGAAGTATAGAACGGCCATGCGTGATACACCATTCAGATGAACCCCACTGGACTCCCCTGATGAGAGAGGACGAAACGCGTCGGGAGAAAGGGGTGTCGCGCCTACTAGTCACGGAGATGGCAATCAATCAAAAAATGCCCCTGCTTTTGGGTGAGATTGTTCCGTGTTGTATATAATACTTTGGTGTCTAGATATTGGTCTCATTATATAAGAGACGGTCTATCTAAGATATTTATGCATACTTGGTGGATTCAGATTTGTTGCTGATATATAAGGAGGGTATGCGGGATTATATCTTTTATAGGACACTTGATACATTTCTATCTGATATACTATGTATGTGTCCTAGAACCCGCAGCGAACGTAATAACTGAGGTTATGTGGTTCTGTTTTATGTTGTATAGCAGTATTGTACCCTGTAGTATACAGTACTCCTGATGAGGAGAGGGAAACGGGTATGCCATATTTGGGAACATACTGATGGCATGACACCGGTTTCCAATAAAAACGGCCAACGCTATGATATGATAAGCCTAGAGACTATTTTGAGAAATTCTTATGTCTTTTGAAAAGGTTGGTTGTTCTGGACTGATTTAAAATACCCAATGAATATGCTTGATAATTGGGATACTCAGTAACAATGGGCAATACTAGCTTTTTTCATTTATGCGTTCTTCTTTGTTGTGTTTAACGTTACTTGAGCACCTTGCACTTTATTTTATAAAAATCAATAAAAGGTATATTTTAATTATTCTATCCATTGGCTGGTTAAACAATTTGGGAAGTGGATATCCTAGTGCTGTATATATATCACTTATATAGTGCCATTAATTCTACAACACTTTATAAATATGATTACTGTTCTCATTGGGACTCACGATCTAAATACCCTATCAGTATGTCTTTGGAGTGTGGGAGTTAACCGAAGAACCCAGAGAAAACACACGGAGAATATACAAACGCCTTGCAGATGTTGTCCTTGGTGGGATTTGATCCCAGGACCCCAGCGCTGCAAGGCTGCAGTGCTAACCACTGTGTCCTATTGGTTGCTGAATGTACTGAAGTATTTTGCCAAAGAAGATATCGGTGGGAACGCCAAACTCTCCCATGGCAGATAATGTTGGGGAAGAAGAGGATCCAACCTGTTGAATTTCAATGGCTGATCCTTTTATTCCCTCTGGACATAAGACAATCATCGAGAACACAGGAACCCCAAACATTTCTGTTTATGGAGGAGTTGGGATAGAAATTGCTGTTGGTTAAACAATCATTTCTTTGGCAGCTGTCTAATGTGTATGGGTTCCTTTACTGTGGTGTTGTTCTATGGGATTACTGACCGGTTCTCAAAACTATAATTATTATATAAAGCAGATATTTTTCAGGACTGCCTATCACTACACTAGAAAGTTGCTCAATTTTCCTATACCGACTCTTGTTTTTTTTGCCCTAGCTCTTTATCCAAAGTCAGAGTAACTTTTTGCAGTACCTGTTGCACGTACCTCACCACCCAGCCATGCCTCTTGGTGCAATATTATAACCAATGTAATAGTAGCTTTTATTTCATGAACTTTCATCAAATTGGCTGCTGTTTTGAAACTAAAGTAATACTCATGTAAAACCTGAGAAAGTTGTGACCTGCATTCACTCTTGCAGATAACTTAGCTACATAGACGCTGGTAATCATATGTTTATATTTGTTCTTTTTATTTCTGTTCATTCCTAAAAGGGAAATCAGTGGATGTAACTTAAGAAAAATGCTGAAAAGCATCCAGAGCAAATATCACAGTCGTCCTTCTAATGAAGAAATGGCAAAATATGGTCATAGACGTGAACAGTGTTCAGTAAAATATGCGGTTTAATTTCTAACAATAACCTTATATTGTCTTATTATATTGGAGGCAATATTAAAGTCAGCCAAAGTTGTTGACAGTTTAATGTGTATTTGGGCCACCCAACTCTTCCCAACAGAGGATGTTGGGGGAGATCAGGGGCAGTAAGTTCGAATTTTAATGCCCAACCCTTTCTTTATTAAGGAGATAAGCCGTCACTATAGCTGTTTGGCAGCGGCCTTCTCTACTCTCGCCTTTCCCATGCATGTGAATATTCAGCATGGCCCAATGTTGGGTCAGGTGAGAGCGCTTGGCCTTCAGCTATCATATGTGTATTACCAGCTTTATATATCCACACGTATTAAGATGACCTCTGTTTGTTAACTGGGAAGAATATCTAGTAAAATTGTATATTTATACATTCATTCACAATATGCTCATTTGCCCAACCCCTCTCCATTAGTCTTTTGATGTGTTCTACATGGGGGAATGGGTGTAGACCATTGCTAGACATGCCTGGCATTAGCTGATTTCCCCTAAAAATAAAAGATATATAATTTTTTTTGATGGGTTGTCTGTCCCAAAATTGTCAGATTTGGCTGACTATGATCTAAAATACAGTATCGGTCAAAACTTTGAACATACCTCTTTGTACAATGGTATTGGAATGAAGGCAGCATAACCACAATGGGACACATATAAAAACAACGGCGATACACACTTGTGAAACAAACCAGATTGTGTTAAACCTTAGATTCCTCAAAGGACCCTTCTTTTACTTTGATGACCATTTTATATACTCTTGGCATTCTCTCAAAAGTTTCATCAGTCACCTTGAGTGGCTTTCCAGCAGTTTTTGGAGGAGTTGGCAGGGAGGTGCTGAGCACTTGTTGGCTGCTTTGCCTTCACTCTGCATCCAAAATCACATCAATTGAGTTATCAGTTAATTGTGGAGGCCATGTCATCTGGTGCAGCTCTCCATCCCACTCATTGGTCACTTAGCCCTTACAAAGCCTGGAGGTGTTTTTTTGGGTCAATATCCTGATGTAACACAAATGATGGTCCAACTAAGTGCAAACCAGATGGGATGGCATGTCATTCCAGAATTCATGGTAAGTGTCTTGAATTTGGAATAAAGCATTGACAGTGTAGGCAAAAAAATACCTCCATGCCACCAAACCTCCCCCTCCGTGATTCACAGTGGGCACTAATCCCATCTTTTCTGTGTCTCACAAATGCATGGTGGATGGTGCCAAAAATTGCAAACTTGACTCCTCAGACGACAGTACAGATTTACAGACAGCACTGATGTTATGGCCAATTCTTGTGTTACTCATTCTAAACAAGTCCCCTATCTTTGTGTTCCTCAGAAATTGCCTATTTCCAGCACTTTAACCATAAAGGATGTTTTCTCTGGACAGTTGATGTTCAGATGTGTCTGCTTCTTGATGTCTGTGCATCACATGTGAGGACTGTTATCTGAGAACCTGTAAATTAACATTTTCTCATGCTGGTAACTGATGAACTATTCCTCTGCAGCAGACGTAATTCTTAATCTTCTTTTCTGGGTTTGTTCTCATGAGAGGTGGAGTCATCGTGATGGTTTTTATGACTGCACTTAAGGATACCTTTAAGATTCTAGCAATTTTCTGGATTCACTGACTTTCATGTCTTAAAATAATGACACTGTTGGTTTCTCTTTATTTAGTTGACTTGTTCTTGCCATATTCTGGCTCGGAACAGTTGTGAAGCAGAGCTCAGCACTGTATGGAGCTGTGTACCATCATGGCCTCTACAAAATACACCTGATGGTTATAAACACTGAAGGCCAATGGTTCCATAAAACAACTATTGACAAAGCATTTCTGCCAATTGTAAGCCATTCAGTGTGACTCTGGTGAAGCAGATTGTGAAAATGCAAACAGGAGTATAAAGCTGTCATCAACGAAAAAGGAGGGGACTTTTAGGAATGTAAGGTTTAACAACACAATCTAGTTTTTCACTCTTGTTTCTTTACTCCTTTTTTCCATATGTGCTCTGTGGTTTTGCTGCCTTCAGTTTATATTTACAATGTGCACAATCCAATAAGAACAAGAAAAACCATTACAGTTGTGTCCAAACATTTGACCAGTACTGTATATGGAAACAGAAACCTTTTAAGCTACCTTTTAATGGAACTTCTTGTCTGAATTCTAGCTGGTTGATCAGTTGTAGAGAAATCTCTATATATAAAAATCAATGTGTGTGTATGTGTGTATCACCAACCAATCACGAAGCATCTTTCATTTCACCAGAGCTGTTCAAATGAAGCTAAGCTGTGATTCGTTGCTATGACCAACAGTTTTCCTTGCAACCAATCACTAAGCATCTCTCCTTTCACCAGAGCTGGTTAAAAGTAGCTGAGCTGTGATTAGTTGCTATGCGCAAGTTTTCCCACTTGACAACACCTCAGCAGACACTGACATGGTGGGAGAAATCTAGCATCCCCAGGAACCTAAGCTCCAGCCATCGTCTGTCCCCCAGAAAGGAGCAGTGAGTACATGACAGAAATGAATCCCCCCTCCCGTGTGGTATCATTAAGTGACACATGAATGTAGGAAAGTGCACATATTAAATGTCATGTGGATTTAATATTTTCTCACAGACACTTTTATGCATTATTGATGTGTCACTGTGCTCTGATGCTGTGAGTTTTTTTAAAGTGCTACTTTCCCCATAATTCACCTGAATATACCCATATAACATGTAATGCTTTTCCCATAACAACCCATTAAATATGATACTATACTGCATACAGATGCTGTACATCCATGAGCAACTCAGCCGGACAAATTACAAGTTGACGGTGCATGAAAATGTGTGTGAAGGTTTCTCTACTGTACTGATGTATAAGGTTTGTGCCTGTCCATTGGTGTAAAGCATGACTGATATTTATGGTGGCAGATAAGTGAGAATATCAGCCTGATCAGTAGAAAACCTGGGATCTTAGTGAACCATGTTTCTGTGCAATTTCACTATTCTACTTTTACTGGCTCTGACGGGACGATGTGGGATATTAGGGGTAGTAGTCCGGTAGCTCTGGCTGACTGGATGATGTGGGATATTAGGGGTAGTTGTCCGGTGGCTCTGGCTGACGGGATGATGTGGGATATTAGGAGTAGTTGTCCGGTGGCTCTGGCTGATGGGATGATGTGGGATATTAGGGGTAGTAGTCCGGTGGCTCTGGCTGACGGGATGATGTGGGATATTAGAGGTAGTAGTCCGGTAGCTCTGGCTGACGGGATGATGTGGGATATTAGGGGTAGTAGTCTGGTGGCTCTGGCTGATGGGATGATGTGGGATATTACGGGTAGTAGTCCGGTGGCTCTGGCTGACGGGATGATGTGAGATATTAGGGGTAGTAGTCCGGTGGCTCTGGCTGACAGGATGATGTGGGATGTTAGGGGTAGTAGTCCAGTGGCTCTGACGGAATGATGTGGGATATTAGCGGTAGTAGTCCGGTGGCTCTGGCTGACGGGATGATGTGAGATATTAGGGGTAGTAGTCCAGTGGCTCTGACGGAATGATGTGGGATATTAGCGGTAGTAGTCCGGTGGCTCTGGGTGACGGGATGATGTGGGATATTAGGGGTAGTAGTCCGGTGGCTCCGGCTGACGGGATGATGTGGGATATTATAGTGAATGCGGCTATGCGGATGGGCAGGGCTCTATACTCAGCTTTATATATATATATATATATATATATATATATATATATACACACATTCATTATAATTTGTTATAACTAACCGTAGTTAGTTACTATGGCCGGGCAGCGCCGGGCTCTTCAGCTAGTCTATAATATTTACTTGTAAGGAGTAGAGAACCTGGGGATGAGGGGGACCCATACAAGATAAAGTCCGCCTCTGAGAGCCATCAGGATAGGTGATGTCATCCTATAATAAAGACGGTGCAGTCTACAGGTGTAACTAAAAATACTGATTCAGAAATGCTGGAGGGCATCTTTTTTTCTTTTTTTTTTGTTCTGCAACCAGTGATATCCAAATGTAACACCCTAAACTTACAGTCACCAAAACACTGACTGCTCTGTTTTTGCATATGACTACTACGTATGCCAGGGTGAGTACAATAGGGTCCTGAATTTCTCTTAAGATTTTGGGTCCGGTCACACGGCTGTTGATTCTGTCTTGCCCGAGAATTGGGCCTATCACGTTACTGTTCCTCAGATCAAGCTCTGTCAGAATTTGAGCCAAGCATCACCTTTAGTGTGATTCGATTCCCTCGCATGAAACAATTGGAGCACAGTTGCGGAGGAGGAGAGCTTAATTTCTCCATCTTCTCTAACAGCATTCCCACGTTTCACACACACTCATAGACTTGTATGGGTGCGCGTGATCCGATCATTGGATGCTCTGAATCGGCATGATGAAAAAAATCAGTTTTGCACTGCCCCATAGTATAACCTGAGGTCAAGTGCTATCCAATAAAACATCACATAGCTCTCGGCCTTGTTATATGGCAGTGTGAGCGAGCCTGGCCCCTAACGGGTTATGTTTTCTTCATATTTCACAAGCGTTATGAACCTGTTTGGAGGGAATGGAGGACTTGGAGGCATGCTGAGAGTTGTAGTGTTACAGCAATTGTAAAGCCGCAGGTTGAGGCACACAAGTTTAGATCCATACGAGAGCGGTGCATGGAGAACACTCATGTACAGAGCAGATATGTGTCAATTTCTTCTACTAGCAGGTATTCGGTGGGGTTTGTAGATGAAATTCACTACCTGACTATCAGAACACTTAAGACCTGGTTTTCGGTTCCCTGAGCAGTGGGGGTGTGTAACGTCGGAGTACTGACTCAATGGCAGCTGATTACGGAGCGTCACCGAGGTCTTATTCATAAGCCACACCGAGCTGTAAGCGCATTATGTTTACTAATAGGGGTTATGGGATTATTACAGATACACTGGACAAATGCTGCCAACACAATATTTACAAAACTCACGTCTACAAATAAAGGGGTTAAACACTAGTGTGGGCGCCTCTCTGCTCCTCGCTGCCGGTGCTCGCTGTAATTGTAGAGTCTTCCTTCATGTTGCTATGGTAACTAAGCATCCGAATCCCAAAGGCCTAGACCTAAAGATAGATGTATGTGTAAAGATCACGAAAATCTGAAAATGGTAATACTCCATTAATAAACGCATGCCTATAACTGGATGTACCAGGATGATTAGTAGGATGGCGGCTCCATGTCCTACAGGGCTTTCATGGAGGAAATCTATGATGCATCATGTTTTGTGATAATGACTCTTGGATCCACTCAGCTTTATCTTCTTACTAGTTGTGTCTTGCCCTGGCTTCCTGCTCATGATGGGACACCTTTTTTGAGCACAAGGATAGTAGATTATTGTATAGTTGGAACTCTTTGTATCATAGATCCTGTTTTATTTAATTAAAATATGCACAGTCCCTCTACAGCGACACACAAAGTGTGCACAGAGACCCCCAAACTGTGCCCCCTTATGGCATCCTCAAACTGTGCCGCCATATGGCACATCTCTGCCCGAGATAGTTTTTCTAGAAACCTTGCTTTTATGATATCATGTGGCATAAGGATGTGTAATAGGCAGGGCTGTGGAGTCGGTGTCATGGAAATTGAGGAGTCGGAGGTTTACCTTACTGACTCCACAGCCCTGGCAAGGCTGTGGAGTCAGCGTCGTGGAATCGGAACCCATTTTGGTGGAGTCGGTGTCTTGGATATTGAGGAGTCAGAGGTTTGGCTTACTTCCTCCACAGCCCTGGTTATAGGAGCCTATAAAGGCCTGTGGGGAATGTGTTATAACTAGTGATGAGCGAACATGCTCGGCTGCTAACTGAGTGACTTCATCCTGTACGAAAATATGTTTGAGTGCCGACAGCTGTTCGACAGCCGCAAGACATGCAACCACGGGGACTTAAACATATTTTTCTAGTACTCGAGCATGCTCGCTCATCACTAGTTATACTACAAAATGCAAAGGTCTTAATAAGGAAGACATTTCAATCTATTTTTATTTGTAACTTTCATTATAAAGTGGCTGAAACTCTCATTAAAACTTATTTCTCCACTCCATTGTGGAGGTATGGGCTTCTGAATTTTACGGAGCCCAACTTCCCTTTCAACCAAGGCGACATTAACAGAGATTCTTCCCGCTGGTGTTTATTTGCCATAAGAAGGCAATGTCAGGCCATGTGCACAAGAAGTTTTTCTAGGGGTTTTTGGAGCGGAAATTCTGTTTCTGCTACAAAAACTCGGCAAAAAGACTCTGTACATAGCATCATGTAGGAAAAAAAAAATAAAATGCCCACATCAATAACAAAAACAGGCTTTTTAAGCTTGATTTGGTGAGACCGATTTATCTCACTTGATCACACTGCGAACTCCTCACTCCAATCGGTTTGTCATTACAGAGGAGAGGAGGAGAGATGCATGGAATCGCAAGAGTAGAGGGGGCATCGTGTGAACAGCGTTTGTCACTTACAACGCCCTGGATCTACTACAGGTATTAGGGAATAAGGAGACTGACAGTATTCACAAATACCTGTAGTATGTCCAGAGCATCGTTTCTGACAAAGACGGTTTGCTCTTCATGGCTGCAGCGCTCTAATTTTGCAGCTCTTCTCTCCCGGCATTGTAATGACAAGAAACGAGAGTAGCGTGGAGTTCTCAGCTTGATCACCTGATCATGTTTCAAAAGCCTGGTTTTGATATTCTCCATGGTTGGTTTCTCCTTTTTTTTCCGTATGATGTTGCTTTTTTATGATTGGAAAAAGTAAATGCCCCCAGTGAAGAAAAGAATATCCATTAACGCCTTCTTGGTTTAACGGGGATATTGGCATATTGGGCACAATAGAATTCAGAACACAATATGTCCACAATGGAGAGAAAAAAGGAAAAGAATGTTTTAATCCGCCTTGTAGCCACTTTATTATGAGATAGGCAGCTACAAATAAAGGGAAGTAGAGAAAGGTCTTTAAAAAAAACCCTCAAAACTGTGGACATAACCTAATATATCAACATAAAAATGTGACCCTTAGGGTCTTGCTGTTCATATTTTACCAACCTCTCCCGCATCATTAGTGCTTTCATTTGCTTCAACTCATTCAAAACTGGAATATTATTCAATTGTGCCCTAAAACCTGCCTTGTAGCCCATCGACCGGCATTCATTACAGCTAGGTTATTAGATTTCTGTTGTAAGAACTGAGATCTTTTTCACGCCGTGTGAAATCTTATTCTGCATATTGAATATGTTGAGAAATGAGAGGATTCATGCACAAGTTTAGCTGACTCTTCAGTCAGCAGCTCTTTTGACCCCCTGAAGCATTGTGTCTTGCTTTAGCTGAGCGTTGAATGCTCTCTAGATGTCATAAGTTAATTTATTACCTTTCTAAGGAAATCTTTCCCCATTTTTACTGATTAAATGACTCTTGTTCTATCTTGCTTATAAGTTAATCATTCATGATATTTCTATAGAATCTTATATAAGATACGAGCCAAAAGTGGATAGAACACTCCTATAGTAATCAGTTTTATTGCATGGGCATTATCTTCACAATTAATAACTGATATTTGGTAAAAGCTGTCTAAAGCCCCAATCACACACAGCGAGATCGCTGCTGAGTCACAAGTTTTGTGACTCAACAGCGATCTCACCAGCGATATCGCTGTGTGTGACAGGTATCAGCGACCGGCCCCCCTGCCGGGTATCGCTGATCGTGCTCAATTGCCCTGGATTTTTTTTTTGATCGTTGGTCTCCCGCTGGCCAGCATGCATCACTGCGTGTGGCAGGCGGGAGAGCAGCGATCAGCGAGCTCCCAGCTCGTATCCAAGGTAAACAGCGGGATTCTAAGCGCCGCGCGTCGCTTAGAAACCTGCAGTGTACCTTAGATACCAGCGCGTTGTTGCAGGGAGCTGGTAACCAAGGTAAACATTGGGCTTCTAAGTGCCACGTGATGCTTAGAAACCCGCTGTTTACCTTGGTTCCCAGCTCCCTGCACCAGCGCGCTGATATCTAAGGTACACAGCAACGCGCGCGCTTGTCGTCGCTGGTGAAGCTGCCTGTTTGGCAGCTCACCAGCGATCATGTAGCGACACACCAGTGATCCTGACAAGGTCATATCGTTGTCGGGATCGCTGCTGAGTCACTATGTGTGACGGGGTCCTTACCCACTGTGTACTATAAGAATCTGCTTCTTCAATCAATCAAATCAATCAATCAAATTTATTATCGCCAAGTACATATTACATATATACAAGGAATTCTTTGTGGCAAAGAGGCAACATAATATATAACAACAGATACAACAAGTAACATCTAACAAGACAGATACAGTATATAGTCTACACATGACGATTTAATTGTTGAACAGAGAGTGGATAGAAGCTGTTCATATGGCGGTTGGTGCTGCATTTGGGGACTCTGAAGCGACGTCCTGAAGGGAGTAGTTGGAATGAGGAGTGTCCCGGGTGAGAGGGATCGGATGAAATTTTCAATGCGTGGGATCGAATACTCTTATCATAAAGATCCTGGATTTTAGGCAGGGGGGAGCCTATAATTCTCTCTGCTGTTCTGAAAGTCCTTTGTAAGCGGAGTTTGTCATGCGCAGTGGCTCCCCCATACCAGACTATCAGAGAGGAACAAATCACAGATCTGATGACAGCATTAAAGAATAAGATCAGCAGATTCTTAGACAAACCATATCTTTTCAGCTGACGCAGGAAGAACATCCTCTGTTGTGCTTTTCTTATAACAGCATCCACCTTTTTCCCCCATTTAAGATCATGAGAGATGATAACACCAAGGAATTTGGTCTCTGTGACCCTAAGAACCACTTCGTCATGGATGTAGATTGGAAGTATCTCATGATGATCTTTCCTAAAATCCACAACCATCTCAGCAGTTTTTTTAGTGTTGAGTACAATATTATTGGCTTTACACCAGTCACATATTCTTTCCACCTCACTCCGATACAAGTCTTCAGCATTTCCCCTGATGAGACCAATCAGTGTCATATCATCGGCAAATTTCAAGATTTTTACTGAGTCTGCTGAAGAGATGCAATCATTCGTATAGAGAGAAAACAGTAACGGGGACAAAACACACCCCTGAGGTGCCCCGATGTTTGTGACCAAGGTGTCCGAAGTGAATGGTCCAACTTTTACACTCTGTATCCTGGCTGTCAGGAAGTTATAAATCCACAAGCATAACATGACATTCTTTTGTCATGTAAGGGACCCATAGACAGCTGCTGGCCGATCAGCCAACCCCATCTCTCCCAAATCCTCCATACGCATGAACACTAGTTGTAGCTTAATTAACCAGACTATTACCCCACCTTGTCTCCACAACTAGCTTTACCGAGTGCTTTGCGTTATACAAGAGAGCAGCTGCCAGATTCCAGTGGAGGCAATGTATCTCTCCAAAAACGAAAGGTAGTCCCAAACGGAACATGTTGGATCCTTATCCCACAAATCACCTGTCATTGGAGAATCTGGAAGCCTCTGTACAAATAGACTGTTGGCCAACAGGTTTGTCTGACTTAAAGGCCCTGTCACACTAAGCGAGATCGCTGCTGAGTCACAAGTATTGTGACGTAATAGCGATCTCACCAACGATATCGCTATGTGTGACACGGATCAGCGACCAGCGCCCCTGCCGGGTATCGCTGATCGTGCCCGAAATGTTTGGACTTTTTTTGGTCGCTCGTGTCCCGCAGTGTAGCATGCATCGTTACGTTTGACACCTAGCCCAACGACCTCGTTAGCGACTCAGAAGCGAGACAAAGGCGTGGATTTGCGTTCCCGTTTCCACGCCTCCCTCTGCTCCGATTGGTGGTCGCTACAGCGTCCTGATTGGTGGGCTTGCTTTTAAAAGAAGTTAACATAATAGCGCTTCAGTTCTTTGTTCCTGACCCGGGTGTGTCCTAGTTCAGATCCTGTTTGCGTTCAACGGCTGCGACTCCACATTGTCTCATCTGCTTTTTCATCTGTATTCAACAGTGCTTCTATAGCCTGTGTTTATGGTGTGTTTATGTCACCTTTTAAAGGCAAGGCCGCCAATCAGGATGCAGTAGCGACCACCAATCAGAGCGAAGAGGGAGTGAAAAAGGGAACGCAATCCCCGCCTGTGTAAATACAGTGTCACATAATACATCCCTCATCGAGCTGTGAATCGTCAAGAGAGTCTGCAATGTGACAGGATCTCAACGACCGCCGACATCGTTACAAAGGTCGCTACGGCACGCCAGATCGTTGCTCCGTCGTTGGGTACATCGGACTGTTTGATATCTCAATAACGACCACATAGCAATGCGGCAACAATACCTGCCATGTCGTATCGTTGTCGGGATCGTTATAGCGTCGCTATGTGTGACGGGACCTTTAGTCTAAGCCTTCCGTCGTGAACAGATTTAACACTTATGCTATGTTCACATGTCTAGTAGTCATCTGTCAGAATGGATCCAGCAGCAATCTGTTGACAAAAAAGGTTGGGCAGACACAACTTCTTTTGTCTAAGATGAAAGAAAAAACAGATTTCAACTGGATCCTTTTTTTTCTCAACCAGACAATAAGTTGTGACTGCACAATTTTTTTGTGAATAGATTGTTGGTATCTCTTTCTGATGAATGGCTGCTGGACATGTGAATATAGCCATAGAATTTCTCCTCTTCAGTGAGAGTATGCATATTTGCAACCCTGAACGACAGATGTGGGTTGGCAGTCATCTAGATCTGCCAGGAATAGTTGATGCAAAAGATGAAAAAAGAAAAGCTACGGCTCCTCCTAACGCAATAAACCCAATATAAGGTGGAGATGTATGTATATTAGTGAGGAGTGCACTCACTTTTTGGGGTTGTGTAATTACGGGTTCACCCTACTAAAGGCTTGTGGAATTGTGGTCTGTCAGGTGCTGCCAATTTCCTGAGCGGTGGTAGGACAAGTAACACTGCAGGAAACACAATGATTTCGCCCAAAAAAACAAATTGCAGGCCATGGACGCTGCTGATCATGACTGTCCAATAAACAGAAGTGCTCAAGGTTTCTCTGTAGCCATCCTAAGTCATGTGGTAAGGCTCGATAGAAGGTCAATATTGACTTTTAGGATTGCTACTTCCAGTAGGTGGTACTAGTTCTAGTCCAGACAATGTGCATATTTCACAAAGGAGCATTTCGGCTTAAAAGTCTCCTCACCTTGGCATGTTAGGGTACCGTTACACCTAGCGACTCACCAGCGATCCCGACCAGCGATATGACGCGGTCAGGATCGCTGGTGCATCGCTAGGTGGTCGCTAGTGAGCTGCCACACAGGCAGATCTCACTAGCGACATCGCTGGGGACGGGGATCGCTACTTACCTGTCAGACGCGGCGATCCTGCGTCCTCCCGCCCGCGTCCACGCGTCGCTCGTCGCCGCAGGAAGTGACCGACGAGGAATGATCCAGGAGCTTCTCGCGCGATCAGCGATAACCAGCGGGGGAGCCGGTCGGAGGTAAGTATCAGACACAGCGATATCGCTAGCAATATCGCTGCAACGTCACAAAATCGGTGACTTTACAGCGATATTGCTAGCGATATCGCAGTGTGTAACTGGCGCTTTAGGCTTGACCTGTCACCCTCAGCAAGGAGAAACGTTACCCCTTGGATCCCGGTCAAACGACTCTCAAGCAACGAAATCGAATCTCACACTTTGCACTGGCGAGGGGCAGAACCCCGAAACACAGTGTCTACAACTTGAGATTTTGGTTTTGGCTTTTATCCTAAGTCATGTGGCAAGGCTTGTTAAAGGGTCGATATTGACTTTTAAGATTGCTCTGAAGAGACAATTTAGAGATAGGCAGTATGTACACAAAACAGCACAAACACAAGTCATGTATTAAAATTGATAAGGTGATCAAAAAGTATGGACATAGTAATGAAAAGCATTACAAGAAAGATTACTGTAAGTTTTCTGCCAAAAGACAATAGAAACTCTCACTCCAAAGCGAATATGCATGATGCATTGTCCCTCAGACAATTTTATCTTCTATCATGTTTCAGTGATAAAAATTTAAATTTGTTGAGAAATTAGGTGGCCTCTCCAGTTCACTCAAATAAATCGCCTCCATGTAAAATCCTGGACTTTTGACAACCTAAAAAACAGAATGAGAAACATTGACAAATGACACTATAGTAGTATAATTACAATGGGCTCTTTATTGATCCACTTGCTTGTTGACGCCATACCAAGGACGACTGTACAAAAAGAGAATATTCAGTTGTGCTGGAAATGTAATGCAACTGCTTGTAAGAAAAGGAAATTGATTATTCGTAAGCAGTAACACAATGTAGTGGGCACTTCCAGTTTAGACGTGATTGTTTTATTTTTTTTTGTGGGGGGGGGGGTGTTGCACATTGAGCCCCTCTCCTCAGTATGACAAGTGCTGTTTTAAGGTAAACAACAGGTTTCATGAAAGGGGGCAGTTTTGATGTTCTATGGGACTGGGGAACTGGCCGATTAAGACTGATAAGCCTGACAATGATCCCTCGAAAAAAATTACATTCAAATTGGTAGGAAGAAAGTGTTTTTTTTTTCTTCTTTTAAAGCCACCCATTAGCGCTAACTACCCTATAAGTTAATGAGGCTTGCCGCATGACACAGAACTTTTTAAAAATGAAGAGAAACCCACCCACACACAGCTATTTTGGGGCAGTATAGCAATTGACCGGGTGAGAGGCCATAGAAAGAAACACAAACATACAATCCAGGATCGGACTGACCCACCAGACAATTTACATGAAAATAAGTCCTATGATGTTCAGGAGAAGATAGCACCAAATGAAGCTGACTTTGGAGCTGATGATTTGCCCCTAAGAACTACCATAAATTGATCCTTATTGACACCATAGCTTGGGTCCACGAGTCCCAGACCACCCGAGCATGGCATTGTGCAGAACACATTTAGTTTTTTTTTTTTTTTTTTTTTACTATGTAGTACTGGGTATTGTTTGGTTTGCTTGACTTGTTACCTCTGTACCCATATATTTGGTTAGGTGATTGCATAATCTTTACATTTATTTACTTTACAATTAGTATTTTTATGGGGATCAAATGAGAAACTTTCATTATTAGCCTGAATCATTTAAATGGCAGATTTTTCAGGCCACCTATCAAGATCCTTGAAAATATTAGTTTCCATCTTCTCTGACATTTCAATATGATCTATCTAAGCTTTTATCCTTCTCTCCCCCTCCCTTTTTTTCTCGATAGGTGTAGCTGATGAACTAGGCCTTGCAGAAGAATGCAGACGCCGGGGACAGAATGCTTTGCCGTCCAGCAGTAGGTCTTCCAGAACTCACAAATCTACTGGCCTTTCCAGGAATGGTCACACCTACATTAGTGACGAGGAGGAGGAGGACCGGCTGCGGGGCTCAAACCTCTTTGGGGATTCTCATCTTTATTCCTCAGGTGTGCAAAGAGAGAGTGGAGAGGAGGTTGTAGATAATGATGCGTGTATCAATCAGTCAAGTAAATGCACAACTCTGCCAGAGAAAAGCCACAAGCGCTGCTGCATCCTGCTGTAATAACAGGTTTCTATGTCTAGTGAGGAAAAACATATGGATTTTTCAGCTGTCAGAAACATAACTTATTGTTCTTCGAGTGTACCTAAAGATATTCTACAGATATTGTCCTCCTTATCTGCAGCGTACAGTAATCCACTACTTTTTTGTTAATGACCTACCTTGCGATTGGCAATCAATATATGATCGGTGGCGCTGCGACACCTGACAGCTCCAAGTTAGTGGTTACCGTCGCCGCATGGAAGTTCTCGGCTGATACCGGAACACAACAGCACAGTCTTTTCTATAGTGGCCGCGGCCTGGTACTGCAGATCCATCACCTATTCTTGTGAATCTGCAGTACCCGGCTGAAGCCATAAAAAAGCAGTAGCTAACCTCCTTAAGTTTACAGAGGACTATGTGCTGCCAAAGTGAATGATTTTAGGCCTACTAAAAATTAATTTCCAACCTGTTTAGACAGGCTAATAAATGGAACTTACAACCTGTCATTCCCTAGCTATCAACCCATCTAAAAGGGTGGTATACCGTATATGTTAGTTGTCCTAAAGCTTCACAGGGTGACTGCACATTCTCCTAAATTTATACATGTGAGGGGACTCGATAAAATAAAGATCCAACCACTATAAGGTATTAAAGAAGCCCTCCCATGAATATTTTTTTTCATTAAATCTGTTCATATGTGCTTGTAGGGTAGTGTGAGGATATTAATACAGTTGCGTACCTCTGCTTTCTCAGGGATTCAGCACTATTCTGCTCCCTTTCTCAGTGACGTCACCCCACTTAACAATACCTGTCTCACTCTCTGCTCTATACGTGACGGACGTCTCTTTTACAATGTAAGTCTATGACTCCTTGTTCTGATGCTCCATAGGCTTACATTGTAAAAGCCACTTCTGGGTCACGCACAGTGTGATTCGGAGAGTTTGCAGAGCAGTGACGTCACTGAGAAGAGGAGGCGGAAGGGGAGCATATTAATACACTATATTACATGAATATACACACAGATTTAATGAAAAAAATATTCATGGGAGTTCTTCTTTAAGAAAATCAGTGAGCACAGAAATTAAGGGTTGTTCTCACGGGACTGATGAACTGCAGATTTGCATGCCAGAAGTACATGGTACCAGCAAAGTGAATAAGGCTTAAATGTCAGATATAATATTGGAAGAAATTCACAACTGAAATGGACCTGCAGTGTGTGGACTTAAAATGCAAAAGGCGGAACCTGCAATAAAAAAAAAATTGAAGTATTCCTCCAGATTTTTTGCCGCTACAAATCCAAGCCGTAGGATCATCCACCTTTAGTGTAGGTCCAGATGTAGCATCTTTTTTTGTGAATAATTTCCATAGCAGACACGCAAGCAATCCGCAGTTTGGATTTCCATGCAGAATCTGTAAGGAGGTTAACAAAAAGTCGATGGTTTTGCTGTGGATTCGGGAGAAATTCAAAAACAATACGTTACTTATGTATGTGATTGTAGAATTTGTTTTTACCTTTCACATCTGCTGGAGAAGTTTGTAAATGGTTGTTACAAAATGCTCGAAAACAATGACGCTTCTCACATTGAAATCCACTTTGCATGGCCAGATCCGCAGGGGAAATTTCAATTTTTCGAGTATGCGGTCAAGAAAAACTCTTCCACAAATATTCTGCTGTAAGTTGCAGCATATTTGTGGCACAGACTCTGCAAGATAAATCTTCAGGAAAAATCCCACATAAATATATGTACCACGATATTCCATTCTAAGATAAATTTACAGTTGTTCTATTTCAACAACACAAAAAACGATGGCAAAATTGTATGTAATACCTGCTGTTATACCACTATCCGCATCCCATAGTCTGTCTAGAGATTGTTGGCTGCATTAATTGATCAATGAAGATTCCTCTAGTTTTTTGGCTTCTAATATTCAAATCGCTCTATTTCTGAATCCCACCTTATCAATCCAGGTTGGACTTTTGCATCCCACATTTCTTACCATGACGTGAGTCTCACCCCTGTGCAGTTCTGGAATGGCACATTTCTTCACTAGTGTCGTTGTAGCAAAGTGGAATTTGTGCGTTTTTCTCCCTGTCGGCTTATTTCTTGCTGATATTCGTTAATCCCTTCCAAGAGCTTTACTGTCCGTTCTTATCCTCTTTCCTTACAATGTTTCTCCCTATGAACATATAAAAAGTCTAAAGTTTAAGGGACGCTCACTAACAATATAAGTAGTCAGCAGCGACAGGTGATCCTTCAGGCCACGGAACTCCAGGTGCGGAGAGCAGATCCAGACTTGAAATAGTTATATATAATTGTATCTGCCTTTTAATAACCCCTTAGTGGCCGAGCCAAATTTTTGAAATCTGACCAGTGTCACTTTATGTGGTAATAACTCTGGAACGCTTCAGCATATCTCATTGATTGAGATTGTTTGTTTGTTTTTTTCATGACACTTTGTTCTTTATGGCAATGATAAGTTGTTGTCAATATTTTCTGTGTTTATGTATACAAATTTCAGGAATTGTACAACAATTTCAAAAACGTAGCTATTTTCAAACTTAGAGTGATTTAACTCTTTAATACAGATAGCCATACCATAAAAAAATTAATAAATAACATTTACCTCATCTTTGCTTTACATCAGCATCATTTGTAAAACGTTGTTTTGTTCGCATTTTAGAAGGTTTAGAAATGTAGCAGTCATTTTTCAAGGAAATGTACAAAACCTATTTTTTTTAAGGGACCTATTAAGTTTGGAAGTGATTTTGGGGGTCCTAAATATTGGAAACCCCCAAAAGTGATATCATTTTAAAAACAGCGCCCCTCAATGTATTTAAAATTGCTCTCAGGTAGTTTATTAACCCTTCAAGTGCTTTTCAGGAATTAATGCAAAGTGGCAAAATAGAAAGGAAGAAATTGATTTTTACCACCTAAATGTTGCTGTCTTCTGAACAAGCCTCTATGGCCGGCAGACTTAAAGGCCGTTATTTGGCCATAAATTACCATGGCAAACATCAGAACCACACGATCAAGATATCTCAGGGTGCCGATAGGGTTGAAGAGGGAACCCCCACACTCTGTCAACCATCTAAATGCTGTAGTCATTATTGATAGCAACATTTAAGGGGTTAAACAACTATAGTCAGTACCAGCACAAATCATGGCAGGTGCAGCAAGTTGTCAGCTATAGTGCACAGCCGACAGCTACAGGATTGTCACCCCTCAGGGGGATGCTAGTCTCTGATAACACAGGTCAGTAAAAAGACGTATTGGTGGTCACTAAGGGGTTAAACTCCTTTTTGAGGATGCATACATGTGTAAGATGCCTGTATATGTATTTTCTGGAGATAAGCTTGTATGTTTGACTCCATAACAGAAATACTAACTGCAAGACAACTTAAAAAAAAAAAGCAACGACTCTCATTGCTGCCTCCACTTATCCTAAATCCCAGTAATGCCTCTTTGCATGACATATTGTAATCCACTGAGTTGTGAGAACACTATGGAAGTGGACGACTATCACGTCATCTATCGCCATAAAAAAAAAATCGGACGTGATTTATAGTTGCCTTATGTAAGTTTTCCTCTGTTTTCATGTTAGACTATGCTCACATTCCCGTTCATACTTTCTATTTGTCTGTTATGTCTTAAGAAAAATGGAATTAAAGGGGTTATCCCTTTTCAGAAAATCTTGTAAAATACCAAATCTTAAGGTCTCCTAATGCAGCCCTGAGTCTCTGGCGCGGCTCCGGTTTCCGGTATTGTCTGCAGCACTGTCGTCACGTCATGAGTGTAGACGCGCCCTACAGAGCAGCTGAGCTCACCAATTGGCTGTTGATGTGACATCCGTGTTGCGGCCCATACCAGTCACCAAGATCAGTGCCAGAGACTCGGCACATTACCGAGGGACAGTGGGTCACAGACTACAGCCAGGGGAGGCTGATTTTCTGATAGGTAACAACCTGCTTAGTGTCAAAAATGGATTGTTTTCAAACAGAAGTTGCGGACCCCATAGATTATTATTTGGTCCACCTTTGTTCCGGTATGTGTCAGTTTTTAGAATGGAAGAAAAAGTTCTGCAGGATTTGCTTTTTCTTCTGTGGTGAGAACAGAGACAAAAAAGGAACTTGGACAGACCCCATAATAATCATTGGGGTCCCTCTGCTACCGTTTACATCAGTTGTGAAAAGGATCAGCTTTTGACGTTGTTCCGTTAGTCTCTCCCTCAAAACAGAGCAGACAAATAGATTGTCCGAATAGAGATGTGAACATCATCCGCTGATTTAGGATTTCTAGATTATCTCGATCACCATTTCAGTCTGTTCTCGCTGGTTCCTTGTCAACATTCGATTGATTCTTAATTACCTGCTAGTGTTATATATGGTTTATACAAGATTTTAAAATTATATTAATTGACTTAATAAAGTTAGGAGCATCAGAAGACAGTAGGACTTGACTTTATGAACCATTACATTTCCCAAAAAACATTTGTAGATTTGGCACATGAACCATCACGCACAGTCTGAAGAAATGTTTTGAGGAAGGGGACTCAAACAGCTGGATTATTTCCAAGTAATTAGTAAGAATTATATGCAACTTCCTGGGGAAAAAAAGAAATTTGTCGGCACAGCTCCGTTAGTGCGGTACTAGTCAGTACAGACCAGACAATAACAAGCCATGTTTCAATGGTTTGAGGGACTGTTTAGAGCTAGGGAAGGTGCTGCTTAGCACAAATAGTTCACACCACAACCAGCATGGCTTAGAAGAATATAACAACGTATACTCATTTGTCTACTAGGTGTGCACATCGATCTGTGTTGGTGCTTTTTCTCCACTTTGGTTCCTAGTTCAGTATATGTCCTACACAGGATGTAGCACCCTTTTTTTTTACCATATCAATATGTTTGCTATTTAGTGCACCCTACCCCTATATACAGTATATCATGGCAGTATATAGGTAACCAGTGAATCTCATAAAGTTCCTAAAATCGGATTTAATTTATTGAATTAAATTGCATCTATTTGGGGATTAGGAGCAGCATTTGAAGGATGGAGAAAGCTGAGCACTGTGATAAATGTTATTTATTTTACTTATATAGCGCCATTCATTCCACAGCCCTTTACAGACATCATCATCACTATCACAATCTATATTCCCTATCAGTATGTCTTTGGATTGTGGGAAGAACCCGGAGGAATCCCACAAACACAGTGAGAACATACAAACTCCTGGCAGATGTTGTTCTTGGTGGGATTTGAACCCAGGACCCCAGCGCTGCGAGGCTGCAGTGCTAACCGCATAATACATTCCTGCTCCAAATCGCATAAGTAAATACATGAATCGGATTTTGAGTAGGAAATTTCAACAGTAAATCTTACCAGGTCTCCTAGGAGAGACAGTCAGAGTCCTGCTAATCCGCAGCCTGTGTGAGTGGGTTTATCAGGACTCTTACTGTCTTTCCCAGGAGTCCTGTTAGGATTTATTCTGCTTTTTACTAACACATCCTCTTCCAAATCACAACTTTGTAGATCGGAGCACAACTTTTCCTCTTGTATCAGATGCTGTTCTCAGACACTGCCGCATACAACCTCCAACTTGTTCCCTTTAAGTAGAGTTAATATTTTACCTATTTCTCCGTCGTCATCATTTGACATCTTCAGATTCCTTCCCTAAGTGCTGTGACATTGGGTTGAATCTCAAGCTTACACGAACCTTTTTAATGGATTTGCAGATCACTAGCAGCGGTGAATTGTTTTGGAATTAATGGATGTTAACAACAAGAACGTCCAGTATTTTTTCACCAATATTTCGTAAATGTAGATGATAAACTTTACAACCTGCCAAAGTTGTTCATAGACCATTTTTCCTCAGGACATAAAGAAGCCAGCAAGAGGAAGAGGCAGAAGCAACGAGAGGAGCAGAAGAAAATCAAGTCTTCCAAACCATACCACTAACATGGACCCAAATGATCTACCTACCGTACACCGAAGAGCACCTCCGTTCCATGGCCGCAACATTAACACCTAATTTTGTTTTTGTATATATAATTTTTATTTGAAGCTTTGTCACCTTTATTAGACTGAAAGTAAATGAGTAGAGATGGCTCCTGCCGGGTGGCCCATCGTTCTGCACACTGTGAATTAATTTCCCTCTGTTGGTCCATCTTTACGCTGTGATTGGCCAATGTAAACCTGCTCAGCACAGGGAATCGTCTTCACTGGATGCAGGATAGATTGCGGTGCCATCGAGTTTGGTTCAATGCTTTTGTTATTTTACAGAATTTGCAGGGGTTTAAATTATATTGTGGTTGCACTAGAAATTTTTGTTTTCATTTGTTTGTTTTTTTTGTTTATTTTTTAGTGTATGAAGCAGTCGGTACATAAACGTATATAACATGCTTAGTAGTAAAGGATTTTTAGTTTGGCAGTAGTACAGGTTTGCCCATGCTTGTTAAAAATAAAAATCTGTGTACCCTGCCTTGGAAATAAATGTGCCACACTGGTTCATGTGGAATATGGTCTGTGTTTTTATTTTGTATTGTGAGGTGGGTGTATATTAGTATGTGACCGTTTTGTCTGATTAGGTGATATGTTGCAAACTAACGCTTAATGAGGTTGTTTTCTAAAAATCTCCTAACATGGATGTCATTAATTGGTCTTTCAGGCCCATGAACTATGGACTGTGATTGGATCGCAATGCTGAGTCTGACCGCCAGGTCTGCTGACCCGAGCTTCATATGATTAAAGGGGTTGTCCACTGCTCAGACAATCCCTTCCCAATCCCTATGTTTCCTCCAAGTAAAATAATAACACCTATGCTCACCTCCTGTGCGGGTGCCTTTCCACTGTTGTTGATACTGGCATTCTTGGTGCTGAGAAGGGGTTATCAGAGTATTGGACAATGACTTTAAGAGACTTTGTGGTCAGACCACAAAAATCTGGAGCAAAGTAAACATAAAAAGAACCCCTTATAATCGTTAGTCATGCATATATTGTGGGTAGCAATAATACATTGTAAGTAATTAAAACAATCATAAATTGGGTGACTTTTTAAGAGCAAATTAAAGTTTCTTTATAGTTTCATTGGTGGACATAAGTAACCACGGGGTGTATGTTGCTGTTGCTAGGAGGCTGATACTAGGCAAAAAAGTAAAAATAGCTTGTCCCCAGCAGTATACACCCAGTACTGGCACAAAGAAGCCCAGTTTAAGCTTAGTGTCAGTAGGAGGCGAACCTGGATCTGATCCCAGATCTGCAGTTTTCCTTTTCAGGTCACCTCCTGTTGTGTTTTTTATTAACTTTTTTACTTTGTCTTTCAGGTTCTTCTTCGTCTTCAGGGTAACAGGGTCTAATTTCTCACCTTGTTATCCCACACTTAAGCGACCCAGAGAACAGTGTGGTGTCACTCACATCGCCCACTCTCAGACCCACAAGGCAGGACCTCATACCCTCAGGGTGATTTCCTGGTGGCCGGTCCTAGCCTTTTCCCCACACCAGAGAGGGCTGGGAGGAAGACGGTTGGTCTCCAGCGGTGGCCTTCCCCCTTCTTGTAAAGGGTTGACGCCGTCTTCTGCACCATCTGGAGACGTGCGGGAAGGAGGACTTCTTATTCCAGTGACCCCCATCCACCCAGGGGCTCCTGATGGCATACTCATTGGTGAAGAGGACCAGGAATTCACCTTACAGGTATGTATGATCCTCTCCCCATAGCTGCAAAGGTCCGTTAAGCGTTACTGTCCCTTCACACGTCGGACAGGGCGGCAGTAATGTAGTAATCCTCGCACAGCTGCTGCTATTTCTCCCCAACCCTCCCCTTTTTCCTGGCCATGCCTCCCGGCTTTCTCTCGCCACTCACCACCGCGGTTTTAAATCGCGTGCTCTTTTCAGCCCAATAGCAGAGCTTGCCCCCCGCTTCACAGCACACGTCTTCTCAGCACGCTTTTGCTCCTATCACAGAGCTTCCTCTCCCTGCCGGTACACGCCCCCGGCGATTCAGCCAATTGGAGGGATACTTTCACTTTACCGCAACAGCTGGCATCGTGCTTGCTGTGACACAGCACAGCCGATGCTCCATTACAACTTGTGCCTCAGCAGATTTGATAGTCACTGCCTGCTCTCCTTTGGCATCAGATATCTGCACATCTACCACAGGGGGTCACAGCCAGTCACACAACACTGCTGCTCATCGCTGATATAAGGTAGGCTCTGCCCTCCCTCTCTCTTTTTCTTGGCACCCTAAATAACCCTTCACAGCAGTATTACCAAAGCTCGTCTTATGCCCAACCCTAGAGAGGCTTCTTTTTTGCCCCTCTAAACCTACTGTGATTCACTATGCCTGCTCCCTCTGCAAGAGAAAGTGGTCTTGGGGTCAGCCTTCCCCTTTCTGCCAGTCCTGCAGTCCGTCCACCATGTTTACCTCACAGGAGCGCGCTAACACTCGGGAAGAGAGCACACTTCTCCCTCCGGAGTGAGCTGTTGCCTTGTCACAGTCGGTCTCCGACCTGACAAAAGCATCACAGTCCCTGGTCCAGTTCCTGGAGCGACTTCTACACTTGTCTACCGCCACCAGTGCAGACAGATTGGGTACAAAGCCAAGGAAGCTGGCTCTTTCCAGTTCCTCCTGCAGTTCTCCGGGTCCCTGTAAGTTCTCCATGATGCATTCCTCACCCCATGCCCCTTCCACTGAGGCGGCTTTTGGGTCGGATGCGGATTCCCAGTCTGAGTCTGATACGGACCAGGTCTCAAAAATGCAGGATATGGTCCATAGTCTTATCTTGGCAATTGCCCAAACTCTTAACCTAAAGGAGGACGAGGCACCTGCTCAGGAGCACTCTTATTTCCTTCAAACCGATAAAACATCCTTCCCAGACTTTCCCCAATCACAGCGAATTTGAAACGATTATGTCTAAACACTGGGAACACCCTGAAAAGCGCTTCCCAGGAAGGAAGCAGCTAGACATCCTTTAGCCCAGACCTCGTTGGTAGATGGACAGAGTCCCCTAATGTCGACCCACCGTTTCTCGCTTGTCTTCCAAGACAGTCTTGTCTCTGCCGAACGATGCATCTCTTAAGGACTCTACGGATAGATTGAATCCTTGGCTAAGTCAGCCTTTGAAGCAGCTGGCACCTCCTTCTGACCCATTTTTGACTCCACCTGGGTGGCAAAGTCCATGTCTGCCTGGGCAAGAATGTTTCGTCAGGGTATGCTAGTGGCAGCCCCTCCGGATGAGCTGGCCGATTTGGCAGACCGATTGCCCATGCCGGCAAATGATCTTCTGACTGCCTCCTTGTATGCGACAGGTTGTTTCGCCAGGGCTACCAGCAACATCGTTGCTATACGCCGCATTCTCTGGTTGAAAGCATGGAATGCGGACCCAACATCTAAGAAGTCCCTTTCTAATCTTTCCTTTCAAGACTCTAGACTGGGTCCAAGCTGGATCAAATAATTTCGTATGCTATTGGTGGAAAGCGCATTTCTCTTCCCCAAGCCAAACCTAAGCATCCTTTCAATAGGTTCTCGACGTGACGGGTCACCCCCACCCGGGAATCTCTTCAGGGTGGGAGGCCGTTTTCTCTCCTGGGACGCCTGGTTGTCGGTGGATGACGATGCTTGGGTCAGAGAGATGGCGACATCCGGCTGCAAAATCGACCTTTCTACCCCCCCAGGAAGACGTTTCTTTCAGTCTCATCCGCCAAGACTCCCGACTCAGGCTCCTAGTATCCTCCAGGCCATCTCTTCCCTACTACGCATGAGAGTAATCGTACCCGTTCCTTGGCACAAGCGGTTTTCAGGGTTCTCTAACCTCTTTGTAGTCCCCAAGAAAAATGGGTCTCTCCATCCGATTTTGGACCTAAAGCGATTGAACTGTCACGTTCAGATCCATCATTTCAAAATGGAGTGCCTACGCTCGGTAATTGCCTCCATGGATCCAGGAGAATTTCTTTGCTCTGTAGACATTCAGGATGCTTACATCCACATAACTCTTTGTGTTCAGCATCAGAAATTCCTTAGGTTTGCGATCCAGAGGGATCACTATCAGTTTACGGCTCTTCCCTTTGGCCTGACCTCTGCCCAAAGAGTATTCACGAAGGTCATGGCGGCGGTCATGGCCATCCTTCATTCCAAGGAAATTCTCATAATCCCTTACTTGGACGATCTTCTGATCAAAGGGCCATCCTGTCGAGACTGTGACCAGAGTCTTCATATCACTTTGGACACTCAGGTCCGTCTCGGCTGGATAGTCAACAGGGAGAAGTCCTCCCTGACCACAGCACAGAGCCTGGTGTTTCTGGGAATGAGGTTCGACACTGTCCAAGCCTGTCTTTCTTCCAGGGAAGAAGTTCTCTCTCTTCCAGGGGATCCACGCTCTAAGGCGATCAGCTCCACTCCTCCTACAATCCAGCATAAGAGTTCTAGGGAAGATTGCTGCCTTGGAGGCTTTGCCATTTGTCCATTTCCATACCATTAGATCCTTCCTTCCTCTCCGGTGAGGTCATCACCACCGATGCCAGTCTCCTAGGTTGGGGAGCGATTTTTCTTCACCACACAGTGCAGGGTCGCTAGAACTCCCAAAAAGTCGCTCTCCTCATCAATCTCCTGGAGATCAGGGCAATCTTCTTTGCTCTTCATCGCATTCAGACCCTCCTCACAGGCCAGCCAATCCCCTTAGCGGCAGTCAGCGCCACTGCTGTGGCTTACATAAACTGTCAAGGCGGGACTCGCAGCAAGTATTCTGTTATGGGAGAAGCGTCCCGTTCCTGCCATATTAGCTGTGCATATACCAGGGGTGGAAAATTGGCCGTCGTTTTTTCTGAGTCGTGAGGGCCTCGCATTGGGCAAGTGGTTTCTCTACCCTGCCGTCTTCTACCAAATATACCAGAGATGGGGCACCACAGACGTCGACCTGATGGCGTCTCGGATGAACCACAAGGTTCCTCAGTTTGTAGCCAGGTCCCGAGATCCGCTAGCTATCAGTCATCAGTTTCAATGCTCTAGTAATCCCGTGGTCCCACTTCCAGCTGCCTTATCTTTTTCCGCCACCCCCATTGATTCCGAGAGTCATGAAAAAAGATAAAGGCGGAAGGAATTCCCTTAATCCTGGTAGCTCCAGACTTCAATTCAGGTTATTCAGACCATGAGTAGAGCAAGAAAACCAGCATCCTCGCATATCTATCACAGATGCTGGAAGGCTTTCTTTCGGTGGAGTGAGGACAACAATTTGGTCCCTATGTCCTTTTCCCTGCCTTCCATCCTGGGTTTTCTCCAAGCGGGTCTTGACTCTGGTCTATCACTCAGTACCCTTAAAGGCCCCGTTACACATAACAATGTCCCAGCGATCCCACCGATCCAACATGGATGGGATCGTTGGGACATCGTTAGGCTGATCGCTGGTGAGCTGTCACATAGACTGCCCCTCCAGCGATCAGGACCAGCGAGCAAGCTGGTTTCCAATGTAAACAGCGTGCACGCTGGTTTCCAAGGTAAACAGCGGGTAAACAAGAGCCATGCGGCTCTTAGATACCCGCTGTTTACATTGGAAACCAGCGTCACTGATCGCTGGTCTCTCACTGCCACACGCAGCGATGCGTGCTGGCCAGCGGGAGACCAACTATCAAAAAACGGCCCAGTACGATCCTGCACGATCAGCGATACCCGGCAGGGGAGCCGGTCACTGATCCATGTCACACACAGCGATATCGCTGGCGAGATCATTGTGGCGTCACAAAATCAGCGATCTCTCTGGCGATATCGCTGTGTGTGACGGGGCCTTAAGGGTCAAGTTTCTGCATTGTCGATTCTTTTCCAAAGAAATCTGGCTTCTGGTTCCCAGGTAAAGGCTTTCCATCAAGGAGTCACCCACCTGGCTCCTGGTTATTGTACTCTGATAGATCCATGGTATCTTAACCCTGTTCTTGGTACACTTCAGTGCACTCCTTTTAAGCCAATTCAAGACATTTTGCTTTCTCTTCTGTCATGGAAGCTCGCCTTTTTGGTTGTCATTACGTCCATCAGGAGAGTTTCAGAGTTAGTGACATTATCCTGCCGTTCTCCATTTCTGATTCTGTATCAGGACAAGGTGGTCCTCAAACCTATTCCCTCCTTCTTACATAAAGTGGTCTCTTCATTTCACATTAGTGAAGAAATTGTCCTTCCTTCTCTATGTCCTGCTGCAGTCCACCCCATGGAATGGAGAAATTCCTCCACAAGCTGGATCTGGATAGAGCTATCCGAGTTTACCTTTGAAGGACTGCTCCCTTTTTCGACTCTGATTCCCTATTTCTCATCTCCGAAGGTCATCGTAAGGGGCTTCCAAGTTCACTATTGCCCGTTGGATTCGTTCGGCAATACAGGAGGCATATCACGTTCAGGACAAACAGCCTCCTTCTGGGGTAAAGGCTCACTCCACCCAGGCAATGGGAGCTTCCTGGGCAGTTCGTCACCAGGCCTTGGCTTTACAGATTTGTAAGGCCGCGACCTAGTCTTTGCACACCTTTGCGAGGTTTTACAGGGTTCATACCCATGCCTTGTCTGATGCAGGCCTAGGGAGGAAGGTGCTGCAAGCGGCGGTCATGCACCGGCCGACCTGAGTCCGCTTTTCTTTGTATTCTTTGTTTTCCACCCTAGGGACAGCTTTGAGACGTCCCATGGTTACCTGTGGCCTTCAATGAAGCGATAAAGAGGTATTTTTGGTACTCACTGTAAGTTCTCTTGCTTGGAGCCTTCAATGGGGGACAAGGCACCCTCCCTAACTGTTTATACCTCTATTGGGCCTACGTGCCTTTGTTGTGGGTTTGGTACATAGATCGCGTTTTGGTTGCTTCTTTTACACTAACTGAGCTGCTTTGTGCCAGTCGGTGGGTGTGTACTGCTGTGGTGGAGCTATTTTAACCTTTTTGCCTAGTGTCAGCCTCCTAACGACAGCAGCATATGCACCCCATGGTTACCTGTGTCCCCCAATGAAGGCTCCAAGAAAGAGATTTTACGGTGAGTACCAAAAATCTCTTTTTCCCAACAAATAATCATTGTCTGGAGAAAGGTCAGCTGAGAGTTGTTAGTGCTGCAATACATGGAGTGGGTGGGCCAATACCCAGTCATTACAAGAAAAAATGTTCCCACTGTAACATCTCATCTTGGTGTGGCAGGTAAAATGGGGTGCTAAGAGATAGGGGCCACAGTTCAGGTTTACTAAATTTGCTGGTGTGTCAACCCAAAGAGCACTACCCCTTCTCCACATGGACATTTTGTCAAATGGGGGTACAAAAATCATCCCATGCTTCACATATCAATTGTAAGGTGACCACCCCTCTACCAAAGATGATGGGCTTTGTATGGTGGACGTGCTCAGGTAATTAATTTTTGCTATTAGATCCTCGGTCCTATGCCCAGTACTGGACATTATGCTGTAATTTATCCTGCGTGATGTGGAGAAATCTGTGGTCATGGGTCAGTAAATTCTCTTTTTTATTTAATTGATCTTTAGGTCTCTAACTTTAATACCATTGAGATAGAATTACATTAGTAAGCTTCTACCTTTTGTTTATTTCCAAACCCCTTTGCTACCACTTATAAATTTGCTTTGTTGTAAAAAAAAACACCTTTTGATCAGTCCCCGATAATCGTGATCTAATAAGGTCCATTAATCATTGCTATGTGCAATGACATCATGAGCCGTTTTAAATTGACTTGAAAAATAAGGATGAAAAATGCTGCAATATCCTCAACTTACCAATTTGGTTTAGTTTCCATGGCCACTGGTCTTCCCTTGTTCATCATGTTTAAGAATTGAGACAAGTTTTGAGAGATTCACCGTGTGTGTCTTCAAGTTAGCGCAACTGTCAATCACTGCCACTGCGTTACTATGGATGAAATGGCGCCATAGCTAGAAGCGAATGGTTGATATGGTCTGAATATGTTACTAACTGTAATAAGATTTCAAGCTCTTATTCTAAAACAAAAAAGGAACAATATTTATTAATTAAAGGAGTTTTTCTGGACTAAATTATTTATTTTCTATGAACCAAAAAGCTTTTGACAGGTTGGCAGGTTGACTACCCGACTTCTATCACTGACCGCCCCTGACGGCGATTTAGTTGCTCCATGTCAACAGAGCAGCTCTTCTGCTTCCGGGCTGCTTTTTCAATGGGGCAATGACTGCCAACGTCAGCATGACATCAGCAGTCACACCCCGTCAACACAGCAGAGTGGAACAGAAGCAGCTGCTCTGTTGACTTGACGTCAGCAGAAGTCACAGAATTGTCAGCGGGAGCGGTCATTGATTCACTGTGCTGCCAGAGATCTGCACTGGGCAGAACAAACAGGTAGTAACTACCTGCTTGATAGTTCTTATTTCCACAGTTAAAAAAATTATATTGTCTAGAATAACCACTTTAGCAGATTGAAATCTTGTTTTTTTTAGAGGAATTAAAGATATTTGTATGACATCAGTATACACATATGACGATATGGCTAAAGAAAAATGAATAAAGTTAAATTTACATTAATTTCCAAGCCAGGTAGTTACCGCTTCCTTAGTGCTGACTAATCGATTAATCACTTCTGCATGCAGCCTGCCTGTCCTAGCCAGTTATACCATGATGCTGCTCAACATTGCCAATCGCTTACTCCAAAAATAATATGACAATTATGTTTTTGGACTAAACTTATTTAATTTTTTTTATTTATCTACCGAACAACTTAACATTACTTGCCCAGATCCTGGAGATGAGGGGAAGATGAAAGGCGGCAACGCAGAGCAGATTCTATGGGTATCCTGGGAACAGAGCAGAGCATAAACTTTGCATTCAGAAAACCTTCCTGACGCTGGTAGTGGCCAGTGTCCGATATGGTAAAGTCTTTGTGTGCACCCTGGCAGTGTCATGAATGTGTGCACATGCACACTGCCTGCACTTAAAGGGCAAGTGACCGAAAACCATAGCTGACGGCCCACTTTGTAGCTCAATGCTGCAGCCCAGCAGGTATTTGGCCGTTTGGGCAGATGGCCTGTCTGGGCCTTGCCACCACCTCCCCTCATCTGCCAGTTACAAATATTTCACATTATATTCAACAAGGTATAATTAGACAAATACAACCCCTAATATAGATTTGTGGTCAAAGAGATCAAATGCAAATATACTAATGCATGTATATACCCAAAATTCAATAAAGGGATAACACCAGAAAAAAGTATCACTGCACAAATAGTGTTACAAGGATTGATTTAAATGTCTTGAAAGAACCATGAATTATAAAAAGAATTGTGCGTGTGTGTATGTATGTGTGTGTGTGTATATATATATATATATATTATATACCGCTCTGGCAAAAATTAAGAGACCACTTTCAAATTTTCAGTTTGTCTGATTTTTCTCTTTATAGGTATATTTTTGAGTAAAATGTAAATTGTTCTTTTAGTCTACAAACTTCTGACAACATGTCTCCGAATTTCCAAGCAATAAATTTTGTATTTTTTTCTGACAAAGAAAAATGGTCAAAATTGAAAGAAACAGTGCTTTCAGGCCTCAAATAATGCAAAGAAAACAAGTTAAAATCATTTAGAAACAACAATACTAATGCTTTAACTCAGGAAGAGTTCTGAAATCAATATTTTGTGGAATAACCATGATTTTTAAAAACGGCTTTCATGCGTCTTGGCTGCTTTCCACCAGTCTTTCACACTGCTTCTGGCACAAAAATGTAAGCAGTTCTTCTTTGTTTGATGACTTGTGACTATCCATCATCCTCTTGATTACATTCCAGAGGTTTTCAATGGGGTTCAGGTCTGGAGGATGGGCTGCCCATGACAGGGGTTGTGGTCTCTTAATTTTTTCCAGAGCTGTATATGAGAGTGAGAAGAATAATCTAATAATTCTGTTATCAACAGCCAATAGTGATGCACAAATAGCTTCAAGCAATAAATGATGCCATAATAAATACCAAAAAATATGGAGGAAAAAAAACAAATAGATAAATAATGGGTATAAGAAAACCAAATAAGGAGATAAGTAACCTGTGTAGTAAGGCTGGACCGAGAAGTGGAAAAGACCCGAGGCGACTTGTACAAGATGGCAGCAGTTTTAATGAATTGGATAGACATGACCATGCCTCCCCCCCCAACTCCTCCCCAGCTCAGCCAATTTCAGCTAAGCTGCTCCAAACTGGCATGTCATAAATCGGAAAATAATATGTACAGTTATGCATTGTGCAAAAGTATTGTGATTTTTTCAAAGTTTTTATGTCACTTTGCTGGCGAAAAACTTTGAATAACTAGCCCCAATATCTTCAGAAATAAGTTACGTACTAGAAGAATTCAACAAAAAAGTGAACTTGTCACATCACATGCAGGCATTTAACCCCTTCCCATTTTTGCATTTTTTTTTTCCTTCCCTTTTTCCAAGAACCATAACTTTTTTATTTTTCTGTCCCCATAGACGTAAGGAGGCTTGTTTTTTTGCTGGATGAGTTGTCCTTTTGAATGATACCATTCATTTTACTACATAGTAAAGTGGAAAAAAAAATTCCAGATGTGGTGAAGTAGCGAAAAATCTGAGGGTAATCTGCCAATTAATAGCGTTTTGCAGGCACTGAGAGCCCCTCTGCCTGGAGGAAATTAACTTTATACCCCTGGCAGTGTCCGGCTCCCAGGCGACACCGGCACGGTTTCAGTTATTACTCTTTGTATAGAGAGACGTGGATGTAACCTGGCCCCCGACACTTACTGACAGCAGGGGCTAATGATGAGCTGCTGGGAGGAAATATTTCCCCCCGTCAGTGTTTGGCTTCCTGTCATAGGAGTGGCACGGTTTCAGTCACCGCTCAGCACATACTAAGGGGTGGCTACAAGAAAGGATAAAAAGAAACATGCCAATGAACAGGGAACACTGTACAAAATAACTGTCATGATCCCAGTGCAGGTTTTTGAGCTGCACACCGGGGGTTAATGTCGAGCTCTGTGCAGGTTTTGACCTGCACACTTGGGGTTAATGATTGTGGCCTCTTTCTGGTTCTGGGAGAGCTTCATAAACCCCTGGGTAGCTTCAATCCCTGCCAGTTATACTTTTGCCTTTGGCCTAGTGTGCTGACCCCCGTGTGCCTGTTTGTTGCTATAGCTTGTTTATATGGTTCTGACCCGGCTCTGTTTCCCGTTGTGAGTTTGCCTGTTGATTTTGTACTGCGTTATTATCTGTGTATGACTCATTGACTGTGACCTGACTACTCTCTGCTCGCCCCTCTTGTACCTTGCAGCTATCTCTGTATGACTCATTGCCTGTGACCTGACTACTCTCTGCTCGCCCCCTTTGGTACCTTGCAACTATCTCTGTGTGTGACTCCTTGGCTACGTCCTGACTATTCTCACTGTCTATGCCCCTTGGTAACTTTGTCTCGCAGTTACTCTGCTAGGAGTTCTCTTGCAGCTCCTAGCTCTGTGGAGTTTAAGCCACGCCTCTAGCAGTCACGTGCTTCAGGTCCTGTGGCTCTGAAGTACACATCTATTCGGTTACTGCCCGCTCCACAGGTAGCTTTGAGCACTGTTCGCTTTACTCAGGACACGCGCACTGGCTCAGTGAGCAAGTTCAGTGCGGTGTCTCTGACATTAACAAATAATTTTATTAAAGTATACAGGAAACACCCAGACATAAAACCAATTAAAAACAATCTATAAAAAATTCACCCGTTGACAAATATTTGCCCCAATGACAGTATTGCACACAGAACAACAAATGCAGAAAATATTGCTCACATATAAAAGTGTGCTTAGAATCAAAAGAATGCGTGTCTTTAAAAATCACAATAAACGTGTTGGCACCAAGTCTGCAACCTTATGAGCCCTCAGTCCTACAGTAGCCTGAGTCAAAATGTCACTGGCTAAACTCCACCTGCTGTAGTGCCTATCAACCCTGACCAACCACAAGTGAGATCACCAAAATGATAAGAATGCGAGGGTAACAAGCATAAAATCAACAAATTCAAAAGGTATGCCCTATGGCAACACCTGTGGGCACTGAATGGCAATAGGCAAAGGCACGTTTAAAGCTGTTGGGGGGGGGGGGACCAAGTATGCTCAATAGCCATAGATCTGAAGGATGGAAAATTATTTAAGGCCTGGGGCTTATTAGACCAAGGCAAGCAGGGTTAGTGATAACTTACCCACAAACCTGCAGTAATAGTGCCGCTGCTAAGGTCCATAATAGAGATGCTTATAGACAAAAAATAGTCCACTGGTGCATAGTCAAGGGGCCAAATAGAAGCCTGACGTGTGTCGCCACTAGGGTGGCTTCTTCAGGGGAAAGGTTGGGCTGAAGGGTGGTTGTAACCGCTCTTCCAGCACTGCTATTAGTGTCAGGGGGGAGCGGTTACAGCCACCCCTCACTATGCGTAACGTAATCCCAAGACCAAGAGGGGTTTTTGAGGATGAGAGGTGTACAATATGTGACAGATAGGACATTTTAGTTCCAAAAACTGAACAGAGATCTAGAAATGACAACACAACCTTACCAGAATCATCTATAAAATTTATGTCATTTTTTTATGACTTCTCGCAGCTTTTTCCAGAAGAATCTTTAATGGCTTATTTTTCATTAAATAGGTACAGGCTTAGATAGCTATGGCTGCTTTATTTCTTCTCTAAAAATTGCCATGGCTGCCCAAAGGGTTACGCTGGAAATTGCAACTCAACTCCATTTAAATACAAAAATGAACATTTTTTTAATACAGGAATGGGTTTTCAATCCTTTCATTTTGAGCAGCTTCTAACAAAAGACCCATGCATGAAATCCTAACATTTAGTCATGGATGGAGCTGCACGCAGTTTCCTAATGTTGTCTCGTATTTACCTACTAATCACACATGTTGCGTTCATCTGGCATCTGACAACCTGTGATGCACCTTTGTTTTTTTCATACTTTCAGATTTGGTATTAAATTCATTCTGTCAATATTAGGAGGTGGGTTCAACCTAGCAAGTAGTTTGAGAATAAAATAGTTAAAAATTCCTTTTAATCCTACCCCAATTCTGTGCTAAAATTGATGCCTCGGGAAAATTTACTGTGGCCTGAAGTATCTCTTAAAGGCTCAGCTCACACTTGCATGAGTATTTTTCTCATCAACGTTTAGTGACTTTACTCATGACATAAATTGGAGCAAAAAAGATTAAATAGTAGTAAAAGATCACATCACAGCAAAGCCATTACGTCTTGGATCTTGTAAAACTGGAAGCCATATACTCAGGTTGTAGTCAGATCTGTGTGGATCTTATGATGCTCCATCAGAAAAGAACTGCCATTACAGATGAAAGTAAAAGAGTAAATTGTAAAGTAATATTTACTGTGCAGTAAGAGCTAATATGTCTGCACAGTCCTATTTTCTAGTAGGGTCAAGGTACAATCATTTTTAAGTTGGTCATCCACTCCTTTCAGGCCATCCAGTCCTGTAGGCCATCCAGTGCTGTAGGACATCTATTCCTTTAGGCCTTCCACTCCTGTAGGCCTTCCACTCCTGTGGGCCATCCACTCCTGCCCATAACCCCGACAGGTGCTTTCTTTTTAGATCCCAAAGATGTCGTAAACTTGGCACTATGTGAATGAGCCTTTTAGGGTAGGTCTACATGGCTACTTTGTTTGCAAGTGACCAAAAACATTAGTAAAACTATTCTACAGCTGAAATTTTGCTGTCAAAGACCAATAAATGGAAGTCCCAAAATCCATTGTGTAAATAGAGCAGCAGTGTGCATGTGGGACCACTCGTGTTCATTTGTATGGGACAAGCTTCTGGTGGATGTACTGTTGATTTATTCATGCAAGGAACTATGGGACCCCCATTCTCACGATCAATGGTGGTCCCAGTGATCATACATTTATCACCTATTCTGTGGATCGGTGATACATTTAATTAGTGGAATAATCCCTTGAATAAAAGAAAATGCAATATGTGAGAAGTTTTCAATGAAATTAAATAAGTTGTCCACTACTTTTTCATTGATGACCTATCTTTAGGATAGATCATCAATGTCTAATCGGCCAGGGTCTGACACGCGGCACCCCAACTGATCAGCTGTTATTGGTATTGGCAACTACCGTCCGGAAGTACTCACTTGCGGAGCTGGCCGTCTTCTGATAGTGGCCGTCACAAGGTACTACACATCCCCCTTTTGATTCGAATAGGAGGCGGATGTGCGTTACCAAGCCGCGGCCACTGCCAGAAGACCGAGCAGCTCGGCAAGTGAGTACCTCTGGCCAACAGCTACCTCTGCCACCGATAACAGCTGATCGGCGGGGGTGCTGTACATCGGAAAAAGTAGTGGATTACTTCATTAATGGAGGAAAGAAATATAATAGTTTACATGTTACTCCTATAATAAAAACAAAACACTTACCTTCTGTTTTTTTAATTTTTTTTTTTTTTTTACTTTTGCTGTTTTATCACTGTGAATATTATTGTCAGTCATGCAATTACCGGTAGCTTGTGTATTTTTGCTTTATCCTATGTTCATTACCTGCGTTGTACAGAATTAGAAAAACATAGCTGCTTCCTTCCAGAAACAGCTCCACACTTGTCTATTGGGTGTGTCTGGTACTGCATCTCATCTCAGAGTAAATGGGGCTGAGCTGCAATACTGCAGACATATGGACACCTGTGATATGGTTTTAGGAAGAAAGTAACTGTTTTTCTAATCCCGTACATTCGCTTTTTTTAAAAAAAAGAAAAGAAAAGTAGCCGGCCCCGTTACCTTTTCTATAACCATATTTCAGCATCAGCTGGAGAGATAAGTGCAGTACGTGGTATTAAAGCTGCTGAGAAGCTGGTTATTACTGTATTTTGCGAGAGTAAAGAACATTTTTGTTCTATTTAAAGACTGCTCTTTTTATTTCCAAGAACAATGTGCAGCCTGTTCCAGAGCAGAGAACATTCATTTAGGATTCAGTGTGACTAATATAATGTAATTACAATAAAGATCTCCACTAAAAACAACTTCTGCCTTTTGCCATTTGTACACTTGCAAGCGCGCTGCAACGTTTTGAAGGGCAGAGGTTGTGTGCTGTGCGTGGGTTTTATTACAGGGTGAACAACTCACTTCCCATTTCAGGGATTTGTTTTCTGAAAGTTTCATTTTCATCATACATTTAGGCTATGTGCCCACGTAGCGTTTTAAAACGCTCACTAAAAAACGGACTCCTTCCCAGAAATCGCGCGGTATTTACCGCGATTATGATCGCGATTTTGCCGCGATTTTCGCGTGCGATATACAAGCACTTTCCAAGCGATTTGAAGCATCGCTTGGAAAGTGATTGACAGGTTGGTCACACTCGTCAAACATAGTGTTTGACAAGTGTGACCAGGTTTTTACTATTGAGGCCGCCTATGCGGCATCAATAGTAAAAGATAGAATGTTAAAATGCTAAAAAAAAATAAAAAAATCGGGGTATATTTACCTTCCGGCGTCCCGCGCTGCCATCCCGGGCCACAGCGTTCCCAGTAATGCCTTGCGAGATCTGTGATGACGTAGTCTCGCATTGCTATAGCGATCTCGCGAGACTACGTCATTACAGGGCCTTGCCGCAAGGCATTACTGGGAACGCTAGGCCGGGAATGCAGCGCGGGACATCGGAAGGTAAATATACCCCGATTTTTTTATTTTTTATTCTTTTTTTTTTACAGGGGTATGGTACCCAGGGCCTGGAGGACAGTCTCCTCTCCACACCGTGGGTACCAACCGCACATGAAACGCTTAACTTCCCGCATGGTGGGCATAGCCACATGCGGGAAGTAAGCGATTCTCATGCATTCCTATGGGTGCGGAATCGCGGCAATTCTTTGCGATTCCGCACAAAAGAATGAGCATGCTGCGATTTTTTTCCGCGATGCGATTCCGCCGCGGAAAAAAGCGCAGCATTAGCACAGCATGTGCGGAATGCCATAGGAATGCATGGGGGGCGTTCTGTACACGATTTTTAAACGTTTTCGCAGCGTTTTTGCGCCGAAAATCGCGGCAAAAACACTTAAAAATCGCTACGTGGGCACACAGCCTTAAAGGAAACACATCCGTTTTCATCCTGATGCAGCGCCACTATTTTCCATGGGCTTCATTGGTAGGTTTGCAGTTGTGTTATATTCCTTCCATTTTTGGATGATGGAATGAAGTTTACATGTTACAAGTTTACATCTCTGTGAGATGTTATGAGCTAGAGTTATTTTTTTTTATAACCTAACCCTGCTTTACTCTTCTAAACAGCTTTATCCCTGACCTGTCTGGTGTGTTCTTTGTTTATTAAGATGCTGTTTGTTCCTAATGTTTTTAAGAAAAAAAACCTTTGTGGTCTTCACAGAACAGCTGTAGTTAGATTGAGAATACAATACCCACAGGAGGACTCAATTTACTAGTTATGTGACATCTGGGGACAATTGTTTATGCAGGACTTTATTTAGGAGTATCAGACTACAGGGGGCTGAATACAAATTTCAGATTTATATTTTTAAAATAATTAGAAAATCATATATCCTTTTCCTTTACACTTTACAAATACCACTTTGCTACTTTGTGTTGGTATATCACATAAAATCCCAATATACTACAATTAAGTTTGTGGGTGTAATGAGAAAAAATATGGAAAAGTTCACAAGGGATGAATACATATTTAAGGCGCCGTATTTACTAATGCAAATACACTTGAAAACTGTAATAAAATGAATTTCTTAATATTAGATAACGATTTTACCTCTAAAGATGGAGCAACATGTTAAAAGACTATTGCTCAGCTAGCTGCGATCAGTCATGCAAGTGTTGGAGGCATATGTTCATTTACCTATATATATATCAATCTTTTCCATACTTCGCCTTCTGTCAGATCATATAGGCAAGGTCAGGTTCATTTTTTAAAGGGCATTACATTAATCATAATATATTTAGTTTCCTTTTCTGTAAACTAAGGACATTATTGGTGATCCAACCCGCAAAGTAAAATAAAACCGAAGAAGAAATGCAATAAATTAGTATATGAAGCATGAGTTTCCCACAAGGGGGTGCTCACCTTTTAAAGGGAGACTATCATCAAAAAAATGGATTATTGTTTAAATTAGGTTTTTGTGTTACATGTTTTTTTTTAATTTTAACAATGTTTTTTTTTTTCCATATCACTATCCTTATAAAACAGAATTGCAAAATTAGCAATCTTGCAATTTTCACACTGGCCGCTGGGGTTATTTTAGACTCATATTTCCTGTCCTTTCAGGAACAGTTTTCTGCAAGGCTCCTTATCAGAGACAGGATTACAATGACAAATTACACCTCTATGCACAACTGATGTCACAGGACATTCTTCTTCAATACAAGAGTTTGGGTTCGTGTCTGATTATTGGGTCTTTGTACATGTGTTGTTTCCTGAAACAACAGGAAGTTAGAATATAAAGCATTTCAGGTATATTGCCTTGTTTTGGACAGATCCCCAAAACGTGTCACCTTTTAAGCCACTGCATGAATAAAATAACATATTTTGCTCTATTTCTGGACTGATGCTACATTTCGTTGGAATGACAACTCCAATTTAACATTTTTCTTCTACTATATTCATACCTCTGGCCTCAGAAGACCCTTATGATTATCTCTATGGATTGTATGAGCTTCTCATGTAAGGTTTGTACTTTGCAGTCAAATGTGTTATGTGTATAAGGGTTTCCAGACCCTGAAAACTGAAAGGAAACAAAGTATGTTTAGTATATTAATATACTTATCAGCCGTAACATTAAAACCAACGATCAGGTATAGATGACCTATCTTAAGTTTAGGACATCAATATAAAAGTCCTGGACAATCCCTTTAAATTGCTGTAATGATCTCAAGGTGTGTAATTAAGATATTAAACTATCAGTTCCTGAACTAGATGAGCTGGAAACTGCAAAAAATTGGCAAGCTAAAGGATCTAAATTAGTTTGACGAGGGTTAAATTTTGATGCCTAGTTGGCAGAATCAGAGCATCTCAAAATTAGCAAGTTTTCTGGTGCGGTCCTAGCATATAGTGATTGCATTTTCCTAAAGTGGTCTAAGGGAGGACATCCAATGAACAAATGACAGTGTCATGGTCACCCAAGGCAAAAATAACTTCTAAAACTGACTGTGATGAAAAGTCAGAAAACATAGTCCATTATAGTTTGCTCTTTATGGATCTTTAGCTCCAGACTGGTGAGAGAACTAAAACTGACCCCTGTCCACTGTTGAAAGCACCTACAGTGGTCATATAAGCATCAGTACTGGACCATTGAGCAATGAAAGAAGGTGGTCAGGTCTGGTGAATGGCATTTTCTTTTACATTGTGTGGATGGCTGGGTGGTGGACATGGCTTACCTGGAGAAGAGACGACACCAGGATGCACTGTTGGAAAAAGTAAGCTAGTGGAGTCCGTGTGATGGTCAGAGCAATGTTCTTCTGGAAAATCTTGACATTCATGTAAATGTCACTTTCACATGTACCATCTACCTAAACATTGTTCTAAACTATATGTACTCCTTCCTGGCGGTTGTGGCCACTTCAGCAGGATATGAACAAGCCTTCAAATTCTCCATATCACAATCCAATCTACCATCTGTGCCATATGCTGAAAGAAACAAATCCAAACCATGATGTCTTACCTCGCAAATTACATTCCTTAAAGTGAATCTGTCACGTAAAAAAATGCTATTAACCTGCAGATATGGGTTTAATTTGCAGGATAATATCATTCTGAACCAGCCTGGCGCTCACACTGAGGGCCCTGCTACAAGGCGGAAGTGGACTTTATTCCTCCTGTCAGACTTGAGCTTTCAGCCATATGGGTGGGCCACCATGGCTTCAGTCAATGCTCAGTGCATAGTGAGCGGTGGCAGAAACCACGCCCCGGCACTTACTGACAGGCGGCTATTAGGGCCGGCTGTAATTCTGCCGGGATTAATTGACTTTGTTTTCACCTTTTAGTGGTGTCCTCAATGCGGGCGACAGACAGATTCAGAACTTTATTATCCTACCGATTAACCCCATATCGCAGGTTTATAGTAATTTTTTTTTTTTACATGACAGGTTCCCGTTAAATCTGAAGTCTTGGTGACTGATACCAATGGACACCATTAGAGGTCTTACGGATCTCATGCCCAATGGTTCAGAGCTGTTCTAACAGCGCAAGGGATCCTGCAAGATGTTAGATATGTGCTTTTAATGTTTTGGTTTTTAAGCTTGGTTTTGGTAGTATTAAAGGGAACTTATTAAATTCATGCTGTTTGAATCATGCCATGGTTGCATGGCTGCAGTTAGGTATGTTTTGTTGTAGCTCTTCAAAGAAAACACAGTTTGAAGAGCTGACTGGGGACTATAGTGAAAGATCTGCCCGACATCTCACTGCCCCACTCCAGTTGATTGACAGGGCTTTTCCTATGTACACACACATGGGTTGTCATTCAACTAGGGTGGGGCAGGGAGAAGCCGACTGGAGACATCATCAGATTGGTTAGATTTCTCTGTATAGGCCTTGTTTGGATTTTCAAACTATGTCCTCAATTCATTAAGATCGGCAATTTTTTCGCCGGTATTGATGAGGCGAAATGGTGGTCATATACACCTTTCCATGAATCTGGACAGTCTGACAAGTACCTTCATGCACCACGCCAGAAATCTTATTCCAGTTTCTGACAGTTGTAAGATATCTGGCATAGGGAACAGCACAGCTCATCATGAATTGGACGAGCTGTGGCGTAGTAGCGGTGCCTGAACAACCCCTGAGGGGAGAAAGGACTAGTCCAAGTACACACAATTCAGATGGGAGCATTGTCTCTTAAAGTCACAGTGTCATTCATTTCTTAGCAAGGGCTGACTCCATACAGCATCATGCCCCACCACACCCCATCCCAACCAAGCTTTGCCCACTTTAGCTCAGATGGGAGAAACTGGTGTGTAAATGCCAATAATCTCTAAGTTGTCGTGCATTTTTTTGAACTTTTTAAGGAAATTTTCTCCATAATTCTGGTGAAATTGCTTTTATGAATCAGGGCCCATGTTTTCACTGAAAAGCCACACTGTTTCAAAGTAAAATATGCCAGACAGCCTTTGAGCAGCCAAGCTATGATTCATGTGGCCTATGGTTTGGGCAGCATGAATCTAATTACAGGTTTGCCAAAGAAATCTTGAAGCCTAAAAGAACACTTAATGTTTGCACATACTGTCATTTTGTTCCCTATTATCTGTGCCCTCCCCTTCCCTTGCTGATTTCTTAGAAATACATGGAAGCATGAGTTATGAGCATCTGCTCTTTGACCACTTTATTTTCTTGTAGGATTTTTTACCTTTTAATTTGCAACGCATGAGGCGATCATTTTCCTTCAATAGATCTTCTCTATTGGGATTTCATTTTGGTACTATGATGTGCATCATGAACTACCAAATTCAAACATCTCTTACACTGTGTCTATGGGGGGGGGGGTTCTTCTTACACTAAAAGTTCCCCTTTTCTTCAAATTGCCACACAAAAAGCACAGTATCCTCTGCACAGACAATGTGCAAATTATCAATGTTAATTTCAGTGTTCTACTTCCAGTAATTGTATCTAAAACATATTATTGGGACATAGATAAGGAGAGGTGATTCATCAATGCACTATTTGAAATGTACCACTTGGGGGCACCCTTCACTGCAAAGAAAATGAAAGGCAGCAGTATAGCGGGCAGAGAAATACCGTAATACTATATCAACAATCTAATTATGCTGAATTAAATACTGTTTGCTTATATGGCAGCAGTTAATGATATTGATTAATGTACGTTCATGCTCTCATTAGGTTTATTCCCTCTACCATCTAAGTAATACAAATCAAAATAAACAAATATACCCCAAAACCTAAATATATAGGAGCAAGTAAACAAAAAGAAAATATATATTCAGTCCTGTAAGGCAATAAATACTATTATTATGGAACTTTGCAAAAAAGGCTTGAATATACGAAGATAAGCCGATATCAAACTCGCCTATTACTGTGATGGAGCATCTGAATAACTCTGAATAAGCAGGACAAATCTGAAATTCAGGTAAAATTGAGTGATGAATGCATGAATATATTGTATATCTATCTATCCATCTATCTATCTATCTATATACATACACACATCCAACATGCAATTTTACTATTGAGTTCTCTATAGCACAAATACATATATTGTAGATGTACAGTATATATATATATATATATATATATATATATATATATATATATATACACTCACTGGCCACTTTATTAGGTACACCTGTCCAACTGTGTGTTAAGACTTAATTTCTAATCAGCCAATCACATGGCGGCAACTCAGTGCATTTAGGCATGTAGACATGGTCAAGACAATCTCCTGCGGTTCAAACCGAGCATCAGTATGGGGAAGAAAGGTGATTTGAGTGCCTTTGAACGTGGCATGATTGTTGGTGCCAGAAGGGCTGGTCTGAGAATTTCAGAAACTGCTGTTCTACTGGGATTTTCACGCACAACCATCTCTAGGGTTTGCAGAGAATGGTCCGAAAAAGAAAAAAAAACCAGTGAGCGGCAGTTCTGTGGCCGGAAATGCCATGTTGATGCCAGAGGTCAGAGGAGAATGGGCAGACTGGTTCGAGCTGATAGAAAGGCAACAGTGACTCAAATTGCCACCCGTTACAACCAAGGTAGGCAGAAGAGCATCTCTGAACGCACAGTGCGTCGAACTTTGAGGCAGATGGGCTACAGCAGCAGAAGACCACACTGGGTACCACTCCTCTCAGCTAAGAACAGGAAACTGAGGCTAAAATTTGCACAAGCTCATCGAAATTGGACAGTAGAAGATTGGAAAAACGTTGCCTGGTCTGATGAGTCTCGATTTCTGCTGCGACATTCGGATGGTAGGGTCAGAATTTGGCGTAAACAACATGAAAGCATGGATCCATCCTGCCTTGTATCAACGGTTCAGGCTGGTGGTGGTGGTGTCATGGTGTGGGGAATTTTTTCTGGGCACTCTTTGGGCCCCTTGGTACCAATTGAGCATCGTTGCAACGCCACAGCCTACCTGAGTATTGTTGCTGACCATGTCCATCCCTTTATGACCACAATGTACCCAACATCTGATGGCTACTTTCAGCAGGATAATGCGCCATGTCATAAAGCTCGAATCATCTCAGATTGGTTTCTTGAACATGACAATGAGTTTACTGTACTCAAATGGCCTCCTCAGTCACCAGATCTCAATCCAATAGAGCATCTTTGGGATGTGGTGGAACGGGAGATTCGCATCAGGGATGTGCAGCCGACAAATCTGCGCCAACTGTGTGATGCCATCATGTCAATATGGTCCAAAATCTCTGAGGAATGCTTCCAGCACCTTGTTGAATCTCTGCCACGAAGAATTGAGGCAGTTCTGAAGGCAAAAGGGGGTCCAACCCCTTACTAGCATGGTGTACCTAATAAAGTGGCCAGTGAGTGTATATATACATACACTGTGTTCCAAATTATTATGCAAAAAATATTTCCTCATATTTTCTCTAAATTACCTATATGAATTGCAGTCATTGTTATTTTCCAGTCATCTACTATTCTAGTATAATTGCAATGTTTTTGAACAAACTGCCTATGAAAACAGTATATTTTTAAAAATAAGAAACACTCAAAATGCATGTTCCAAATTATTATGCACAGCAGAGTTTTCAACCTTTTTATTTTTATTTTGAACAAAAAAATGGTCAATTGTGAAATTATAAGCATTATCAGCTTATTACAAAATGAAATCAAACAGTTTTCAAGCCAAAACTTTATTCTAGGTGATGTTACATTTGCACATAGGAGATCAACATCCAACACTGCGGAGACACCATCACGTGTTTCTCAACGCAGTGATTCTAGAGCACTGCCCCCATCCCTTATGGGAAATATGTAAAACATGCAAAACAGAAGCCGCGGAGACACCATCACATGTTTCTCAACGCAAGCAATGACTAGCCAGGTCTTTCACCGGGAAGGAACAACCACGGGAAGGGCAGTCTCCAATGAAGGAAGCCACCTATGCCAAAACATGGTATCCATCCACAATGTGTGGAAAGACCTGGCTAGTCATTGCTTGCGTTGAGAAACATGTGATGGTGTCTCCGCGGCTTCTGTTTTGCATGTTTTACATATTTCCCATAAGGGATGGGGGCAGTGCTCTAGAATCACTGCGTTGAGAAACACGTGATGGTGTCTCCGCAGTGTTGGATGTTGATCTCCATGAGGTCAATCATCCTTATTTTTCACAGTCTTCCACTAGGCATTGCTCCTACTAGCCAGTTTCCTACTCCACACTGATGAGGGGCAAATACCCCGAAACAGCTGTCTGTGGATGGATACCATGTTTTGGCATAGGTGGCTTCCTTCATTGGAGACTGCCCTTCCCGTGGTTGTTCCTTCCCGGTGAAAGACCTGGCTAGTCATTGCTTGCGTTGAGAAACATGTGATGGTGTCTCCGCGGCTTCTGTTTTGCATGTTTTACATTTGCACATAGGACCCCTTGTTCGAAAGAAGCTTCTGAACTCTCTCGTCCATTGAATTTGTCAGTTTTTGGATGGTTTGTGCTTCAATTGTTTAGCATATGGACAGAATACCCTCCCAGAGCTGTTGCTTAGATGTGAACTGCCTCCCGCCATCATAGACACTCCTTTTGATGATGCTCCATAGGTTCTCAATGCGGTTGAGGTCAGGGGAAGATAGTGGCCACATCATCAGTTTGTCCTCTTTTATGCCCATAGCAGCCAGAGATGCAGATGTGTTATTTGCAGCATGAGACGGTGCATTATCATGCATGAAAATGATCTTGCTGCGGAAAGCACGGTTCTTCCTCTTGAACCATGGCTGGAAGTGCTGTTTTAGAAACTCCACATAGATTATGGAGTTCATCTTTACCCCTTCAGGGATCCCAAATGGGCCGACAATCTCTCTCCCCATGATTCCAGCCCAAAACATTACTCCACCTCCTCCTTGTTGGCGCCTTAGCCGTGTTTTCATGGGGTGTCCTTCAACCAGCCATCCTCCACTCCATCCATCTGGACCATCGAGCGTTGCACGGCACTCATCGGTGAACAAAACAGTTTGGAAGTCAGTCTTCATGTATCGTTTGGCCCACTGGAGCCGTTTCTGCTTGTGTGCAGTGGATAGAGGTGGTCGACAGGATGGCTTACGCACAGCTGCAAACCTCTGAAGGACCCTGCATCTTGCTGTTCGGGGGACGTTCGAGGCACCAGCAGCTTCAAAAACTTGTCTGCTACTATGACAAGGCATTTTTGCAGCTGCTCTTTTAACCTGATGCAATTGCCTGTTGGAAAGAGTCCTCAATTTTTCCTTATCAGCACGCACACGTGTGTGCTGGGAATCAGCTACATACTTCTTGATTGTGCGATGATCACGATGAAGTGTCTTGGCAATGTTGATTGTAGTCATGCCTTGACCTAAATACTCAACAATTTGTTGCTTCTCAGCCCCCGACACATCCTTTTTCTTTTCCATTTTGGCAAAAAATGTAGGCTGCTTAATAATGTGGAACAGCCTTCTTAAGTAGTCTTGCCTTTATTTGGACACACCTGCCAAACTAATTTGCAGAGGTATCTGCAATTGCTTTCAGTGATATAAAGAGCCCTGACACACATCACCATCAATGAGTTTAAATGACAAACAAAAAAATTCTAACCTTATCACTCCTAAACTTTGCATAATAATTTGGAACACAGTTTATATATATATATATATATATATATATATATATATATTATACACATATATTAAATATGTACTATAGAGAAGTATGGAGAACTCTATGGTCCATCACTTCTGAATTACTGGATATGCCGGCACCCTGAAGAGAGGGCAGAAACACCCAACTGCAAAGCCTTGACAGACCATGTTAGGCCTTATTCACACATCAGTGATTGCCTTACGTATGCCATCAGCACACGGACCCGTTATAATCTATGGGGCTGTTCTTCTGACTGCTTTCTTTTTGTGGACCAATGGTCCGCATAAAAAAATAAAGCCCTATCCCACTCAAATGGCCATTGAAAATTAAATGAGAACTATGTTTTTCTTTCATTTTTTCACTTCCATTTTTTGATATATTTTTATATTTACATATACAATTACATGTTTACAGTATACATATAGCATTAATTGAATTATCAAATCACAAGAATGAAAAAAACAAAACATAAAAACTTATGAGTCAGTCATGTCCAATTTAGGGGCATAATGCCTCTCACCAAAGAGAAATGTATGGTCCAAGGTTTCCATTTTGCTTGGTGCAATGTACTCCTTACCATTCATGTCGGAATCATATTAGGGAGAGGTATTTGCTTTATGTAACACATGGGATTCATCTGGACAGAGGTTTGATTTCCAAAGGACAAAGGAAGAACTTTGTTCTGAATCTAAAAATTATCTCACTACCCAAAAATTATCCCAACACCCATCTGTCTTCCCTGGAAATCTGGACCATTCTTAAATTTAAAAGGGCAATCTATGGGCATTGGACCAGTCTAAATTGCCCCACGTTCAGGACCATATGGAAAGGTTTGGGTGGGCACTAGCTTTCTTCAGGCCTGCCCTAAAGGGGTCTAATGTTGCTTGTTTCATTTTCAAATGCTGATTTAAACTTTTCAAACTAATGACAAACGTGGGTGTAAAAAATCCTTTTCTGATGGACGGCAAAGCGACTGCAGGATCCGACTACATATTAGCTGTAGACACAAAATAATTGAAGATTTGCAATTGAACATACTTGCAAATCTGCTTATTTTTTTAACTTTAATTTTAGATAGAGTGGAGTGATTAAAAAATATACCCCAAAGACAGCAGCCATACACAAACTCATACAATAGCTAGAACTACTGTATCTGTTGACCTTCCATTAGGATCTACTGGTCCCCACTTTCAGGTCCTTTGGCAGTTCACAATATATACAGTTGTGGCCAAAAGTATTGACACCCCTGCAATTCTGACAGATAATACTCTGTTTCTTCCTGAAAATGATTGCAAACACAAATTCTTTATTATTATTATTATTATTATTATTATTATTATCATCTTCATTTAATTTGTCTTAAATAAAAAAACACAAAAAGAATTGTCCTAAAGCCAAATTGGATATAATTCCACACCAAACATAAAAAAGAGGGTGGACAAAAGTATTGGCACTGTTCGAAAAATCATGTGATGCTTCTCTAATTTGTGTAATTAACAGCACCTGTAACTTACCTGTGGCACCTAACAGGTGCTGGCAATAACTAAATCACACTTGCGGCCAGTTGACATGGATTAAAGTTGACTCAACCTCTGCCCTGTGTCCTTGTGTGTACCACATTGAGCATGGAGAAAAGAAAGAAGACCAAAGAACTGTCTGAGGACTTGAGAAACCAAATTGTGAGGATGCATGAGCAATCTCAAGGCTACAAGTCCATCTCCAAAGACCTGAATGTTCCTGTGTCTACCGTGCGCAGTGTCATCAAGAAGTTTAAAGCCCATGGCACTGTGACTAACCTCCTTAGATGTGGACGGAAAAGAAAAATTGACAAGAGATTTCAACGCAATATTGTGCGGATGTTGGATAAAGAACCTCGACTAACATCCAAACAAGTTCAAGCTGCCCTGCAGTCCGAGGGTACAACAGTGTCAACCCGTACTATCCATCAGCGTCTGAATGAAAAGGGACTGTATGGTAGGAGACCCAGGAAGACCCCACTTCTTACCCCGAGACATAAAATAGCCAGGCTGGAGTTTGCCAAAACTTACCTGAAAAAGCCTAAAATGTTTTGGAAGAATGTTCTCTGGTCAGATGAGACAAAAGTAGAGCTTTCTGGGCAAAGGCATCAACATAGAATTTACAGAAGAAAAAAAGGCATTCAAAGAAAAAAACACGGTCCCTACAGTCAAACATGGCGGAGGTTCCCTGATTTTTTGGGGTTGCTTTGCTGCCTCTGGCACTGGACTGCTTGACCGTGTGCATGGCATTATGTAGTCATAAGACTACCAACAAATTTTGCAGCATAATGTAGGGCCCAGTGTGAGAAAGATGGGTCTCCCTCAGAGGTCATGGGTCTTCCAGCAGGACAATGACCCAAAACACACTTCAAAAAGCACTAGAAAATGGTTTGAGAGAAAGCACTGGAGACTTCTAAGGTGGCCAGCAATGAGTCCAGACCTGAATCCCATAGAACACCTGTGGAGAGATCTAAAAATGGCAGTTTGGAGAAGGCACCCTTCAAATATCAGGGACCTGGAGCAGTTTGCCAAAGAAGAATGGCCTAAAATTCCAGCAGAGAATTGTAAGAAACTCATTGATGGTTACCGGAAGCGGTTGGTCGCAGTTATTTTGGCTAAAGGTTGTGCAACCAAGTATTAGGCTGAGGGTGCCAATACTTTTGTCTGGCCCATTTTTGGAGTTTTGTGTGAAATGATCAGTGAAGCTTTTTGCTTCATTCTCTTTTGTGTTTTTTTCATTTAAGACAAATTAAATTAAGATAATAATACCAAAGAATTTGTGTTTGCAATCATTTTCAGGAAGAAACTGAGTATTATCTGACAGAATTGCAGGGGTGTCAATACTTTTGGCCACAACTGTATTATGCCAGCGCTGATTTTAGCCATTACACAGCATTATGGCATATTTCTATCATATTCTGTTGTAGTTGATGTGAAATTGATCCAGAATTCATCTCTAATGCTACATTACAATAAAATACAATGGAAGCTTCGCTCAACAGAACATGCAAACACAAAACATCCACTACCGTGGCGTGCCTGAAATGATATAGATCCTGCAAAAAAAATCATTTGCATTGTTAGGATAGCAGGGTTCCATGGTGTAAGCGGTAATTGAGTGTCTAATGCTCTGTGTTGCATGTGCCCTATTTCCCTTTAGATTCTCCAGTTATTGTTATTCATGCAAAAATACTGGGAAGGTTTCCCATAGGAATAGATGTGACTAGCATGTTAAATATAGTTTTGCCAGGCCAGTAACACAATTGTGTTTTTATATACAATATCCTTTCATCTATATATATATATATATATATATATATATATATAATAGCACTAATAAATGTGTTCTTGAGCATTAAATAAAAAATAAAATATTGAACTATTGATGGAAAATAGTAAAATAAAAAAGGAAAAAATTCTTCAGTCTGTGCGTATAATTTACAAACGCAAAAAATCTATGTATCTATCCATCTATCTATAAAAAGAAAACACAGCAGCATTCTGGAAGGGCCAAGATAACATGTACTTACAAAAAATGAAGGTTCTAAGTGCATAAATTGGCCAATTCATGTGTGTCCATCAACCTCGGCAAGGTGACACTTCTCTGATTGGTCCTATTCTACTATCCATCTATCTATCTATCTATCTATCTATCTATCTATCTGATGATGCAAAAAAAAGGCAGCTTCGCCTCTGCAGCTTTTGGGGAGTGAAGTTGCACTGAAGTTGGCCCGATCTGGAGTACAACTTACTCCAGCAATTCAGCCAGCTTCAGAACAGTGCTTACAAACTCTGTTGGAAAGAGCTTTGTTAGGTCTGCGCATGTTTGGCCACAGTTGCTAGACCATCCAGTCTTGCCTAAGCTTTTACTAGTGGTTCAGTCGCTCGATCCTTGCTCACATTCACGTCACTTGGCAAGTGAAAAGGTTTTAAAAACTAGAGTAGGGACTGTCCCACAAGGGTTGCCGTACCGTGGCGGGATGGCTTGTACATTATTTTGATCAAAATTATGTTTACTAAATGCCCTTATTATTATTATTACCTTTATGCATTATTTGCAGTTTATCTTTTACTTTTTAGTTCAGGATATTTGTGTTTTTTGCTTTTTGTTTTCTCTGGTTAATGGTCATGTGTTAATATGCACATACATTGTGCATACACATTAACTTACTTTCTCAGTTCAGACTCCAGTTTTTTATTCTTGTAGCAATCTTGTAGATGACACAGGGGTTAATTACTTTCTAATCTTTTCCAAATGACAGAGGAAGGGGATCGTGCAGAATTGGGGCTGACTATTATTTATATCGTATAAAAAAAATACTGACCATCACCTCCAAACTGTTAGGAATCTGGGTCCTTCTAAGCCTTTACAGCAACCCAGATTCTCACATTTATCTCCAGAGGCTAAGTCCTTTTTCCCAGCTTCTGAGCATGCTCACGGGACGAGCTCTCATTGGAGTTCAGGAGTCAGGTGCTCAGGTCCTGCTCCTGATTTCATTGGTTCTGCTCTGGGCTCTGGAGATTTCCGGAAGGTCCCATACGCTATAAAAAGTGCGCATGACTGTTCCGCCATGTGCTAGTATTTTCATACTGCTGCTGTGTGTATGGTGATGGATGCTTGGACTGGTGACTGACTCATTAAGAAACCCCTTCCCTCTGATAATACGTCTGTGAGAGTGTGTGGGATTCAGTCTCTAGCAGCGCTAGCGCCAGCGCGCTCAAGCCTCACCTGTTGCAGCAGCCTGCGCCCTGCATTGCATCAGCATCTTTGCAGCGCTTTTCCAGCGGCTCTGTTCCTGCCGCGCTGCAGTTGCAGCCCAGTGTGCGTTCGCGGTTGCAACGCCACTGCATCAGACGTTTATCGGTAGGTCAGGCCTGTCAGGCCTGTCACTCTTGGCGACTCCTGTGTCCCTATACCACGTCTGTCACGCTGAGCTTCTGTGAAGTTAAAACAGACTCAGCGTTTTTGTATATGTGTTTTTCTTGCAGCTCTGTGTGTGAAACAGACTGCTTCAGCGTTACTTTACACATGTTTATGCTTGCAGCTCTGTGAGTACAACAGAGCTTGCTTTTGTGCACCAGGTGCAGTTTAACGCTGTGCACATTACCGTTCTTGTGCTCTGCCTTTTTAGCAGCAGTTTCTACATCTGCCGCACGGTGGACCCCGGGCGGCGAACACGCTTTATTTATATTTTTATTTAGCGTGTTCCGCCGACCATAACATAATACTAGCGCCAGGGTCTGGCTAAAGATGGCAGACCAGCAGCAACTGTTGCAGTGCGTGCGACAGCTCGAGGCTCGCTTGGCTACTCTTGAGAGGGCCCTCGCAGCTTCGCAGGCCACAGATGCTGCTGTCCAGGCACTTACGGACGCGGTAGGGTGTATGTCCATGTCCGCCCTTATGCCGACAGTCACCCGCCTCCCGTTGCCCGAAAAATATTCTGGGGATGGTGCCTCCTGCAGGGGTTTTATTAGCCAGTGCTCGATCCATCTGGAGCTGCTTGTGCAATTCCCTACAGAGCGGGCCAAGGTGGCCTTTATTATATCCCTACTGTCGGGCAAGGCGCTGGAATGGGCTACGCCGCTATCGGAGCGTGGTGACCCAGATGTTCGCACCGTGGCTAATCTGCTAACAGCTATCAAGCAGGTGTTTCTCGGTCCACGGGTGACACACGATGCCTCTCTCCAACTGCTCGCCTTGTCTCAGGGATCACTCTCAGTCAGCCAATACGCCGTCCATTTTCGGACACTGGCGTCTGAGTTAGAGAGGCCTGACAAGGTACTGATCCCAGTTTTTTGGAGAGGATTAGCAGAGCACGTGAAGGATGCTCTCTCCACTAGAGAGATCCCTACCACTCTGGAGGAGCTAATCTCCATCTCCTCCCGTATCGACCTCCGTTTTTCGCAGCGTGGTATGGAGCGTGCTTACTCTAAATGGAGAGGTACTCCGGCTCCCAAATTTTTTGAGCCCCTGAACCTGCCCGAGCCAGAGGTTCTACCTCCTGAGCCCATGGAGGTGTCTTGCGCCATTTCTGAGACATGTCCGGCTCACGAGTCCATATGCGGTTGTCACCATCCACTTGCTGCTTCCCAGGAAGACAGCGCCCCGCAATGGTCTGACTGTGAGTCGGTAGGGGAGACTTTTGTTCCTCCTCGCCAGCGGCCTAAAGTTCTCGCGTGGGCACACGTGCCAAATGCGAATGGCCATCGTGGCTATATGCAGACCACAAAGTCACTGGCCGGTTCGTATTGGTGGCCGCACAGGGCTCGGGATGTAAAAAAGTTCATTCGGGCATGCACCCTATGTGCTCGGGACAGCCTTCCCGATTCTCACATTTATCTCCAGAGGCTAAGTCCTTTTTCCCAGCTTCTGAGCATGCTCACGGGATGAGTTCTCATTGGAGTTCAGGAGTCAGGTGCTCAGGTCCTGCTCCTGATTTCATTGGTTCAGCTCTGGGCTCTGGAGATTTCCGGAAGGTCCCGTACGCTATAAAAGGTGCACATGGCTGTTCCGCCATGCGCTGGTATTTTTATACTGCTGCTGTGTGTATGGTGATGGATGCTTGGACTGGTGACTGACTCATTAAGAAATCCCTTCCCTCTGATAATACGTCTGTGAGAGTGTGTGGGATTCAGTCTCTAGCAGCGCTAGCGCCAGCGCGCTCAAGCCTCACCTGTTGCAGCAGCCTGCGCCCTGCATTGCGCCAGCGTCTTTGCAGCGCTTTTCCAGGGGCTCTGTTCCTGCCGCGCTGCAGTTGCAGCCCAGTGTGCATTCGCGGTTGCAACACCACTGCGCCAGACGTTTATCGGTAGGTCTAGACGGAGTCAGGCCTGTCACTCTTGGCGACTCCTGTGTCCCTATACCACGTCTGTCACGCTGAGCTTCTCTGAAGTTAAAACAGACTCCGCATTTTTGTATATGTGTTTTGCTTGCAGCTCTGTGTGTGAAACAGACTGCTTCAGCGTTACTTTACACATGTTATGCTTGCAGCTCTGTGAGTACAACAGAGCTTGCTTTTGTGCACCAGGTGCAGTTTAACCCTGTGCACATTACCATCCTTGTGCTCTGCCTCTTTAGCAGCGGTTTCTACATCTGCCGCACGGTGGACCCCGGGCGGTGAACACGCTTTATTTATATTTTTATTTAGCATGTTCCGCCGACCATAACACAAACAGAACAAAACAAGTGTAAACAGGGGTAAGCTGAGAAGACCAAGTCAATAAAGCTAAGAAAACGCACTCCACTCATCAGCCTAAGGGTTTTTTAAATAGCACTGGATCCTACCTGACCTTAAAATTGTAGACTATTAGCTCAGGAGAGACATCATATTAGGTTAGGGTCCCAACAAAGGGGAACGCCTTGTCGCTGGCTGTTGGGCTCTCACAAATTGGCCAATTTATGCTCTAAGTACCTTCATTTTAACGTATTTTTCATAGCAGTAATGCTGTTCCAATTTCATATAATCAATGTTTGTATATTATAGCATTTCAGAGTGCATTTTTTATATCCTATTGCCGACAGAGCTTGAAAGAAATTTCTGCAGCAGCCAGTTGTCTTACAGCCACAAACAGAATTGTCAAAAGAAGAAGGAATATAACTGATTTCCCATAACACACAAAGATTTTATCTATATTTCTCAGTTTTCATGATGGATGAACAACCTGTATGAAGATGAATCTTGTGCAAACCTAGATAGGTCCACCAAGGTCTTGTCCTCTGTTATCTTAGAGCATCAAGCCATCGGGTTGCTGGTCTTCCTCTTCGCCTTGTTCCTTCTATTCTTCCGACCATGATATCCTTCTCCAGTGATTACTTTCTTCATATGATGTATCCAAATTAGGCAAGTCGTAGCTTGGTGATTCTTTTTTTCCTGTGACATGTCTGGCTTGATTTGTTCCAAAATTGATTTAATTGTTCTTCTTGCCATCCATGGCATTGATAACATCATTCTCAGCACCACATTTCAAAGGCGTCGATTCTTCTTCAGTCTTGTTTCTTTATCGCCCAAGTTTTGCATCTGAATGCTACCAACGAAATGACCAAACGATGTACGAGCCGTGTCTTTGTCACCAGTGAAATGTTCCTTGATTTGAAGACCTTGTCCAGTGAACTTCATTGTTGATTTTCACATAGCTATTCTCCTATTGACATCCAATGTCATCGCTGCATCTGGAGTTATCATCGACCCTAGTAGGTAGCACATTACAACTTCCAATTAGTCACCATCCCCCTCAAATCAGTCCTGTTCATACCTGGGGGTAATCAATATTTTTGCCCTCTTTGTATTGCGTACAAGCCACATGTTCAAATTTTCCATCTTGCCTCTACATCTACACTTGTTGCTTTCAATGTTGTTGTATCTGCTTATTTAAGACTGTTGATGATTCGCTTTTGCTAAATGAGGTTAAATAGAATTAAATAAGATTATTAAGTGAATTACTGGATTTTTTTGTGCATTTTCTGTCATGCTCACCTCCTCCCCGGCGCCTGGCACGCTCACCTCCCCGGCTCTGGTCCACTCTGCGGCGTCTGCGGCTGCTGTCCCGACCGCCGCTGTCTCTGCTACCTCTGCCCGGGTCTCTCCATCTGCCGATGCCGCGGCTCCACCGCTTGCGGCGCCTTCGGTCCCCGCCGCCTCCCGTGCCTCCACGCCGTCTGGGCCTCTCCGGCGCATCTGCTCCTCTCGCTCCGCCCCCTCTGCTGGCACCTGTTAATCATCCTTCCTGCAGCTGGCTCCTGCTCCTTTACATAGGCGTACTGCTAGATTGCTAGATACGCCCCCTAGACCTGGCGTCCTATCTCCTGGTCCCATGGTTTAGCAGCACTCTGACCCGGAAGTTCTCTAGCATGTCCTATATCAGGCAGTCTCACCCTATGCTCACTGCCTGACTATCATTTGTGGTATCGGGTCTACGCACTCCTGCGTTCCTCTTCGTTCCTGCGCTGTCTACCTCTCTGTGGCCTCCGCTGTTCTTCCTGTTTGTGACTTTCCTGTGTTCCCTCCTAGATCCAGTCCGTTCCTGCTTCCGTCCTCCTGCTCCTGTGTTTTGTCCTGTACCTTTTCCTGCCTCCCGCCTTTGCCAGTCTTGTCTGCCGTCCACCACCATTCCCGCAGTCTCAGCAGCCATCCCTGTAGCCGTCGTCATCTCTCATCTGGTCGCCTTTATTTCCCTGCCTGCTTAATTACCCGGCTGTTCCCAGGTATCAGCTTCCGCGGCGATAGTCTCCCTTGGGTCTGCCCCTAACGCTCCCTGTATAGGGGGTGGTCCACCTGGTTCAGCTCGCCCGAGGGAGGTTCATCGTCGCGGTCCTGAGAGTTCACTCCGGAGGTCCCCAATCTCACAGTATAGTCAGGTCATGGACCCCGCTGGTACCCCGACCCAAAAGGAACTCCTGTTCCTGCGAGAGAATCAGACGAGGATAATGGCCTTCCTCAAGTCTATGGAGTCTCGTCTGTCCTCCCTTCAGTCCTCAGATCCCACCAGCGCTTCCCAAATGGCGGGTCTCCAGCAGGAGTTCGCTCAGCAGCGCGACACTCAGGCCCATATTTTAAATTATATGGCCTCGGTGGATAACCGTCTCCTGGCCCTCCAGTCCGCAGCCTCTGCTCCGGTCCAGGCGGTAACCCCCCACCCCTCACCCCGTTTGGCGAGACCTCCACGGTATAATGGGGATCCCAAATTATGCAGAGGGTTCCTAAACCAATGCCTGCTCCACTTCTTCCCTGCAGTACCCTACGGATCGGGCCAAGGTGGCCTTTGTTGTATCTCATTTGGAGGGGGAGGCTCTAGCTTGGGTAAATCCTCTCTGGGAGCGAGACGACCCCATTGTCTCCCAACTCTCCAATTTTTTGGACACCTTTCGGGAGGTGTTTGATGAACCGGGACGTTTGCTCTCCACTACCGAAGCGTTGTTTAATCTCCAACAGGGCACGCTCTCGGTAGGCCAGTACACCATACGCTTTCGCACCCTATCCTCTGAACTGGGGTGGAATAACGAGGCCTTGGTAGGAGCTTTTTGGCGGGGGCTCTCTGGCCGAATCAAAGACGAGCTGGCGGGACGAGATACTCCAGCCTCCTTGGAGGATTTGATCTCCTTGGCCAACCGTATCGACCTCCGCTTTCAGGAGCGATACCGAGAGGCTGCTAGAGAGAGGAGGCCTCGCGTCCTGCCAGTCGCTCGAAGTCCACCTCGCTCCCGCTCAGTGACGTCCTCAGTGACTTCTGCACCGGAACCCATGCAAGTGGATCGTCTCAAGCCGGTGGAGGAGCGTCGGAGAGAGAGGATTGATCAGGGGCTCTGTTTCTATTGTGGGAGTGCATCCCACCTCCTCCGTTCATGTCCCATACGCCCGGGAAACGCCTCCGCCTAGGTGAGGTAAGAGAGGTCTCCCTAGGTGATTGTGATTCCTCTCTACCCCTGATTCTTTCCGCTCTTTTGCACGTAGGCTCCAAACGATTCTCTGAGTGGGCCTACATTGATTCAGGTGCTGCCGGCAATTTTATTCAGTTTGAGGCGGTTAAAAGACTTTGGATCCCTGTCCGATCCCTGAAGACTCCTCGGCAGATTGCTTCGGTCAATGGTCGACCCCTGCGGATGTCCGTCACTCAGGTCACTGAAGAAGTGGAACTGCAGATTGGAGCCTTACACCGAGAGAGGATAGTCTTTTATGTTCTGCCTTCGTTATCTCACACCATCCTCTTGGGCCTGCCCTGGTTAAGAACTCATGAGCCTGTTTTGGATTGGCGCTCTGGGGACATCCTGCGTTGGGGACAGTCGTGTCAAGCCGAATGTCTGTCTGCCGTCCAACCGAAGAACGTCAAGCCTTCCGCTCCAGTCCCTACAGGATTACCTTCGGCCTATTGGGCCTTCGCGAACGTCTTCAACAAGAAGGAGGCGGAGGCTCTACCCTCGCATCGGCCCTATGATTGCCCGATCGACCTGGTCTCTGGTTCTACACCACCCCGTGGTCGGATCTATCCTCTATCTCCCTCCGATACCCTGGCCATGACCGAATACATCCAAGAGAACCTTGCCAGAGGTTTTATTCGCAAATCATCTTCATCGGCAGGAGCAGGGTTCTTTTTCGTCAAGAAGAAGGATGGTTCCCTTTGTCCCTGCATTGATTACCGGGGTCTCAACGATATCACCATCAAAAACAAATATCCGTTGCCTCTCATTCCAGAGCTATTTGACCGTCTACGGGGAGCACGAGTCTTCACTAAACTGGATCTCCGAGGGGCGTATAATCTGATCCGCATTCGCCCCGGAGATTAATGGAAGACCGCCTTCAGTACCCAAGACTGCCACTATGAATATTTAGTCATGCCCTTTGGCCTGTGCAATGCTCCCGCGGTATTCCAGGAGTTCGTCAACGACGTCTTTCGAGACCTTCTCTACTCCTGTGTGGTGGTGTATTTGGACGATATCCTTGTGTTCTCCGCGGACCTGGATTCCAACAGAAAAGACGTTCGCCAAGTTTTACTACGCTTAAGAGAGCAGCGTCTCTACGCCAAACTCGAGAAGTGCGCCTTCGAGCAGTCGTCCCTGCCATTCTTGGGATACATCATTTCCGACTCAGGTCTCCGCATGGACCCTGAAAAAGTGTCCGCCATGCTCAAATGACCGCGTCCGTTCACTCCGGAGGTCCCCAATCTCACATTTTCTAAGTTTAGTGTTCTTTTAAATTAATATTCTATAAATACACAGAAGTGTGTCCATAGAAGGTGCAGATAAAGCTGTTGAGTCTGTGATTCTGGTGCCTGAGGAAGCCCCAATGCCATATAGCCCCAAATATTAAAGACAGCCAATAACCATGAAATGCCAAAAAGGTGACCAAGCAGAGAATAATTTATAATATGCCTTTATTAAATAAAAAGTGGCAATAATATTAAAAGCATTGTATGCATATTAGGATGAGAAATACCATTAATAAATTACATATATATCAGTAAAACAAGCAGACCCACTAATACTTAGAATGTACATATCTTATATTCCTCAAGTGTAAAAGAAAAAGGACATAATGTGCAATATCAAATAAAAACTAAAACTATAACAAATATATAAAAAGTCACATTAAGGTGCCTGTGCTCAAATCCATAATGTGCTAGGTATAAAGATGTGTAATGTATAAACATATAAGCCAGGTACAAAGGTGATTGCAATATCCCACATAAAGTGCTAAGTGCAATGAGACAAGAATACTAGGAATAAGATATGAGGATGATATACCTCATATCCCCGTGACGAAGGAAATCTTTCCAAAATGCTCGTCGGGGTGTGCGGCAGCAGGACGTGGTGACCCTTAAAGGTATATCATCCTCATATCTTATCATATCTTACAGATTTTGCATTGGTGCCCAGGAGCTTCATGTTATGCCTCTTTCTATACAAATTAACAGGTGCAAAGGAGGAACAGATATAGGTAGGAGAGGGCTCCTGTGCAAGAACAATATATGGGTCCTTTGCTGTCCAATACACAATTCCACCTGCTTTGGATATGGTAGTGGCTGCACAGGTTGCACCAATGGGAAGTCCACCCCTGGTGCAAAGGTATAGAGTAACAACAATCAATTATCCTGTTACTATACAAAATGCCATATGACTTTCAATGTTACAAATACTGATATACAGTGGGGCAAAAAAGTATTTAGTCAGTCAGCAATAGTGCAAGTTCCACCACTTAAAAAGATGAGAGGCGTCTGTAATTTACATCATAGGTAGACCTCAACTATGGGAGACAAACTGAGAAAAAAAAATCCAGAAAATCACATTGTCTGTTTTTTTTTTCATTTTATTTGCATATTATGGTGGAAAATAAGTATTTGGTCAGAAACAAAATTTCATCTCAATACTTTGTGATATATCCTTTGTTGGCAATGACAGAGGTCAAACGTTTTCTGTAAGTCTTCACAAGGTTGCCACACACTGTTGTTGGTATGTTGGCCCATTCCTCCATGCAGATCTCCTCTAGAGCAGTGATGTTTTTGGCTTTTCGCTTGGCAACACGGACTTTCAACTCCCTCCAAAGGTTTTCTATAGGGTTGAGATCTGGAGACTGGCTAGGCCACTCCAGGACCTTGAAATGCTTCTTACGAAGCCACTCCTTCGTTGCCCTGGCGGTGTGCTTTGGATCATTGTCATGTTGAAAGACCCAGCCACGTTTCATCTTCAATGCCCTTGCTGATGGAAGGAGGTTTGCACTCAAAATCTCACGATACATGGCCCCATTCATTCTTTCATGTACCCGGATCAGTCGTCCTGGCCCCTTTGCAGAGAAACAGCCCCAAAGCATGATGTTTCCACCACCATGCTTTACAGTAGGTATGGTGTTTGATGGATGCAACTCAGTATTCTTTTTCCTCCAAACACGACAAGTTGTGTTTCTACCAAACAGTTCCAGTTTGGTTTCATCAGACCATAGGACATTCTCCCTAAACTCCTCTGGATCATCCAAATGCTCTCTAGCAAACTTCAGACGGGCCCGGACATGTACAGGCTTAAGCAGTGGGACACGTCTGGCACTGCAGGATCTGAGTCCATGGTGGCGTAGTGTGTTACTTATGGTAGGCCTTGTTACATTGGTCCCAGCTCTCTGCAGTTCATTCACTAGGTCCCCCCGCGTGGTTCTGGGATTTTTTCTCACCGTTCTTGTGATCATTCTGACCCCACGGGGTGGGATTTTGCGTGGAGCACCAGATCGAGGGAGATTATCAGTGGTCTTGTATGTCTTCCATTTTCTAATTATTGCTCCCACAGTTGATTTATTCACTCCAAGCTGGTTGGCTATTGCAGATTCAGTCTTCCCAGCCTGGTGCAGGGCTACAATTTTGTTTCTGGTGTCCTTTGACAGCTCTTTGGTCTTCACCATAGTGGAGTTTGGAGTCAGACTGTTTGAGGGTGTGCACAGGTGTCTTTTTATACTGATAACAAGTTTAAACAGGTGCCATTACTACAGGTAATGAGTGGAGGAAAGAGGAGACTCTTAAAGAAGAAGTTACAGGTCTGTGAGAGCCAGAAATCTTGATTGCTTGTTTCTGACCAAATACTTATTTTCCACCATAATATGCAAATAAAATGAAAAAAAAACAGACAATGTGATTTTCTGGATTTTTTTTTCTCAGTTTGTCTCCATAGTTGAGGTCTACCTATGATGTAAATTACAGACGCCTCTCATCTTTTTAAGTGGTGGAACTTGCACTATTGCTGACTGACTAAATACTTTTTTTCCCCACTGTATATCAGGTAAATACCCACGGCATTTCTCAGATTATAAGAGCATGCACATATTCTCAAAATGTACACATATGAAATGAAAGAATTGACCGGTAATGTTATTATATTGTCACTTTAAAATGGGGAATTCTACATATAATATGCTACAATAAAAATATAATTACTGACACATCAAATAGATATTTTATGTAACTAATGGTATTATGCAGCCTCTGAAGCGTAGTTCTAGTAGTAATGGCCAGAGTTGTCTTTGGTACAAAAATAAGGATTAATGAATTCATCATTGTAAATTGTGAGCCTTCGCGGGCTGGGTCCTCTCTCCTCCTGTACCAGTTGAGACTCGTATTGTTTAAGATTACTGTACTTGTCTTCTATTATGTACACCCCTCCTCATGTCCCTGTCTTTCCTTCTCTCCCACTAAGCTCGCTTCCGCGATGGACCATGCTCGCCCGTCTTTCAGCATCAACTCTGGTCAGTCTTACTCCAGTAGAGGACTCTATTAACCGTTTAGCCCCAGTCTCAAGAATATCCACAGATGAAATAAGCCTCCACATTCTGAGTGACCTGCCCGTACTGCTTAGTCTTCTTCCGGCAACTGCAGACCCACTAATTCTGCACTGTCAGCACTTCTCCTGGTGTTACTCCCCGATGAGATACTGGCCCGAATTCTGTATGCCTGGGCTCTTGACTTTAATGATACGGAGCCAACAGCCCTGTCAGGGCGCTCCCGCCCAACTGATTCAATTTCCAGATGCTCCCTGGCTTAACAGCTGTTAGCCCCTCCTACTTTAACTATTTACAAGCTGAGCATCTCTAACCCCATCTATTGGGCAAACTAGGGTACTACACTTTCCCTATCTATATAACAGTGTCCAATGTTAAATACATATAACAGATACAATAAATATTCATTTACATGGCATGTACAATAAATCCGAGTAACGGTAAAGGGAAAGGGTACATAACATCTGACATTAAATATATATTTACACGTATATATCAGTACACTTACGGACACTCCTTTGTGTCCCTTACATATAGATGAATGTAATACATGTAATATAAATTGTAATATAAAAACATAATATAATGATTATTTCTCATGGGCATGGCCTATAACACCCAGGGCTGGATTATAAAAGGAGGGCAAGAGTGACAATTGCCCAGAAGGCCCAACACCTAGGGCTTTTGTCAATTCTTTCCAGAATTGTAGATAATATGGATAACTAAATTACAAACTTAGGCTCCGATTCATCAAGACCGGTGATTTTCACATCGGTCTTCATGAGGGGACATGATGGAGTCCAGACGCTCCTGATTAATTAAGAGTCGCACTCGTCTTAATGAATCAGGAGTGTCTGACAAATTACATGCATCTTCATGCACCTGACAAATGACATGCATCTTCATAAATCTAACATTTGTAAGATAGATTTCTGGCCTAAGTAAGGTACACTACAGCTCGTTATGAATTAGACGAACTGCGACATTGCTCCCCTGTCATGCTCCTCCTCCGCTCGTTTTGGTGGAACAAGGCAAAACTGGCATGAAAATGTAACGTGGTGCAGAAAGTAGCCATGCTACATGGAAATGTGGGTCCTGGCTGGTGTGTGGACTTTCGCAATTTGCCTCTGCAGACCTCATGTTCCCATTTTACTTGGGTGGCCAGGATCGGGTGTTCCGGGGTTAATTGAGGAAGACCACAGTTAAAAAAATAAACTTCTTTTTACTGAAGAATAACTTAGTAAGAACTATGTACAGCCGATAGTAGGTATATATTTTCATGGATATTTATTTAGTAACATGGAACATTATCACACACATTTCCTTCCCTTCTGTCTTTCTCCATTACTATCTCTTCTCTTAACAAAGCCCAGCACACAACTCAGAGACCATTACTCATTCTCAATAACGTCACTACAGTCTAGTAAGCTAGAATCCTAAGCTCCAACCCACGGTATTGCGTCCTTCTCTCCATAGGAGAGTTTCTGTGTCAATATGGCAGCTACTCAGCTTCCTCTTTCTACTGACTCCTCCAAACTACCACGCAGGGCATTTTTTGTCTTCTTGTTTTCCTTTCTCTGTTACATTCCATTACATTTTCTGGCTCAAAACTCTGTGCTGTCCTGCTAGCCTTGCCTTCCTTGTTCAGGCCCCAATATTGCTTCTTTTTCTCCCTATCTATCTCTGTTCCAACGCCGGACTCCTACTCGCTTCTCTTTCAGTTGTCTCTCCTCTGCAGAGTGTTACCATTTACTTCACTCATCTCCCTCTTGCCATAGGGACAAACACCACATGCGGTTCTGCCAACTAGACAGACAGCCAGAGAACCACAGGAGTTTTTAGAATAAAATGTAGTCTTTATTAACATATACAAGAGATAAAATTACAAGACACATGCATAGACAATGAATTCAATGTATACACCAAAGCCGGGAAAATGTGATGCTGCACTCACCATAAATACCAGCCACAATAGTGTGACCCCAGTATCCAATCTCCCATGTCTTAAAGATCAAAAATAGACCAAATAGAATCCCATTGTGAAAGTAACTCATGGTGCCATAATAGGATCAGGCTTACCATATAACCTGATTATCCTGCTTTAAAGTATAAGCAACCACCATGTAAAGGTATATGCACAAATGGGAAAAAAATGGGAGAGACAACATGAGGGGTGGCAGAAAATACTCACATCAAGGAGCGCAGGCACCGCAGCCCGGGACACCCCGATGCGCTTTTCGCCAATCAGCATTTAGCTTTCTCGAGGGGAAGTGCACTAGACGTGGGTGCAGGGCCTTTTAACAGCGTCACAATTAGGTCACCTGATCATCAGCTGATCTGTCCTCAAGCGCCGTGTGTAGGCGGCGCATGCGCAGCTCCCCGGCATCCCCCAACCCCGAACACCCGGCAGTGCCTAGCCGGAAAGCGAGTGGGGACGCGCAGGTGCACAACAACAGCACCGACCATAAACCCAGTGCCACAGTGAATCCATATAAGGCAAAGACAATAATGTTAAAAAGGAAAGAGACAAACAAGTCCTCTGCAGTCATTATCCGCTGAATATATCTTCATATTAATTGTTCCCAACGTTTTCCAGTAATCAGCTTCACTTGTGCAGGAATCAGCTCTCACCAATAGATGTAATAGATTTTCTAGCGTCAACTGACATATAATCACAAATAACTAAATAAAAAGGGAAAAAAAGGTATATGATTAAAAACACACAAACAAGACGCACATCATTTAAAAATGCAAAAGTGGAGGAAATAAATCCGCAAATACTCTTTACAGAAAATCAGTCAGAAAAGGTCTCAGTATACAAAATGGGCCAATGTTTTTGAAGGATACCTCTCATACTGTCCCATTCATGATTATAGTCAGAAATGAAACGTACTATGTAATTATCCTCTTTGGGCACCTTTTTTGAGTATAACAGCTGATCACGTGTTGTAAACTTGGCCCTCCGGTACCCATTCCTAATATTTCTTCTACTATAACCACGATGTCTGAACCTTTCCCTCATATCCAACGCCTGCTTCTCAAATCTAATCTCAGTGGAGCAGATTCGCCGTATCCTCAAAAACTGTCCGACCGGGACGCTCACCGTGGCTTGGCTGTGTGCAGACCCTGCGTGTAATAATGCATTGACAGCTGCGGTTTTCCGAAAAACATCAGTCTGGAGTTTTTGAGGATACGGCGGATCTGCTCCACTGAGGTGCCCAAAGAGGATAATAATAGTACGTTTCATTTCTGACTATAATCATGAATGGGACAGTATGAGAGGTATCATTAAAAAACATTGGCTCATTTTGTATACCGATCCCTCTCTGAGACCTTTTCTGACTGATTGGCCACAAATGACCCCCCGGAGATCTAAAAATTTAAAAGACTTACTCACTAAGAGTCATTATGTACCCCCAAAGGAAAATCTTTTTGGACACACTAGACAGAGGGGGCTGTTTTAAATGTAGGCATTGTATGGCATGCAGTAACATCCTGCGAACAGATTTGTTTCTCTCTGCTGATGGTCTTAAAAAATACATGATTAATGAGTATATCTCGTGTAATAGCGTAAATGTGATTTATTATGCCACTTGTGGATATTCCCTTATTTATGTTGGATTAACATCAAGGGAATTATGCGTACGCGTACGGGAACATGTCCGTGATATAGTGGCAGCTAAAAAAGTAGAGAACGTCTCTGATCTTAAAACAATTCCCCGACACTTTAGGGCGGCCCACGGCTGTGACCCGTCTAGCTTTATGGTAAGGGGAATTGATCTAGTCCACACTGGGATCGGGGGGGGTAATGTAAAAAAACTGCTTGCCCAACGAGAATTAAAATGGATTGTGACTTTAGGAACAATGAAGCCTGCTGGCCTTAATGATTCCCTGAATTTTGGCCCTTTTCTGTAAAGAGCATTTGCGGATTTATTTCCTCCACTTTTGTATTTTTAATTGATGTGTGGGTTGTTTGTGTGTTTTTAATCATATAACTTTTTTTCCCTTTTTATTTAGTTATTTGTGATTATATGTCAGTTGACGCTAGAAAATCTATTACATCTATTGGTGAGAGCTGATTCCTGCACAAGTGAAGCTGATTACTGGAAAACGTTGGGAACAATTAATATGAAGATATATTCAGCGGATAATGACTGCAGAGGACTTGTTTGTCTCTTTTCCTTTTTAACATTATTGTCTTTGCCTTATATGGATTCACTATGGCACTGGGTTTATGGTCGGCGCTGTTGTTGTGCGCCTGCGCGTCTCCGCGGGTCTTCCCGGCCCTGACTATCCGGCACAGCCTGTGTCTGTTCGTGACTGGGGACTTCCCGTCCCCACTCGCTTTCCGGCTAGGCACCGCCGGGTGTTCGGAGTTGGGGGATGCCGGGGAGCTGCGCATGCGCCGCCTACACACGGCGCTTGAGGAACAGATCAGCTGATGATCAGGTGACCTAATTGTGACGCTGTTAAAAGGCCCTGCACCCACGTCTAGTGCACTTCCCCTCGAGAAAGCTAAATGCTGGTTGGCGAAACGCGCGTCGGGGTGTCCCGGGCTGCGGTGTCTGCGCTCCTTGATGTGAGTATTTTCTGCCGCCCCTCATGTTGTCTCTCCCATTTTTTTCCCATTCGTGCATCTACCTTTACATGGTGGTTGCTTATACTTTAAAGCAGGATAATCAGGTTATATGGTAAGCCTGATCCTATTATGGCACCATGAGTTACTTTCACAATGGGATTCTATTAGGTCTATTTTTGATCTTTAAGACATGGGAGATTGGCTACTGGGGTCACACTATTGTGGCTGGTATTTATGGTGAGCGCAGCATCACATTTTCCCGGCTTTGGTGTATACTTTGAATTCATTGTCTATGCATGTGTCTTGTAATTTTATCTCTTGTATATGTTAATAAAGACTACATTTTATTATAAAAACTCCTGTGGTTCTCTGGCTCTCTAATATTTCACAGTGGAGTGGTTAAATGCACTTATTGGGTGTGTGTATACCCGGTGTTAATGTTACGATGAATCTGGTATTGGTTGTACTAATTGCTTGTTCTGTGTTTTTCACAGTTTATTCCAGTATTACTCTCATGGATTTTAGAGCTCGCCATGATGCTTGGCTCTCCCAGCTAGACAATGTTTTTAAGGACACCAATGATATAAATGTGGAGGATAATGATAAAGGCCTTCAGGAAGTAATCTTGAATTTTAAGGATTTACTAAGAAAAAAGAAGAAAAATCTGGTGGAATCATGCCTTTCTTGACAAATATTTGCAGAAAGGGTTGATACCCAGGGGTCTAAGGGTGCAGGTCTTCCCGTCATTCCCCAATGATAATCAGGAGATAAAAGAAAAATGGTAGGGACATGCTAATACTTGTTCGTATGGCTTTATGGAGTTCCTCAAAGGGATGAATGCGGACTCTCTTAAGACAATTGAAGGAGATTGAAACCCTCCAAAATATGATCAAAAAGGATATGTCGAATGAAGCTTTAAAAAAATTCAATGCTGAAATAGAGGAAATGACACAAAAATGGGCTGATGAGATCCAGCAATTAAAATCAAAGAAATTTCAACGCGACACTAACGATAAACAACAGAATAGAATGTATAGATGGAGGAATAGTAATGACAGATCACGGCCCCTTTTTAGAAATGGGTCCTATTCCCGGTCACGATCCACTTCCATGAGATCTACAGCTTCTGTGGATGGAAGACTGAGAGATGAAAGGGATAAGAACTCTACCTCAGCAAATAATGGAAACAATGTCAAAAGAAACACAAGACAAAACACTAAGAAAATGGCATATTCTAAACATTCGGATGGGGTTTCTCAAGGGTGGGCTCCAGGTAATTAATTTATCGCATCATGAGTTGTCATCAGCACAGATTGAGGTTCTGAGTAAAGGATTGTCATTTTCTCCCACTAATGGCTTTCATTATTTTACAGCATTGAAAGATCGCCACCTATTTTCAAGGAAACTTATTTTAAAAAAAATTGCACTCCAAGGGTGATCTGACCCAGGAGGGTTGGACATCCGCTGAAAGAGAGGCCATCGAGATTTTGGATGAGCTACTTAAGGAACAAAATCCGACAAAACAAGGTGTGTGGCCAAAATCAATACTTCCCAAATCAACAAGGTTTCCCCCTTTGTCTCTCTGCCCGGCGGTAGAAGCTTTTACTAAAATGGTAATGGATGATTTTAAACGGTTGCCTGCATACCGCCAGTTTGATAACTTGACACATAGGCAGAGACAGGGACTTCAGGAGTTGCAATCCCTCAATGATGTGGTTATAAAGGCAGCAGACAAAGGGGGAAACATTGTGATTTGGCCAGTAATTAAATACGAACGTGAGGCGTTTCGCCAACTTCGTGATAGTGAGGTATATTGTAAATTAAGCCATAATCCGGTGGCCTCTTTTTCGGCGGTTTTACAGAATATCCTTATTAAGGCTTTTGATTTGGGGATTATTACTAAGAAAGTGCTGGAGGGGTTGACAGTCTCTTTTCCAAAAACGCCTACGTTCTACTTATTGCCCAAAATACATAAGGACCCCGTCAACCCACCGGGACGTCCGATCGTGTCGGGAATTGATGGGTTATGTGACCCTATCTGTAAATTTATAGATTATTACCTCAAGGGATTGGTGGAAATCTTATCCTCTAATGTTAAAGACACGACGGACGTCCTGACTAGGGTTGACGGGGTCTCCATGGATGCAGGTACTATAATGGTCACCGCTGACGTGGAGGCATTGTATACCTGCATCAAACATGAAGATGGCTTACGAGCGGCCCGCTTTTTCCTTGAGGCCTCCGACCTGGACGGCTCTCTATGTGAGCTAATCCTCGGACTGCTGCACTTTGTCCTCACGCATAATTTTTTTGTTTTTAAAGATCAGTTTTACCAACAAAAATGCGGTGCGGCCATGGGGGCGGGCTGTGCACCCGCGTACGCCAACCTTTTCTTGGGGTATTGGGAGAGGTTGGTGTTTGGGGACGCGGGTATGGAGGCCGCTGACCATGTGCTGCATTGGCTGCGTTATATAGATGATGTTTTGTTATGTTGGCGGGGGACGGTGCGGCAGTTGGAGGATTTCATGGCTGTGTTGAACAATAATTCTTTTAATATACATTTGACTTATAAATATGACTATAAAAAATTGATTTTTTGGACATCAGTCTGGAGGTAGATGATTCATCTTTGATCCAGACTGATGTTTTTCAGAAAACCACAGCTGTCAATGCATTATTACACGCAGAGTCTGCACACAGCCAAGCCACGGTAAGGGCCGTCCCGGTCGGACAGTTTTTGAGGATACGGCGGATCTGCTCCACTGAGAGTAGATTTGAGAAGCAGGCATTGGATATGAGGGAAAGATTCAGACAACGTGGTTATACTAGAAGAAATATTAGGAATGGGTACCGGAGGGCCAAGTTTATAACACGTGATCAGCTGTTATACTCAAAAAAGGTGCCCAAAGAGGATAATAATAGTACGTTTCATTTCTGACTATAATCATGAATGGGACAGTATGAGAGGTATCCTTCAAAAACATTGGCCCATTTTGTATACCGAGCCCTCTCTGAGACCTTTTCTGACTGATTGGCCACAAATGACCCCCCGGAGATCTAAAAATTTAAAAGACTTACTCACTAAGAGTCATTATGTACCCCCAAAGGAAAATCTTTTTGGACACACTAGACAGATGAGGGGCTGTTTTAAATATAGGCATTGTATGGCATGCAATAACATCCTGCGAACAGATTTGTTTCTCTCTGCTGATGGTCTTAAATAATACATGATTAATGAGTATATCTCGTGTAATAGCGTAAATGTGATTTATTATGCCACTTGTGGATGTTCCCTTATTTATGTTGGATTAACATCAAGGGAATTACGCATACGCGTACGGGAACATGTCCGTGATATAGTGGCAGCTAAAAAAGCAGAGAACGTCTCTGATCTTAAAACAATTCCCCGACACTTTAGGGCGGCCCACGGCTGTGACCCGTCTAGCTTTATGGTAAGGGGAATTGATCTAGTCCACACTGAGATCAGGGGGGGTAATGTAAAAAAAACTGCTTGCCCAACGAGAATTAAAATGGATTGTGACTTTAGGAACAATGAAGCCTGCTGGCCTTAATGATTCCCTGAATTTTGGCCCTTTTCTGTAAAGAGCATTTGCGGATTTATTTCCTCCACTTTTGTATTTTTAATTGATGTGTGGGTTGTGTGTTTTTAATCATATAACTTTTTTTCCCTTTTTATTTAGTTATTTGTGATTATATGTCAGTTGACGCTAGAAGATCTATTACATCTATTGGTGAGAGCTGATTCCTGCACAAGTGAAGCTGATTACTGGAAAACGTTGGGAACAATTAATATGAAGATATATTCAGCGGATAATGACTGCAGAGGACTTGTTTGTCTCTTTTCCCTTTTAACATTATTGTCTTTGCCTTATATGGATTCACTATGGCACTGGGTTTATGGTCGGTGCTGTTGTGCACCTGCGCGTCTCCGCGTGTCTTCCCGGCCCTGACTATCTGGCACAGCCTGTGTCTGTTCGTGACTGGGGACTTCCCGTCCCCACTCGCTTTCCGGCTAGGCACCGCCGGGTGTTGGGGGATGCCGGGGAGCTACGTCGGGGTGTCCCGGGCTGCGGTGTCTGCGCTCCTTGATGTGAGTATTTTCTGCCGCCCCTCATGTTGTCTCTCCCATTTTTTTCCCATTTGTGCATCTACCTTTACATGGTGGTTGCTTATACTTTAAAGCAGGATAATCAGGTTATATGGTAAGCCTGATCCTATTATGGCACCATGAATTACTTTCACAATGGGATTCTATTTGGTCTATTTTTGATCTTTAAGACATGGGAGATTGGCTACTGGGGTCACACTATTGTGGCTGGTATTTATGGTGAGCGCAGCATCACATTTTCCAGGCTTTGGTGTATACATTGAATTCATTGTCTATGCATGTGTCTTGTAATTTTATCTCTTGTATATGTTAATAAAGACTACATTTTATTCTAAAAACTCCTGTGGTTCTCTGGTTCTCTAATAATTCACAGTGGAGTGGTTAAATGCACTTATAGGGTGTGTGTATACCCGTAATGTTAATGTTACGATGAATCTGGTATTGGTTGTACCAACTAGACACACATGAGGTGCGCTACAACTGCAAACTCGGCCCTATCTGATCTTCTGCCAGGGAGTCTTCCCCTGTCTTTTCACATATCCCTTCCCATTCTGGAGTAGTCCCAACTTTTTACTCTGTAGATGTCTACCATCTACGGTTTTGCTGGGCAGAACACCATGTCATCACATAACAATGCAGAACAGTAAATGTAAAAACAATGTGTTATATCAACACAAATTCTTAAAGGGGTGTGGGAAGCATGTTCACTTCCTTACATTACCCCTCCTTTAATGATGGCCATCCTCAGCCATCTAGAAGCTGTAAAAAAACAAAGACAGTCTCAACACCCCACAATATGTAGTGCATTTTAAACTGTAGCCAGCTCTGGATCATCTTCTTTTTTTACAGTAAATTAATGTATATCTCCCAGTATGGCAAAAAAAAGGACACTCTCTGAGTCAATGGGTCCAATAGTAACTTCTATGAAATTAAATTCTATGTCTCAGCCCTTCTCTTTGGACAAGGTAAAATGGCACTGTGGCCTCCTACCGGAACAAATTACTCATTCCAGGCACCAGGGATTGGGTGCGAGTGCTGCTGAATACAATACGCTTAGTAGGGAATGGAGGGATGTATAAAATTCTAAGTCTAAAAAAGCTTAGTTTCCTAGGGTCATAGCAGTCAAAACAGGTGTTGTGTTCAGTACTTAGCATTTCTTCCATCACTGACTGGTTTGAGAAATGTGTCAACTTGTTTCAGTTGAAAACGACTACAACCTTTCATTGTGAAGGCCACAAGTGAGAGCAATTATGTGTGATTAAAGGATAGAAGTAAAAACAGCCAGAAAGGAAGGGATTACATTCATTCTTACAAATCATTTTCCGTGTTTGTTTTCACCCCTGAGGAACCGTCCTGGAAGCATTGCCAGACTTCTGTTTTCCAAAATTAGCTCAGAACCTTCTCAGAATACCAATGTTTTTTTTCTGAAGAGTTTGCTACCTATGTTATCTGAGACAGACTGCAGCCTAATTTTTGGATGGATACCAGGGGTCATCAGAGGCTTCTTCTTTTTAAAATGACGAAGCCAGGCAGACTGGGGCAATGTGTCATGTATAATTATTCCAGCATGTGTCTTGATTTAAAAAATAACCATAATTGATGAAAGTTTAAAAATGAAAATTTGAGAGAAATGAAAAAAAGCACAACTTATTAATTAATCATGATTCACTGATACATAAGATGTCATCCATAGACCTGTATAGTCTCATGTGTACATCTTTGAGCTTCACTAAGGGAATTTCTCATGAATTAATTTTTGATTTGTAAAAAAAAAAATATTATCTTTCATTTCCAACCATATTACTAAGTAGAGTTAAGCAAAGAGATTTGAACGACCCTTGTCCAGTGACTATGTCTCTGGTCCATGGTTGTCAAACCAGAGCAGTGTCAACCTCCTACTACCTGCATCATTCCCAGCACCTCTTCTGATTAGCAGGTTTCCCTCGACATTTAGCATGCGATGCGTGCATCGTACCCCAATGTAATGAGGCTTACCAATCAGAAGAGGTGACAAGATGCTGCCGATAGTAGAAAATTCACAGTTCTCTAGTACACAGGCCATAGACTATTGACATGGCTGCTGGCCTATGAGGCTGTTGAGTTCAGGTTACTTGACCTAAGGAGGAGTAATGTTCTTGAAGCTTCCTTTGCTTGCCATCCGGTCCCCTGCTAAGTCACTTCCTAGTAAGGTGTAGTCTGTGCCTTTTCATATTGAAGATGCCTTTACAGAATTCTTAAAAAAACTCCTCTAACTTAACGGACCGCCTGTTTCTTAAATACATGATAGGATCTATAGAATAAAATCCAATATATCCCTGACAATTTCAGCTCATAATTGAGTGCAAATTGTTTATATACAAGTCAATTGGTCCTTGTTTTTTTTGTAAATCAGATAATTTTTATTGAATTTTTCAAATGAACATGCAAATAGTACAAATCCACCCCCCACCCCGAAAAAAACAATTCTCAGTAAAATGGAGGTTTCATAGCGAACAAATTAGTACATTCCAAATAAGTTTTAATGGAAATGACTCTTGGAAACTGTGAATTGTAGACCAATAGTGTTCTTTTCACCAAATATTACAATAATTTTTAGCGAGCCATGCATTTCTTTAGGTGCAATCAAGGATATATTACATTCAAAATTTCCCATTTCTATGCTCATAGAACAATTATATAACTTCGGTTTGGAAGACTATTTCTCATCAGTTCAAATGATGCTAATCCTGAGGCATGCATCACGCCACAGATTTTTGTTTGAATTTAGGTACTGAGGAGTCAGGATAAGTTGTTCGTATTCCCCAGGGTAAGAAGATACTGCAATTCCTAGGTATTTATAACTGAGTACCACTTGCATTGGATATTAGCACCTTGTAATGAGATACTCGTGGAGTACAAGGGGGGCAGGACCAACTTATCCCAATTTATAATTAAACCAGAAATCCCTCCAAAACTAGAAATCGTCGCCATCAATGTTCTCCAAAGACCACTAAGCATCTCCTAGAAATAAGAGTAAATTCTCAGTGTATAGTGCCACCTTCTCTTCCTTGGTCCATATTTAAATCCAATGATCTCAGATATCTTACGAATTACTACTACAAGAGGTTCAATTACTATTGGAAGCAATAAGGGATAAAGGGGCACCCTTGTCTTGTATCCTTGTGCAACAAGAATTAACCATTAGCTCTTATTTTGGCTTTTGGGGCCGAAGAGAGCAATTATACCCATTACATAAATTTGTCACCAAAGCCCATCTGCCGCAACGTAGCCCACAAATATTGCCATTCTACACTGTCAAGGGCCTTAGCGGCGTAAAAAGACAGGATCACCATTTGACCAAAATTATCAGCCCTTGATTGCATGTTAAAAATAAAGCTATGTAAGATTGATCACGGTGGACTAATTGGGCATAAACTCTGACTGATCTGGGTGTATTATTGATGAAATTACTTTTGAGTGTCTGTTAGCTAGCATTTTGGCAAGAAGTTTGACATCTACTGTTGAGAGATAGGTCTATAAACTGTTGGCAGGCTGGGGTCTTTAATAACTATAATAATAATGATAATAATTTTATTTATATAGTGCCAACGTATTCCTGTAGCAGTTTAAAATTATGTGGTGACATACAAGGTGATACAGTTGAATAGTTACAGCAGGAGTGAAGGCCTGCTCGCAAGCTTACAATCTGCAAAGAAATAAGAAGGGACACAATAGGTGAAAAGTACCGTATTTTTCAGACTATAAAACGCACTTTTTCCCTCAAAAAATTGTGAGGAAAATGGGGGGTGCATCTTATAGTGCGAACGCAGGCTTACCGAGGGGTTGCGACAGTGGTGTGGGTGTGGCGGCAACAGAGGTGCGGCATGCTGAGGCACGGTAAAGAGTGCACCTGAGCAGGGTCCCTTCCTCAGGTGAGGTGACTCCGCAGCCCGATGTCGACGGAAAGCAGAGCCGGGTGAATCACGGGTTTTTCGGTGGCGGCGGCCATCTTCCTGAAACCACGCGTGCACAGATTGAGCTCTCTGCTGCCCGGGACTTCAGGAAAATGGCTGTGGGAGGCCACGCGTGCGCAGATGGAGATCGCGGTGGCCATTTTCATGAAGCCGAGTGAGCAGATTGAGATCTTGGCTGCACTCGGCTTCAGGAAAATGGCCGCCGCGATCTCTATCTGCGCACACGCAGCCTCAGGAAGATGGCCGCCGCCACCGAGAAACTCGTAATTAACCTGACTCTGCTCACCTTGGACACCGGCGGCACGGCACCACATTTCTGGCATGCAAAGGAAGGGACCCTGCTAAGGTGCACTCCCCACCGCCCACACTGAACATCAGCATCGCCGCACCTCTGCCGCTGCACCGCCAAAACCGGACCCCGGGACTTCAGCATTGCCCTACTTCTCTTATCCTGAGGAAGAGACCATGCCTCCTGTGACCCTGCTGTAACACCGCTGGCCCTCAGGTAAGATACCTTAAATTCGGACAATAAGACCGAACCCCATCTTATAAAAATCTTTTTTCCTGCTATTTTCCACCCCAAAATTTGGAATGCGTCTTATAGTCCGGTGCATCTTATAGTCCGAAAAATACGATACTTGTTATTTCAGGTCCAGCCATTATAATAAATAAGGGTTTTCATATAGGTAGGAGAGTTGCTAAACTGTGAGAGACAGAATGAGGAGGTTAGAGAAAGAAGATGAGAGGCAGATTAGGAGATGGGATCATCAATGGGGATGTTAAAGTCCCCTATGATGAGAGTGAGAATGTCACAGAATAAGAAGTGAGGAAGCCGGGTGGCAAAGTGATCCAAGAACTGATGGGAGGAGCCCGGAGGGTGATACACAATTTCCACTCACAGGAAGAAGGGTTAGAAGAGTCAAACAGTGTGGACTTCAAAGGAAGGAAACATAAGTGAGAGTATTGAGGGGATAACCTGGAAGCACATTGTGATGAAAGGAGCAAACCAACACTTCCAACTTGTCTGTTCTCAGGTCTGATGGTGTGTGGAAATTTCAGCCCGTCAAATGAGAGAGCAGCAGCAGTGGTAGTGTCTGACTACTGGATCCAGGTGCCTGTGTGAGCCAGAAGGTTAATCGAATTAGAAAGTAAGAAATCGTGAATGTAAGGAAGTTGGTTACATGCTGACAATATGTTCCAAAGGGCACAATTAAAAGAGATAGGAAAGGGCATGCTAGGGAATGAAATGGAATGTTAATAGGACTAGCAAGGTTTCTATATGCAGCTGGAAGAGAGTTATATATACTAGTGGAGTTAGGCCCAGGGTTGGAGAGATGTTGTCAGCTACTGGGAGAAGGAGAAAAAAAGGGAAAATGGAGGAGGTGAAATGATTTGTATGAATGTTTTGAGTGCTGTATGGTGGTAGTGGATGGCTTGGATTGGATGAGAAATGTCATTTAGAGCCTCAGAATTTTACATTGGAGAGGGGAGAATGGAGGGACTGATATGGAGAGAGTGCACAAAATGTGTAGGAGAGTTGAGAGAAAGCAGAAGTTAAAACATATACGATGCAGAGTGATATGACCAATAAATAATGCCGTGCAACTGGCCAAAAAGCATGTTTATTGAATATTTGGCATAGTTTACCTGTCTCCTGTCCTGCCCCACTGCCATGTATAACTGTCGTTACACTTTAAAAATATTGCACTTAAATATATTACACATGTTCCCCAAGCACACATGCCCTCCCTAAGCCAGATCTGAATATTTAGGAAGTATCTGCTAGGATCTAGACCAATTGGTCTCATTGAATAATTAAGCAATTAGTACAAGAACAGAGCAGGCATTACTTTGTCTTGTTTAGGTAACACCGTAATTATGGCTTTCTGCATGACGTAGGCAATGATCCCCCCTCAAAACATGAATTGTATACCTCCAATAACACTGGTAGCAATATTTCCTCATACCTCTTATACACTTCCACCGGAACACTGTTCATTCCTGGGGCTTTGTCATTGGCCATTGAGCTCAATGCCCATGCTAGCTCTTCTATTTCAAGCCGTTCACCTAATACATTTTTAGTGTCTAAGGAATGAACCTTTATTTAGAAAGGTCTGGGTCTGTTATTCTGAGGATTGAACCTGAGAAGTATACAGCTCTGCGTAATTGTAAGGGTTGCATGGGAGCCAGTTTATACCCCACATGTCTTATAATGTTTTTATATTGTGCATTGCATTAGCATTATACCTATGTTTATGTGTTGAGGAGATATAGGGACAGTGTAGCACTTGGACCCTTAGAGGGACACAGTAGAATAGAATAGGGAATTAGTTAGACCAATAGGATTTGACTGGTTAGGAGGGGCCAAGGAAGAGTAGTTGAGGAGCTTCCTAGAGTTAGAGTGTGAGCCGGGAGGCAGGACAGTGCAGTCATGTCTGGGGAACGTTTAAGCCAGTCCAGGGCCTGGGAGCTGACAGTAACACGGTCATGAAAGAATATCAGGGCAGCTTAAGAATGGTAGCGGCTAGCTTCATGGCAACAACCCTTACCGTCCGAGGCCTACTGCCTGGAAAGGATTGGGAGAGCCATCCTTCAACTTTGCCTTCGGATAGGGAAGCGGGTGGGAAACTCCTGAAGCGGGTTAGTCTGACTAGTCAGGGAGTTGCGGTACCGCAGAATGCAGTACGGAAATGTGATATTCCTAGAGGTGTGAGGGACAGTACAGGGAGCAGAATGGTTATATTCTGTGAAGAATCTTGTGCTGTTTCTGTGACTAAACTAGACTAGCTGAGTAAAGTTATTTTGCTGAAAATGAACTTGGACTCTGACTATCATTGTGTGATGCTAAGAGAAGAAGAGCCCCGGCTGTGTGGAGAGGACTTCGATTTACAAGTCAGTGGACTATAATGTGTTAATATGGCGGGGAGCCAGGGTGTGCCATAACTGCTGCCATTCGTAATGACTACCGCTCTGGCCCCCGTTTCATAATATTCCTATGTCCACTGCAGACTGTACCACATTACCCCAACTAGTCTGCAAACTGAATATAAAGGAAGAGTCCCTCTGAGCGGCAGCTATCACAGATAATAAGTGACCTGCTTTTTCCCCATGTTCAAAATATTGTGACTCGCCCCCAGAGGCCATCCGTGGGGTACTCAGTGGCCTCAGGCGGTCAATGTAAAAGGGGTAGTGTGATGGGGATAAAGTTGTTGAGATGATTTGTGATGCCACCTGTGGTTTCTGGTCAGTTTGACCAGCGCTGCAGGGTTGCTACTCTGGGACAGATGGTGTGGTGCAGCAATGATGTTGTAGCCCTCCACAGGTAGGGCTGTAGTCCCAGGGCAGAGTAGATGAGGTTGGCAAATGAGGAGATAGTGAGGAGAAGCAGATGGTGCAGTGTTAGGCACAAAGATGTAGCAGTGCTGAGTGGCTAGGCGCAGAAAGAAGGCAATGAGACAGATGAATGCAGTTCCAGTTCTTTTACTCACGTTCTTGGCACAGACAGGGGCCCGCTTCAATGCTGCGGTCTCCAGATCAGGGGGCTCAGCCAACTCCCAGGCAGATGGAATTAACCTTTCCAGCTCTCCCTTTCGTGTGCCTGTTCTGAACGTCTCCTCACTAGCGCTTATGCTGAAGTACTTGTAGTTGTGTGTTAAACCCAAGTTCCTCCTTTCAGATGTCCTTTGAACTCTCCTCGCATGACAAGTGACTGTAGCCTGCTTCGGAGACTCCATCCGTCATGTCCCGGCTCAAACATAGGTTGCCACCGTGTCTTTGAGTCTTTTGTGGGAATAGAGTGGTCACAGCTCCTATTCCTCTGGTGTCTGCTGCTGGAACATTAGTTTCCCAAACAGCCTCGGGGACCGGACCCCGGCCATGCGCTCCGAACTTGAGGAAGGGCTCTGCTCTGACCCTAGTCCTTATTTCTCTTCTCCTTATGTTCCGTACTAATCTTTCTTCCCTCTGAAGAATCAGGTTTTCTATATCTTTCTTGTGCCAGCAGCTCCAGGTCACAGGAGTCTGCTGCAGCACTTCCTTCACTCCATCCCTCTCAGGGGATCTTCTCTCACAGACTGACCTTTTCCTAATATCCTCCCGCTCTCTTGTGCAGTCTAAGCTCCACCCACCTCCCAGCACTCTTCGTGTTCCAAGCAGGGAGCCATGAAGGTTGCTCTGCTACACTACTGTGTTTGTGTGGGATGCAGGTGTTGGAGGCTGGTCAGGTGTTCCCATCTTACCTGGAGAGTGGGATACTACACCTCAGGAGGAAGTGCAGTACCTCTGTGGCAACTGAACCCTCAGTGGCGCCACAATTGCATATTTTAAAACTTCGTTTTTCTTTCTGTAGCTTTCAATGTTACCTTATTTAGCATGTCCCAAGCAACTTTCAACCTGTTTTGCATAGCCGGCGCTAGATCAGAAATCATCGCACTCTCTTCAGTTCCTGTAACACCAATTGATTCCTGCTGGTTAGTACAGGATTTGGCTGCTGAAATTTGTTTTATAAAAATACCCCTAAGATAGGCCTTAATCACTTCCCATACATATAAAATAAAAGTTGTATTTTTTATTAATCATAAAATACTTCTTAAGTTTTAATTGGTACTTGTTTAATGGTCCGTTTATATGTGCTGACAGAATTTGTATTTGTCATCCCGGGATGAAGCTTTCCATAGCGAAACGCGTGTTGGGTGTGGTAGGTCTCTGGTCTCTTGCACTACTGGTTATGTTATTTTCATTATTATCGTTTGTTTAATGATTCTTACATACTCTGGTTAATTTATATGCATGCTCTATTTTGGTCCTACAATTGGACATTTAATGTTACTAAAAAAAGAGTCTACCAGGACTTTCTCTATATTGATATTTATTAAACTTTGTTATAGCTCATACATGGTTCACAATAGATATAGGAGTCTCATAATAGTCTCAGTATGTTATGAACTTATCATAATGTGTATTATCTGCAAGTCCTCTTGTACTATTATTGGAGCCCCGAATAATCATGATTGACCCATAATAGACTTTAGCAGTGCATCATACGCCATTTATTTTCCAGGTATACCCCCCTTTCTTTCCCCTGTATTTGTATTCCCTATTTTCTTTACATATATACTTTTCTTCTTATTTTTTAATGTATTATTATAATAAAAGATTTGTTTTAGCCTTTTGTAAAAAAAAAAAAGCCTTGTGTTTTAGTGTTTTCAGAATTTGCATTTGGACACAATGATAATTGATATGTATCTTACAGCACATATGGTATTGGCAGTACAATCCACGTTTTATGCCGGCTCAAACTATCCAAATCAGCCGATAAAGGAGAATTTAGCTTGTTTGACAGCTGATTAGCAGCAAGTTTATGATGCTCGTTCACCAAATTAATGTCATTAGAACCACATAGAAAAGCTCTTTCACCTTCCCAGAAAATGTCAAAACATTCTACCTGAGGGCTAGAAAGGTTCTAACTTCTCCGTATCTCTACATGCCTTGTGATTTGGTATATTTTTCTTTTAAAGATGTATTTTTCCAGTGCCTTATCCAGTGTTCTCTGCATCGCTGACCGTACTAACGTCTAGTCATTCTTTCTGTACGCAGAACAATTAGTTAATAAAGCTCTGGAGGACAGGGTTCACCCATACATGTCTTGGGTTACAAGCTTAGTGACATCACTTTCCAAGTATTCAGAGAATACAGTATAAGACGTCTTTAAGTGTTATACACTCAATACAAGGGTACAACTCTATTTGTCTCAGTTTCATCACGACTTCTACTTCTAATGTTGGGTTTTCATCTGAGTTCAAGTATTTTTATTGCCAAGAACTTTGTCATTTCTGTCAAAACACAAGAAGCTTGGCATGAACGGAAAACAGCCCGAGGCTTTGTTTTTTTGCAAGTCAGAATAGTGCTACATTCTGTGCTATTCTGTCCAGCAACTGGGCCGTTACAAGTCAAGAGGATTAAAAACATCATGATCCATATTAACCACAACAGATCATTATAGATCATGTTGATTCCTGGAAGGAGCATAACAGATCTGTCATATATGATGTGTCTTGAATCTTTTAACACCTTGTCACCCATCTAATATAATACTAAAATGCTCAAGGTCAACTGATGCCAGAACGGAGTCCATAGATTTCAATAGTATTTTTCACTCTCATCTGGCCCATCAGTGGTTGTGTTTAGGGTTGGTCTTAGAGCCCTACCAAATAATGTTGCATACATACGTAGAAATAGGCGAAGCTAACCGGAGGAGGCGTAGCGGGTGGCGGGGCTTCACGGAGGAAGTCCACAGTCCTCCGTCCACAAATGTGAAACTAGCCTAACAAATAGCTCCTCTGACTCTGGTGGACTTGAAAAGGATATTCCCATCTCCAAGATTCTATCCCAATATGTAGTAAGTGTAATAATAATAATATTAGCAAATACCTCCAATCAAGATTGTAGTAAAGTTTTTCTGATTCGCTATGTTGTATCCATGATTATGACCACTAATAAACTGACAGTTACTTAGCTAGTTGCTATGGGTCATAACTATGGTTACCCAAGGTCCTGCTATGCATTTATACAGTATAATGAAGCTCGCATATAGTATAGTATAATGCACTCCCAATAGTCCTTGATAGAGTATAACTCGGCCCCCATATACTACACAGAGTATAATGAAGCCCCCCATATAATATACCTAGTATAATGCACTCCACTCCCCATAGTCCTTGATAGAGTATAATGTAGCCTCCATAGATTATAACACTCCTGCAATGCATTTATACAGTATAACGAAGCTCGCATATAGTATAGTATAATGCACTCCCAATAGTCCTTGATAGAGTATAACTCGGCCAACATATACTACACAGAGTATAATGAAGCCCCCCATATAATATACCTAGTATAATGCACTCCACTCCCCATAGTCCTTGATAGAGTATAATGTAGCCTCCATAGATTATAACACTCCTGCAATGCATTTATACAGTATAACGAAGCTCGCATATAGTATAGTATAATGCACTCCCAATAGTCCTTGATAGAGTAAAACTCGGCCCCCATATACTACACAGAGTATAATGAAGCCCCCCATATAATATACCTAGTATAATGCACTACACTCCCCATAGTCCTTGATAGAGTATAATGTAGCCTCCATAGATTATAACACAACCCCCATAGAGTATAATGCAACCCCCATACACTATAATGCAACCCCCAAAGAGTATATTGCAGCCCCAAATAAAATAATTCAGCCCCATAGAGTATAAGCCAGCCTCGTATAATATAATGCAGGCCTATGGACTATAATGCAGCCTCACAGAGTATAATTCAGCCCCGCAGAGTGTAATGCAGCACCCATACAGTATAATGCATCCCCATAGAGTATAATGAAGCCTCAGAGTATAATGCATCCCCAAAGAGTATAATGCAGCCTCATAGAGTATAATGCAGCCCACATATAGTATAATGCAGCTCCACAGAGTATAATGCAGTCTCATAGAGTATAATGCAGCTCACATATAGTATAATACAGCCCACATTTATTATTATTATTATTATTTATTGTTCTAGCGCCATTTATTCCATGGCGCTTTACATGTGAGGAGCGGTATACATAAAAACAAGTACAATAATCTTAAACAATACAAGTCATAACTGGTACAGGAGGAGAGAGGACCCTGCCCGCGAGGGCTCACAATCTTCAAGGGATGGGTGATAATACAGTAGGAGAGGGTAGAGCTGGTCGTGCAGCGGTTTGGTCGATCGGTGGTTACTGCAGGTTATAGGCTTGTCGGAAAAGGTGGGTCTTCAGGCTCTTTTTGAAGGTTTCGATGGTAGGTGAGAGTCTGATATGTTGTGGTAGAGAGTTCCAGAGTAGGGGTGATGCGCGAGAGAAATCTTGTATGCGATTGTGGGAAGAGGAGATAAGACGGGAGTAGAGAAGGAGATCTTGTGAGGATCGGAGGTTGCGTGCAGGAAAGTACCGGGAGACGAGGTCACAGATGTATGGAGGAGACAAGTTGTGGATGGCTTTGTATGTCATGGTTAGGGTTTTGTAATGGAGTCTCTGGGCAATTGGGAGCCAGTGAAGGGATTGACAGAGGGGAGAAGCTGGGGAATAGCGGGGGGACAGGTGGATTAGTCGGGCAGCAGAGTTTAGAATAGATTGGAGGGGTGCGAGAGTGTTTGAGGGGAGGCCACAGAGCATGAGGTTGCAGTAGTCAAGGCGAGAGATGATGAGGGCATGGACTAGGGTTTTTGCAGATTCTTGGGTGAGGAATGAACGGATGCGTGAAATATTTTTGAGTTGAAGTCGGCAGGAAGTGGAAAGGGTTTGGATATGTGGTTTGAAGGAGAGATCAGCGTCAAGGATTACTCCGAGGCAGCGAGCTTGTGGGACTGGGGAGAGTGGGCAGTCATTTACTGTAATTGATAGGTTCGTAGGGGGGGTCACGTGAGATGGGGGAAAGATGATGAATTCTGTTTTGTCCATGTTGAGTTTCAGATATCTAGTGGAGAAGAAGGATGAAATAGTGGACAGACATTGAGGGATTCTGGTTAGTAGGGAGGTGATATCTGGTCCAGAGATGTAGATCTGTGTGTCATCAGCATAAAGATGATACTGAAAGCCATGAGATTCTATGAGCTGTCCCAGGCCAAAGGTGTAAATAGAGAACAGCAGGGGCCCAAGGACTGAACCTTGTGGGACTCCGACAGATAGGGGGCGAGGTGAGGAGGTGGTGTGTGAGTGGGAGATGCTGAATGTCCGGTCTGTTAGGTATGATGAGATCCAGGAGAGGGCCAAGTCTGTGATGCCGAGGGATGAGAGGGTCTGTAATAATAGGGAATGGTCCACTGTGTCAAAGGCGTATAGTGCACATATAGTATAATGCAGCCTCACAGAGTATAATGCAGCCTCATAGAGTATAATGCATCCCCGTAGAGTTTAATGCAGCCCTAAGGAGTGCATACAGTATAATGCAGCCCCCTTAAAGTATAAAGCAGATCCCATAGAGTATAATGCAGCCCCCCTCAGAGGGTACAATGCAGCCTCAAATAGTATAAGGCAGCCCCATATAGTTACATGTGGCACCATAGAGTATAATGCAGCCCCCATACAGTATAATGCAGCCCCATATAGTATAATACAGTCTCATATAGTATAATGCATTTCCATAGAGTATAATGCAGCCCCATAGAGTATACTGCAGCTCCATAGAGTACATACAGTATAATACAGCCTCCATAGAGAATAATGCAGCCCCTATAGCGTAAAACTCAGCCCCCATAGAATATAATGCAGCCCCCCTCAGACTATAATGCAGCCTCAAATAGTGTAATGACGCCTCCTTAGAGTATAATACAGCCCCCATAGAGTGTAACGTAATACCCATATGATATAATGCAGCCCCATATAGTATAATGCAGCCCCCATATTACTCCAGTATTATGGCCACCACGTACTCACTGATTTAAAAATAAATACAGTATTCACTTCTCCCCATACCCCTGCTGCTCAGGGCTCTGAAGCGCATGTGCTCATAACCTCCACTGCTCAGCAAAGCGTGGTGCTCTATGAAATGATGGCATCTAACCCGCTTAGTCATAAACAGAGGAGGAGTAATAGAAGAGGGAGTTTCACCTGACGCTTTCTCCTCCATCATTAGTTTCAACTATATAGACATCTATGATGCTGATACAGTTGAATACGCGATGCTGAGGGGTGCCGAGCCAGCACTGGCCCTAGGCAAAAGCCTAATTTGCATGCCCCTAACGCCGACCCAGCTCTTATGTATCTAAAAAGACTAAATATCAATTTCGAGTAAAAAAAAAAAATGAGAAGCAGTAAAGGTCTTTGTCACCAAAGCTCATCCGTTCACATGTCAGAGAGCAGATGACCACATCTGATTTGTTTTTTATTTCTTCTTACGTATTTATGGAGCTGATATACAGGCTTCAGGATGTGAAGCTCAACAAAAGATGATACATAGGCAATAATAATATATAACAAAATAATTTATTTTATTAGAAAACGATTAAAAACATATACCAAGATATGGGGAAAGAAGGGGGTGGGCTAGAGGCTCACCGCCATGATCAAAAATCGACATGCATGTCCAGGCAACGGACAGTACCCTATAAGGGGAATAATATGTCTGCTATGAATATCTAATCAATAACATGTCATTAAGGAACAAAAATTCTTTCACAGACAAGACCCTCATCTACACCTAATAACAATAGTAATAGTACCTGTGTACCCTGGATAAACATATAACATTAAAAAGTTTTTTCTTCCAATGGTAAAATTACCTCCAAGGGATAGCACAGAGGTACCGCTGTTAGCTGGGGGCTGCACGTCTACCCCGACGCGCGTTTCGGTCTCCTTCCTCAGGGGGCCTGTGACTGGTAATGTGATCGGCATCTTTATAAAGCCCGCGAGCGGCAAAAATTGGCCGCAAACCGGAACTGATACTCCTAACCCGGAAATAACGAGCCGCGTTGTCAAGCCAACCGGAACGCCAGTCAGCGGCGGCGTCAGGCGGGGGGAGGAGCCTGGACAACCCAGACAACCCGCCCACCGCTGTGTGACGCCGCAAAGCCGGAAATGATGCTCCTAACCCGGAAATGACGGGCCGCGTTGTCAAGCCAACCGGGACGCCAGTCAGCGGCGGCGTCAGGCGGGGGGAGGAGCCGGGGCAGACCCAGACAACCCACCCACCGCCATGTGACGCCGCAAGCCGACAGACGCAGCGGTGGAAGACAACACGCTCGTACAGGGCAGGAGCACAATTTGGCCGACACAATTACCATTACATAGAACCAGCTACAACAATGGTGGATAGGATGCGGATTGCCCACAAATTACAAACTATTAACATGACGGACAAATATTATGTATATACACACTATAACCCATAAGGATAACATAAAGCCCATCAAAAAACATCAAAAAACATCATCAATTCGGACGCATAACCAATATCAGAATCACAGGTTATATACATATAAGTAACAGAATATTTAATGTCACCATAGTTACATATGTACAATCATTTTTTAATATTTTTAATAACATAACCACATAGTGTACATAATAAATCTGTCAACATAACCCACAAGATTCATTCTTGCATATAGTTTAAAGATGATTCCAAGGATGCCGTCACGAATATGTAAACAACTGGGAACCGAATACACCACCATTAAAGTAGCGATCTCGAAATATCAATGGCATAAGAGCTAAAAACAAAAAATAAAAAATACAAGGGTTAAAATACAGATCAATAGCGAGAGGCCACGCCCACAATGACGGGAACAGGGAATTTATATAAATGAAGAATAACTGATATTCTCATTGAGTCCAGATGGATAGACCGTGCCAAGGGTCCATATCCACCTGGACTCGAGTTGGGCCAATTTTACAGTTAAACCCCCAGGCTTCAGGATGTGGAACATAAAAACGTCATTTACAGTTTGTGACCTTTTAGACATAAAGATCACAGCAAAATAATCAGAGCGCAAAACCAGGACAAGGTTAATGTTCCAGAAAACGCCATGTGAACTAAGTGTCATTATTTTTGCCTGACCTATTTTACTTTTATTGATCTAAAATAATATTTATAACTGTTATTGCCATTGTTATGGCATTAAAATTTAGTGCGTGTGCACACAAATATATGTGGACAGGGCAGTAACTTGATAGGCCAATGTTTAAAAAAAAACCACATATATAACAGCTTTATTGTATAACTAAACAATATATTGTGTATCGTTGTATGATATATTGTATTCTATATTGTAAACCTTAGCAATGCTGTCACCATGGACCCCTCATTAATGGCACCATACTCTACAACCAATATTATAAAATTAAGCAATAAAGCAACATATAAATGCTCAAGTACATAATTTTGTAAGCAATAAGGAGATAACACATTACTCAGTGCCCAACCTTTTTACAAATACTATGCTACCACAAAAATACTGAAAGTAAAAAAATACCCAAATTATATTTGGATTTTATGTTAAGAGCTTTCAGCCATAGTTTTTCCTCAAAATGACTCCATACAAGAGATGGGAGAATTGATTTTCAGTACTTCGATACATCATCCAGGTCAGTAATCTGTGACCGCTGGATATCACGCTTGTGAAACTCTATTTCTTGGCATTTAAGGTTCTTCTTTTGATTAGCAAGGTTGGTATGACATTGTGTGTGGTTTACAAATTACAAAAGACTTACCATCACTTATAAACAGAAAGACAAGTGTGAACAGGTGCAAGCTAACAGAGCAACCTCCATAAGTAACTCTCGGCAGCGGATAACTAACGATACTCTCCAAGTGTGTGACAACAGAGCTTCTTTATTCAGGAACAATCAGGAACAATATATGATAAGCTTAATAGATCAGTAATAAATCATTTGTGTGTCTCAATCTGTGCAGCATCTACAGCAGGCTGCTTCTCTCATACACAGACACATGAAAAACAGGAAATACAGTCACATGCTATCTCTGTGTGAGCTTCTGGGAGGTTTTTTTTTGTTATAACTTTATAAAAACATGAAACAAGAGTCAAAATAAGCAATTCAAAACACCAAGGCTGAGAGAGGCTAAGGCCTTGCTCCCAAAATAAATGCATAAATGCAAAATTTCCATCAACTGATGGAATACTCCTCTAGATATGAAACACTTAATAGAAGTGCAGCAAAAAGAAAATCTTTAATTGCTTCTCCAATACCCCTGAGACGCTCCACAATCTCTAGGGTGTTTCTTATATAGTCCTGCATATTCTGTACATCACTTAGCTTAGACTGATTAGATAAATTAGATAAAGCTAATTGCTGAGATTTGATCTTTCATGCACTTTCTGTAACTCATCCCACATCTCCTTTGCACTTGCACATTTGCATACAGTGGGGAAAAATAGTATTTAGTCAGCCACCAATTATGCAAGTTCTCCCACTTATATTTCTGGATTCAAATGAGGTTTATTGTACTAACAGAAAATGTGCAATCTGCATTTTAACAAAATTTGACCGGTGCAAAAGTATGGGCACCTCAACATAAAAGTGACATTAATATTTCCTAGATCCTCCTTTTGCAAAAATAACAGCCTCTAGTAGCTTCCTGCAGCTATTAATGTGTTCCTGGATCCTGGATGAAGGTATTTGTGACCATTCCTGCTTACAAAACAATTCCAATTCAGTTAAGTTTGATGGTCGCCGAGCATGGACAGCCCGCTTCAAATCATCCCACAGATGTTCAATGATATTCAGGTCTGGGGACTGGGATGGCCATTCCAGAACATTGTAATTGTTCCTCTGCATGAATGCCTGAGTAGATTTGGTGCGGTGTTTTGGATCATTGTCTTGCTGAAATATCCATCCCCTGCGTAACTTCAACTTCGTCACTGATTCTTGCACATTATTGTCAAGAATCTGCTGATACTGAGTTGAATCCATGCGACCCTCAACTTTAACAAGATTCCCGGTGCCGGCATTGGCCACATAGCCCCAAAGCATGATGGAACCTCCACCAAATTTTACTGTGGGTAGCAAGTTTTTTCTTGGAATGCTGTGTTTTTTAGCCTCCATGCATAACGCCTTTTTGTATGACCAAACAACTCAATCTTTGTTTCATCAGTCCACAGGACCTTCTTCCAAAATGTAACTGGCTTGTCCAAATGTGCTTTTGCATACCTCAGGCGACTCTGTTTGTGGCGTGCTTGCAGAAACGGCTTCTTTATACGGTCGTCCATGACAGCACCACCTGAGAGAGGGCATCCGCCCTTTAAGAACAGGAAACCTACAGATACAAAAAGGCGGCACCTCTCCCACGCATCAGTTGGTTTCCTGTTCCTAGAGGACGGGACTTCCTTCAGATCGTCCGTCATGGAGTCGTCGAGGGATTCCCAGGCCGGCTGACTGACCCAGGTAGCGGGGGGTTCTCCTACCTCGGTCACGCTCGGGTCCCTGGAAGCGCCACTGTGGGGCCGGGTAGGTCGCCATGGCAGTGGTCGGAGCAGGTGGAGCACAGGGTCCGGTGGACAGCCGCCTCCATAGTGCGGGCACCAGGTATGTATGCCCCGGGCCCCTCCTTGTGTGTTTTCCCCCGGGCTCCGGTTCCCCTCTCCTATCCGGGCTGCGGGCATACTGGAGCCGGGGGCGCCATGCCGGCTCCTTCCGCGCGCTCCCACAGGCTCTGATGAGCGGCGGAAGTGACACGGCGGAAGAGGCGGGGCCGGAAACGCTGAAACCGGAAGTCGGGTGCCGGCCGGCTTTCCAGTGCGCGCTGCGTGTGCACGGCAGTCCGGGGTGACGCGTGGTGCCCGGGGCGGGGAGGAGGTGGCCGGTACAGGCGGGGGAGGTCACGGGGGGGTCCCGGGTGGGAGGTACCACGCCAGAACCCTGCTAACCCGGACACTGGGAGGCCTTAAAAGACAGGAGGTGACGCTGCTGGGGTGCTTCTGAAGGCCCAGCAATGGAGACGACAGAAGCCCCCATAGAGCAGCAGGACGAGGTGCAGGAGCGCCCACAGAAACAGGCCACGGTGAAGCCTCATGCGAGTGGCCAGCAGAAGAAACAGAAACGTCAGAGAGAACAGAGCCACAGAAGTTCCTCCAGAATATGGGGCGGCACGGTGGCTCAGTGGTTAGCGCTGCAGCCTTGCAGCGCTGGGGTCCTGGGTTCGTATCCCACCAAGGACAACATCTGCAAGGAGTTTGTATGTTCTCCCCGTGTTTGCGTGGGTTTCCTCCGGGTACTCCGGTTTCCTCCCACATTCTAAAGACATACTGATAGGAAATTTAGATTGTGAGCCCCATCAGGGACAGTGATGATAATGTGTGCAAACTGTAAAGCGCTGCGGAATATGTTAGCGCTATATAAAAATAAAGATTATTATTATTTATTATTAATAAAGGACCCTCCTGCCTCCCTCCGTGATCCGGCACCTGCCTCATCTGCATGGGTAAGAGATCTCCGTGAATGTACCCTGATGCAGTGTTCCCTTATGTTTTTTTTTCTCAGGGGAGGAAAGCTACGGGAAAACGGAAGCACAGGGAATGTGCCCTCTGTAGTTGCCCCTTGCCAGACAGCCACCCTAAAAAGTTGTGTCAGCCATGTGTGCGACAAAAGGTAGGGTTTGGATAGGGACGGGAGCCCAGGGGTAGATTGACAGGCCCTTACACTCTCCACCGTGCATACAGCTAGGAAGAAACGCCGGACTTCATCACAAGCCTGAGGGAAATTATCAGGTCGGAAATGAAGGCCCTATCTAAAAGGGATTCTTCTAAAGGAAGAGAATTTAGTCTCTCAGGTTCGGAGTCCTCGGCCGCCCCTAGGATCGATGACTCCTCAGATTCCCCGGCCTCCACTTCGTCTTCTTCAGAGGAAGACTCAAGCCGATTCTGCTTCCCCTTAGATCAAATGGATAGGCTGGTTAAAGCAATAAGGTCCACCATGGGGGTAGCAGACGCAAAACCAGAACTTTCCGCACAGGATGTGATGTTCGGGGGTCTAGATCCCAGAAAGCGCAGGGCCTTTCCATTAAATGACAAAGTCCAGAGCCTGGTAGATAGGGAATGGAAAAGACCTGAAAAAAGGGGCTCCTTGCCACCTGCCTTCAAGCGGAGGTACTCGTTCGATGATCCAGTGGTAAACAGATGGGATAAGGCCCCTAAGCTGGACGCGGCAGTAGACGAAGCCTCCAAAAAATCCTCCATACCATTCGATGACATGGCTTCCTTAAAAGACCCGCTGGATAAAAAAGCGGATTCCTTTCTAAAGGGAACATGGGAGATGTCAGCAGGCGCTTTAAGACCAGCGATAGCTGCCACATGTACGGCCAGATCCATGATGGTCTGGCTAGATCAACTGGATTCCCAACTGAAGGACGGAGCCTCAAGAGCATCCATTTGAAAAACTCTACCAATCATCCAAAGTGCTGCCGCTTTTTTGGCTGATGCCTCAGCAGACTCTGCGAGAATGGCGGCTAGGACCGTGGGTTTATCTAACGCAGCACGAAGGGCTCTCTGGTTAAAATGCTGGCCAGGAGATATCCAGGCCAGGTCACGACTCTGCTCCATTCCATGCGAGGGGGAATATCTGTTTGGCCCTGTTTTGGATGAACTTTTAGAGAAAGCCGGGGATGATAAAAAGAAGTTCCCCAGTCTGCCGAACCCTTCTTATAGACGTCCCTTTACTAGAAAAGGATATTTCCGTAGAAGGCCGTCCAGGGACCAGGGCAGATGGGATGACAAGAGAAGGAGAGGTACAGGTTTCATGTTCGGAGGTGGGGGGCGCCAGGAAGGTCCAGCCCGTGACACTAAAAAGCCGCCCCAATGACAAGCTGCTCCGGTAGGGGGGAGACTAGCTGCCTTCTACCCAGCCTGGTCTATGATTTCTAGTAGTAGCTGGATACTTGGGCTGATAGCTGCGGGTCTACGACTAGAATTCACCCGGGTCCCCCAAGATCGATTTAAGGTCACCCCGCTCAGGACTTCCACATCAGAACAAGCTGCCCTGGAGGCCGAGGTTCATGATCTTTGCCGCAAGAAGGTCCTAACTATGGTTCCAGAAGGAGAAAGGGGAAAAGGTTTCTACTCCCCTCTGTTCCTGGTCCGCAAGCCAGACGGCTCCTTTAGGACTATAATAAATCTTAAGTCCCTCAACGAATTCCTGGTCATACGCCCGTTTAAGATGGAGACAATTCATCAATAAAAATGCTGTTTAAAAATTGCTTTATGGTAGTGTTAGATTTAAAAGATGCTTACTACCATATACCCATTCATGCAGCTCATCAGCGCTTCCTCAGAGTGGCGGTTCAGTTAGATGGGTCAGTTCAGCATTTCCAATATGCGGCCCTCCCCTTTGGGGTGGCAGTCGCTCCCCGAGTATTTACTAAAGAGGTAGCGGAGGTTATGGCCCATCTACGTGAATCAGACATTCTAGTAGTTCCCTACTTAGATGACTTCCTGATTGTAGGGAAAACGGTGAAACATTGTATGGAACAGCTACAAAGGGCAATGTCTGCCTTAGAGCGGTTAGGTTGGCTGCTTAACATTAAAAAATCTCGGTTACAACCGGTGAGAGTCCAACAATTCTTGGGCTTGATCCTAGATTCTGAGAAACAGGAATGCCGTCTGCCTCCGGAGAAGCTTGTTCGCCTACACTATCAGGTCCTGAACGCTTCCAATAACCCTACCATGTCCCTCAGGAGAGCCATGTCCCTTCTGGGTTCTCTTTCATCCTGTATCCCGGCTGTCCAGTGGGCCCAGTTCCATTCAAGAACACTACAGGGCGAAGTTTTAGTACATCAAAGAATGCTCGGAGGTTACTTAGAGGGCCAGCTAACCTTGTCCCGGAACACAAGGGAGTCCCTAGAGTGGTGGCTAGACAAGGATAATTTATCCAGAGGGGTTCCCTGGGAGTATGGCATATCCCGCATAATCACCACGGATGCTAGACCTTCCGGTTGGGGGGCTCATATGGGTGAGATTCTGGTCCAGGGCCTATGGGAGCATCATCAGATAGAGATGTCATCTAACCTGAAAGAGTTGACAGCAGTAGAACAGGCAGCTAAGGCCTGTTTCACACTTGCTTTTTTTTGCAGCGCGTTTTTCCCGCAAAAAAACGCATTGAAAAACGCATACAAAAGCATACAACTGCTGCGTTTTTTTCAAGCATTTTTATGAGCGTGCATGAAAAAAACGCAGCGTTTTTATGCGTTTGTATGCGTTTTTAGTGCGTTTTTACCGCGTTTGCGTTTTTTTCCAACATTAGGTGGCCCCTCACACTAACCCAAACCATGACTTTACTAACCCTAACCCTGACCCTAACCCTAACCCTAACCCTGACCCTAACCCTAACCCTAACCCTTAACCAAACCATACTTAACCCTAACCCTGACCCTAACCCTTAACCAAACCATACTTAACCTTAACCCTAACCCTGACCCTAACCCTAACCCTAACCCTAACCCTGACCCTAACCCTTAACCAAACCATACTTAACCCTAACCCTGACCCTAACCCTAACCCTAACCCTGACCCTAACCCTTAACCAAACCATACTTAACCTTAACCCTAACCCTAACCCTGACCCTAACCCTAACCCTAACCCTAACCCTGACCCTAACCCTTAACCAAACCATACTTAACCCTAACCCTGACCCTAACCCTGACCCTAACCCTAACCCTGACCCTAACCCTTAACCAAACCATACTTAACCCTAACCCTGACCCTAACCCTGACCCTAACCCTAACCCTGACCCTAACCCTTAACCAAACCATACTTAACCCTAACCCTGACCCTAACCCTAACCCTAACCCTAACCCTGACCCTAACCCTAACCCTAAACCCCCTTAACTAACCCTAACTTTACCCAAACCCCTAAATTCCATTGTCTAAACTAATGGTAAAAAAAAAAACGCATGTGCAAAAAAACGCATACATAAGCATGCCAATGCGCACATATGCTCACCATAGACTTATAATGGGTGTCTTGCTGTAAAAAAACGCATTGCGCGCGCATGCGTTTTTTTGAGGCAAATCGGACGCACAAAAAATGCAACAAGTTGCATTTTGTGCGCCCGAGCGCATACCGCAAAAAAACGCATGCGCGGTAAAACGCGTACAAACGCATGTGTATGCGCACATAAGCGCATCCCATGCAAAGTATAGGAAAAAAAACGCATGCGCTATTTAGCGCTAAATTACCGCGAAAAAAAACGCAAATGTGAAACCAGCCTAAGAGACTACTTGTCTATCTACAGGGCCATCATGTGCGCGTGTTCTCGGACAATCAGGTCACCGTGGCTTATATCAACCACCAAGGCGTGACTCGTTCCAAACCCCTGATGAATGTGGCAGAGCGGTTGTTCCAGCTAGCAGAGGAGCATTTTCTATCTTTAACAGCGCTACATATAAAAGGGAAAGAAAATATCACAGCAGATTTCTTAAGCCACAATCTACTAAGACAAGGAGAATGGTCCCTAAAAACTTCCATCTTCGACCTGATTGTACAAAAATGGGGACAACCAGAGATAGATCTCTTCGCTACCATGGAAAACAGAAAATTAAGGCAGTTCTGCTCCCTAAATCCCAGAGAGAACCCCCTGGCGGTAGATGCCTTTCTGATAAAGTGGGACTTCAGGCTAGCATACGCCTTCCCTCCCCTATCACTACTACCCCTGGTGATGAGAAAAATCAGGAGGGACAGAGCGAGGGTTATAGTTATCGCTCCATTTTGGCCCAGGAGTGCATGGTTCTCATGCCTCAGGACCATGTCGGTGTCCGAGCCTTGGGTCCTTCCGGACATCCCGGATCTCCTATCCCAGGGCCCAGTCTTCCATCCTCAGGTGGCTGGCCTACATCTGACGGCGTGGAGTTTGATCGGACATTGCTAAGAGAAAAAGGCTTCTCCCCAGACCTGATTAACACTCTACTTAAAAGTAGAAAAATCATCACTACCAAAATCTATGTCAGGATTTGGAAGAGATTCCTTCAGAACTCCAGAATAGTCGCTGGGGGTTCAGCACCTATAATCCAGATCTTAGAGTTTCTTCAGAAAGGTATGGATATGGGGCTTTCCACTAGTACCCTTAAAGTACAGGTATCAGCCTTGGGGACCCTCTTTAGCTGCAACATCGCGGGTAATTACTGGATCAGTAGATTCATTAAAGCAGCAGGTAGATCCAGGCCAATAGTGAAAGATAGGTTCATGCCGTGGGACTTAAACCTAGTCCCCATGGCTATGACAGAGGCTCCATTCGAACCTATTTCATCAGCTTCCATAAAAAACCTGTCCCTTAAAGTAGCCTTCCTGGTAGCTCTAACCTCAGCTTGTAGGGTAAGCGACATCCAGGCATTATCTAGGCGTCCTCCTTATATACAGTTTAAGGACGATAGAGTAACACTCAGACCTGATCCGGCGTACTTACCTAAGGTAGTTTCTAGCTTTCACAGGACACAGGAAATAGTCCTTCCATCCTTCCTCCCTAATCCAGCTAATGAGAAGGAAGAGAAAATGCACACCCAGGATGTTAGGAGATGCCTCATAGAATATCTGGCAGTTACCGATCCCTGGAGAAAGATAACGCCCTGTTTGTCTCCCATCAAGGCCCTAGGAAAGGTTGTAGAGTGTCAAAAAGCACACTAGCTAGGTGGATTAGAGAGGCGATTTCAATAGCATACACCTCAAAAGGCAGGTGGCCACCCGGGAAGCTGAAGGCGCATTCCATCAGAGCCATGGCGACCTCGTGGGCCGAGAGATCAGAAGTCTCCATCGACCAGATATGTAAGGCGGCTACTTGGTCCTCTCCGAGCACCTTTTATAGTCATTATAGGCTAGACTTGGGTGCTTCCACAGATCTCTCTTTTGGTTTAAGGGTACTGCAGGCTGTAGTCCCTCCCTAAATAGTTATTACTCTCTGTAATTCTCTCAGGTGGTGCTGTCATGGACGACCGAATAAAGTCGTAGTTACTCACCGGTTAACGGTATTTTTCAGAGTCCATGACAGCACCCGTATATTCCCTCCCTTTAGTTTAAAATTTGGGTGTGCACTTCTTCCCCTTATAGGTACACGGGTAATTTAAATAGTCGAGTAAAGTATTGTAGATAAATTATGCTATTATCCATTGTGGTGCTCTGTAATCCAACTGATGCGTGGGAGAGGTGCCGCCTTTTTGTATCTGTAGGTTTCCTGTTCCTAAAGGGCGGATCCCCTCTCTCAGGTGGTGCTGTCATGGACTCCGAAAAATACCGTTAACCGGTGAGTAACTACGACTTTCGCATCACTCTCCCATACAGCTTCTCCTTGAGCAAAGTGCGCTGTATTGTTGACCGATGCACAGTGACACCATCTGCAGCAAGATGATGCTGCAGGTCTTTGGAGGTGGTCTGTGGATTGTCCTTGACTGTTCTCACCATTCTTCTTCTCTGCCTTTCTGATATTTTTCTTGGCCTGCCACTTCTGGGCTTAACAAGAACTGTACCTGTGTTCTTCCATTTCCTTACTATGTTCCTCACAGTGGAAACTGACAGGTTAAATCTCTGAGACAACTTTTTGTATCCTTCCCCTGAAAAGCTATGTTGAATAATCTTTGTTTTCAGATCAATTGAGAGTTGTTTTGAGGAGCCCATGATGCCACTCTTCATAAGAGAATCAAATAGGAGAACTACTTGCAAGTGGCCACCTTAAATACCTTTTCTCATGATTTGATACACCTGGCTATGAAGTTCAAAGCTCAATGAGGTTACAAAACCAATTTAGTGCTTCAGGAAGTCAGTAAAAAGTAGTTAGGAGTGTTCAAATCAAGAAAATGATAAGGGTGCCCATACTTTTGCACCGGTCAAATTTTGTTTAAATGCAGATTGCACATTTTCTGTTAGTACAATAGACCTCATTTGAATCCAGAAATATAACTGAGTCCATCAGTTATTAGATATAGGAAACTGAAATAGCTGTTGCAAAAACCAAAATTGTTATAAAGAAAAAAGGTTAACATTAATAGGGGTGCCCAAACTTTAACATATGACTGTATAAAGATGAGAGGCCTGTAATTGACATCATAGGTAGACGACAAGTATAAGAGTCAAAATGAGAAAACAAATCCAAAAAAATCACCTCATCTTATTTGGCAAGATTTATTTTGCAAATTATGGTGGAAAATAAGTATTTGGTCACCTAAAAACATGCAAGATGTCTGGCTCTCACAGACCTGTAACTTCGTCTTTAAGAGGCTCCTCTGTCCTCCACTCATTACCTGTAGTAAGGGCACCTGTTTGAACTTGTGATCAGTATAAAAGACACCTGTCCACAACCTCAAAACGTCCCACTCCAAACTCCATTATTGTGAAGACCAAAGAGCTGTCAAAGGACACCAGAAACAAAATTGTAGCCCTGCACCAGTCTGGAAGACTGAATCTGCAATAGGCAAGCAGCTTGGTGTGATGAAATCAACTGTGGGAGCAATAATAAGAAATGGTAGACATACAAGACCACTGATAATCTCCCTCGATCTGGGGCTCCACGCAAGATCTCACCCCGTGGGGTCAAAATGATCACACAAACAGTGACCAAAAATCCCAGAACCACATGGGGGACCTAGTGAATGACCTGCATAGAGCTGGGACCAGCATAACAAAGGCTACCATCAGTAACACTATGCCGCCAGGGACTCAGATCCTACAGTGCCAGACGTGTCCCACTGATTAAGCCAGTACATGTCCGGGCCCATCTGAAGTTAACTTGAGAGCATTTAGATTATCCAGAAGAGTATTGGGAGAATGTCATATGGTCTGATGAAACCAAAGTAGAATTGTTTGGTAGAAACAAAACTCGTCGTGTTTGGAAGAGACAATGCTGAGTTGTACCCAAAGAACACCATACCTATTGTGAAGCATGGGGGTGGCAACATCATGTTTTGGCGCTGTTTCTCTGCAAAGTGACCAGGACAGCTGATCCGTGTACATGAAAGAATGAATGGGGCCATGTGTCATGAGATTTTGAGTGCAAACCTCCTTCCATCAGCTAGGGCACTGAAGATGAAATGTGGATGGTTCTTTCAGCATGATAATGATCACAAGCACACCGCCAGGGCAACAAAGGAGTGGCTTCGTAAGAAGCATATGAAGGTCCTGGAGTGGCCCCATAGAACACCTTTGGAGGGATTTGAAAGTCTGTGTTGCCCAGCGACAGGCCCAAAGCATCACTGCTCTAGAGGAGATTTGCATGGCAGAATCGGCAAACATACCACAAACAGTGTGTGCCAACCTTCTGAAGACTTACAGAAAACGTTTGACCTCTGTCATTGCCAACAAAGGATATATAACACAATATTGAGATGAACTTTTGTTAATGACCAAATACTTTTTTTCCACCATAATTTGCAAAATAAATCTTGCCAAATAAGATGAGGTGATTTTCTGAATTTTACTATTGATTTTCTGAATTTGTTTTCTCATTTTGTCTCTCATAGTCGTGGTCTACCTATGATGTCAATAACAGGCCTCTCTCATATTTTAAAGTGGAAGAACTTGCACAATTGGTGGATGACTAAATACTTTTTTTCCCCACTGTATATGCACAATCTGATTATCATCTACACTGAGGGAGATTGTGCTTTGTGCTTTCTGATCCTTCTCTAGCCAATCATCTGGTAATGGATGAGGCACTTATTCCTGAGTATATTTCCACGTACCTTCGCTTATGAGCAACATCTTCATCTTGAATTTCCAGGACTGGTAGTTCTGATTATTGATGCTTGGCACTGAGAACATGACAGGATTGCTGCTAGTGGACATCTTCTCTGTTGCAATGTGCTGCTTTGCTTTGGGCTTCTGTTGCTGTGTTACTCTGGGGTTCTGTGTCACTCTGGGCCCATAACCTGTTGGCAGCTGATTATTCAGGATCCTCTCCAAGTGTGTGACAACAGAGCTTCTTTATTCAGGAACAAATAGTTACAATATATGATAAGCTTAATAGATCAGGAATAAATCATTTGTGTGTCTCTATCTGTGTAGCATCTACAGCAGACTGCTTCTCTCATACACAGACACAGGAAAAACAGGAAATACAGTCACATGCTATCCCTGTGCGAGCCTCTGGGAGTTTTTTTTTTAATTCTAACTTTATGAACATCATACAAATCTAGCAACTAAACACTCATAGACAGGAATGGAGTTGTTGCATCAAACATGTTCCAACAGTAACAAATTTAAGCTGCACTCTGTACTGTAGCGCTATAGTATGTAAACATGGAATTGCATTGCTACTATAGAAAATAAGTTAAAAATGAAGATACTTAGCTAAAAAATTGGCCAGTTCATATGTGCCCAGCAGCCAACGTCAAGGCGACCATCTTTGCTTTCAGCCCGAGAGAGGTATCATAATATTAGGTTAGGTTCCCAACAAAGAAGTTGCTATAGTTGACTGCTGGGCACACATAACTTGGCCAATTTATGCGCTAACTACCTTCATTTTTAACTTATGTTATATAGCAGCAATGCAATTACAACTTCAAATATTCCATGTTTACATACCATTGCGTTAGAGTGCAGCTGTAATTTTATAGTTACATTGTGCGTGTGTGTGTGTGTGTCACACTGCAATTTTGATGTTGCACTAGCCGGATTAATCAAAACAAGAGCCGGAAATGCTGAGAGGTAAGGAGATTCGCAGGCCTCTCGTCCAGCGGCCTCAGATCACTGACCTGGACGATGGATCGTAGTCCTGTTAATTCTGTACTCCCCAATACTATAAATTGTAGTAGAATTACTCTCATAGAACACTGGGCCAAACTTGCACACTGTGTAGCCCAGAGCTGGAGGCTTACACCCCTGGGTCATGCACCAACCACCTCTACAGAAGCTCTACTGGGCACGACATAATGTATTCATTTTGCCAGAATACTCCTTTAATATTGAGTGAATCCCTAAATGAACAATACTATTTTTATGATTTTCCAGTTCTAGATAGATGTCATTATGAAGAGGGTGTCACAGGCAGGTTAAAGTGAATTTCTCATTCTTCCAAATCCATTAATCATTGCCCTCTTATCCTTAGACTTGTATGTCATTTATCACAGGATTTAGCAAGAATATTAAAGCAATTCCATTACACCTTTACATTATTTGTGCTTTGCATAATTATACGTGTCACCAATGGCAAAACCGTTTAGCACATAATTCACTTTCCTCATTGACTTTGCCTACAGATTGTTAAGCACCACAATTAGAATTGTGAATCACATTAATTTCTTACCCTGGTTTCAGGCATCACAGATGATCAGCTATAATAGATAAACTTTGTGCATGTTCTATTAATCTGTGGAACTTATATGTCATTTCATGGAACAGTTTAGTTAACAGGTAGCTTAGTGGTTTGTAATCTGCTTGCAAAACGTGGGTCTAGGCTATGATCTTAAATAGTGCAACATATGCATGGAACTGGGGTGGTTAAGGAGAGTGGAGGGCACCTGTGAAAAAGCAGAATATAAACCCATTGTTATCCAATATCTCATCACAGAGTGTCCCTTTATGTGTTTTTAACAATTTCCTAGCAATTGTGAGCTATGAAATTCATTAGCTCAGTCCATTACATTTAATCTACTGTAATAGACTGTACAAAGCTACGTTGAAGGTGGCAATTGCCTGAAGGATTGATATTCTCGGCTGATCATACTTGCCTCCACCTTGACTAAAGCCCAAGTTTCAGATGCCAAAAAACAGCCCCAAAGCACCCAAAGCATAATTCTTCCTCCAACATGCTCTAGTATGGGTGTGGTGTTCTTTGTTGATGCACAGTCTTGGCTTTGCCCAAACATACCATTTGAAATTATGGCTAAAATGTTTGACCTTGACCTCATCTGACCATAACACTTCTTCTCACATGTTTTTGTCAGGTTTGATGTTGGTTTGGGTAAAGCATAGCCAGGATTGGATCTTTTTCTTTGTAAGAAAAGGCTCCCATCTTACCACCCTACCCCACAGGCCAGAAATATGAAGAATAAGGGAGATTGTTGTCACAAGCAGTACACAAACATTACTTGTCAAAAATTCCTGATGCTCCTTTAATGTTGCTGTAGGCCTCTTTACTAATCCCTGAACATCCACTAAACATCCCTATTTCCTGCAGTGATGACCCACAGTTTTTTTTAAACAGGTGCTCTCCATATGTCCTACAATGATGACCTATAATTTTTTGACAAGCACTCTCCATGTGTCCTGCAGTGATGACCTACATTTTTTGACAAGCACTCTCCATGTGTCCTGCAGTGATGACCTACATTTTTTGACAAGCGCTCTCCATGTGTCCTGCAGTGATGACCTACATTTTTTGACAAGCGCTCTCCATGTGTCCTGCAGTGATGACCTACCTTTTTTGACAAGCACTCTCCATGTGTCCTGCAGTGATGACCTACATTTTTTGACAAGCGCTCTCCATGTGTTCTGCAGTGATGACCTACAGTTCTTTAAACAGGTGCTCTCCATATGTCCTACAGTGATGACCTACAGTTTTTTGACAGTTGCTCTCCATGTGTCCTACAGTGATGACCTACAGTTTTTTGACAGGTGCTCTCCATATGTCCTACAGTGATGACCTACAGTTTTTTGACAGGTGCTCTCCATATGTCCTACAGTGATGACCTACAGTTTTTTGACAGGTGCTCTCCATATGTCCTACAGTGATGACCTACAGTTTTTTGACAGGTGCTCTCCATATGTCCTACAGTGATGACCTACAGTTTTTTGACAAGCGCTCTCCATGTGTCCTGCAGTAATGACCTACAGTTTTTTAAACAGGTGCTCTCCATATGTACTACAGTGATGACCTCCTTTATTTTAACAGGTGCTCTCCATATGTCCTGCAGTGATGACCTACAGTTTTTTAACATGTGCTCTCTATGTGTCCTGCAGTGATGACCTATATTTTTTGACAGGTGCTCTCCATGTGTCCTGCAGTGATGACTTCTTACAGTTTTTTGACAGGTAGTTGCCAAACACACGATTCAGGCCTTAGCGGCCTCTCCTGCATCACCTTTACGTCAGGACTTTCGGCTGCTCAATCCAACCTGCATGATGGCTTTTACCCTCTTCCTGGCACATCACATCACACAGTTACTACCTCTCTCCCTGCAATTCATTCACCTCTGAACTTCTCTTTCTCCAATGGCCCTTCTTGTATTAAAGATGTATTCTACTCAGCCTGCCTATCTGAAGAGCCTTCCCTCCACTATATATTGTTGAGAGGTGACATATTCTGTAGTTTCATTTTGACTCAACTATTCTTTGCCTAACCTTAACTTTTATTTCCCTCCTTTTTGTCCAGATATCTCTGCCCAGAAAGTATAGATGGGTATAGACCTATCTAGCATAATAAACAAGTGTCTGTGTAGTTTGCATGTCCTAAAGAAATTATATAGGAATGTGGCCTACTTTCCATTCGTACCAGACTCCTCATCTGTGAAACTGAAGCATCAGAATTAAATCGTAGAACCATTAAAATAGCAAAAATAAACCTTTCTAATACTGAATGTGTCTATCCCCACTATTACATCATGGGCTAGCCTAGGTAGCGTATCTACTACCTCTATGTGTCCTCTACGACTGACCACGAGTGGTGAGTAGCTAGCCCTTGAATAACTTGGGCTACATTGAAAGTAAAACTACCTAGTCGAAACGCGCTGGTCTTGCACCCCCTGGGACTTCTTTTGTGTCATCAACATGTCTTCTTTTTAAACATGTATGGAATAAATGTGAAGTTTTACTTATCTACGCTGGAGAACATTCCTTTCTATTTTTGTCTCAAGAAATGCCCAGGACCAGGGGAGCTCCGATCATGGATATCTTTCCCTACCAAGTGCCAGACATACAGTGAGCTGACCATTTCCCTCTCTATACTTGTTTCTAAGCTATCCTCACATGAACACACTCTGACCAACCTCACTCCAAGAAAACATCTTCTTAAACTCCTCTCATCCAATGGCAGCAAGGGAACGGCACCTACAAGCTACTTCTTAAACCCCAAAAGCTTGGCGTGTCACCACAAACACACATAACACTCGATCCTGTGCACAGAGATAATCATGTTACCCAACATATGGTGAAGGCCCCGTCACACATAGCGATCTCGCTAGCGAGATCGCTGCTGAGTCACAAGTTTTGTGACGTAACAGCGATCTCACCAGCGAGATCGCTATGTGTGACAGCGATCAGCGACCAGCCCCCCTGCCGGTATCGCTGATCGCTGCAAGAAACCTCTGGACATTTCTTTCGTCGCTGATCTCCCACTGGCCAGCACACATCGCTGTGTGACAGGCGGGAGACCAGCGATCAGTGATAAAATAATAAAAAAATATATATATATTACTATTCTCACCTTCCGACATCCCGCGCAGCATTTCCGCCTCTCTCCACGCTCCGGTCCCAGTGATCCTTTGCAAGAATGACCACGAGACTTCGCGATCAAGCGAGAACGGATGTCATCGCGGTAATTCTCGCAAAGGATTACTGGGACCGGAGCGTGGAGAGAGGCGGGAATGCTGCGCGGGACGTCGGAAGGTGAGAATAACCATATTTTTTATTTTAATTCTATTTTTGACATGAATCAGCGCTGAACACAGCGATGCCGCACGCGCAGCGTTGCTGTGCTAATCGCTGGTGAAGCTGTCTGTGTGACAGCTCACCAGCGATCACATAGAGATTCACCAGCGATCCTGACATGTTGATATCGTTGTCGGGATTGCTGGTAAGTCGCTTAGTGTGACGGGGCCTTAAAACAAGACAAGACAAAACAAGACAATAAAGAAGGGGAAGGCTATACATGCCACCGCCTGTAGCGGTCATTTTCAACCCTCCTAAGGAGACCTAAAATATCAATTTCCATACACAACACCTACGACCCCATCATAAGATATATTACAATTTTTTTTTAAATTGCAAATGTTGATATCAAAATTTAAAAAAATGATATCTTTTGAAGTGCAAATATGAAAAAAAGGAAAAACAGCATCCTGAAGTCCAAGATAGGCTTTCATTTACCATGCGCTTGGAATTTGTGGATTGCTTGGGGCCCTTAGCAGTGTGTCCACCAGGACGTGTTCACACATGAAGTGATAAAGAACGCTGCTTATGCAATAGATGAGAAATTTACAGGTTAAACGATTTCTTCCCTGATTCATACTTTTGTGTTCCCCGCTGCTTCTTCCTAAGCTCACTGTACAGTTCCTCCGAGCAGCTGGTGGGTTTAGCTGATCAGCGTGCGCAAAGGAGCCGAATGTAAGTGTATGATCGTGGGCGTCAGAACTCTGTGTGATCAGCCGAGTGCATTCAACTGAGAGGATTATTTCAGGAAACAAAAGTGTAGGGAAATCACACCTGTTACCTTAAAATTGACATTTACATTAAATCACAAGAGATTTTTTTTCTGCAGAAATTTGTTCAGAACAGGTTATGTTTGCCAATTTTCAGCCATATTACACAGCATTGTGCTTTTGGCAGAGAAGGTATTTTTAGTGATATATTAATGCATTCACTTGCATTCAAACAAGACCTCATGTTGTGCACAATCCCCTATTATAGCACAAGTGCCTTAAAATTGTGCAGTGTTCCAGAACGGCAGAACTTCGAAATTGCCAGTCCTCACTATAACTGAAGCCTTAAACGGATCATGAGAAACTGGAGTTTATGATGTTCACAAATGTGGCCTGCATTTTCATGTGTGTACAGGAGCCAAGTGGGGACTCAAGAAAGCTGAGCAAGGTAATGGCCGCTGTCGTTTTCTGGGAAAGGATTTAACTGGTCATAACTGAACGCAGAAAAGAAATGCATTAAAGTAATATGTGAAAGAATGTTTGAAATATATAAACAATTCAAGAAGCTAGGGAAATTCCTGATATTCAACTAATTGTTAAGATAGAGGAAACGTATACAAAGTATCCATTATGGGGAAAAAAAATTTAAATTTCTCTACACCAGTTTTTTTTTTTGTGTGCAAAGTCCTTTTTTCTCCTAGTCGCTGGGACTTAGCAGAGGTATGTGGCACTGGCAACCATGGTCTAACACTTTACCATAACTTACATTGGTATCATTTTAATGGAAATGTAGTCATCCTGTAATTTTGATATCTTAGATATTTGTTTAAAAAGCCCAGATAGCTAAAGGTGGTGACATATGTATTAAGTGATGTGCGACTGTGATTAGATTTGACACATTTTACTCCAATAGGCTTTTAAAGAGAATCCGTCAGCAGGTTTTTGTTTGCTGTGTAATCCGAGAGCAGCATAATGTAGGACCAGAGACTTTAACTACAAGTATGTGTCAGTTATTGGGCTGTGGTTTTCTGTTGTAATACAATCAGTGTTTTATCAGCAGGAGATAATCACTAGATGACAACTGGCATCCTGGTCCATCCACACCCCCAGCACTGATTAGCAGCTTTCTGTCACTATACAATGTACACAGAAAGCTGTGATGTGGGCAAGGTTATACACAACTGAGCTCTGGTACATATGCAGTAGAGAAAACTGTGACCATCATAACTGCTGCACCCAGTAAAATAAGTGATACATCTCTGAAATCAGGGTCTCAGACCCTACCTCATGGTCCTGTTAGATTGCATAGCAAAAACCTGGTGAAAGATTTCCTTTAATCAAGACTGGCCTATGAAAAGCCAGTCTTGATGAGATGTCTCCTATGTCATTAGTAGTTATATAATTTCTGTATTGCCAGTTGTAAACATTTGGTTTCATTCGTGTGGGGGGACAACGCTTTTATAAAAGATATTGTGGCAGCATGCCCCTTTAAGAGTGTATATGCACTATCCCATAGATGCTCAGAAATGGTGAAAAATGCAGGCAGACACACCAGTTTTCCTCATTGGGAGATAATGAGCTTGACATACTCTCACAGGAGGCAATCAGCTTATTGGTTTCAGCTGTTTTACAGGACGGCAAGTTATGTTGAACAAAGGCACAGATGTAGAAAAGGTTATCCTGACTCACAATGCGCCATCTTGATAACTCAACGCAGAAGATTATGACACTTAAAAGGATGAAGATAACTTAAAGGGATTCTCAAAAAAATCTAAAAATAATGACCTTAGGGTGGGCCATTAACATCAGGTTGGTGGAGGTACGACACCCGGCAACCTCATCGATCCAACTGTTAACTCCGGCAGTGAGTGGATGAAAAGCCCAACTGTATTAAATGTGTAGTGGTTGCTGTCAAGATCTGCACATAATTAAAAACAAGCCCTCATACGTCTATGTAGACAAAAAAAAGTTCAAAGAGAAATGTTGCGGCACCGGACAACATAAAAAATTCCCTGGAAGGCTGAATAGATATCCCATGTAGAGCTACAGCGGCTGATAGGTCGGTGTTTGGTGCTCTGTATAAAGTGCTAAAATGCGCAATAATGAAGAAAAAAGATGCGGCGCTCACCAGTTCGAATGAACTTGAAAAAGTCCTTTATTCCGTACCTTGGGATTAGGACTAAAACATGATGTGCAGGTTGCAGAGGCATGCAGGGAGAGGCAGCGTGGACGACGGCCATTTCGCGTAACAAAGAAGATGAAAAATAAAAAAGCTATGGCTCTTGAAAGAACAGGAGGTAAAAACAAAAAAAAGGAAATAGGCTTTGTTGGAAAGGGGTTAAAGGACACATTGGAATATAATCAGTCACTCCCCCTGACGAAGGCACGCTGCCTAAACGCGCGTTGGGGGAAGTGGCACCATCCCATGGTTCAGGAAATTATGCTACCTATCATCTCAGCATACAATATATGCTAATCTGTACAATATTGCTCCAGCTGTAGGCTTTGCACTTGCATTATGCACTTTAGCTTTAGTTAGGGTTTTTCCCTCTGGATGTATTTTGTATTTCTGTATATTTATTACTGGTTGTGTTGATTCTATTTTGATGTTTAGAGTACCTGCCATTTGGTGGTGTCACTTATTTCATTCTTGGCTCACCACTATGTATCCTTTTTGGCCTAAATAGTCTTTATATATTTGTGTTTTTAAATCACTATAAAGTAATTATTACTGTATTTTATTTGTTCTATTTCACATCTCTATATGTTCCCTTGATCACAGCGTTGAACAGCTTCTTACTAAGTCTTACCTATATGCTATGAATTTCTCTGTCATGACTTGACTTTCTGTTATTAGCGATTGATATATAGCCACCTGGGGTATATATATATATAGATATATATATAAAAATATTTTCTGTCTACAAATATTTAAACTGGGGGCATTATTTCCATATATTTATTAATTCTGCTGTCACGGACTCACTAACATCACTATCCACATTCATTACTTATGTAGTTTCTTGAGCTGTTTAGGCTATGTGCACATGTAGTTTTAGGTACTGCGGATTTTTCACCCACCTTTTGTGTCTCCCTCTTTCCTCATAGACTGTAAGCTTGCGAGCAGGGCCCTCATTCCTCCTGGTATCTGTTATGATCTATGTGATTATTGTTATGCTGTAATGTCTATTGTCTGTACAAATCCCCTCTGAAATGTAAAGTGCTGCGGAATATGTCGGCGCTATAGAAATAAAATTTATTATTTTTCCGCGCGGATTTGGAAAAATCCCCAGGTAAATTCTCAGGTCAAAAGACCTGCGGTTTACCTGCGGATTAGCCTGCGGTTTAGCCCTGCGGCTTCACACCTCTACAATGGAGAAGGTGTGAAACCACTGCGGAATCCGCACAAAGAATTGACATGCTGCGGATTTGAACCCGCAGCAAATCCGCGCGGAAAAATCCACAGCATGTGCACAGCGTTTTCCAGTTTACCATTGAAAACAATGGTACTGTACAACGCAACTAAGTCTGCTGCGGATCCGCAGAGCCTGAAACGCTGCGGATCCGCAGCAGAATCCGCACCGTGTGCACATGGCCTTATAGTTTGATTGGAGTGTGCGCACAGTGTGATACAATTATCTTAGATGAGGAGAAGATGGAGAAAAATTTTCTCCATCTTCTCCATTCTGTGACTTTGTGGAAATCGGGCTGCACTCAGATGTCATCCGAGTGCAATCTGTTTTCCATGAACTCATTGACTTGCATGGCTGAGTGTGATATGAATATCGGATCAAACTTGGGCACGCTGCAATTTTTTCACTGTCACCGGCTCTGTCCGGGGAAGAAATTTTATATGTGCACAGTCCCATAGACTAACATTGGTCCGTTTGTTACCCGATGTTTTGTTGGTTGCACTCAAAGCGAAAATATTGTCATCTGCACCTGCCCTATTAGTCAGGATTAAAGCCCTGGCTGAATGTGGTATAAAGTACATTAAGGCCTCTTTCACACATCAGGTTTTCGCCGTCAGGCGTGATCCGGCGCTTTTGACAGAAACCGGATCCGGCGAAATGCAATGCCGGATCCGGTTTCCCCCCCATTGACTTGCATTTGCGCCGGATCGCGCCGGATGGCCATGCGTTTCATCCGGTTTTCGCCGGATCCGGCAATGTGTCGCGATCCGGCGTCTGGAAAAAACGGCTACTGTAACGTTTTTTGTCTCCGGCGAAAAAGCAGGACCCGCCGGATCCGGCGCGTCCGGCTTTTTCACACAATGAAAGCCTATGAGCGCCGCAATGCGCCTGATCCGGCGAAAGCCGGATCCGGTGGCAGGATCCGGTTTTTTTGGTCTGAGCATGCTCAGTAGCTCTGCCCACAAGACATATATAAAAGCAAGACAGTGGGACCCACAGCCACACCCAACATGCCACCCAAGAAAGCAACCAAGCGCAGCAGGAGAAGGCAGGAGACCACTGCAGCACCATCCGCACCACCACCACCCCAAATGGAGCAGCAAATAGAACATGCTGAGGAGGGGAGTCCAGCAGCAGATGAGAGACGGTAATTATCAAATCCCCCATTCCTCCAAACTAGGGCCATGGAATATCAAGATATTCATTGGCCCTTTGTTTCTCTTTATTCAACAGCCGCCCAAGAGATGCAGCAGCAGCAGCAGAAATGGCATCACTGGCAGCAGCAACAGCAGCAGCAATACCCACAGCCATGGAGTCTGGCCATCAACAGGACAGCACATCTTCTTCTGGGAGCCCTCCCTCGCATCGTCAGCGTTTGATGGTAAGTTTTTATTTCCAAAATCCATCATCTCTGTAATATATGTCTATTCATTGCCTTTTATTTCAAAACAGGAATCACAAGATGAAGAGGAGCTCCCAGAAGAAGAAGGAAGGGGTGGACAGACACCTGGAGTGGGCTCACAATTGGTAAGTTTTTTGCATCAAACGCAGAAACACAACATCACACTACACACAACACATAGAAAACAATGTTCTGCAGACCACACACAGCAAACAAATGCCTACATCCAAAGACATAACATTTTTTGTTTTCTTCTCTAGTCTTCCCAATCTGGTGCTCGGCCAAGAGGTCCTCGCAGTGCCTCCCAGGGTCGTCGGCGACAGCAACGCGGCGGTCACCAGCGTGTAAGTATAAATATTTTTGCTTTGTTTTTTTGCACTTTTTATTTCATTTCTTTTGTGGAGGCTAATTATGTTATTTTTGTCTTTTTCTTTAACAGCCTTCACAGCGTGCTCCCGACTCTGACGGTGAGGATGGAGGACTCGATGTGGACCACCTCATCGATCTCGTCAGAGAAAGGGAGCCGCTCTGGAATATGGCTGACCGCCGCCACGCTGACCTGATCGTTACCCGACGACTCTGGGAGGAAATCTGTTCGCTCCTTGTGGGCCGCTGGGAGGACCTCGATGTTCGGGCCCAGATTAAAGAGCGTAAGTATATACAGTACCGGTTGCTTGATGTAAACCAGTGTTTCCCGAACTCCAGTCCTCGTGGTCCCCACGGATCATGTGTTCAGGATTTCTATTTACTATGGAAATCCTGAAAACATGACCCCTGGGGACCATGAGGACTGGAGTTTGTGAAACACTGATGTTGTATACTAACCACTCCTTTCTCGTTTCAGGGAACAGAATTGTGAATCGGTGGCGGTCTGTGAGGGATCGTTTCAAGAAGGAGTTCAATAAAGAGATGCGGGCCCCGAGTGGATCTGGAGGACGCAGGAGCAAGTACAAGTACGCACAAGCCCTGTCGTTCCTCCGGGAAACAATGGTCACTAGAAGGTAAATATTACACACCACATGTGAAAAAAAATGTTAGATGTAACTTTTTTTTTTCAGCCAGGGCCATACCATGTCAGTATTTTAATTGTTTTTTTTTCTCTTTATTCCACAGCACGGTGAGCAGCACTCGGGAGCCTGCACGATTGGACCCTTCTTTGGCGATCCCTGAGGAGACCGGCACCGAGGGACACTTCGACCGCCCCGGTACATCTGCACCTTCCCAGCCTTCCCACACATTCGACCCATCTGTCCCATCCACCAGCACAGGAGCATCGTGGCCGCCTACATTACATGAAGCTGCTGGTGAGGAGATCGCTTTCCCTTTACCCCACCCTTCTGCCCCTGCCACCTCTAGTACACCTGCGGGTACTGGGCGACAGCGGCAGAGGGGTCAGGAAAAGAGTTATGCGCAAGAGTTCTTGCATCTGAATGCATCTTTCCAGAACTGTCTAAAAGTCTTGTCAGAGCAAATCTCCGCAGGCTTTCAGCAGATCAACTCCAGCATTCTGGAGGTGAAGACACTTCTGCAAACCATGCATTCAGAAGCAAGATCTTCGCCAAACCACACCTTTTTCAGGTCTGTTGTGGAGCGCATGGCAACACTATCTCCTACCCAGCAGATGCATGTAATGCATTCGTGCCACGGTGCTCTACAGCAGGTTACCTCCCAACCTCCACCTCCCACCACTGTAGTTCCTCCACCTGCACCCCCTCCAGCCACTTTCCATCCTCCCCCTCCTATTACATCTGCACCCCCTCCAGCCACTTTCCATCCTCCCCCTCCTATTACATCTGCACCCCCTCCAGCCACTTTCCATCCTCCCCCTCCTATTACATACCAGCAACCTCACCAGTACCAGCAACCTCCCCAGTACCAGACATCTCCCCACTTCCAGCAACCTGCCCCGTACCAAACTCCTTCCCCATACCAAACTCCTTCCCCGTACCAAACTCCTTCCCCATACAACTTTCCATCAACATCATCTGCTCCTACAGTCCCTGCCCAACCCTCCACTCCACCGCCCACCACCTCTTCTGCCTCCCACATGTCCACCCATTCTGTAGCTTTTTCCACACCTTCACCTCTAACTGTTCCTTCCCCACCACGATCCCAGTCCTCTCTCCACACACCCAGTGTCGAAGTGTCCCGCAGCCCCTCCAGCAGTATTTCCACCCCACACTACACAGATTTGTAATGTGTGTTTTTTAATAAAAATGCCCATTGGGTTTAAAACCTTTATTAAAAAAGTTTTTTGCACTTTAAAAACATTTTACAAAAAAAAAAAAAATTTTAAATAAAAGTTAAATTATCGTTTCACAATGGTTGTCTGTCATTTCTTTCTGCGGCGAAATATGTTTAAAAAAAAGGTTAAATACAGGGTATTTCAAAGGTAAAAAGGTATTCAAAACCAGGTATATAACTGTGGGTAAATTTTAGCTTTTTGCCACAGTTGTGTTCCTGGTTGTGTTTGAAGCAAAGTATTTCACCTAAAAAGTTGTGTTTATTGTTGGTGATTTCCTAACAATGTACACAACTTTTGTTAAAAGGTGAAATACTTTGCATAAAACACAACCAGGTACACACCTGTGGCCTAAAGCTAAAAATAGTAAGACCATGACAAGATAGCCAACTTTGGTTGGCAAAGGTATATACTGTTGGTCCAGAAGGTACACAAGTTTGGTTAGGGCACAAATCTTTCACACTCTGTCATCCTGCCAGTGTACTCTGCCTTGAGGTGACATAAAGTATAGTGCAAAATTGTCCCTCATTACTGAAACCGTCACAGAACTTCTAGTGGAAATATTTCCAATGACAACATCCATCTTCGCCAGTAACTTGCTCTTCTCTCCAACCTGCACTTTCTTCTCTACAACCTGTCAAAGAAGGGCTGTAGGAACATGCTATATATAGTTTTCCAGTAGCCAATCCCGTTCGGAAGGCCACAAGGGTCAATTTTAAAAACCGGATCCGGCGTAATCCGTGGAAAAACGGATAGAAAAACGGATGAACCGGATGAGACGGATCCGGTTTTGTCTGTCAAGAACAAGACGGATCCGGCAGAAAACCGGATCCGGCACATCAGGTTTTACAAAACATTTGCCGGATCCGGCATTCCGGCACGACGCCGGATCGCGCCTGACGCCGAAAACCTGATGTGTGAAAGTAGCCTAAGGCTGAACATGGTGACCTTGGCAGCGACACAGGTGGTTAAAGACGACTGTATACCAGTGCTACACATCAGCAAGCAACTGTGAAACAGTCAGAACCAGCTGGAGATTTGTGATTTGCTTGTGATGAAGGTGATGTGCGTTTTGTGATGAAACCCAATTCACCTGCATCATGCTGTGATGTAGAATCAGCACGCAGAGTCCTTTGGTCACAACCACCTGTGTCGCAGCCAGAGTTGCCATGTATCGCTATCCTTTTTGTAGTAAGAGCAGCTATGGCGGGCCCGTTTGTTTTTACAAGTTGCATATCACTCATAATTTACACTAAAGCTGCACGTTCCCCCAATTTTCCATATGTGTATTATTCAGAACATAAGAACGGCAGCATTTAGATTTGTCTTTTTGAGCCAAATCTCTATTATAATCAGATGTTTCATAGAAAATGTAGTTGATGGCCCATTGGCTTGAATAATTTAGTTCATCTCTAATTCTGTGAGTCCCTGTCAGAAATCTTTCAGCTTGCTAATTCCAGATCAGCAGCATTACCATACATCATCATTGAACTCATTCCAGTGCCCTAAACAATGGGTTCTACAATGATTTAAAGCAGCGGGGAGAAAAATGATTACAATGATTGTATGCATATCTTTAATCAAGCATGATAAGCAGAGAAAGGCTACTGAAAAAAAATACAAGATGGAGAGACAGTTGTGATGAATTGTATTTATCTTAGCAATGACAGATGTCAGGTGGAAAAAAAACGTAAAAGTTTGTGATCAGAATTCAAGTAATGCAATTTCTAAACCTGAGATTATATGTAAATCTGTATATATAATATTATCTATCTGTCTATTATAAATCTATAATCCATCTACCTATATATCTATCTAACTATATATCTCACATCTATGTATCTATCTATCCATCTATCTACCTATCCCATATCTATCTATCTATCTATGTATCTATCTATCTATCTATCTATCCATGTATCTATCCCATATCTATCTATCTATCTATCTATCTATCTATCTATCTATCTATCTATCTATCTATCTTCTCCAACCCAGTTACCTTATTCAGATACCCACATTGATCAGCAAAATGTTAATATCAATATGTACAGTCGTGGCCAAAAGTTTCTAGATTGACACAAATTTTGCATTTCACAAAGTTTTTAGATTTTTCAGAAAGACATTTCTGTTGTTGCAAAAGAACATTTCTAGACATTTCACAAGATTTTAAACATTTATTGACACATACATCAACTTTATGGTAAGACGTCATATTTACAGTCATGACTAGAGTTGAGCGATACCGTCCGATACTTCAAAGTATCGGATCGGAATGGATCGGCCGATCTTTAAAAAAAGTATCGGTATCGCCGATTCCGATACCGGAAGTCCCATTCAAGTCTATGGGACTTCCGGTATCGGAATAAGAAAAACCCTGTTTTTGCCTTGTACAGCCTCTCTGGGGTCTGTACGGGCCTTTCGGGGGGCTGTGCCGGCCTGCCAGGGGGTCTGTGCAGGCTCCGGTGGTCTGTGCCGGCCTGCCGGTGGTCTGTGCAGGCTCCGGTGGGCTGTGCCGGCCTGCCGGGGGGCTGTGCCGGCCTGCCGGGGGGCTGTGCAGGCTCCGGGGGGCTGTGCCGGCCTGCCGGGGGGCTGTGCCGGCCTGCCGGTGGTCTGTGCAGGCTCCGGGGGGCTGTGCCGGCCTGCCGGGGGGCTGTGCCGGCCTGCCGGTGGTCTGTGCAGGCTTCGGGGGTCTGTGCAGGCATCGTCCGATGGGACTACAAGTCCCATCGGGCGATGCCTGCTACCATGACAGTGATTGACACATTAGCCAATGATGGGACAGTAGTAGTCCCATCATCCGGCTAATGTGTTGAATGTAAAAAAAAAAAAAAAAAAAAAAAAAATTACATGCTACATACATGCTACATACATACAACATGCATACTACATACATGCTACATTCATACTACATACTACATACATGCTACATTCATACTACATAAATACTACATGCAACATACATACTACATATATACTACATACATACTACATGCATGCTACATACATACTGCATGCTACATACATACTACATGCTACATACATACCACATATATACTACATACATACTACATGCATGCTACATACATACTACATGCATGCTACATGCATGCTACATACTACATACATAACACATATATACTACATGCATGCTACATACATACTACATGCTACATACATACCACATACATACTACATGCATGCTACATACATACTACATGCATGCTACATACATACTACATGCTACATACTACATATATACTACATGCATGCTACATACATACTACATGCTACATACATACTACATATATACTACATGCATGCTACATACATACTACATGCTACATACATACTACATATATACTACATGCATGCTACATACATACTACATGCTACATACATACTACATATATACTACATGCATGCTACATACATGCTACATGCTACATACATACTACATATATACTACATGCATGCTACATACATACTACATGCTACATACATACTACATATATACTACATGCATGCTACATACATACTACATGCTACATACATACTACATATATACTACATGCATGCTACATACATACTACATGCTACATACATACTACATATATACTACATGCATGCTACATACTACATGCTACATACATACCACATATATACTACATGCATGCTAGATACATACTACATACATACTACATGCATGCTACATACATACTACATGCTACATACATACCACATACATACTACATATATACTACATGCATGCTACATACATACTGCATGCTACATGCATGCTACATACATACTACATACATACTACATGCTACATACATACCACATATATACTACATACATACAATACATTCATACAATACATACATAGACATACAGTACATATAACATAGAGTAACATACTTACCAATACTTGTCACATTGTTCCCCGAAGCCATTGTCTTTTCCGGAATAAATATTAACATAACAAACCACAAAAATACTCACCCACGATCCGAAGCAGTCCACGAGTGTGTCCCACGACGATCTTGGGTAGAGAACGGCAGCATCAGATGATGCTGCCGTTCTCTACGGGCTGCAGGAATCCAATGACGGAAGGTAGGTATCCTTCCGCACTGTATTCCTCCGCCACTTAAAAAAAAAAAAAGTCCCTAGTCTCACTTTATGCCATTGCAGCAATGGCATAAAGTGAGACTAGGGACTTTTTTTTTTTTTAAGTGGCGGAGGAATACAGTGCGGAAGGATACCTACCTTCCGTCATTGGATTCCTACAGCCCGTAGAGAACGGCAGCATCAGCTGATGCTGCAGTTCTCTACCCAAGATCGTCGTGGGACACACTCGTGGACTGCTTCGGATCGTGGGTGAGTATTTTTGTGGTTTGTTATGTTAATATTTATTCCGGAAAAGACAATGGCTTTGGGGAACAATGTGACAAGTATTGGTAAGTATGTTACTCTATGTTATATGTACTGTATGTCTATGTATGTATTGTATGAATGTATTGTATGTATGTAGTATATATGTGGTATGTATGTAGCATGTAGTATGTATGTAGTATGTATGTAGCATGCATGTAGCATGCAGTATGTATGTAGCATGCATGTAGTATATATGTAGTATGTATGTAGCATGTAGCATGTATGTAGTATGTATGTAGTATGTATGTAGCATGTAGCATGTATGTAGTACATATGTGGTATGTATGTAGCATGTAGTATGTATGTAGTATGTAGCATGCATGTAGTATATATGTAGTATGTATGTAGCATGCATGTAGTATATATGTAGTATGTATGTAGCATGTAGCATGTATGTAGTATATATGTAGTATGTATGTAGCATGTAGTATGTATGTAGCATGTATGTAGTATGTATGTAGCATGCATGTAGCATGCATGTAGTATGTATGTAGTATGTATGTAGTATGTATGTAGCATGCAGTATGTAGCATGTATGTAGCATGTATGTACAGTCATATGTAAAAGTTTGGGCACCCCTATTAATGTTAACCTTTTTTCTTTATAACAATTTTGGTTTTTGCAACAGGTATTTCAGTTTCATATATCTAATAACTGATGGACTCAGTTATATTTCTGGATTCAAATGAGGTTTATTGTACTAACAGAAAATGTGCAATCTGAATTTAAACAAAATTTGACCGGTGCAAAAGTATGGGCACCCTTATCATTTTCTTGATTTGAACACTCCTAACTACTTTTTACTGACTTCCTGAAGCACTAAATTGGTTTTGTAACCTCATTGAGCTTTGAACTTCATAGCCAGGTGTATCAAATCATGAGAAAAGGTATTTAAAGTGGCCACTTTCAAGTAGTTCTCCTATTTGATTCTCCTATGAAGAGTGGCATCATGGGCTCCTCAAAACAACTTTCAAATGATCTGAAAACAAAGATTATTCAACATAGCTTTTCAGGGGAAGGATACAAAAGTTGTCTCAGAGATTTAACCAGTCAGTTTCCACTGTGAGGAACATAGTAAGGAAATGGAAGAACACAGGTACAGTTCTTGTTAAGCCCAGAAGTGGCAGGCCAAGAAAAATATCAGAAAGGCAGAGAAGAAGAATGGTGAGAACAGTCAAGGACAATCCACAGACCACCTCCAAAGACCGGCAGCATCATCTTGCTGCAGATGGTGTCACTGTGCATCGGTCAACAATACAGCGCATGCATAACGCCTTTTTGTATGACCAAACAACTCAATCTTTGTTTCATCAGTTCACAGGACCTTCTTCCAAAATGTAACTGGCTTGTCCAAATGTGCTTTTGCATACCTCAGGCGACTCTGTTTGTGGCGTGCTTGCAGAAACGGCTTCTTTCGCATCACTCTCCCATACAGCTTCTCCTTGTGCAAAGTGCGCTGTATTGTAGACCAATGCACAGTGACACCATCTGCAGCAAGATGATGCTGCAGGTCTTTAGAGGTGGTCTGTGGATTGTCCTTGACTGTTCTCACCATTCTTCTTCTCTGCCTTTCTGATATTTTTCTTGGCCTGCCACTTCTGGGCTTAACAAGAACTGTACCTGTGTTCTTCCATTTCCTTACTATGTTCCTCACAGTGGAAACTGACTGGTTAAATCTCTGAGACAACTTTTTGTATCCTTCCCCTGAAAAGCTATGTTGAATAATCTTTGTTTTCAGATCATTTGAGAGTTGTTTTGAGGAGCCCATGATGCCACTCTTCATAGGAAAATCAAATAGGAGAACTACTTGCAAGTGGCCACTTTAAATACCTTTTCTCATGATTTGATACACCTGGCTATGAAGTTCAAAGCTCAATGAGGTTACAAAACCAATTTAGTGCTTCAGGAAGTCAGTAAAAAGTAGTTAGGAGTGTTCAAATCAAGAAAATGATAAGGGTGCCCATACTTTTGCACCGGTCAAATTTTGTTTAATTGCAGATTGCACATTTTCTGTTAGTACAATAAACCTCATTTGAATCTAGAAATATAACTGAGTCCATCAGTTATTAGATATATGAAACTGAAATACCTGTTGCAAAAACCAAAATTGTTATAAAGAAAAAAGGTTAACATTAATAGGGGTGCCCAAACTTTTACATATGACTGTAGTATGTATGTAGTATATATGTAGTATGTATGTAGTATGTATGTAGCATGTAGCATGTATGTAGCATGTAGTATGTATGTAGCATGCATGTAGTATATATGTAGTATGTATGTAGCATGTAGTATGTATGTAGCATGCATGTAGTATGTATGTAGTATGTATGTAGTATTTTTTTTTTTTTTTTTAACATTTAACACATTAGCCGGATGATGGGACTACTACTGTCCCATCATTGGCTAATGTGTCAATCACTGTCATGGTAGCAGGCATCGCCAGATGGGACTTGTAGTCCCATCGGACGATGCTTGCACAGACCCCCGGACATCAGCACAGCCCCCCGGCAGGCCGGCACAGCCCCCCGGCAGGCCGGTACAGACCCCCACAGGGTGCACAGACCACCGGCAGGCCGGCACAGCCCCCCGGCAGGCCGGTACAGACCCCCACAGGGTGCACAGACCACCGGCAGGCCGGCACAGCCCCCCGGCAGGCCGGTACAGACCCCCACAGGGTGCACAGACCACCGGCAGGCCGGCACAGCCCCCCGGCAGGCCGGTACAGACCCCGGGCAGTCCACACAGCCCCCGGCAGGCCGGCAGAGACCCCCGGAAGGCCCGAAATGACGGCGCATCATGATGCGCACACACCGCGCATCATGATGACGTCAGGCTGTCAATCAACTTTGAACTTCCGATTCCGATGCCGAATTCCGATATTGAAAAAATATCGGAAGTCGGTATCGGAATTCCGATACAGCAAGTATCGGCCGATACCCGATACTTGCGGTATCGGAATGCTCAACACTAGTCATGACTAGTGTTGAGCATTCCGATACCGCAAGTATCGGGTATCGGCCGATACTTGCTGTATCGGAATTCCGATACCGACTTCCGATATTTTTTCAATATCGGAATTCGGCATCGGAATCGGAAGTTCAAAGTTGATTGACAGCCTGACGTCATCATGATGCGCGGTGTGTGCGCATCATGATGCGCCGTCATTTCGGGCCTTCCGGGGGTCTCTGCCGGCCTGCCGGGGGCTGTGTGGACTGCCCGGGGTCTGTACCGGCCTGCCGGGGGGCTGTGCCGGCCTGCCGGTGGTCTGTGAATCCTGTGGGGGTCTGTACCGGCCTGCCGGGGGGCTGTGCCGGCCTGCCGGTGGTCTGTGCACCCTGTGGGGGTCTGTACCGGCCTGCCGGGGGGCTGTGCCGGCCTGCCGGTGGTCTGTGCACCCTGTGGGGGTCTGTACCGGCCTGCCGGGGGGCTGTGCCGGCCTGCCGGGGGGCTGTGCTGATGTCCGGGGGTCTGTGCAATCATCGTCCGATGGGACTACAAGTCCCATCTGGCGATGCCTGCTACCATGACAGTGATTGACACATTAGCCAATGATGGGACAGTAGTAGTCCCATCATCCGGCTAATGTGTTAAATGTTAAAAAAAAAAAAAAAAATACTACATACATACTACATACATACTACATGCATGCTACATACATACTACATGCTACATACTTACTACATATATACTACATGCATGCTACATACATACTACATGCTACATACATACTACATATATACTACATGCATGCTACATACATACTACATGCTACATACATACTACATGCTACATACATACTACATACATACTACATATATACTACATACATACTACATACATGCTACATACATGCTACATACTGCATGCTACATACATACTACATACATACTACATACATACTACATGCATGCTACATGCATGCTACATACATACTACATACATGCTACATACATACTACATGCTACATACATACTACATATATACTACATACATGCTACATGCTACATACAAACTACATATATACTACATGCATGCTACATACATACTACATATATACTACATGCATGCTACATACTACATACATACTACATGCTACATACATACCACATATATACTACATACATGCTACATGCTACATACATACTACATACATACTACATACATGCTACATACATACCACATATATACTACATGCATGCTACATACAGTACATACTACATATATACTACATGCATGCTACATACATACTGCATGCTACATGCATGCTACATACATACTACATACATACTACATGCTACATACATACCACATATATACTACATACATACAATACATTCATACAATACATACATAGACATACACTACATATAACATAGAGTAACATACTTACCAATACTTGTCACATTGTTCCCCGAAGCCATTGTCTTTTCCGGAATAAATATTAACATAACAAACCACAAAAATACTCACCCACGATCCGAAGCAGTCCACGAGTGTGTCCCACGACGATCTTGGGTAGAGAACGGCAGCATCAGATGATGCTGCCGTTCTCTACGGGCTGCAGGAATCCAATGACGGAAGGTAGGTATCCTTCCGCACTGTATTCCTCCACCACTTAAAAAAAAAAAAAGTCCCTAGTCTCACTTTATGCCATTGCTGCGTGGGAAATTCCCACACAGCAATGGCATAAAGTGAGACTAGGGACTTTTTTTTTTTTTAAGTGGCGGAGGAATACAGTGCGGAAGGATACCTACCTTCCGTCATTGGATTCCTACAGCCCGTAGAGAACGGCAGCATCAGCTGATGCTGCAGTTCTCTACCCAAGATCGTCGTGGGACACACTCGTGGACTGCTTCGGATCGTGGGTGAGTATTTTTGTGGTTTGTTATGTTAATATTTATTCCGGAAAAGACAATGGCTTCGGGGAACAATGTGACAAGTATTGGTAAGTATGTTACTCTATGTTATATGTACTGTATGTCTATGTATGTATTGTATGAATGTATTGTATGTATGTAGTATATATGTGGTATGTATGTAGCATGTAGTATGTATGTAGTATGTATGTAGCATGCATGTAGCATGCAGTATGTATGTAGCATGCATGTAGTATATATGTAGTATGTATGTGGTATGTATGTAGCATGTAGTATGTATGTAGCATGCATGTAGTATGTATGTAGTATGTATGTAGCATGCATGTAGTATATATGTAGTATGTATGTAGCATGTAGTATGTAGCATGCATGTAGTATATATGTAGTATGTATGTAGCATGTAGTATGTATGTAGCATGCATGTAGTATATATGTAGTATGTATGTAGCATGTAGTATGTATGTAGCATGCATGTAGTATATATGTAGTATGTATGTAGCATGTAGTATGTATGTAGCATGCATGTAGTATATATGTAGTATGTATGTAGCATGTAGTATGTATGTAGCATGCATGTAGTATATATGTAGTATGTATGTAGCATGTAGTATGTATGTAGCATGCATGTAGTATATATGTAGTATGTATGTAGCATGTAGTATGTATGTAGCATGCATGTAGTATATATGTAGTATGTATGTAGCATGTAGTATGTATGTAGCATGCATGTAGTATATATGTAGTATGTATGTAGCATGTAGTATGTATGTAGCATGCATGTAGTATATATGTAGTATGTATCATGTAGTATGTATGTAGCATGCATGTAGTATGTATGTAGCATGCATGTAGTATGTATGTGGTATGTATGTAGCATGTAGTATGTATGTAGCATGCATGTAGTATATATGTGTTATGTATGTAGCATGTAGCATGCATGTAGCATGCATGTAGTATGTATGTAGTATGTATGTAGTATGTATGTGGTATGTATGTAGCATGCATGTAGTATGTATGTAGTATATATGTGGTATGTATGTAGCATGTAGTATGTATGTAGCATGCAGTATGTATGTAGCATGCATGTAGTATGTATGTAGTATATATGTAGTATGTATGTTGCATGTAGTATTTATGTAGTATGAATGTAGCATGTATGTAGTATGTAGTATGAATGTAGCATGTATGTAGTATGCATGTTGTATGTATGTAGCATGCATGTAGCATGTAATTTTTTTTTTTTTTTTTTACATTCAACACATTAGCCGGATGATGGGACTACTACTGTCCCATCATTGGCTAATGTGTCAATCACTGTCATGGTAGCAGGCATCGCCCGATGGGACTTGTAGTCCCATCGGACGATGCCTGCACAGACCCCTGAAGCCTGCACAGACCACCGGCAGGCCGGCACAGCCCCCTGGCAGGTCGGCACAGCCCCCCGGAGCCTGCACAGACCACCGGCAGGCCGGCACAGCCCCCCGGCAGGCCGGCACAGCCCCCCGGAGCCTGCACAGCCCCCCGGAGCCTGCACAGCCCCCCGGCAGGCCGGCACAGCCCCCCGGCAGGCCGGCACAGCCCACCGGAGCCTGCACAGACCACCGGCAGGCCGGCACAGACCACCGGAGCCTGCACAGACCCCCTGGCAGGCTGGCACAGCCCCCCGAAAGGCCCGTACAGACCCCAGAGAGGCTGTACAAGGCAAAAACAGGGTTTTTCTTATTCCGATACCGGAAGTCCCATAGACTTGAATGGGACTTCCGGTATCGGAATCGGCGATACCGATACTTTTTTTAAAGATCGGCCGATCCATTCCGATCCGATACTTTGAAGTATCGGACGGTATCGCTCAACTCTAGTCATGACCTTTTTTTTAAAGACTGCAATTCGCCCCAACATGTTGGATACCAGTTTCTAGGAGAAATCCTGACTGATGACAACCATTTCTCGCTTAATCAGTGCTTGGAATTTACCATAGTTTCTGTGCCATTGTTTGTCCACTCGCATTTTGAGGATTTACTTCAGTTTCTCATTGGGAATGAAATCTGGGGAGTCTCCTGACCATAGACCCAAAATGTCACTGTGTTCTTCACCGAGCCATTTATTTGTCACTTTTGCCTTGTGACGTGGTGCTCCATCATGCTGGAAAAAGCATTGTTCATCAGCAAATTGCTCCTGGATCGTTAGAAAAAGATACTCTTTGGAGGAGGTTTAGATAATATACTTTATTTAGAGCATTGTTCCTAGGCAAAATTGTGAGTGAGGACAGTCCCTTGGACGAAAAGCAACCTCACACATCAATGATCTCAGGATGCTTTACTGTTGGCATGACACAGGACTCGTGGAAGCGCTGACATGTTCTTCTGTAAGGGGGTGACAGAGGCCGCCATATGCCTCTCCTGCTCTAAACAATGTTAGCATCAAATATAGCTTTGAGCAGGGGGTTGGACCAGATGGCCCAGGAGGTCCCTTCCAACTCTACGATTCTATGATTCTATATGATTCTATGATTCTATGTGCTGTTCCATAGAGTTTTATGGACATTATTGTATTTGCTTAATGTTATTATAATGTGTATGTGCTTTACATCTACTTTGTGCAAGATTAGGGAAAGATATAGAAGATAGAATAGGACAATATTGGGAATAGATTAGTGGGTAACACTATAGAGGTAGGAAATGAGAGTGCCAGAAAAAGCCTAGTTAGAATAAGGGGCTTTCCAGGTTGGAGCTAGAGATGGGTGTAATGCAGAGCAGTAAGTGGTGAGACTTCCTGATTAGGGCAGGACAAGCCATGTAGCAACGAGAGATGAAAGACTGAGAGCCCTGGGGCTGGAGATTGCTGAGGAAATGTGGGACCCCCGGCTAAGCAGCGTGCGAGCGGTCACCATTTTATTGAAGTAACCATTCCAAAGAGGATCCGGGGCCTACGGTCGGGACTAGGCAGAGCTGAGCGTGCCTTTTACTTTTTCCAAGGGAAACTGGACAGGTGGAATAGGAGGAAGATGGTGGAACTCTGGGCACGGAAGCTGCTGAAGTGAAAGGAGCGTCTGCAGGACTGGAGTTGTCAGAAGAGGCAGGGAGAGCTCACGTAACACAAATGGATGTGAATTGTGCTACATCTGTTTCCAAGTAATGTTGAACTGTTGCAAATGAACACAGAGTTTGGCATTGTGTGTGTGAACCCTGACTCCAGAACCGGGAATACGGAATCAGACGGAATTCCAGAGCCTAATGTGAGTGTCCTACTTCGCACATATTACTCGCAGCAGATGGGACATTATGTTTCCTGTGCGGGAACACAGCAGCCCCTCGTCACAACTACCACCCTGGCCACCTCACACTTCTTTGAACAATCCTTCTAGATGTTACAATCAGTTTGAAGGGGGCTTCGTCAGGGAAAAAAACTTTGCAGGAAATACAAGGATTGGACTACAAAGGACTGGGGTAAAGTTATTTTCTCTCAAGAAGTCCCATTCAGATTGTTTGAGACATCTAGAAAAATGATTGTCAGGAGAAGAAAAGGTGAGAATATCAAGAGTCCTGAAAACGAACACTGCTGGAGCAGAAACGTGATATGCTTTGGGCATGGAATAAAGCCTCTTTTTTTTTGCGCTATCAAGATGAAGTTCTGCTTGTTTTCATTTTTTTTTCCTATTGAGTGATCCAATGCACAGCTTGCACCCATATCTGGAGGATTTAGTGCTGCTTTCTTTTTCTTTTTTAAAAAAGAAAAAAAAACAAACCCCTATCTACTGTATCTGTCTATGAGATAGAAATAGTTGAAAAAAAATGAAACGTTTTGAAGAATAATCACGGGTTAATCATGCACAATTTATAAATGCATTGGCCAGCATAGCGCATCTTGTTTGGAAAGTCAGTGTGACAAGCCCTGGTCTTCGAGCCCATAGACATGCACAGGAGTATTACTAAGTAAATAGCAGTGTAAATTGCAGTGTTCCCAAATGTATACGCAATATGTTTCTCTATATTATATATTGGAGACAAACACCGGAGCATTGTTAATTGATTAGAGTCATATCATATTAAATATGTTAACATTAATTTATTTACATTCAGTATTTTTTTCCATACCATGGTCATCATTTCACACTGGCTACTGGAGCTTCTCTAGACTCTTATATCAGGATATTCACATACAGTTGTGGCCAAAAGTATTGACACCCCTGCAATTCAGTCAGATAATACTCAGTTTCTTCCTGAAAATGATTGCAATCACAAATTCTTTGGTATTATTATCTTCATTTAATTTGTCTTAAATGAAAAAACACAAAAGAGAATGAAGCAAAAAGCAAAACATTGATCATTTCACACAAAACTCCAAAAATGGGCCATACAAAAGTATTGGCACCCTCAGCCTAATACTTGGTTGCACAACCTTTAGCCAAAATAACTGCGACCAACCGCTTCCGGTAACCATCAATGAGTTTCTTACAATGCTCTGCTGGAATTTTAGACCATTCTTCTTTGGCAAACTGCTCCAGGTCCCTGATATTAGAAGGGTGCCTTCTCCAAACTGCCATTTTTAGATATCTCTTCACAGGTGTTCTATGGGATTCAGGTCTGGACTCATTACTGGCCACCTTAGAAGTCTCCAGTGCTTTCTCTCAAACCATTTTATAGTGCTTTATGAAGTGTGTTTTGGGTAATTGTCCTGCTGGAAGACCCATGACCTCTGAGGGAGACCCAGCTTTCTCACACTGGGCCCTACATTATGCTGCAAAATTTCTTGGTAGTCTTCTGACTTCATAATGCCATGCACACGGTCAAGCAGTCCAGTGCCAGAGGCAGCAAAGCAACCCCAAAACATCAGGGAACCTCCGCCATGTTTGACTGTAGGGACCGTGTTCTTTTCTTTGAATGCCTCTTTTTTTCTCCTGTAAACTCTATGTTGATGCCTTTGCCCAAAAAGCTCTACTTTTGTCTCATCTGACCAGAGAACATTCTTCCAAAACGTTTTAGGCTTTTTCAGGTAAGTTTTGGCAAATTCCAGCCTGGCTTTTTTATGTCTCGGGGTAAGAAGTGGGGTCTTCCTGGGTCTCCTACCATACAGTCCCTTTTCATTCAGACACCGACGGATAGTACGGGTTGACACTGTTGTACCCTCGGACTACAGGGCAGCTTGAACTTGCTTGGATGTTAGTCGAGGTTCTTTATCCAACATCCGCACAATATTGCGCTGAAATCTCTTGTCAATTTTTCTTTTCCGTCCACATCTAGGGAGGTTAGCCACAGTGCCATGGGCTTTAAACTTCTTGATGACACTGCGCACGGTAGACACAGGAACATTCATGTCTTTGGAGATGGACTTGTAGCCTTGAGATTGCTCATGCTTCCTCACAATTTGGTTTCTCAAGTCCTCCGACAGTTCTTTGGTCTTCTTTCTTTTCTCCATGCTCAATGTGGTACACACAAGGACACAGGACAGAGGTTGAGTCAACTTTAATCCATGTCAACTGGCTGCAAGTGTGATTTATTTATTGCCAACACCTGTTAGGTGCCACAGGTACGTTACAGGTGCTGTTAATTACACAAATTAGAGAAGCATCACATGATTTTTCGAACAGTGCCAATACTTTTGTCCACCCTCTTTTTTATTTTTGGTGTGGAATTATATCCAATTTGGCTTTAGGACAATTTTGTGTTTTTTCATTTAAGACAAATTAAATGAAGATAATAATACCAAAGAATTTGTGTTTGCAATCATTTTCAGGAAGAAACTGAGTATTATCTGACAGAATTGCAGGGGTGTCAATACTTTTGGACACAACTGTATATATTAGCAGCAATAGACTGACCCTATATTTTGTATTGAAGCATCTAATGAGCCTGTGCGAAGGTCATTGTGAAGGGATGGAGAGCCGGGTCAGCTGTGAATTCACTTATTGTGATTGGTGGATCCTGAGATATCGACTGTATACAGTATCTGCCATTATAATGCTGCCTCCAGTGATAATGAGATCGCTGTCGTTTTTAGTATGAATCTGAAATTACCTTAGTAGCCAAGGTGAAAATTGCAAGATTTCTAATTTCATTTTTTATTTCTGTGTTTATTGACTTTACATGAAAAAAAGCATTCAAGACATAACCTGATTAAAAAATAGGTTAGTTTATCAAGAAATATTTCCGGTAAAAACCTTTGATTTGAAGACCTGCATTAGCTGTTCCTGAGAGTAATATACATCTACCTATCTATCTACAGTGGGGAAAATAATTATTTGATACACTGCCGCCGATTTTGCCAGTTTTCGCACCTACAAAGAATGGAGAGAGCTGTAATTTTTATTGTAGGTACACTACACCTGTGAGAGACAGAATCTAAAAATAAAAAGCCAGAAAATAACATTGTATGATTTTTACATAATTAATTTACATTTTATTACATGAAATAAGTATTTGATATAATAGAAAAACAGAACTTAATATTTGGTACAGAAACCTTTGTTTGCAATTACAGAAGTGAGAAGTTTCCTGTAGTTCTTAACCAAGTTTGCACACACTGCAGCAGGGATTTTGGCTCATTCTTCCATTCAGATCTTCTCCAGATCTTTCAGGTTTCCGGTCATTTAGTTTCAGCTTCCTCCAAAGATTTTCTATTGGGTTCAGGTCTGGAGACTGGGTAGGCCACTCCAGTACCTTCTTACTCAGCCACTCCTTAGTTGCCCTGGCTGTGTGTTTCGGGTCATTGTCATGTTGGAAGACCCAGCCTTAAATGCTCTTACTGCTCTGCTCCGTTTTGATCTCATATGATCAGATGACCTTCTCGCATGCCTCCCCTGGATCATCCAGAAGGTGGGAGAACGTGCAAAATCGGCAGTGTGTCAAATACTAATTTTCCTACAAACTATCTTATCTATGTGACACATTTATTTAATTAGTTATAGCCAGGCTGGCTATTCTTATGCAGCTTGTGTATTGATAGTTATTTTATTTCTTTATGTGTTTGCTGACTTTGTGTTGACTCACCTTTTGATGATGTGCATTGTGGGTCATGTCATCACTAAGTTTTGGGTGCTCACGATTCGCTGACAGTACTTTTAATTTTTGCAACTTGTAGGTGAAAAGCTTACCAAGTTTCCCCTGTCTGTGTCATACAGTATGTGTACATTTCAATTTGTCTATTTTTGCTTCTGTCTCGAAACAGCCAGATAGGCTGCCCCAATCAACCCTCGCTGAGAGCGCAGCAGAGTTTGATCTAGGTCGATATACTGCACCTTTGTCAGAGCAAGCTGCGGGAAGAGAATGGAACAAACAGTCTCCTAATTAAGGAGATTTACAGGCTGATAAGAAAGCTACAGTCTGAACCATCAGATTTCCACAAAAGTCTGTAAAGTTATCAGCTCTGTGACACATTGCTGAATAATGTAAAGTTCCTATAAACTCAACTAACGACTCTCTAGAACAAACTTTCTGAAAGTATTGCACTATAAGTAGTCCAAACATGCATTACGTCTTTAAAAAAAAGGAGCAAAGCTAAACTTAATTTAATATACATTTCTATTTAATATTTTACTACTTATTTTATTTACTTATTTTAAAATCTACTGTATATGCAAAGTAGCTTCTGTGGTGCTATTTGATTATCTGAGGAGTTCCGAGTAGGACGACTCCATTATTTGGGTCGATCTTTAAAAGGGAAGAAAAAGTTATTAAGTAATTAATTTTAGTGCGCATGAGCTGGCTCTCTTTGCCCTTTCCCTGCGCATACGCATTACAGTACTTTGGTCTACTTTCGGCAGGGCAGAGAGAAGTGCGTCTGCGTAGGAGCACAATGCCAAGGACAGTGTGTGAATGAGGTAGAACGTGTCATCCACAAGAAGCAAGAAGAGAGGAAGCGCTGAATAAAGACCAATGATGCCCATCGGACCGGACCGTCCCATTGGCGAGTATAATAAAAGCTATTTTTGCTTTATGGAGGCTGCATTCTGGAATACTGTATATGAGGGCTCACAGGTGCTGGCCTTCTTTATATGGGGAAAAACCTATTGACAGGTTCCCTTTAAACTACAAACATTGGTGTACATACAGAATGTGAGGGACCTTTCGCGGCAAAGTTTGCTTTGCGGCCCCAAATCACCCAGTTATGGTACCCCTGAGTTTATGTAGGTGTTATAGGGGGTTGCTAACTACCCTTATTCAGGCCACAAGTAGTTTGATGGTATGGGTGCCTTGAAAATACCTGATGAATCAAGGAGGCTAGAGTCTGATGTAAAAAGATAAAAACGTCTTTACCGGAATTCCTTAAAGCGAACTAGTCACCTGTTTTGGCCGTTATAAGATGTGGCCACTGCATTTCAGGGCTTATCTACAGCATTCTATAATGCTGTAAATAAGCCCCCGGTCCGACCTGAAAGATAAGAAAAATAAGTTTTATTATACTCACCCGGGTGATGGTCCGGTCCGATGGGTGTCGCAGGTCCGGGCCCTGTTCCTCCCATGTTCTTGCGACGACGTCCTCCTGATTGCTTCATCGCTTCTCGGCATTGCGTTCCTGCGCAGGAGTACTTATCAGCCCTGTTGAGGGCAGAGCAAAGTACTGCAGTGCGCAGGCGCCAGGAAAGGTCAGCGAGACCCAGTGCCTGCGCACTGCAGTACTTTGCTCTTCCCTGAACAGGGCAGATAAGTACGTCTGCGCAGAAGTGCGATTCTGGTAGCGATGAAGCAAGCAGGAAGGCGGTGTCGCAAGAAGATAGGAGGCGCCGGACCCGGACCTGCGACACCCATTGGACCGGACCGCAATGGACCGCCCCCCCCCCGGGGTGAGTATAATAAAACTTATTTTTCTTATCTTTCAGGTCAGACCGGGGGCGCATCTGAAGCATTATAGAATGCTGTAGATAAGCCCTGAAATGCAGTGGCCACATCTTATAGCGGCCAAACAGGTGACAGGTAAATTTATTATTAGACAGTGCTCATATAGTGTAAAATATAACTTTTAGGATATGTCTTTTCTGATTTGAGTCCTTCACTTTCCAAACTCTTCTCCATTCCACCAAATTGCCAGGCTGTGATAAAGACTTCTTTCAGCCACAACTTGTCTCTATAGAATTTGCATCTTAGATTTGATTGAATCCTTCCTTTTTCAGAACCCTCTACAACGTTTTTCAAGTTACACAAGCTTTCCACCAGCAGTAACCACAGCAGGTGATAATTCCCTACAGATTGCAGTGTCCAACTGGAGTGCCATGGACCCACCAGTAACCAACTCCAGGGCCCCACGTTTCGGCTACATGCAAATGTGACATCAACCTAAATCACAAATTTATATCACAGTGAACTGGTTAGATTGTGAAATGAATAAGATGCTGCCTTTGTCTATACATTGTGATTCAAGTATATTGTGCCAAGTACTGCTCATATAAGAGCATGGTGGCCAACTCTTGCATAGTGGCCCAACAGAGGATTCTCCTGTGGGCCAGTCCAAGCCTGGACAGTGATAAACTTTTGGCCTCACACAGTAATAGTGCTCATCTTAATGCCTTAAAGAGTAACATTGCCATATGATATTGAACCTATTCATGAAGACTGGAGTTCTGCATGCCATTCTTAATGAAGGGATCACTGGAGTATGATGTGCTGAATTTACTAAAAGGTGTGCCCCCCTGAATGGATTTGACACATTCTCAGTGGCGTGCATCTCCATGCACCTCTCCAGGAATGCTACTCCAGTAAGGAACTTGAGTAGCGTTTCTGACATAAGAAATGTTGGCACTTTTGCTGAATTTGACAGATGGGCATAGCTTTGCTCCATTCCAGCCAGACCCTTCCCTAGCTCTGTCAATTTTGGTTGAGTTGCTTCTGACTGGTGTGATAATGCCAAAAATTGCAAACTGTACACGCCCCTTGTGAGACCTGTGTGATAACACCCACTTGAACTTAAAGTGCTATTAAAGTGTGTGCCAAAACTTTGATTGCTAATATCTGTGCAAAAATTCTCTTTGCAGCCACTATTAACCCCTTCACCCCCAAGGGTGGTTTGCACGTTCATGACCGGGCCAATTTTTACAATTCTGACCACTGTCCCATTATGAGGTAATAACTCTGAAACGTTTCCATGGATCCCGGTGATTCTGACATTGTTTTCTCGTGACATATTTGGCGAAAATTTTGAAAATTTCGCAATTTTCCAACTTTGAATTTTTATGCCCTTAAATCACAGAGATGTGGCACACAAAAAACTTAATAAGTAACATTTCCCACATGTTTACTTTACATCAGCACAATCTTGGAACCAAAATTTTATTTTGTTAGGAAGTTATAAGGGTTAAAAGTTGACCAGCGATTTCTCATTTTTGTAACACCATTTTATTTTTATGGACCACATCACATTTGAAGTCACTTTGAGGGGTCTATATGATAGAAAATACCCAAAAGTGACACCATTCTAAAAACTGCACCCCTTAAGGTGCTCAAAACCAGATTCAAGAAGTTTATTAACCCTTCAGGTGCATCACAGGAATTTTTTGAACATTTAAAAAAAATGAACATTTAACTTTTTTTCACAAAAAAAATACTTCAGGTTCAATTTTTTTTATTTTACCAAGGGTAACAGGAGAAATTGGACTGCAAAAGTTATTGTGCAATTTGTCCTGAGTACGCTGATATCTGATATGTGGGGGGGAACCACTGTTTCGGCGCATGGCAGAGCTCAGAAGGGAAGGAGCGCCGTTTGTCTTTTTCAATGCAAAATTGGCTGGAATTCAGATCGGACACCATGTCATGTTTGGAGAGCCCCTGATGTACCTAAACAGTGGAAACCCCCCACAAGTGACCCCATTTTGGAAACTAGACCCCCCCAAGGAACTTATCTAGATATGTGGTGAGAACTTTGAACCCACAAGGGCTTCACAGAAGTTTATAACGTACAGCGGTACAATTAAAAAATCATATTTTTTCCAAAAAAAGGTTTTCATTTTCCCAAGGGTAACAGGACCATAAAAGTTATTGTGCAATTTGTCTTGAGTACGCTGATACCCCATATGTGGGTGTAAACGACTATTTGGGCGCATGGCAGAGCTCAGAAGGGAAGCAGCGCCATTTGACTTTTTTGGCTGGAATTGAGATCGGGCACCATGTCGCGATTGGAAAACCCCTGATGTACCAAAACAGTGGAAACCCCCCCAAAATGACACCATTTTGGAAACTAGACCCCCCCAAGGAACTTATCTAGATGTGTGGTGAGAACTTTGAACCCCCAAGGGCTTCACAGAAGTTTATAACGTACAGCAGTACAATTAAAAAATTATATTTTTTCCACAAAAATGATCTTTTCACCCTCAATTCTTATTTTTCCAAGGGTGACAGGACCCTAAAAGTTATTGTGCAATTTGTCCTGAGTACGCTGATACCTCACATGTGGGGGTAAACCACTATTTGGGCGCATGGCAGAGCTCAGAAGGGAAGCAGCGCCATTTGACGTTTTTGGCTGGAATTGAGATCGGACACCATGTCGTGTTTGGAAAGCCCCTGATGTACCAAAACAGTGGAAACCCCCCCAAGAAATGACACCATTTTGGAAACTAGACCCCCCAAGGAATTTATCTAGATGTGTGGTGAGCACCTTGAACCCCCCAGTGCTTCACTGAAGTTTATAACGCCCGGGTGTGAAAATAAAAAATCGTATTTTTTCCACAAACATGATCTTTTAGTCACCATGTCGTGATTGGAAAACCCCTGATGTACAAAAACAGTGGAAACCCCCCAAAAATGACACTATTTTGGAAACTAGACCCCCCAAGGAACTTATCTAGATGTGTGGTGAGAACTTTGAACCCCCAAGGGCTTCACAGAAGTTTATAACGTTCAGCCGTACAATTAAAAAATCATATTTTTTCCACAAAAATGATCTTTTCACCCTCAATTCTTATTTTTCCAAGGGTGACAGGACCCTAAAAGTTATTGTGCAATTTGTCCTGAGTACGCTGATACCCCACATGTGGGGGTAAACCACTATTTGGGTGCATGGCAGAGCTCAGAAGGGAAGCAGCGCCATTTGACGGTTTTTGGCTGGAATTGAGATCGGACACCATGTCGTGTTTGGAAAGCCCCTGTTGTACCAAAACAGTGGAAACCCCCCAGAAATGACACCATTTTGGAAACTAGACCCCCCAAGGAACTTATCTAGATGTGTGGGGAGCACTTTTAACCCCCCAGTGCTTCACAGAAGTTTATAACGCCCGGGCGTGAAAATAAAAAAAATCGTATTTTTTCCACAAACATGATCTTTTAGTCACCAATTTTTTTATTTTCCCAAGGGTAACAGGAGAAATTGGACCCCAAAAGTTGTTGTCCAATTTGTTCTGAGTACACCGATACCCCATATGTGGGAGAAAACTACTGTATGGGCACACATCGGGGCTCGGAAGGGAAGTAGTGATGTTTTGGAATGCAGACTTTGATGGAATGGTCTGCGGGTGTCATGTGCATTTGGAGAGCCCCTGATGTACCTAAACTATTGAAACTCCCCACAAGTGACCCCATTTTGGAAACTAGACCCCCCCACGGAACTTATCTAGATGTGTGGTGAGCACTTTGAACCCCCAAGTGCTTCACAGAAGTTTATAATTCCCGGGCTTGAAAATAAAAAAATCATTTTTTTCCACAAAAATGATATTTTTGCCCCAAATTTTTTATTTTCCTAAGGGTAACAGGAGAAATTGGACACCAAAAGTTGTTTTGCAATTTGTCCTGAGTAGGCTGATACCCTATATGTGGGGATAAAACACTGTTTGGGCGCATGGCAGAGCTTGGGAGGGAAGGAGCACCATTTGACTTTTTCAACGCAGAATTGGCTGGAATTGAGATCAGACGCCATGTTGCATTTGGAGAGCACCTGATGTGCCTAAACAGTGGAAACCCCCCAATTCTAACTCCAACCCTAACCCCAACACACCCCTAACCCTAATCTCAGCCCTAACTCTAGCCCTAACCCTAGCCCTAGCACCTAACCCTAGCCCTAGCCCTAATGGGAAAATGGAAATAAATACATTTTCTTTTAATTTTATTATTTTTCCCTAACTAAGGGGGTGATAATGGGGGGTTTGATTTACTATTTATAGTGGGTTTTTATTTTTGGCAGCTGTCGCACGCTAAAAGACGCTTTTTATTGTAAAAATAGTTTTTGCATCACCACATATTGAGAGCTATCATTTTTCCGTATTTTGACCCACCGAGTCATGTGAGGCCTTATTTTTTGCGGGACGAGTTGACATTTTTATTGGTACCATTTTCGGGCACGTGACATTTTTTGATCGCTTTTCATTCCGATTTTTGGGACGCAGAATGAACAAAAACCGTTTCATGAATTTCTTTTGAGGGGTGTGTTTACACCGTTCCGCCTGCGGTAAAATTGATAAAGCGGTTTTATTCTTTGGGTCAGTATGGTTACAGCGACACCTCATTTATGTCTTTTTTTATCTTTTGGCGCTTTTATGCAATGAAAACAATTTTATATAAAAAATAATTATTTTTGCATCGCTTTATTCTGCGAGCTATAACTTTTTTATTTTTTCGCTTATGATGCTGTGTGATAGCTCGTTTTTGTGGGACAAGATGACATTTTCAGCGGTACCATGGTTATTTATATGCGTCTTTTTGATCGCGCGTTATTGCACTTTTTGTTCGGCGGTATGATAATAAATCATTATTTTTTGCTTCATTTTTTATTTTTATTTTTTAAGGGGTTCACTAAAGGGGTTAACTAATTGGACAGTTTTATAGGGCGGGTCGTTACGGACGTGGCAATATCAAATATGTGTACTTTTATTGTTTTTTTTTTTTACGCAGCCGCTGATCGCGCTAGACGTACTATCCCGTCCCTGGGCATAGGGGCCCAGGTCCCATGGACGGGTTAGTACGTCTGATGTCAGAAAGGGGTTAAATCTTGTGTTCAGTTCAGCATAAAATTTTGGTGAAAGGTCCTCTTTAAAAAAAAGAATGGTACTGCTTGCTCTGCTATTCATGCTTTTCATTTATTTAAGAGTGATGACATAGCTTCTAAATTTCAGAGCCTCTAATAGCAATCTCAACACAGCCTTAAGGGGGTTTTACACATAGCGATATCGCTAGCGATATCGCTATAGCGTCACCGATTTTGTGATGTTTTATGTGTGATACTTACCTCCGACCGGCTCCCCCGCTGTCCATCGCTGATCGCGCGAGAATGTCCGGCTCCATTTCTCGTCGTCACAGCAGGAAGCCCCAGCAGGAAGCTGACGACGAGCGACGCGTGGACGCGGGCGGGAGGACGCCAGGATCGCTGTGTGTGAAAGGTGAGTATCGTGCGCTGCGTCGTTGCTGCATCGCTGCTGCATCACTGTGAGGTCTGCTTGTGTGACAGCTCACTAACGATCATTTAGCGATGCACCAGCGATCCTGACCGGGTCGGATCGTTGGTGCATCGCTAAATGTAAAAGGGCCTTTAGATAGCTAGGAAACTAATAATGATAGTCAAACAATTATGTTAGATTAAATAGGTTGCCTACCTTGGGCTATTCTGTTTTGTTAGAAGGGTCCTTCAGCGATAAGGTCATCAGGTTTCCTCCAAGTGTTTACCAGGACTACTAGTGTTTAACTCTCTACCAGAATAATGAGAGAGATTGTTTTAAGGCATTTTTATCACTTACTGCAAAGGCAAACATTTACATACACTAAAATTAGTATGCCTTTAAACAATTCTAGACTGCCCATATGATGATGTCATGTGTCTGGAAGCTTCTGTTTTTTTGGGCAACATCTGAGTTAATTAGAGACACACCTGTGGATGTATTTTAATGCACACCTGAAAACACACTGCTTCTTTATGTAGCATCATGGGAAAGTCTCAAGAAATCAGCCAAGATATCAGGAAGAGAATTGAGGACTTGCACAAGTCTGGCTTATCCTTGAGTACAATTTCAAGATACCTGAAGGTGCCTTGTTCAGTTGTACAAACAATTATACAAAAGTACAAACAAGATGATAACGTCCAGCCATTATACTGCTCAGGAAGGAGACAGGTTTGGTTGTCCCAGAGATGAACGTGCTTTGGTCCAACAAGTGCATATCAACCGAAGAACAAAAGCAAAAGACCTTGTGAAGATGATGGCGGAAGCTGGTAAGAGTGTGTTAATATCCACAGTGAAATGAGTACTGTATCAACATAGGCTGAAAGGCCACTCTGCCAGGAAGAAGCCATTACTCCAAAAGAAACATAAAAAAACAAGATTAATGTTTGCAAATGCACACAGGAACAAAGACCTTAATTTTTGGAGCCATCATCTAAAATTGTACTTTTTGGGCATAATGACCATCATTACTGTCACGTCTCAGTTGTCGTGTGACCCTGGACCAGGGTCTCCTTCCCTGTCCCTAACGCTAGGGGACGCTGTTGTGAATTCTCTTACTTCTGAGTCGGGGCTCCCTCTGGTGGTTACTATGGGTAGTGGAGCTGGCCGGATTGACAGAAGTCTGCCACCTGATGACGATGATTAGAAATCAGGGGTTACTGATTGAGAGTACTTAAGTGAGCAGGCTTCCCTCAGTTGCTGCTGGTGATTTGTTTCTTTCATTTTGAGGTCTGCTGTCTCCTGCCTGATCCTGCATTTTTCAGTTAAGTAGTTCTTTTGCTAATCTTTTGCATATGATCTGGTTTTGCCTTTTTCTGCTTTCTGCTTTGCTGTGAGGGTTCAGCGTGCTCCCTGCTGGGGCTGTGCTGGACCCCGCTCCATATGTTACAGCTTGTGTCAGTTTGTTCAGTCCCCTGTTATATTAGTCCCTTTTGCTTTGCTGCTAGTTCACACCAGAATGCTGATATAGTGGGGGAGAGGTCGTGAGACCTTAGTGTTTTTTGTACATCAGTCGTGTTGGATTTTTTAGGGTTTTTGCATGATTGCAGACAGTGTCTTTCCTGTCCTATCCTGTCTAGACAGTTTGGGCCCCATCATTTGCTCAGTCTATTTTCTACCTGTGTTTGTGCCTCATCTTGTCTCACCGACAATATATGTTTGGGGGGCTATCTATTCCTTTGGGGTTCTACTCCGGGCAGTTTAGATTTCACCTTTCTTGCTTTAGGCTTAGTTAGCTCTCTGGCGGTGCCAAGGCGTCTAGGGCACCGTAGGTACGCCTCACGGCTACTGCTAGTTGTGTTGTTAACCCCTGTACTGCCAAAATAAATTTACACTGTTTAAAAAGAAGGTGAAGTGCTTCTTTTCAGTGAAGGAGTAGGAGCCATCAGACACTGCGGTCTTCTGGCTCCTCTCTGACTTGGTAACCCCCTGACAGTACCCCCTTCTACGAGAGACTTCTGTAACCTCCGGACCGGGTTTATCAGGGTGTACCACGTGAAAAGACCGGATTCAGTCTGGCCGCATAGACGTCAGATGCTGGTACCCACATCCTCTCCTCAGGACCATATCCCCTCCAATGCACCAAATACTTGAACACCATAAAACAAGGAGTAACATTCCCTACAAAGAATTACTACAAAGTTTATTGAAAAAATTACATATATAGGCAAAATAAAAATAAAAATACATATACATTACATATAAGACAAGGAAAAAATGAAGGGCTTGGTGGGAACAGGACGACTAGCTCATCCTAAAAGGGATAGTAGACATGGGAGTTGGATCATGGAAAAGACAATTATTACTCCAGAAAGTGCAAATACTTATCATAAAGTGCCAGTGCTTTGGTATTTCAAAAAACACCCAATATATGGAGAGGTATTGCTAGTAAAAACAGGTAAAGCATCATAAACAGTCAAATTAAATAAGTTAAAGTATACTAGGAAAAACAATAGTCCCAGATAGCAAACCAATGCATATATGGGGATAAATATCAACTAATCCATGCCCTTACCCATGTTATCCTATGTCCACAGCCTCAACACGCGTTTTGCATTGGCTTCTTAAGGGGTATACCTGACTGTGTGCCCAGAACAATGTAATATACTGCTGACCCCAGGTGTATGAAATCAGCCTGATCCACGACGCGCGTGTATGATGAGGCCTGGCAGAGGACAAGACACATGGCCCTGAGAGTTCCAGACCATCATGGGATAGAAAGGAACATATAAAGGACAACTGGCAAAAAGGGGGATGATTTAACAACAAACGAAAGATGACATCATCACCCCAAAGGGAAAAGAGAGCCAAAATTAACCCATTAGAGGTAATTGATCTATCAAAAATAATTACTGAATCACAAAGGAAGGTTTTGAGCCTTGATTTGTCATTTGTACCATCTAATAATTTTGACCATTTCACAGCCTTGAAAGACCTAAACCTTTTCTCCCGCAAGCTGGTATTGAAGAAGCTCCACTCAAAATCCAATCCTGATATCAGGCTGACTAGTGCAGCAGAAAGGGAGGCTATTGAAGCCCTGGAGGAACTGGAGAGGAAATCTCACCCAGATATATCAGGTACATCTCCACTGCTGAATTTTACTAGATCCACCACTTCCCCCCCCTTGTGGTTATGCCCACAGGTAGAAATCTTTACCAAATTGGTATCTGAAGAATTCAAACAAATTAGTAATTTTGGCATGAAAAGTAATCTTACGAACGCACAGCGTCAGTCTGGGGAGGAATTAAAATCAATGGCAGGGGTTGTAATAAAACCAGCTGATAAGGGGGGGGAATGTGGCAATTTGGTTGGTGGACAAGTACGAGAAGGAAGCCTTCAAACAGCTACATAATAAAGACACCTATACATCTGGGTCGCCCCTCACACCCAGGGCAGCGGGGTACTCGGTACCGGGCCAGTGTCAGGGGGATGTGTCACAGTAGCGGTGACCCGATCAGTGGCCCTGGGCGCCCAATATCAATGGGTGATGTCAATAGTGTTATAGCTTAGTTGAAAAGTTTGTGATGCCACCCGTGGTATTTGGCAAGTAAGATGTTGAGCCAACGCTGCATGCAGATCTACTTAGACTGATGGTGTGCTGCAGCAATGATGGTGTAGCTCCCCACAGGTGGAGCTGTAGTCCCAGGGCAGTGTGGGTGCAATGGATGAGGAGAGGCGCAGAATGGTATAGATGCTGGTATCCAGATGTAGCGATGCTGAAGGTGTTAGCGACAAATGAATGGAGGACTCCAAGGCTTATAGTTTCAAAGCTTTACTCACAGTTTGTGGTATCCACTGGTGCCCGCCTCCGTGCCGTGTCCTCCGGAGTAGAGACTCAATCAACCTCCCGGGCAAGTCAGGGTTCTCCTCTCCAACACTCCTCCAACATGTGCCTTTCAGGAACGACTCCTCTATTGCGCCTTTTAATGTGAAGAGCTCCAGTACCGTAGTTCTCTGTAATTCATCATGTCAGATGTTCCTAGAACCTTACTTGTATGACAGACAGCTGTAGCCTCTATCGGGGACTCCTCTCAGAGTCCTGGCTCGCAAATCGGTTGCTGTTGTGTCCCAAGTCTTGGATGGGAGTAGTGCATTTACAGCCAACTACTCCACCGGTGTCTGCTGCAGAACCATAAGTGTCCATACAACCTCGGGGACCGGGCCCCGGCCTTGCGCTGAGAACCTATAGGCAAAGTTCCTCTTCCAACCCACAACTCCTCTTTGTTCTCCTACTCCTTCTCTCTGCACTGTTCCTTCTCCCACATATGGAAGCTTAAGTTGCAGGTCTACGTCTTTCTCCTTCTCTTCTCTTTCCCGTGCCAGCTGGCTCAGATCACTGAGGCAGCTGCAGCACTCCTTCTGCTATTCCTTTCCACGGGAGATCTTTCCACTAAGACCAGTCCTCCACCTCTCCTGACTGACTGTCTTCCACCGCCTGACCTCCCGTCAGGCTGACCTTCTGTCTGCCTGCTCTTCTTCTCTGGGACTCACCCCAGACTGACCTACTATCCTCAACTTTCCCTCTCTTTTATACTAACTCCACCCAGCTCCCAGCACATCTCGTGTTACGAAGCAGGGTTCCACGAAGGGTGCTCTGCTACCCCCAGCCTGAAGCTGCTAGGCAGACCTACTGAACTATCCTGTGTGTGGGATGCAGGTGTTGGAGTGTGGAAAGGAGTTCCCAACTTACCTAGTTGGTGGGGCACTACACCTTAGGAGAAGGTGCAGTACCTCTGTGGCAACTGAGCCTCAGGGGCGCCACATATCTCCCCCTCATAATCCAACATCATCATTCGGGGAAAAACTCAATAATATTTTGGAAATGGCCGTTGAGAGAGGAATTATTCCCAGAAAAACGGCGGAGGGTCTTTTGTCCAAATGTCCTGTTGTCCCCACGTTCTACCTCCTCCCCAAGATCCACCAGGACCCAGTTAATCCCACTGGGAGTCCTATTGTCTCTGGCATAGGAGGGCTATGTGATCCTGTGTGTAAATTTCTGGAACTCTACTTGCATCCACAGGTGGAGACACTGCCCTCCTATGTCAGGGACACCACGGACGTCCTAAAATGCCTTGACGGTTTGCGCCTAGATTCAGATATACCGTACTTCTCGTTGCTGCAGGCGTTGAGGCATTATATACAAGTATTTGTCATGAGGATGGATTTGGAAGCAGTTTGCTTCTTCTTGAAATCTAGTGACATGGATGCCGACGTTCGGGACCTTGTGTTGGAGCTGTTGCAGTTCATTCTGACACACAACGATTTCACATTCAAGGATCGGTTCTTTTTACAAAGACGTGGTACAGCAATGAGAGCAGCATGTGCACCGTCTTATGCAAATCTCTTTTTGGGGTACTGGGAGAGAAGGATTTTTCTGGACGATGTACATGCCGCCCCCCAGATCCTTGAATTGTACAGATATATAGATGACATTCTGTTTATCTGGCATGGTAAAATTAATGATCTGATTTCATGGCAGGATTGAACTGCAACGGCTCCAACATTAGGCTCACCTATACTTACCATTCTAGGGAGATCGCTTTCCTGGACATTATGTTACAAGTTCAGGAGAATGGTTTAATCTATACAGATGTATTCTGGAGGATGACTTCTGCCAATACATTACTCCATGCCTCATCAGCACATCTGGGTGCAACCATCAGAGCAATACCGTTTGGACAGTTTCTCCGGATGAGGAGGATCTGTTCTTTGGATGAACTTTTTGAAAGGCAGTCTGTGGACCTTGGGCAGAGATTTTTGGAGCGTGGATACAGGAGGGATATCAGGAGGGGTTATCTTAGGGCTAAATAAACCTCAAGAGATTATCTTCTATCATCTAAGAAAAGAAAAACCAGGCATAATATGGTTAGGTCCATATTGACCTATAACCATCGTTGGAATGTGATGAAGAAAATTCTCCATAAAAATTGGTCAATTTTGAGATCTGAACTAACCTTATCAAAATATGTCCCAGAAGCACCCCTCATGACAGTGCGCAAAAGTAAGAATTTGAAAGACATCGTTACATCGTTGTGAATAGTCACTATGTGTGACGTCCGTCTGGTGCGAGTCTGAGCTGCAAGTAAGACAGCACCTCGAGAAACCCCGAAACCCTTTACCCCAATACAGAGATCTGGAATTACAGTGGAGCCCAAGAGGTAGCTGCCTATGAGAGCAGCGGACCGGAGCAGGATGGTCGCCAGGAAGGGATTAATAAACAGGAACGAAAGCATAGTCAGGAGTCCAAGTCAAAACCGAGAGGGCAACAGAGATACAAAATCGGAAGGCTGAAGAATGGTCGAAAATCCAGGCCATGGTCAGGGTCGAAAATCCAGGAGAGCAGCAGATGCACAAAATCAACAGGCTGAAGAAGAGTCGAAAATCCAGGCCATGGTCAGAGTCAAAAAACCAGGAGAGCAGCAGAGGTACAAAATCGGCAAGCTGTAGAAGGGTCAGAAATCCAGGCTAAGGTCAGAGTCAAAAAACCGGGAGAGCAGCAGAGGTACAAAATTGGCAGGTTGTAGAAGGGTCAGAAATCCAGGCTAAGGTCAGAGTCAAAAATAGCAATTTAAACACTAGCACACTGGGGAAACCAAGACTATATCTGGCTGCCTGCAGGACAGGCTCCAAAGTAATTGAAGGATAAGGCTATCCCTCACAGGCTCACAGCCTGATGACCTAATCTGGACCGCCCCCAGAACCAGGCCAGATGGCGATGCATCAACCCCTTCACCTCTGACAGAAGAGCTAAGTGGGTCGCCCTCCCAGGGCTGTGGGGTACTCGGTACCAGGCCGGTGTCAGCGGGATGTGTCACAGCGGCGGTGACCCGGTCCGTGGCCCTGGGCGCCCAATGTAAAAAGGGGGAAGATTGGAAATGATGGAATGTAGTTAATGGAATAGTTCATGACACCACCTGTGGTGTTCGGCAAGTGAGATGTTAGGCCGACACTGCATGTAGATCCTCTGGGGCTGGGGTGCTGCAGCCAAGATGGTGAAGCTCCCCACAGGTGGAGCTGTAGCCCCAGGGCAGTGTAGATGTAGGGGGAGAGGAGAGGCGCAGGTGGTGTAGGAGCTGGTACCCAGATGTAGCGGTGCTGGGTGCGTTAGCACAAGAATGAATGGAGGACACCAGGGCTTGTAGTTCCAAAGCTTTACTCACAGTCTGTAGTACACACAGGTGCCTGCCTCTGTGCCGTGTCCTCCGGGTCAGGGACTCATTCAACCTCCAGGTCAGATGGAATGCTCCCTTCCAACACTCCGCCAACATGTGCCTTTCTGAACGTCTCCTTTTATAGCGCCTTTGGTGTGAAGTACTCCTAGTACTGAGTTACACTGGAGTTCCTCCTGACAGATGTTCCCAAGAACTCTACTTGGACGGCAGACAGCTGTAGCCTGCTTCGGGGACTCCTTACTCCTGAGTCCTGGCTCACTATCAATGTTGCTGTTGTGCCCCCAAGTCTTAGATGGGAGTAGTGCATTTACAGCCCACTACTCCACTGGTGTCTGCTGTAGAACCATTAGTGTCCATACAACCTCAGGGACCGGGCCCCGGCCTTGAGCTTAGAACTTCTAGGCAGGGTTCTTCCTCTAACCCACGTCCTCTGTTCCCTTTTTCTCCTAGGTTCCGTACTAGTCTTTCCTTCTTATGGAAGATCAGGTTTCGGTTCGATGTCTTTCTCCTTCTTTCCTTTCCCGTGCCAGCAGACCCAGGTCACAGAGGTCTGCTGCAGCACCTCCTTCCTCCATCTCTCTTCCAGGGGTCTTCTTTCCTCACTCCTCTCTGAGTGACTCTCTGACTGACTGACCTCGAACTCCCTTCAAATTCCAAACCTTCCCACTCTTATGTATTCTGTCTCCACCTGCCTCCCAGCACGTTTCGTGCTTCAAGCAGGGAGCCACCAAAGGTGCTCTGCTACACTCCAAGCAGGGAGCCGCAATGTGGCTTTGCTGAACTACTCTGTGTGGGATGCAGGTGTTGGAGCGGGGTCAGGAGCCCCCAACTTACCTGGATGGTGGGGCACCACACCTCAGGAAGAGGTGCAGTACCTCTGTGGCGACTGAGCCTCAGGGGCGCCACATACCCCCCGATTAAACACAGCACGTCCGCGGGCTGCAAGGCAAACAAAGTTGACAATACAGGAACATACAAAATTTTATAATGCTGAATAAACATGTCTTATACTAAACTTCCCTATGTGGGAGGCACGGTTTCTTGAACGTTGCAAACAGTTTTAACTAGCTATCTAAATTCAAAATTATGCTACCTAATTTAAAGTGCTATAGAAGCAACTCAATATCAATTCACATTTTCTAGCAACACATCTCTGTTCTGTTACTTTACACATTCTCTTAATTCCTTATATGACAACTGCTGGTGTCTGGTTCATCACCTGTAACTTCAATTCTTTATTCACATTCAAGGCATTTGTACTTGAAAATCTCTTTAGTATACCATCTACTAAATTTCTACATTTGTAAAACATTCACTATAGTCCTTTCTCAACTATACCCTATAAAATCTGTCATTAAGCATTATCACTTTCTAGCTTTCTGTTTCAAAAATATATTAACCATTATCAATAAGTGCAAATAATAGGCACGGGTCCGGCCAACATGTCTGGAAATGTCCTTATGCTGAGGTAATTCTTCCTTCAAGAAGAGAGAGTCCTATGTAAAACCAAGAGAGAGCACCTAAAGAGGTGCAAACTATATACAGTACAATAACAGTTCTGGACCATTCAGCGTTCATGATCTCTGCAGTTCAAATGGGAAGGCTGCCAATATAACTGGGCAACAACTGGGAAACAAAACTGAACCATGATGGTCAAAAAATAGAAAACAAAAGGCACAACGGTGCAAACACCCTCCTGGGCAACGAGAGTTATTTAAAGAAGCATCTTGACTAATTGTTATCCCCTCCTGGGGTTTCTGGACTGGAACTGCTTCCAGGGGTGAAGCTCTGGGTGTCTTCGTCTTGTTGCTGATTATTTGCCAAATGCATGTACTCTGCTTCCCAAAGGGAGAGATAAGGACTGGTCGGGGTAATTGAAAGAGCCATAGACATGTCAACTGCCCGCGGGGACGGCATATCCGCTACCACCGATGGCACTTCTGCGGCTGTCGGTGATTCAGCTGGCGCTGCCGCTGGTTCTTCGGAATCTGATTCTTCAGTGTCCATCGGGATCTCGGCTAGCAGCACCGCAGCCTGGGGTCGCCGGCAGAGGTCAATTGAGCCATTCCTATTTGTTGGTTCCGCTCCCAAGACTAGGGTCAGGTCGGGGCGGTGTTCATACCTTGCGCTCCCAGGCGAGGTTCCAGTCCCGGTACCTGATAGTGGACGGTGGCAGCCGCAACTCCCGGGGTTGCCGATGGGGTAGATCGCAGCTGGATTCGGGCGGGGCAAGGCCGGTTTCTGCAGGAGCCGTCTGTGGGGGCCTGTGCAACCGTGCCCGGTCCAGACGGGGACGCGGCCCCGGCACTCCATTCTGCTCCGGAACCCTCATATACCTCCTCCGGATGGGGCTCATCCAATGGCAATATCTGCTGTGCGGTGGTGGCGGGCGCTGCAGAGGGTGTATCAGCGGTCGTAGCCTCCGCAGGGGCGGCCTGGGGGCGAGTGGCTTCCCCTCCCCCCATTCTTCCGACTTCTTTTCTCCTTCCATCATGGTGTTCTGACGTTCTCCTTCCTGTCTTGGCTCTTTTCCCACCACTGGTGTCATGATCTGACAGTTTTAAATTGGACAAAGTGAATTTTTTTTACTTTGTCAAGTGCAATGTGTTACGTGATTGCCCCCGGTGGCCATTGGAATTATCACACGTGGTGTCTTTCATTCTAAGTTGCCCAGTGGTGGGGAGTGGTATCGCACCTTAGTGGTAGGTTTAATTGTAATTATAAATCAGGTGTGAGGCTCTATAAATGAGTCTCAGGGTATTCAATCATCGTTGGTGATAGTTGTTCATTTGCAACCAACCTTGGTGGTGGAAGGAGCTGGAGAGATTGCTCAGCTCAATCTGAGTCCTGATGTGGAAGGAGTCACCGAAGGGAGTTCTTTGCAGCGCTTACTGAACTTGGTGGCAGCTATTCAGGAGGAAGGCTGCAGTCGGTTGCTGGACTCTGTGCTGGAGCATTTGCACAGAGAGAGCTAAGTTTTCTATTTCCCCTGTTTGTGACTTTCCTTATGTGTGATCTAGTGCAGTGGTGGGATTAGTTTCCGCACCGGCCAATGCCCTAGCGAGGTGCTCTGCTACACTCCAAGCAGGGAGCCGCAATGTGGCTTTGCTGAACACTACTCTGTTGTGTGGGATGCAGGTGTTGAAGCGTGGTTAGGAGCTTCCAACTTACCTGGATGGTGGGGCACCACACCTCAGGAGGAGGTGCAGTACCTTTGTAGCAACTGAGCCTCAGGGGCGCCACAGAAGCCTGCGCCCACCAGACGCCTGTGCAGGGGCCCCTTCTCTATTACCACCATCACCCACAGGAGAAACACAGCGATGCCCAACGACAGAGGCATGCGTCAAAGGAGCGGGACCAAATGAGGACATAGCCCTCCTATCGCGGCACCACCAGTCGAAGGAGTCCGGCGCCTCCCAGTGGCCGACGCAGGAACACCAGCCCCCCGAGTCCGATGGCGACGTGACAGTCCGGCGCCAGTCAGGAACACCAGCCCCCAAGTTCGACAGCGACATGACACTATGAAGCTAAACCCCCCAACCCATTTGGTGCTAGAAAACAGAGGCTGGGATGTTACCCTTGAGGTTTTTGCCTGGCATGCAGGAATCATATTTGTTCACATCTTTCACTTCTGCTGATGGCCTTAAGAAATTCAAAATCCAGGAGTAAATAACCTGCAATACTACACATGTCAAATATTACGCAAAATGCACATGTAATCTTATTTATGTAGGTCTCACTGCCTGAGAATTATGAGTGAGGACGAGAGAACATGTGCGAGACATTGTGGTTGCAAAAGATGTAGACATTGTGAGCACTCTTAAGACTATTCCAAGGCATGTCAGGAAACACCACAATTGTAATCCCAGCGAATTAAAAATACATGGCATTGATAGGATTAAGTTGGGCAATAGAGGAGGGGATAGCCAACGTTTACTAGCGCAACTATAATGTAGGTGGATTACGGTCCAGGGAACCATGGTCCCGGCAGGGTTAAACAAGCATCTTGGTTTTGTTCCCTTCCTATAAAATTGATATCTCTGGATTTATTTTATTGTCTAAATGTATGTGTGTATTTTTTTTATTTTAGCTTTTAACTCTGAATGGCCCCAGTTATGTGTGATGCTTCTGTTTTCCGCCAAATTATTCTACATTAACTATATGGATCACAGGGACGATGTGATCATAAGAATGTCACCATGCTGGTCCAACTAACTTCCTGGCCATTGGGATGAATCTCTCCCTGGGACGTCTATAATACATCCAAGCTATATGTAACGAATGGAAGCGGATACACAGATGGTGAAGTGCACATTTGTTTATTGCGATTTTGGTGGAACCACTGGACCACAGTCTGGGGGGCTCTGAAGGGGGCATGACTATGCGAACCCCAGACACCCGTAGTAAGACCCCTCAAACAGGATCAGAGTGGAATGTCCAAGGAATACAGGTGCTACCTCCACTTAGACCCCAGACACGTGGAAGCTGGCCCAGCGAAATGGGTGTACAGACAGGGATAACAGTGTAGAACTTGACAGGCGGGATGCGGCTGGACAGGACGGAGCTGGCAGGCATTACTGATGTCGTCGTAGGTACGGAGAGACGGACATCTGAGCCGGATGGAAGTTGCATAGGCAGCACTGGTGTAGCAAGCCGCAGATTGTCTAAGGAAACTATCAGTATTAACTGGGTACTGGCAGGACACATGCAAAGCACAACAGATCACAGGAACATCAGATCACTGAACCGGAAACTAGCATCAGGAAACACTTATTGCTCTGGTGCCCTCTCTATGGCAGAGGGGCCAGAAGTAGTACACACAATGATATCATTGCTTAATCACATTTTGAAAAATGCATGCTGTCTCTTTAAGAGACCGAGAGAGCGCCCGCGCGCTACCTTAGTCTCATACCCGGGGATATGCTGGCCACGCGTCAGGAAGCAGGGGCAGGAGCAGAGCGGCAGGAAACGGACTGAGAGCGGGGACGCCCCCGGCGGAGGTACAGGCACCACAGTAGGAGGACGGGGACCCCGGCAGGGACCCCACACGGGCACGGGTGTTACACTATATCACAGCTGTATGTATATATTCCTTTGTGTCTCTCTGTCTCTATGATGGGAATGTTCTAGATTATATACTATATTGTCTCCTATATTAAATTGGATCCGGAGTATACGATTTTCACTATGCATTAAATTGTGTATATTATATATTTTTTATTCTTACTATTTTAATTTTTATTAGTATTATATGTACACTGGACCATGTACAGTATATTCGAATCCAGATGATTTTTCATGCACTCGGCATTTCTTCATCATGTTTTTGTTTTGTTAGTCTTGGGTGTAGTGGTAATATGTCTTCAAGAAAAAGAGTTAAGATTTTTATGGGAAAGTTAATTAGCTTGGGAGTGATTTGGTTACCAATAGTGATAGATTGGTAAAGTCAGTATGGATTGGTAGGAGTTAACACTGACCGGATGTCTGGTTAGCTAAAATATGCAGTTTGGTCTCCAGGCTGATGTGCTCTGGCCAGCGCATGTCTGTGACGCGATGGTATGCACCACATTGCCGAAGGTGCCGAGGATGTGACGCTTGCGGGTCATTGATGTCATGAGGGATTTCCCTCACTCGCCACGTCACACGGGAAGCCGGAAGCAATATGATGGATGCGCCGGGCTTCATCACACATGCGCGACGTGGATCAGGTTGATTTCATACACCTTGAATCAGCAGTATATTGCATTGTTCTGGGCACACAGTCAGGTATACCCCCCCAAGGAAGCCAACGTGAAACGCGCATTTTGGCTGTGGACTACCTCATCCGAGTAGGATAACATCGGTAAGGGCATGGATTAGTTCATATTTTTCCCATATATGCATTGCTTTGATATTTGGTACTATTGTTTTTCCTGGTATACTTTAACTTATTTAATTTGACTGTATATGATGCTTTACTTGTTTACTAGCAATACCTCTCCATATATTTGGTGTCTTTTGAAATACCAATGCACTGGCACTTTATGATGAGTATATGCACTTTCTGGAGTAACAATTGTCTTTTCCATGATCCAACTCCCATGTCTACTATACGCCATTTTAGGATGAGCTAGTCGTCCTGTTCCCACCAAGTCCTTCATTTTTTCCTTGCCTTATATGTAATATATATGTATTTTTATTTTCATTTTGTCTATATATGTAATTTTTTCAATAAACTTTATAGTAATTTTTTGAAAGGATTGTTACTCCTTGTTTTTTGGTGTTCAATTATTGTGATGGAGTGTCCATAATATAATTGGCTTATCTAGACAGTGGGCCTTAATACTGTTGATTATATACAATGTTAATATCTGTTATAGTATTATTGTTTTCAATGTACCAAATACTGCAGATGGCTACATACTCCCAGACATCCTGATGAATCCTTGGCTACCAAAAACGCTGAGTAAGAAGATCAGTGGTGGCATTATTATCAGGATGTCCGACCAAGACCGAAGCATAATGTTCACTAAGGGTCCCGTTTCACTCAACAACGCACCAGCGATCCCGACAACGATACGACCTGGTAAGGATCGCTGGTGCATCGCTAAATGATCGCTAGTAAGCTGCCAAACAGGCAGATCTCTTCAGTGATGCAGAAACGATCCGGCGATGCGAATAATGACCTCGGCGGTCGTTGGTACCTTGTCACACAGCAGCTTTTCTGACGACTCCCGCCTGCGTCCCTAGGTTCTGCATCGCCAACGAGGTCGCTCGTCGGGTCAAACACAGCGATGCGCGCTGGCCAGCGGGACGGCGACAATGAAAAAATGGCCCAGGACATTCGAGCACGATCAGCGATATCCAGCATGGGAGCCAGTCGCCGCTGCGTGTCACATGTAGTGAGATCGCTGGTGAGGTCGCTGTTGCATCATAAAATCGGTGATGCTTCAGCGATCTCGCTATGTGAGATGGGGCTTTAGGATTCTTAGATGAAAATTTACAGGTACAAACAGTTTACCTAACGGACAGGCAGCAGGGGTGTCCCCATGAGCGTCAACAACCTCTTTTCCTTGATCGGAGCATATAGACGCTATAACCACCCTTTTTGTAGAATAGGTAGCGGTTTACAATTACTTCCACCCTTAGGAACACAACAAGATAAGGCATCTGCCTTAATGTTTTTGTTCCCTTGCCTATATGTGACAAAAACAAAGCCCACTTGATTGCCAAGAGTTCCCTATTACCTATGTCATACTTTTTTTCTGCAGACAACAGTTTTTTTCGAAAAATATACACATGGACGCCATATATCAGGAGACGCACCCTGTGACAATGCAGCCCCCTTTCCCACCTCAGACTCATCAACCTCGATGATAAAAGGCTGAGTGACATCAGACTGTATGAGGATTGGTGCAGATGCAAAACACCTCTTCAAGGTATTGAATTCCTCCCTAGCTGGACTGGATCACTTGGAAAAGTCCATCCCCTTCCTCGTCATTTCCGTCAGCCGTTTGGGTACTACCAAAAGGTTTTTGATGAACTTACGGTAGTAGTTGAGGAAACCTAAAAACCTTTGTAATGCTTTCAAACCCTCAGGACAATCTCAATCCAGTACTGCCCGGACTTTCGCCGGATCCATGCGAAAATCGGTGGATGATAACACATATCCCAGAAAAGGGATCTCCTCAACTGAGAACATAAATTTCTCTGGTTTGACAAATAATTGGTTGTCTCTGAGTATTTGTTAGACCTGCCTGACATGTACCTGATGTGACTCAATGTCAGGTGAACAAATTAATCATCAAGATAGATTACCACAAATCTACCTACAAGGTGACTAAAGATGTAATTTACAAAGTGGTGAAAGACAGCAGGCGTGTTCATCAACCCAAATGGCATCACCAGGTTCTGATAGTGACCCTCAGCTGCACTGAATCTGTCTTCCAATCATCCCAATCTTTAATGAAAATGAGATTATATGCCCCCTGAGGTCCAGTTTTGAAAACCATTTTGCTCCTACAATCTGATTAAAGAGATCCGGGATGAGAGGGAGCCGATATTGATCCTAGACTGTGATCAGATTGAGTTTGCAGAAATCTAAGCATGGGCGTGACCCCCCCATCTTTCTTCATTACAAAAAACCCCCCACAGCAATGGGGGATGAGGATGGTCTGATATGGCGCTTTGCAAAACTTTCCGCGATATAGTCCTTCATGGCTTGCCACTCTGGACCACAGATATTATACAGTCTGCTCTTAGGCAGCTTCGCCCCAGGAACAAGATTAACGGTGCAGTCATAAGGATGATGGGGAGGAAGTTCACAGCACCCCTGCTCTGAGAACACATCCCCAAAGTCAGACAGAAATTTAGGCACAGACTGGGTATCCACCCTAGCAGGGTCCTGGACTATACTCACACCACTTTACCACTTCCTGTGTCTGCCAATTTACAACAGAATTGTGCAGAGTGAGCCAAGGAAGTCCAAGAACCACAGGAGAGGGCAGACCCTCTAGCACATAACAGTCAATTACTTCGGAGTGCATGGCACCTACCTGAAGATGTAAACCTCGGACAACTTGAGTAATATACCCATGTCTCAAGAGGGCGGAGTCAATGGCGATTATGGGTACAGGTCTGGAAAGTGTATGTGGATTGAGGCCCTGGACAAACCTAGTGTTGATCAAGTGACACCCTGCCCCACTGTCCAGAAATGCAGACATAACCACCTTAATTTCACCCAGGTGAATCTCAGCTGGCAGAAAAAATGGTGTCTTTACCCAAGGAGGTGATAAGTACACTCGGATTGTTAACCTCACTGCAACCCGGGCCTCTTAGTTTTCCGGCAGTTGTTTTACTGTGAGATCGGGAAGGACACTTGCCCACGAAAGCACCCTTTTTTATCACAGTAAAAACACACTCCCCTTTGCACCGAACAACAGAGTGTTTTCCAGGATGAGACACAGCACCAACCTGCATGGGTTCCTCAGATGACTCAGGCACGATCTCTCTTGGCCCAGGACCTCCCACACTTTGTGATGTCTCCCTATGTTTCTGGCAAAGACGGTGATCAACCCAGATAGCCAGAGACATGGCCGCCTCAAGGGAGACTGGAGTCTCATAAAGGGCTAAGGCATCCTTCACCCTTACTGATATCCCCTCACAGAACAGGATATGGCGTGCGGGGTCATTCCACTTAGTGTCTGTGGACCACCTCCAAAACTCAGAGCAATACTCCTCTGCCAGCTGGTCTCCCTGCTGGAGCTGGTGCATTAAGGAATCAGCCAAGGAGATGCGGTTGTTGTATTTAAGACCCAGAGCCAGAAAAAATTCCTCCACCGTCTGAAGCAGCTGGGAGTCAGACGGGAGAGAAAATGCCCATGCTTGTGGGTCCCGCTGACATAGCAAGATTATTATCCCCACACATTGCTCCTCTTTACCTGAGCAACCAGAATGTTACCTAAAGTACAGTTTTCAGGCCTTCCTGAAAACATCAAACTTGTCACGCCCCCCAGAGAACCTGTCAGGCAAAGTGAGAGGCAATGATAGTAAGCTTTCAATGTATGCCTTTGAGATCCTCGTTCTTGCCTTGTCCTGGCTCTTATATACAGTAGACTTGCATTGAGTTGTGACTTCTGGATTACTCCAGCAAACTGTGGGGCAATGAAGCATTTAATAATCTGCAGAAGACTAACCAGAGTGACGCTGTTAAAAGACAAAGAATATGGCTGGTAAGTATGAGACTAGGAGCAGGGAACCTAGTGGCACCACTCCAGCACTGCAATCAAAAAAACCCTGGAGTGGTTCTTTAAGAATTGGTCGATACAAATGAAAATTTGCTGATCTGTCCCATTGAGCTCAGAGCTCTGTGCGGCCAGTCACGGTCTTCCACACCAATTCACCCTACCATGCCTTTATGGACCTTGCTTTCTGCACTGGGACACCATTGTGCTGACACAGAAAAGGGTCTGCTTCAATCTTTTACTGAATAGTTGTAAGCATAAAATTGTTCTAAATCTTTTGGTATGCTAAAGCATTAAGCTTTCCCTGGCACTAAGGGGCCCAGGCCAAACCCTGAAAAACAATCCCATAGTATAACCCCTCTTCTACCAAACTTTAGAGTTAGCACAATGCAGTCAGGAAGAGAACATTTTTCTGTGATTTGCCAAATCCAGACACGTGTATCAGACTGACGAGTAGACAAGTGTAATTGTTCACCCCACAGATCACATTTTCACTGCTCCAGCTTTCTACACCACTCAATTCGATACTTACCATAGTGCTTGGTGATGTAAGGCTAGCACGCAGCTGTTCAGCCATGAGAATCGATGCCATGAAGCTCCCCAAAGTTTTTATTTTTATGCAGTGGCGTAACTACAAAGTTTTGGGCCCAGTGCGAACTTTCAAATGGGGCCCCCCCATGCCAAAATACACGCGTGGCTCCTCTCCGTCCACCTCATATACGCGCGGCTCCTCTCCATCCCCCTCGTACAGGTGCGGCTCAGATCCGTACACCTCATACACGCATGGCTCCTCTCCGTCCACCTCGTATACGCACGGCTCCTCTCCGTCCCCCTCGTACACGCGCGGCTCCTCTCCGTCCCCCTCGTATACGCGCGGCTCCACTCACCTCGTACAGGTGCGGCTCCGATCCATACACCTCGTACACACGCGGCTCCGATCCGTGCACCTCGTACATGCACGGCTCTGCTCTGCACACCTCGTATACACGCGGCTCCGCTCCGCACACATCGTACACGCGCGGCTCTGCTACACACACGGCCCTGCTACATCCACTCTGTAAACCCCTCCTGACCTCACACGTAAACTTACCCTCATCCAGCACCATGACAACCAGCACAGCAGAGTCCTGCATCCACTGAGGCCCATGATCATGTGACCCCTGACTCCTCCCCTCCTGTGACCTCATCACAGGTCCTGTGCGCACATAACAGCCATCGCGCGCTCTTGAATGCGCACCTTCTAGCCTGCCTCAGGGACTTAGCGCGCTCCTGAATGCGCGCCTTCGCTGCCCTAATTAACCAATCAGCGTCAGGCCAATTGCAGCCTGGCAGCCAATCAAAGCATGGAGCTGCACAGCCAATGAGCGGTTGCAGCTCCCAGAGGCTGCTACTCCCCAGACACGCCCACTACACAGCTCACCTTCGAAGTACAAACTCGCGAGCGGGCCCCTAAGCACTCGGGGCCCCGTGCGACCGTGATAGTTACGCCCCTGTTTTTATGTTTATGCAAGAGGAGGTTTAGACTCTGCACCTAAGAAGTCAACGGAGTGTTGGCTACTTTTATGCTTTAGGCGGCTCAGCAGTTGGTGACCCTGCTCTGTAAATTAACATGGCTGACACTTCGCAGCTGAGTTGCTGCAGTTCCTTTCACTTTTCAGTAATACCACGCGTAGATTATGGTGGAATATTTAGGAGGGTAGAAGATTCATGACTTGTTACGCCGCTGGCTCAAATTATAGGCTCATGTTGGTATCAATGAGATCCTATGGATAGGCCATCAATGTTAAAGTCCCAGACAACCCCTTTAAGACGTGTGTCCCAATACTTTTGTCCATGCAGTGGATCTATTTAATCCCAGATTGTCTCTCTGTAGAACCTTGTTGTTACAACGAGCCACAAAGTCTTTGTAATGATGAATGTGGCTCTCGTTTCACTTACATATGCCTAACCCAATTTTCTTGCATCTGTGCCAAGGAGAATGAGGAGATTTCCCCTACTCCTATAATTGATAGGTATTAAATACTCATTTTCCCAGTTATTTTCTCCAGTCTCAAAACATCGACTTTGCATCAATAAACCAGCAAAAAAATAGAGGCTGCTCTTGTTTTTCCTCATTTTATTTAGCAAACACTATGTTAATTCTTAGAAAGAAATCTAACAGAAGAATTGTGCAAATTGGGTGCATGTCAGCATTACGAGCTGACAACATCTTCAAACCGACCGTCTGCAGCTCGATTGGCCGCCTGTGCTCCGAGAGCAGGGGAGTGGATTGGTTGCGATAAACTGCTGTTGCTATGGTCCTGTTGCTAGGATCACTCCTGTCTCCAGGCCCTGCAGGAAACATGTAATGAATTATGGATGACTGATTTTCTGAAAGAGGCCTGATCTGTAATGCAGATGACATCCAAGTTCCCCTCTTTTCTTTTGAGTTCTTTAAAAAAAAAAAAAAAAAAGCTTTAAATCAGGACCTGCCATTTACAAACTCCCAGCCGCCACTGCTGCAGTTTGTGAACAGTTATGCTGATTGTTATGTAAAGTGATGATCAGAGGTCGCCATCTCTTATTTGTCCAGGAAAAGCTTGTAGGATTTCCAGTGAACTGTGTGACCGTTAAGAGGTGTTTTATTGTGGGGACACAGAGCGGGACAATAGCAGCAGAAGTGCCATTTCATCATTATTAAAGGTGGAAAATCTAAAACAGGGTCACAAGAAATTTTGTGGAGTTAGGATTGGACGACAGTCGTAAAGTATGACCTTAATGTGACATTTTGTACTGAGTTGTAAAAAGTATTGGAAGTTTATGTTACTGCTATCTATTTATCTATCTATCTACCTATCCATCTATCCCATATCTATCTATCTATCTGCAGTAAAATAAAAACAGCAATTTTCATACAAAAATGGGTACATAACTCCCAAGGTTATAATCTTTTGTATACAAATCCAAAAAATAATGGGCAGCAATCCACAGTGAGATGGTGCAAAAATAGATATTAAGTCAACCCATGCAAAGTTTAAGAAAGGTTCACTGTTGTGAACTCATTTTCTGGTTTACCTCTGGCTTCTGGGGAGGGTGGTGGAGCTGGCTGTGTTGACAGAGGAGTCGTGAGTTCTCCATCCGGGCTCCCTCTAGTGGTGACAGTAGGTAATGAAGCTGATCTAAATGGCAGAGACTTGCCACCTGAAGAGGAGGACTGTGAGTGGACATCAGGAGTCTCTGACTGGATTTAAGACAGCCGACTCCCTAATTTTGTGCTGGTGATTTTTTTCCTGCCCTGAGGTTCTGGTTTCCAGCTCTGTTCCTGCCTTCTCAAGCTAAGTGTGCTCTGCTATTTTTTCACATGGGATTTGGTCTGGTTTACTCAGTTTTTGTGGTCAGCCAGCCCCTGCTGGGGCTGTGCTGAATTTCCATTCTTTTGTCTCGGTTTATGCCAGTTTGCTTTTTGTCCCTGATCAGATTGGTCTCTTTTTGCTCTGTCTTCAGAATATACCAGAGTGCTGATATAGGGAATTGAAGTCTAGCGACTTCAGGGTTTTTGTTATCAGAAAGTGTTGGACATTTTTTGGCAGGGTTTTGTGCGTAATTGCAGACAGCATCTTTCCTTTCCTGTCCTTCCTAGTTAGTGTGGGCCCCATCGTTTGCTCAGCCTATTTTTCTATCTGTGTCTGTGATGAGTTGGGACTGTCGGTGTGCTCTTGGTGACACTCCGGTTTTCTCCACCTCTCCCCAGTCTCATGATGTTCCTATTTGGCTGATTTTTATGATGTATTTAGTGAGAGTTAGTCTTCGTCCCTGCCTCCTCATAGGAGTTATGACTGTGCAATTGAGTTGAGGCCTGGGTGTAAATTTCCCAAGGGTCGGCTTTTCAACTTATCTGTACCTGAACACGAGGCTATGCGATCTTATATTAAGGAGTCGTTGGAGAAGGGTCATATTAGACCATCCTCTTCACCCATAGGTGCTGAGTTTTTTTTCGTGGCTAAGAAAGATGGTTCATTAAGGCCTTGTATTGACTATTGTTCCCTTAACAAGATTACGGTTAAATATCAGTATCCGTTACCCCTGATTTCTGATTTATTCTCCAGAGTTAAAGGTGCCTGCTGGTTTACTAAGCTTGACCTCAGGGGGGCGTATAATCTTATTTGCATCAAGCATGGAGATGAATGGAAGACGGCGTTTAATACTCCGGAGGGACATTTTGAGTACCTGGTGATGCCTTTTGGGCTCACTAATGCCCCTTCTGTCTTCCAATCCTTCATGAATGATATTTTCCGGGACTTTGTGGATAAGTTTTTGATCATCTATTTGGATGATATTCTGATCTTTTCCAGTGATTGGGATTCTCATGTGGAACATGTTCAGACTGTGTTCCGGATTTTGAGGGAGAATTCCCTGTATGTTAAGGGATCGAAATGCCTTTTTGGTGTACAGAGGATTTCATTTTTGGGATTTATTTTGTCTCCATCAACTATTGAAATGGACCCGGCCAAGGTACAGGCCATTTATGATTGGGTTCAGCCCACTTCTTTGAAGGCTCTCCAGAAGTTTTTGGGTTTTGCTAATTTTTATAGGAAATTTATCGGAAATTTATAGCTAATTTTTCTGGTATTGCTAAACCACTGACTGATCTGACCAAGAAGGGCGCTGATATGCTGAATTGGTCTCCAGAGGCTGTTTTGGCATTTCAGGAGCTGAAGCGGAGGTTCACTTCTGCTCCGGTTTTACGGCAACCTGATGTCTCACTTCCATTTCAGGTAGAGGTAGATGCTTCGGAGATTGGTGCAGGAGCTGTTTTGTCCCAAAAAGATCCGGTGACTTCTAAAATGAATCCCTGTGCCTTCTTCTCCCGAAAGTTCTCCCCATCTGAACGCAACTATGATGTGGGGAATCAGAAATTGTTGGCCATGAAGTGGGCATTCGAGGAGTGGAGACATTGGTTGGAGGGAGCTAGATATCAAGTTGTGGTCCTCACTGACCACAAGAATTTGATTTTCCTGGAGTCGGCCAAACGCTTGAATCTTAGACAGGGTAGGTGGGCCTTGTTTTTCACGCGTTTTGATTTTGTGGTCTCCTTTCTTCCAGGCACTAAGAATGTTAAGGCAGACGCCCTTTCTAGGAGTTTCTTTGCTGATTCTCCTATTGTGACCAAACCTACTACCATCCTAGGTGAGGGGGTAGTTCTTTCTGCCATCTCGCCCGATTTGAGATGTGGTTGTTGTAAAAAAATATCTCTATGAAGGTTGCGTCTCCAAACTTCAAGCCAAGATTTATTGGATCTTATAGGATTTTGGAGATTCTTAACCCGGTTTCTTTTCGATTGGCTCTTCCAGTTACGTTTAAGATCCATAACGTGTTTCATAAGTCTCTGTTGAAGAGGTTTGTTGAGCCAGTGGTTCCTATGGCGGCACCTCCTGACCCTGTGTTGGTTGAAGGTAATGTGGAATATGAGGTAGTGAAAATACTGGATTCTCGTCTGGCTAGATGGAGACTCCAGTATTTGGTCAAGTGGAAGAGTTATGGCCAGAGGACAATTCTTGGGTTTCTGCCTCTGACATTCATGCCGATAGATTGGTTCGTGCTTTTCACCAGGCCCATCCTGATCAGTCTGGTGGCGTGGATGAGGGTTTGGTGACCCCTCCTCAAGGGGGGTACTGTTGTGAACTCATTTTCTGGTTTACCTCTGGCTTCTGGGGAGGGTGGTGGAGCTGGCTGTGTTGACAGAGGAGTCGTGAGTTCTCCATCCGGGCTCCCTCAACTGGTGACAGAAGGTAATGAAGCTGATCTAAATGGCAGAGACTTGCCACCTGAGGAGGAGGACTGTGAGTGGACATCAGGAGTCTCTGACTGGATTTAAGACAGCCGACTCCCTAATTTTGTGCTGGTGATTTTTTTCCTGCCCTGAGGTTCTGGTTTCCAGCTCTGTTCCTGCCTTCACAAGCTAAGTGTGCTCTGCTATTTTTTCACATGGGATTTGGTCTGGTTTACTCAGTTTTTGTGGTCAGCCAGCCCCTGCTGGGGCTGTGCTGAATTTCCATTCTTTTGTCTCTGTTTATGCCAGTTTGCTTTTTGTCCCTGATCAGATTGGTCTCTTTTTGCTCTGTCTTCAGAATATACCAGAGTGCTGATATAGGGAATTGAAGTCTAGCGACTTCAGGGTTTTTGTTATCAGAAAGTGTTGGACATTTTTTGGCAGGGTTTTGTGCGTGATTGCAGACAGCATCTTTCCTTTCCTGTCCTTTCTAGTTAGTGTGGGCCCCATTGTTTGCTCAGCCTATTTTACTATCTGTGTTTGTGTTTTCATCTTGTCTCATCGACAATACATGTTTGGGGGCTGTCTATTGCTTTGGGGTCTGCTCTGGGGCAGTTTAGATTTCCCCTTTTCTTGCTTTAGGCATATTTAGTTCTCCAGCTGTGACGAGGCGTCTAGGATCATCGTAGGTACGCTCCACGGCTACTGCTAGTTGTGTGGATAGGATCAGGGGTCTGCAATCCACTTAGTTACCAACCTCTCTGGTTTTCTGTGGCTTAGCTTGTTTTTGTTTTTCCTCCTCGGTGACTCAATCATAACAGTTCACGCTTTGGATCAAAATGTCATCATGGTGGACTATTAAAACTTGCAATTTTTTAAAATTATTTTTTGGTGTGCTGCCTCTAATTGCTTTTTTTGTCTCCATTCATCCATCATATCTATCATCTATTACTATAAATCTATTTTATTTGTCTATCTACTTGCCCACTTTTGATTAGAACTATGCGCCCGGAGAGCCCCATCATGAAGCACCACTCTATGACCCTGTCTGTTATACGGGGCTTTTGGATAATTGTAATGATGGCCGCTATCAGCAGCTACCAAGACAAAGTAGGAAGAGTGGAGGAGCTCTGTGCTGTAACTAAAAAAATGACTAAAGCAGTGCGGTTGATGGTGATGCTGCTAAAGAAAAGAAGATAGACGCCTTGATACAAGCACCATTTTAGGGCAATTCAGGCATGTAACGTAAGTGCGCACCACATACAGGGTGGTCATGTTAAATCCTCTACCCCTGCCAAGGTAAGAGGTCTTTGTGAACAGTGCTGCAGAGGAAGCATGATCAGAGTGCTATAGATTGCAGCAGTAGCACTTCTGAGAGAGAGGCTGCTCCGGGACTGTACAGGTTATTACCAAGAGAGTCTGGAACTTGTGATGAAACAGAGGCCTAGCAGGTGGGGAAGGTAGGCGCCTTATGTGATGCCAAGAAATAAGCCCCCGTCACACACAGTGATCTCGCTGCTGAGTCACAAGTTTTGTGACGCAACAGCGATCCCACCAGCGAGATCGCTGTGTGCGACAGCTATCCACTACCGGAACCCACCTGCCGGTTACCGCTGATCGTTGTTGAAACATCTGGAAATTTTTGGGGTCGCTGGTCTCCCGTTGGCCAGCACGCATCACTATGTGTGACAGGCGGGAGACCAGCGACCAGGAGCTGGTAACCAAGGCACACATCGGGTTTCTAAGGGGCGCGTGGTGCCTAGAAATCCGATGTGTACCTTAGTTACCAGTGCGCTGATGCAGGGAGCTGGTAACCAAGGTACACATCGGGTTTCTAAGTGCCGTGCGCCCCTTAGAAATCCGATGTCTACCTTGGTTACCAGCTCCCTGCATCAGCGCGCTGGTAACTAAGATACACTGCGTGTAACTAAGTGATGTGCGTCGCTTGTTACCCGCATGTCACTGGTCCTGATCGCTGGTGAAGCTGTCTGTTTGACAGCTCACCAGTGATCATGTAGTGACACACTAGCGATCCTGACAAGGTGATATCGTTGTCGAGATCTCTGGTGTGTCGCTATGTGTGACGGGGCCTTAAGCCCCACTACACGTGGAACAAAAGCCTTAGAAATGGAGGTTCCCCATTCAATGCCTCTATAAAGCCTTTTGGTAAGATACTGTGACAGCCTGTAGAGGTGTCACAGCCTGTAGACAAGAGAGAGCTTGCAGCAGTGTGACAGACTGCAGAGATGAGAAAATCTGCAAATGCGATAGATGCTGTAGTAGCACTTTAGGCGTAGATCTGTAACAAGGATTATGTCTGAATGATGTGACAAAGCGAGATATCCTGCAAGAGATTGACACAGGTGGAAAGGGAGAATGCCTCCCTCAAGTGTGCCATGGTGAAGACCAGGCTCGAGGCTGCAGACTAGGCTCAATATAAACTAGACAACAGACCAGACCAGAACATAAAAACTTACTGATGGAAAGCATGGCAAGTGAGAAACTGAGAAAAACAGGATCAGTGCTGTAGGACCCTAAAGAGAGTCTATGTTTTGGCTTGTGGGTCAGCACCTGGGAGCACTAGGTAGCTTATGCTGCTGAGATAAGGTGCAGTAGATCTGAGTTGAAATAAATTGGGAGTCTTAAGATGGGTTAACATCACGCATGTATCAGGGAGGTCTATTTTGGGAATATTAGACTTTGCGGACTTGACTGTACAGTGGGGAAAATAATAATTTGATCCCTTGCTGATTTTGTAAGTTTGCCTATTGACAAAGACATGAACAGTCTATAATTTTAAGGGTAGGTTAAATTTAACAATAAGAGATAGAATATCAAAAATAAAATCCAGAAAATCACAATGGATAAATTATATAAATTTAATTGCATTTTGCAGTGAGAAATAAGTATTTGATCCCCTACCAACCATTACAGACCAGTTAGACGCTCCTAATTAACTCGTTAACTGGGTGAATTGGGTACCATGCAAAATCTCATCTTGTGGGGTATCCTTGATCATGAGGAAGGTGAGCAATCAGCCTAAAACTACACGGGAGGAACTTGTTAATGATCTCTAAGCAGCTGCGACCACTGTCACCAAGAAAATCATTGGTAAGACATTATGCCGTAAAGGTTTAAAATCCTGCAGTGCCTGTAAGGTCCCTCACTTTAAACAAAATATTCCAAGGAAAGTATAATCATATAGTGAACACAAATCTCCTTTAAAACAGATTTTTAATATTTAATCCTTAAAAAACACCTAACCCAGTGTAAAAAATAATATTAGACCAAGAAACCTGCCTTCCAAGACCCTACAATAAACCTATTCTTACTCCTTCCCTGCTGTGGAGGTTGGCACCCTAAGAAACGATTGTTTGGCACCCCCACTCAACGTGGACTGTCCCTCCCTTCCCTGATAAAGCCCTATCAATATAGGTGGGAAAACAATATAGTGTATAATATATTCAAACAATGTGAAAAACATATAGCCAGCTCACCATAAAGGAGTTCCTCTTGATGCAGTAATCAGTGTTCACCCTGTGCTTTGCACGGATCCAGGCAGGGAGTATGCCCCAACAAATAGAAATATGAGGAAATTGGGATCCAGCAAAAGGATGAAAGTTCACCAGATTTGTAAAAACTTCTTCTTTATTAATCCATTATGTCATAAAAAGTAAGAGGAACTCCAATCAATTAGTAGCATTCCAGCAAGGGACTACATGTTTCAGCACTATGTGCCTTCCTCACGGTCCTATTTGAACTGAGCTCCAACACTAGCAATATATCCTCCTTTGTGGAACATATTCAAATGACCCTTAATTAAAAACAGTGGAACAAACCAATTAAAAACATCTGAGTAGATAGTTGAAACTCAGTTCAAAAATGTTGCCAGAAAAATACCTATATTGAACATGTTTTATACATAGACAAATAATATAAACATTTAGTAATGAATCAACAATAATATGGAATAACTGCCACAAAAAGCAGCAATATATAAACATATATGAAAAGATGCATTATATAGTAGGCATGATCTAAACATCAGAAACAATCACAAAAATAACTCTCAGAAGGTATAATATCATAGAGTAGGTTTAAGATAAAGATATAATCTTTTGTAAATTCATACATGAACTCTATCCCTTTTCTTTTCCTCTCTCTTTCCTCTTTTACTCCTTCTCAAAAAAAAAAAAATATATAAAAAAAAAACAAAAAAATTAAAAAAAAAAAAAATTATTTATTTTTCTTCTACTCTTACCTAATATTGTGTAATGAGATCCATTCTACTGTTCAGTCCGTCTGGAACTCTAGTCTCTAATAAAAAGATCCACCTACTTTCTCTAGATAGGATTTTGCTTTTAAAGTCACCACCCCTATGTTGTTTTGTAACCACCTCTATTCCCCTAAAGGAAAAACTTTTTAAATCTCCTTTATGCACATTAGCAAAGTGTTTAGAAACCGCAGAGGCTCCTGCAATAGGCAAATTAACTGAATCCGACAAATGTTTTCGCACACGCTGTTTCAATGAATTAGTGGTGCAACCCACATATTGAAGTCCGCAAATATTGCAATCAATAAGATATATTACATTTTCTGTATTACAATTAATAAAGGAAAAAATCTCAAAGTTTTTTCATTTTTTATAGAAGAAAATGTTTTTGTTTTAGCAATATATTTGCAACACTTACAGATTTTTGCACCACAACCATAACAGCCTACAATTTTCATCCAATTTTGTTTTAGTTTTTTGTCTGGATCAGTAAATAAACTTGCCGTCAACATAGAACCTATAGTAGGAGCTCTCCTCGCAACAAATTTAATTGAGTGTTTTTTTAATATTTCTTTCAATTCACCACTTTGTTCTAAAATGGGCAAATGTTTTTTAATAATGGAGACTATTTCTTGATACTGTGGACTAAATTTGGTACTAAAAACTATACCCAAATCATTGTTTTTTTCTTTAATATTTTTATATTCCAACAACTCCTGTCTATTTAAATTGTCTACTATGCCTCTCGCTCTTTTTAGAGACCAGTTTGGGTAACCCCTAGATTTTAATCTTTTTACCAGAAGTTCAGATTCTTTCATATAAGTATCTTTTTCTGTACTATTTCTTTTCGTTTGAATCAGTTCACCAGTAGGTATATTCCTAATTACATGATTAGCGTGACATGAGTTTGCCATCAATATACTGTTCACAGCTGTAGATTTACGATAGGGTTCCACCAACACTTTTTTTCGATTCGAATCTAATTTCAAGGTCAAATCCAAAAAATTGATTGACAACTAATTCATGTGGCATGTGAATGTGAGATTAAAACTATTATTGTTTAAATATGAAAAGAAGGAGGATACTAAATCCTTCTTCCCCCTCCACACAAAAACCAAATCATCAATGAAACGTCCCAACCAAAAAATGTTGTAACCAAATGGATTATTAGGATGAAAAATATACCTCTCCTCCCATACTGACATAGTTAAATTTGCTAAAGATGGTGAAAATTTGGCCCCCATGCTCACTCCCTGTATCTGTAAATAATATTTCTCATCAAAAACAAAATAGTTATGAGTGAGCAAAAAATGTGTTGCAAGCAACAAAAAATGTTGAATTTCAAATGTATACTCACTTCCCTGATAAAGCCCTATAGTGTATAATATATATACAGAGATCATTCGCGCAATGCATCCCTGGGAACGGAAGTTGCCACCAGCGCCAAGAGAGCCGGGAGAGCTCAGGGGGCCGATGGAGGGTAAGTATTATATATAAAAAGTTGGTCACACTTGTGAAGCACTATGCTTGACAAGTGTGACCAACCTGTCAATCACTTTTCCAAGTGATGCTTCAAATTGCTTGGAAAAGCGCAAGCATTCTGCAAGCTAAAAGCGCTTGTGTTTTGTGGGGAAACGCATGCAAATTCCGCATGCGTTTTACCTCAGCGGGGAGTTGCGAAGATGCTGCGGACAATTCCGCAGCATTTCTGCAATGTGGGCACTTAGCCTTAATGTCTTGTGGCTCCTGAAATCTTTTGTAAAGTCTTTGTGTTGCTGCAAATTTGAAGTCTTCTTCTCCTGCCATTATTGCCGTGCCATCCAAACAACCTTTCATGGTTTTCAAGATTGCTGTTTTCAGATGATATTCTTCATAGTTCACTTTTATATGAAGAAATGACAAATGAATATATAAAGTAGTTCAGAATAGTGAAATTCCCACCAGAGACAAAACTTTAGTTTTCTGGGTCTCAGTCCCGTGGATAACTACGTTTTAATTGTGGGACAAGCCCTTTAATCTCTTCCTTTCTTTGATCTTAATTTGTCTCATAGACAAATTTGAGGAATACAGAAGGGGATCTTCTCCGTGCTTCTCAGGAAATCAGCCATATTCCCCCTCCTCCTTACTGTCCTGTGTCTGGATGTAAAACAACTGCACTGGCTGCACCTTCTTTAATTATGCTTTGTGCCATCCGTTCCCCAGTAGAACCGATTAGCAGGAAATTGATCCCTGTTGTGCAGGGTTTTTACTTACCGTATTTACTGTTTGTCTCAGGAACATGCAGAAAATTCTGCAGACTGACAAGTAAAGGGATTAAGATGATCCCATCTACTGTTAGCATTCAGGCTTTAAGTTTTAATGTTCTTTTAAAATAATGAGATTACATTTACCAGGTCTAAGGCTGGTTTCACACTAGCGTTTTTTAGCGCTGCACTTCGTGCGCATTAGAATCGCATACAAAAAACGCATCATGCGTTTTGTATGCGTTTGCTTTTTTAGGCGCATGCGTTTTAACCAGTTTCTAGCCATGTTAACTCTTAAAAGGCATGCGATTTTAAACGCAGGCGTGTGCATGTCCATCCGCACGCCTGCGTTCCTATAGACTGTAATGTGATTTTTTTTTTGTGCTTTCCGTGCACATATCATTCTCTTGACAGTCGACTTTGTGGGCTGTTCTGATGCTATTATTGCACTTTAAATATCTGCATAGACACTTTATTGTTTGCCACTGATGGAGCATTTATAATTGCAGGATGCTTCATCATATATGGAGGTGTTGAAGCTGTACAGGCACACCTCATACCACAATATTATGATATGTGTGTATTATATTGAACACCCTGTCTCCTGAGTACTTTGGTCTGTTTTCCCTGTCTTTGTCTGATTCCTTCATTCTTTTGTCTGGTTTGAGGCACCAACAATTATTTTGCTTTATTTTATGTGTCAATTTTCAATAAAATTCTTGATATTAAGTCTGTGTTAGACACTTCTTGATCATATCTATGGTGTAGTGGCTATAGGATCAGTATGTTTTTTGACTATGTGGAGTGTTACCTTTCCCATGTTTAGGGAAATGGTTTTAGGTTGTATGTTTATTAATATTTCTAATGTATAGCTTTCAGAGTTTGTTTTTCTGATCCATGGCTCTGAATACTTTGCGGTAGATATACATTTCAAACATAACTTTTTTTTTCCTCTCTCTGTAGCCACCACTGGAGGGACCTAAAGAGAAGAATGCATACTAATATTGAAAAAAAATAATGAAGTGACCAATTCAGTTGCAGTTGTCTAAATGGGATGATAAAAAATTGCAATAAATTATCTGAGAGCCAGTATTCCTTCTAAATGCTCATGGCAAAGTCATATTTTAAACTACTTTATATCTGTGCCAGGATTGGGATTTAGAAGAAGAAAAACTCCAAATGTTACAATAAATCACCGTACAACAAACAAGTTCTTGACCACAGAGAGTCTGTGTATAATTAAAAGACTTAAGTCTGTAATTAAGATTTTTTACTACCCGTTACAATTTGAGCTCCTCATTCATTTCTTTGCTCCCTGTCTTTGTGGTGAGTGTTAAATGTCTTGTTTTATGTCTCCGTGGCTTGATGTATTCTGTAAATCCCTGCTGCTTGTTCAGTGTTTCATGCCGTCTTAATGAGGCCAAACTGAGCTGCTGAACATCTTTGCCGTCTCCACCAGCCAAAGCCAACGGTTTCACTTCTTTAGCTTTAAACCTACATGAATAAGTCCAACATGCTCAGTTACGGAGAATTAACCTTTTCACTTCCAACCCTTTCATATCATAGGAATACAATGTCACACTAAAATGCCTGCGCCACTTTTTAAACTTGCCAATTTCAGATATTTTTTTTACCAACTTGTTGAGGAAGATACAGAAAACTGCCTTAGTACTAAATGGGGTGCTAAATTAGTCTCTAAATAGCTAGCAAAAATACAGAAAAGGGTAAGAAAAACTAACAAATATCAGGGACCTTTACAATATAAGCTGAAAATAAAAGGTGGATGGTGTATGTATATGTTAGCGTTTAATTTTTTTTATTTTTTTCCATCTGTTTTACTTACAAATCCTAAGTTCTGGCGCGTTTCATTGTTTCCCGCCTTTATATGTTCATAATAATAATTTAGTAATAATTTAGTGTTTTTTTCTCTTTTTTTTCTAACAATGTTGCCAGACAGTGATTATGGCGTTTCTTTCAATGCTGACAGCGTCATTAAGGAGGTGACACGGCCTACCGGGTGCATTAAGCATATTACCTTCCACGCTGCTAGGGAAGTGACAATTCCATCTATTGCACACTTCCACTATGTCGCACTCTTAGGCATGCGCAGGGCAGTGGAGGGCTCACCACATCATGGACATCATGCCTGCTAATGTTTAGCAGAATGTAACATTGTACCACATTCTGGGGAATATCATTTGAATGTCTCCGCTTTTCCCCTGATGAACCCCTACATTCTGAGGGAAACGCATTATGAAATGGGACCTGTACCTTGGAAAAATGGATCAGGCATGGGCCAGAGGGACTGTTGGTCTTTCAAGTTTTTAAGATATCATTGGAGAGATCTTTATCAGTTTGACTCTATGATATTAATACATTGACTGTGTCATGTTGCTCTGCATTTATCTTAGCTTTTATGGTTGAACTTTCTACGTGCATACTTTTGCTCTTCTCTTTTCACTCTATTTACTCTGTGTAGTCTATAGGGTGACCGGGAGTCTCTAAGGGACAGCCTACATTGAGCAGGGATGCCACAGCCTCTGTTTGTAGGGTGCCAACTTTCACTGCACGGTAGGGATTTTTTCTATTAGGGTATTAACCTCAGTGCTGCACTGTTTTTGACTCCCATACCTACCAACTACTGTCATTGTGGTACCACTGGCATCTAATACCGGGTAGGTATTATAGTTATTCTTCATTAGATATGTCGTTTTTGCACTTCTGTCTTGGGATGTGGGTTCACCAGTTTCATCCAGTTACATTCTCTGTCTGTATTAACCTTGGTATTTTCTCCCCATGTTCTAGAAGGTAATATTGAATGTAGTGGATGTAACCGAAATTTGCTCTGATATGGGGGAGCAAAAAAAAAAATACAACACTCATCTCCCCTCCTCGCTCCCCTGCTACTCTGGTCTCTGCAGCAAGCATTCTGGAGCACTGCACATCTCAGGGAGCGGATGCAATGGCATCACTACATGGCTCTCACGCTCCAGAACATTTTTGCTGCAAAGACTGGAGCAGCGGGGAAATGAGGAGTAGGATATAGAGTACTATATGGTGCATTATACTATATGGAGGACTATGGTGAATGCATTATACTGTATGGAGGGCTATGGTGAGTACATTATACTATATAGAAGACTATGGCATGCATTATACGGTATGGAGGACTATGGCGTGCATTATACAGTATGGAGGACTGTGGGGTGCATTATACTGTATGGAGGACTATGGGAGTCCATTATATTATATGGAAGACTAAGGGGAGTTCAGTATAGTGTATGGAGGACTATAGGAAGTTCAATATGGTGTCTGGAGGACTATAGGAAGTACATTATACTGTATGGAGGACTATAGAGTGCATAATACTGTATGGAGGACTATGGAGTACATAATACTGTATGGAGGACTATGCGTTGCATTATACTATATGTAGGACTATGGGGGTGCATTACACTGTATGAAGGACTTTGTGATGAATTTTACTATATGGAAGACTATGGGGGGTGCATAATACTATAAGGAGGAGTATGGGGGATTGGAGTACATTATACTATAGTGTGCATTATACCATATGGAGGACTATGGGGAGTGCATTATACTATATGGATAACTATGGGGATTTCATTATACTATATGGAGGACTATGGGGAATGCATTATATTATATGGATGACTATGGGGTGCATTATGCTATATGGAGGAAAATGATGTTCATTATGCTATATGGAGAGTGTATTATACTATATGGAGGACTATTGGGTGCATTACACTATGTGGAGGACTATGGGATGCAATATGCTATATAGAGAACTATGGGGAGAGTATTATACTATATGGAGGACAATGGGGTGCATTATACTGTATTATATGGAGGACTATGGGGAGTGCATTATACTGTATGGAGGATGGATCATGGGGTGAAGTATATTCTATGTAGGACTATGGGGCCCCTTATAATATCTGTGGTGGCCATTATATTTGTTGGGCTTTTTAGTATTTGGAGGGCTATGTGGGAGCATATATACTTGATGGAGGGCTATGTGGTGACCCTAAACTGTATACAAGCAATTATACAGTTTGAATTTTTGTATGGGGTCCATCATACTGTCTGGAGGGCTGTGTGGGGGCCATTATACAGTTTGGATGGCAAGTGGGGGCGATTATACAGTGTGGTGAGGTATAGTGTCATTATACTGTGTGTAGGCCTATTATACTGCATAATAATCTTTATTTTTATATAGCGCTAACATATTCCGCAGCGCTTTACAGTTTGCACACATTATCATCACTGTCCCCGATGGGGCTCACAGTCTAAATTCCCTATCAGTATGTCTTTGGAATGTGGGAGGAAACCAGAGTACCCGGAGGAAACCCACGCAAACACGGGGAGAACATACAAACTCCTTGCAGATGTTGTCCTTGGTGGGATTCGAACCCAGGACTCCAGCACTGAAATGCTATCCACTGAGCCACCGTGCTGCCCTACTGCATGGAGGACAGTTGGGTGCTCATACTGTGTTGGGGTCACCATACTTTACCAGGGTCATCACGCTGTGCGTGTGAAGGGTACTGTGGAGGAATTCACTGTGGGCATATCATACTGTGTTTTGGGGGGTACTTTTGTTAGATTCATACTTTATGGGTGCAATGAAATGGGAAGCTAGGGCTCCAGTAGGAGGAAAATAACATTATTAGGACTGCAAAGTTGTGAGATATGCTTTTTTGTGAGCCCGCTGAATATTATTTTTTTGTTGGGGGTTCCAATTAAAACTTTTGCTGTGTGGTCCCATGATTTCTATGTACTTCTCTGTATACAATATATGCAGTTTGAATTATAAGTTACAGATTCTATTAATGTTCTAAACAAAGAAGTATACTGTAGATTTAGCAGGTTTTATTGGTGTTACACCTTTAAAAAGAATGTGTGGTCAGAAATGAACCTTTTTTTTATTTACATGAAGGTTGCACATTTTTTTCCAATATTTGATTTTTTGTTTTTTACTTTTCATTTCATTATCTCTGAAAAAATATTCTTAAATTTTCTGTGCTGAGCTGCTGATACTTTTATGGTCATATTTAATTTTATAGGCAGGATCACAATGACAGATAGCATATCAATATACAGTAGCTAACACACGATCTACCATTCACAATAGGTGATAATACTGCAAAGGGAAATTCCTCTTATGCTATGTTCAAACGTTGCGTTCTTTGCTGCATTTTTTTTGCAAGAAAAACCTGCTCTCTTGACAGTAAAGTAGCTGCTTACAAAAAGCAGGTTTTGCTGCATTTCTTGCTGCCTTTTTTGCTGCGTTTTTGCTGTCTTTTTTTGCATGATGATGAAGTTTAGGCTGACATTGGTTCTACATTGCGACCGGCTGTCAGTCAGGGCCGGGGGCGCGGTTACAGAGGCTGCTCCGTATACGCAATGCAGTGACTGAACTGGCGCCACCCCACCCCTGTGACGGAATACTGAATGCAGGCGGTTAGAATAAAGATCCTCTTCTCCCCACTGCATTCGGCTGCATGCAGGCACAGGGCAGATTAACTGCATATCTGCACGTTAACAGAGTTATTTCTGGTGACGGGTTCCCTGTTATTTAAAAGATTTTTATTTCTCTTTTAGGTAATTTCATGCAAATTGAAGACTGTCGTAATGCAAACTTGTGTGTTATCTCTTGTTTTACTGAACTTTGCAATGAGACAAATGCTGACTGAGTATTCAGGAAGCATAGCTTTCAGTTACCATGTGAGTTACAGGAGTTTGCCTTATCGTCTACTTCATTCAGCTGTCTAATCATCTCACCAGCAAACGCCTGCCAACTTCCTAGCTTAGTCCTATAAATCCCCTGTTGTACAGGCACCAGCCTATAACAGAAAACCCAGAGATTGAGGATCACCAGCCAGGGCCGTGGGTACTCGGTACTGGGCTGGTATCTCAGAGGGAAGTGCACAGCGGCGGTGACCCGGTCTGTGGCCCTGGGTGTCCATTGTAAAAGGAATGGTGTTAAGCGTGGCTGATGATGATTAAAGTTTATAAGTGAATGATTTGTGATGCCACCTGTGGTGCTCGGCAATGAAGATGTTAAGCCGACGCTGCAGACAGATCCTCTGGGACAGATGGTGTGGTGCAGCAATGATGTTGTGGCCCTCCACAGGTAGGGCTGTAGTCCCAGGGCAGTGTAGATGGGGAGAGAGTGAGGAGACGTAGATGGTGCTATGTTAGGCACAGCGATGTAGCAGTGCTGAGTGTGTTCGCGCAGGAATAAGTGGAGGACACCAGTGGTGACTGAACCCTCAGGGGTGCCACATACCCCCCGTTAAACACAGCACATCCGCGGGCTGCAAGAGAAGCAAAGATATTACAAATAAGGAACATACAAAATTTTTGAAATGCTTGATAAAAAATACTTATTTAAACTTCCCAATTTGGCAGGCACTGACTCTAGAACATTGCAAACAATTTAACTAACTATCTATACTTAATATACATTAAAAACTATATTACCTAATTTAAAGTGCTATGGTACCAGTTCAAGTATTACTATGAGTCTATTATTATGAGTCTATTATTATTATTAAGTGCCCTGGATGAATTTGCACCCCCTATAAATAGAACACCACAACGCAGACGGCGACAACCCTGGCACACGGTGCAAACACGTTTCCTGCAGCGGTGCTCCAGGTGCGCCGAACGTCTGTGGAGAAAATCCAATCTACCCGAAGATTTCATCCATTTTAAGTTTATGCTTAGAACATACAACACTGCCCTTCACCTCTCCAAACAAACCTATTTCAACACCCTCATCACCTCACTGTCCAATAACCCGAAACGTCTCTTTGACACTTTTCATTCTCTACTCAATCCAAGAGTACAGGCCCCAACCACGGAGCTCTGAGCTGACGATCTGGCCGATTACTTCAAAGAAAAAATTGACCAGATCCGACAGGAAATTATCTCCCAATCACCTCATACCATGCACTGTCCTCCCTCCCCCACTGCATCGAACTCACTCTCTGATTTTGAACCAGTCACAGAAGAAGAAGTAAGCAGGCTCCTTGCATCTTCTCGCCCAACTACTTGCACCAGTGACCCATTTCCGTCACAGCTCCTTCAGTCCCTTTCCCCTGCTGTCACCCCTCACCTAACTAAAATATTTAACCTCTCTCTCTCTTCTGGTATTTTTCCCTTCTCATTTAAGCATGCCATCATATATCCACTACTTAAAAAACCATCCCTCGACCAAAACTGTGCCGCTAACTATAGACCTGTCTCTAATCTTCCCTTCATCTCTAAACTCCTGGAACGCCTGGTCCACTCCCGTCTTATCCGCTATCTCTCAGAAAACTCTCTTCTCGACCCTCTCCAATCCGGTTTCCGCTCTTTACACTCCACTGAAACTGCCCTCACTAAAGTCTCTAATGATCTGCTAACAGCTAAATCAAATGGTCACTACTCCATGCTAATTCTCTTGGATCTCTCTGCAGCATTCGACACTGTGGATCATCAGCTCCTCCTCACTATGCTCCGTTCCATTGGCCTCAAGGATACCGTTCTCTCCTGGTTCTCCTCCTATCTCTCCGACCGCTCCTTTACTGTATCTTTTGCCAGTTCCTCCTCCTCTCATCTTCCCCTTACTGTTGGGGTCCCCCAAGGATCGGTTCTAGGTCCCCTCCTCTTCTCCTTGTACACTGCCCCTATTGGTCAAACAATCAGTAGATTTGATTTCCAGTACCATCTCTATGCTGACGACACCCAATTATACGCTTCTTCTCCTGACATCACGCCAGCCTTTCTAGAAAACACCGGCGATTGTCTAAACGCTGTGTCTAATATCATGTCCTCACTATATCTGAAACTGAACCTGTCAAAGACTGAACTCCTGGTGTTTCCTCCCTCTACTAATGTACCTATACCCGACATTGCCATTTCTGTGTGTGGTTCCACTATTACTCCCCAGCAACAGGCCCGCTGTCTTGGGGTCATACTTGATTCCGAGCTTTCCTTTGCCCCCCACATTCGATCACTGGCTCGCTCTTGTCATCTGCACCTCAAAAACATTTCTAGAATTCGACCTTTTCTTACCTTTGACTCTGCAAAAACTCTTACTGTTTCTCTTATTCATTCTCGTCTCGACTATTGTAACTCTCTTCTAATTGGTCTCCCTCTTACCAAACTCTCCCCCCTCCAATCTGTCTTGAATGCTGCAGCCAGGATCATATTCCTCACCAATCGTTACACCGATGCCTCTACCTTGTGCCAGTCATTACACTGGCTACCCATCCACTCCAGAATTCAGTATAAACTTATTACCCTCACTCACAAAGCCCTCCATGGCTCAGCACCACCCTACATCTCCTCCCTTGTTTCAGTATACCACCCTACCCGCGCCCTCCGTTCTGCTGATGACCTGAGATTAGCATCCTCAATAGTCAGAACCTCCCACTCCCGTCTCCAAGACTTTACACGTGCCGCGCCAATTCTTTGGAATGCACTTCCCAGGTCAATACGATTAGTCCCCAATCCCCACAATTTTAAGCGTGTCCTGAAAACGCATTTATTCAGACTGGCCTACCACCCCAACACATTAACCTAATCTATCCCTGTGTGGCAGAGCCAAAAGTTTTACCATAACCAGGTTCCCCGCATCATGTTCCCACATGCTTTATGCCTCCATTAGCCCTCTGTGTCTGTACTGTTACACACTTAACATTATGACTGGTCCATACAATCAGGGTAACTGTTACCACCCACCTTTCGTGTCTCCCTCTTTCCTCATAGACTGTAAGCTTGCGAGCAGGGCCCTCTTTCCTCTTGGTATTTGTTATAATCTACTGTATGTGATTATTGTTATGCTGTAATGTCTATTGTCTGTACAAATCCCCTCTGAAATGTAAAGTGCTGCGGAATATGTCGGCGCTATAAAAATAAAATTTATTATTATTATTATTATTATTATCTACACATATTCTTCTACGTCTTTCACATTTTCCATACTCTCCTTCCGTCTCTTTCTTGACCTTGTGTGACAACCGCTGATGCCTGGTTCGTCACCTGCATAACATTCTTTATTTAAATTTCACATCTTTATTAAAGCATCACCATGAAGAAAATGTTCACTGTTTACTCTTAATCAGATACCTAGATATTACTATCAACATTTTTATAAGGCACATTATATAATACTTCACATCAAAACAACAATAATTCTTGAAAGTGTTGGACACCGCTCCCAGCTGGGATTTCTTCTTCAGAAGACTTATGTAAAACCAAGAAAGGGCACCTTAAGAGGTGCAACTATTTACAAGACAGTTTGTGGATCACTCATTGTCCATGATCTCTGCAGTTCAGTAAAAATGCTGCCAACGCAACTAGGCAAAAACTTGAAGAAACAAAAAAAAAAACATGATAAATGAGAAGGCACAATGGTGCTAATACCCTCCTGGGTAACAGTTAGTTATTTATTTGTGGGCATGTTCTTTAGTAGTGGTCTCCTCCTGGGGTGGTGTAAGCTGATTTATTTGGCTGCTTCCAGGGGATAACTTCAGGCTTTCCTCTTCCTGTTGATGGTCTACAAATTGCAGGTATTCCTACTCCCAAGGAGTTAGGTTGGTGGCTGCCTGTGTAGATGGGGTGGCAGCTGGTGGAGCTGCTGCCTGTGGTACAGCAGGGGTAACAGCTTGTACCTGGGGGTGCTGTTCCTCAGCTTCAGGTGGTATCTCTGCTGCCTTGGCTTTTGGTCTTACCGCTGGTGAAACTTTTGCCTTTGGCCGTTTGTAGGGTGAAATGCGGGGATCATGAATCTCTGGAAGGGGGAACCCATGATGCATAGTAACACCCATCAGCTGCTCAGACTCCTCTGCTGAGATCAGAAGATGTCGCTTGCTCCAGCCTTATTCTTTTCAACAGGGACTTCTTCTATTTCCCCATCGCAGTCAGCTTAATGCTTTTGAATTGAGAACACAGCTCTTCCATTTGTCCCACGCGGGGTATCGGCCCGTTGCACGCGATGCACGGGAACTCAGGGGGCAACCCGGTTGCAGGGGTGGCAGTTGTACCTGATGCTTCCCGTTGGTGTTGTGTCGGCTCCGGTGCAGGCATCGGGCGGCAGCCGGTGACAGCGGCGGTATCTGGAGCTGCCTGGACAGAGGCGGGAGATGGTGGTCGAGTGGATGGTGTCTCCGGGTCTGCAAGGGCCTCCGGTGGGACCTGCGCAGCTGGGCTAGGTCCAGGCAGGAGCACAGCTTCTTCCTCTTCAGCTCCCGGGCCCTCGGATAACTCCTCTTGGCAGACAGCGCTCAGCGGCGGTTGCAGCGGGGAGATGGTGACAGGCGCTGCCTGGGGGAGAACCAGTGCATCGACAGTGGGTGAAGGTACCATTGGTGTAGGCCCCGCCTGGGCGCGCTGCAGGTTCAGGGTCCAGAGAGCCTCTTGTCTCAGCCACAGTCAGTGGGTCAGCTGGGCAATTTCGTCCTCCAGCTGCTGGCGGTCCTTTGTGGAAGCAGGGTTGGAGCCTTCAATCAGTGCGCCTAGGAAGATCAGCTCAGCCTCCTCGCACTATTCAGGCCTCCGTGCTTCTTCCATCATGGCGTCCTGGCGTTCTCTCTCCTTCCCGGGCTCCTTTTCCGCCACAGGGCCTCGCTCCTCCTTCTGGGGGCGGCATCTTCATCCTACTCCTCCATACCAGGCCAGTATACGAACCCCTCTGGGGGTCGGCCATGTCGCTGTAGCATAGAAGTTTAGGCAGGGGAGACCCAGGACAGTTCACGCTCTTTTCTTAGGACCACCCATGTTGTCACACCCTTCTTCACCGCGCCCGCAGCCATTTTGAGAGTCCATTTTACAGTCTATGATTTTGGTTATTTTGCACATTCTCAGCAATTAAGTCCAATAAATCTTTGGCACACAGAACCCGGTGGCACCGAGCTTCGTCATCCTGTTCGTGACGCCAAAATGGATCGCCCGCCAGGGCCGTGGGGTGCTCAGTACCAGCCCGGTATCTCAGAGGGAAGTGTCACAGCGGCGGTGACCCGGTCCGTGGCCCTGGGCGTCCATTGTAAAAGGAATGGTGTTAAGCGTGGCTGATGATGATTAAAGTTTATAAGTGAATGATTTGTGACGCCACCTGTGGTGCTCGGCAATGAAGATGTTAAGCCGACGCTGCAGACAGATCCTCTGGGACAGATGGTGTGGTGCAGCAATGATGTTGTGGCCCTCCACAGGTAGGGCTGTAGTCCCAGGGCAGTGTAGATGGGGAAAGAGTGAGGAGACGTAGATGGTGCCATGTTACGCACAGCGATGTAGCAGTGCTGAGTGTGTTGGCGCAGGAATAAATGGAGGACACCAGGGCATGTAGTTCCAAAGCTTTACTCACAGTCTGTTGTGCGTACATGTGCCCGCATCCGTGCCCGTGTCCTCCAGGTCAGGAGCTCAGCCAACTTCCAGGCAAGATAAAGTACTCCGTTCCAACACTCCGCCAACATGTGCCTTTCCTGAACGTCTCCCTTCTAGCTCCTATTTGAAGTACTCACAGTACTGAGTTACACTGGAGTTCCTCCTTTCAGATGTTCTTAGAACTCTACTTGTATGGCGGACAGCTGTAGCCTGCTTCGGGGACTCCTTGCTACTAAGTCCCGACTCACTCTCGTTGCTGTTGTGCCCCCAAGTCTTGTGTGGGAATAAAGTGGTGACAGCTTCTATTCCTCCGGTGTCTGCTGCAGGACCATTAGTATCCATACAACCTCGGGGACCGGACCCCGGCCATGCGCTGAGAACTTGAGGAAGGGCTCTGCTCCAACCCTAATCTTTAGTTCTCTTCTTCTCCTTACGTTCCGTACAAAACTATCTTTCTTATGGAGAATTAGGCTTTCTGAATATCTCTCTCCTGTGCCAGCAGACTCAGGTCACTGAAGTCTGCTGCAGCACTTCCTTCCATCCATCCCACTCAGGGGATCTTCTCTCACAGACTGACCTAGTCAGACTGACCTAGTCCTAATGATCTCCCGCTCTCTTGTGCAGACTCAGCTCCACCCACCTCCCAGCACTCTTCGTGTTCCAAGCAGGGAGCCACCAAAGGTGCTTTGCTGCACTACTATGTTGTGTGGGATGCAGGTGTTGGAGTGTGGTCAGGTGTCTCCACCTTACCTGAATGGTGGGGTACCACACCTCAGGAGGAGGTGCAGTACCTCTGTGGCGACTGAACCCTCAGGGGCGCCACATTTGGACTTCAAATGTGGAGAGGCATCAACACCATTGCTTTCGAATATTGATTTATTATCTGGACTGGTTAGGCAACTTGCTGTGAGCCAATTGGAGGTAGTCCAGGCTTTGTGTTTGTTATAGGCTCACGCAACATTGTAGCAGAGTAGGTCTTGATGGACAACACTTGAGTCAGAGAGAACATGGAGAGCAGAGGATACAGGATGGCAGACTAACAAGCAAAGCAGGTAGCACAGTTGAAGCAGAGCCAGGTATGTGGATACACAAAGGAACAGTAGCAGCATATCAAACTAAAATCTTGCAGTAGGGAGGCAGTCAATCACAGGAATGCAATCTAGTATAATTCAGCAGGACAATCGTAAAAGAAACACCCTCAACAAAGAACAAAAGATCCCCTAAATCTCTTTTAAAATATCTGGAATATAGTGTGGTTACATTAAAAAAACTTATTGCCACCTTCCCTGGTTTCCAGCATTGCTTCTGTACCCTTCTGGGTCACAAGAGCTATCTTCTCCTTTGCCAACTCACATAGGAATCGTTGTGCGGGGGAGGTGCTACTTCCCTCAATGTAAGCCTATGGAGTTTCGGAACAATGCTCTATAGGCTTACAATGTGAAAGCAACTTTCGGTCCACAAATAAACTCTGGGATAACATTTCCATCCGGAGGACTTCTTTAATAGCACCATTATAACAGAGAAGTGTATGCAGTCTGATATCTTCCAGCAAGCCAATGATTAATCATAGAAATGCAATGAAGTATAGGCAGATTGAAAAGATGAGTTACCTTGATTGCAAAGGCCAGTTGCGAGAGGTGGGTGTAAACTAGACTGAACTTTTAAATATATCTTATTGTAGCATGAAACTGGAGAATCTGAAGAGATGACAGACCGGCTGCTGCTGAACCAAATGAAGTAGAATGAAACACCCAACAAAATTGAGGCAACAGCAAAATTACTACCTTATACCGAAACACTTGGCCTCCATCGAAGCAGGTCTTAAAAAGCCTAGGTTGATGATGTCAGAGCGGATTACCTGGGGTTACCTGAGAACATGGACTACTGCAAATTAAGGAGGCCATAGGAGAAGTGAGCCAAGTGATGCTTGTGCCAGGACAGATGCGTAACAGAATGACTTCTCAGCTTGTATGGATGCGCTGCCTCAAATTCCAGCTTTTATACCTCAACAACTCACAGCCATCATCTAATCCAGTACATTCTTCTTGGCGAATATTTCCACATTTGTCTACTCCTACCCGCTTTGATGGAATTCCTAAGGCCTTTCAGGGCTTTGTGAATCACGGCAACATACATTTTGACTTTTGTCCCCAAGAATTATTTCTGACAGGTCCAAAGTGGCATATATATTTTCTTCATTGCCCATAGATGCCAGGTCTTGGGCAGCACCATTAAGTTTGCATTCAATAACTGTAATGGTCGTTATGTATATCTCATCATGCAACACACTTTCTGTGTACCAGCATTTTGTTGATGAAATCTTCTGTGACACCCTATATCACCGGTATGTATTGGTTTTTCTAGATGACATCCTAACCTTTGCAGGAACCAGGACTAAAATCATCTTCATGTCCGTTTTGAAGAGATTACATCAGAATCATCTTTATGCCAAAATTAAAAATTGCCTCTTTTAGTGTCATGAATTACCATTTCTAGAATTTATCACAGCTACTAGAAATCTGCGTATGGACCCAGATAAATTTTCTGGTATTTTTGATTCATTACAACCTGTTGGTCTCAACGCCTTCCAAAGATTCCTAGTCTTTTCAAATTATTGATGCCTGTTTATTAAAACATTACTCTCAAGTGGTAGCTTCTCTTAAAGCCCATGACATCTAAAAGGGCACCAATTCTCAAAACAGGTCAGATTTCATTGTTCAAACCGTCAAGCAACTTACATCTTAAATATCAACTGTTCCACCCTAATTTCTACCACCTTAATGTCAACTGGCTATTCATACTTGAAATAAAAGCCTTGGCTATTGGTTTAGTGACAGGTCTATAACAACATTCCTCTGAATGAAGAAATTATCACTGCTGTTCATAAAAATCCCTCTGGTAGAACTGATTTATTCTATGGGTGATCATGAAATTTTTGCAATAAAATTAGCTCTAGAAAAATGGTGACATTTAGTTGAAGGAGCCAAGTTCCTGATGACCATCTACATGGACCATAAAAATCTGGAGTATCTTCAGTCAGCATCTAGGCCGAATCCCAGTCAAGCTTGATGGCCACTCTTTTTTACTTGAGGGTTGACTTTATACTCACCTACCGTCCTGCAGGGAAAACCCAAAGTGATGATGCCCTTTTCAGGTCCTTTGATCCATCTGATGCCTTGGAAGACTTGCACTCACATGTAATTGAACCTGTATGTATTCTTGCTTCTATAACATTTTCTTCCAATTCTCCAGCTTAATTATATTTTCTCATCTTAAAGGCTATCTGCTGAAAAGTCTTATCTTTGGTTCCATCTTCTCTTCTCTCCAGACATTTAGATGTAAAATGAACTGCTGAACTCCTTTCCTGTTTAAATTGGTGGTCAAAATGTAAACAAGAAGTCAAAAAATTTGTGGCATATAGTCCTCAATGTATGAAGTGGAAATCATCATGTCAAGCACCTCTCGGGTTTTCTTCTGTCTTTTCCTATTCTAAAAGAGCTTTAAGCTGAAACTTCTATGGACTTTACCCCAAACCAAATAGCTGTGAACCCTTGTGCCTCAGAAGGATTTGTGACAGACTGTTTACCCAAGTTTTATCGATTTGTTCCTTTACTTGGAGTTTCCATCTCTTTCAAAGCTGTCATAAGTGTTATTCAAAGAAATGTTCTAGTTCAACAGTCTTCTAGCTCGAATAGTGTCTAACCATGGTGTACAATTTGTTACCAGGTGTTGGAAATTCTGCAAGAATTAAAAAAATCCTTAGTCTTCTCCTTTGTCCATCTCCCCAAAGTAATGGGCAAGCTGAGAAAATCAGTAAATTTATGGAACCACACTTCCTTGGGCTAAATTTACCTACAAAGATTCAGCTTCATTGTTTTCTAGGAAATATCCATTTCTCACAATGTATGGTTGAGAGCCCCATCGTCCTCTGCCAATTGCATCAGAAAGTCAATTTCCCCCTTTGGAAAGCGTCACTCAAGACATATATAACATCTGGACTGAGGTGCAATCCAATTTGGCAGCAGTCATGGCTGGAGCAAAGAAGAGTGTTGAAAAACACTGAAGCCTATTCTTAACATCCCACTTGGTTGTAATGCTTAGCTTTACACCAACAAATATATCTGTTTAAAGACCCACTGCAAGAAGTGGACTCCTAAATTCATCAGTCCTTTCCAGATTATTCAGCAAATCAATCCTGAACACTTTAGTCTGAAATTACCTTCAACATTAAAAATTTACAATGCCTTTTATTCCTCCTTAATACATCCTCTAGTTTTCAACACGTTCTCTCAAACAGCAACTAATACTGAAATGGAGTGTGAGATCAACTAAATTCTGGAGTTTCAGAAGGTTGGTAAGGAATCTATTCTACTTCATGAACTAGAAAAAAACAGTCTTGAAAATAGATTCTGGGCTCATAAAAAGAATATTAATGTTCAAACATCCTTTTTCTCTAGGTACATACTCTTTGAGGAGGGGTCCTAAAAGGGGGGTAGTGTTATTCAGCTCTCCCGGCTCAAGCACCGGGCCTTGTTTCCTCCCCTGTAGCCAGCTCCCTCTGTGCTATTCATGCTGGGGCAGAGAGCTGATGAGCACTCCTCTACACCTGCACCAACCCTCATAGTTAACATGGCAAATTCTTCTAACATCATCACCCAATGCCTTTTAAGTCTGGCTCAGGCAGCCAAACCGCACAGTTTTCAGTTTCCATGTGTAATACAGGAGTTTGCTTCATCATCCAACTGTATAATCAATTCACTAGCAAACTCCTGCCTACTCCAACAATTTGCAACTACTTGCCTAGCTCAGTTCTTTGAATCCTGGTGCTATTGCACACTTAACTTTGTTGTTACAAGTACCTGTGACCAGATTCATCTCAGATAACATTGATGCTTCTCGCACCAATGTTTTTGCAAGCAAGGTAGCTTATTATTATTTATCTGTCCTATTTCAGTGGGCAATCAGGTCTATAAGCAAATATCCAGGTTTCCTAGTCTTCCTATAGTTAACAATTTCCCTGCTATGAATTCCTGATTTTATATATTACTGCTATTATCCATCTGGCTGCTGCAAGTCCCTGATTGTAATCATCTCTGCTAATAACCACCTGAATGCTGGAGGTCCATTATTGCATACCTCTCTCTTATTAACCCTCTGTCTGCTTCAAGTTCCTGATTGAATATATCCCTGCTATTAACCATTATTCCATAACCAGTATTCCTGTACTGTCTACACATCTGTTGCTGTGTGTATCTGTACATCTTGCTGTACTTCATCTGCTGTTTCTTGCTCCATCTGTCTGTCATCATACATATACTGCTGTCATTGTCCTCAAGGATCCATGGGCCAACCATCAAAGGCCTCTCCACTGCAGCACCACCTCTAAGTCTGTGCTGCTCACCCTGAACTACGGCTTAAAGAATCCTCTCTTACCAGGCGAGCCCATAACACATATACATTCAAACCATAGTAAAACATTTAAAATTGTGATAACTTAACTACATATAACCATATGGAAAAAAAGCAGGATAACCTTTTCTAACATTTCATGGAGGGATCGTTCGACCTTCTACAGTTATAAGAGAACTATTCTTGGATTTAGCACATAGCTTACTACCGATTGCTATAACACTCGCTGTGTACATATTTACATGATCGATACATAAGAATGGATCGATAGGAAAAGAAAGAAAGGAAAGAGAAAGACAAAAAGAGGAGAGAAAAAGAGAGGAATTGACAAAGGAGGCATGAAATAGAGAAGAAAGAGAGAGAAAGATAGAGGGAAAAAGAGAAATAAAGAAAAATAAAGAAAGGCAGACAAAAAGAGAGACTGAAAGATAGAAAGGGAGAAAGTAAATGATGGGTAGGTAAATAATAGATAGCAATTAGCTAGATAGAAGGAAAACGGTAAGCATGACAGAAAAAATACTTTTTTCTATCTCCTATTTAAACATAAGTCAGTCAGAGCTTCATATGTCTTTATCAGGATATAGTGCTTACTCATAGTAATGCTAGCAATGAATAATCTGAGCACAAATAATTGTATTTTATTACAAAATGTAAATTAATTAAAAATCAAGGAAAAGAGGGAAGCATTGTGTAATCTCATTCCAAAACTATTAGCGAATATCCAGTCTTCACTTAATCTGGCAATTGTCTATTCTTTGTTATTGAAAACCTTATTTTCCCTGGGAAATACTCCATCTACCATAATTATTAACCACAAATCCTATAAAAAGGCAGCAAATCTAAGACTTCAAAACTCCAAAAGTCAATTAAACACTTTTTTTGAAAACACTTTTTTTTTTCATTTTAAGTTTGATTCCAGGCAATCTCTTTTAAGTTGGAATATTAACATAACAGAGAAATCCATTTAGCTGCTCGCTTTGTAAAGTCAGGCATAGGAATAGGGGAAATACTGACGGATTTGTATTAATAAAGCTCTAAATAAGAGCAATGTTTAGAATGCAAAACAGAGGCATTGTGTCAGCCAATAGCAATAGATTGCGCACCTGACGAGGCTTAATGCATACGAAATCTCGAGACACATGCACACAATAAATTTCCATCCTAATCACCGAGAGGTATAATTTCTTACATATCAATGTCTGCTGCATAAATTGCTATTTTTGTATGCAAAATGGCATTTTTATTTTTCACCCGTGAGTAATGAAATTGTATGCCCGTGCAAACGGTTAAAAAAAAACCTCTTGTGTATTCAACGTCTGCCTGTGTTGATGAATTCACTTACCATGAATGACAGTATAAGATTTCTGGGTCATACCGGTCACCCCAAGGATGACACTGATGAAAATGATAAACTAAATGCCAGACGTGCCCACAATGCATTATGGGATAAAACAACTAAAATGTCACCATCCAGCAACAGACTATTAATAACGAGATATGATTGTGTATAATGAGCACAGAGCTCTGCGGTGATTGAAGTGTGATGTCTTTTGATCTTCCAGATGTTGTGGCACTGAAATTCATTTTATCCCGTTAATGGCAGAAAAGGAAACTGATCAAACGTTATTATTTGAAAAGCTTGGGTCAAGTTGGTGGAATTTATTTTGTTGATTCTGTTTTCTTTTTCTGTTTTATCTCGTATGTATTTTATGCAATTTCCATTATTCTCTCTCCTCCGAAGAAAAGAACAATGAATCGTTTCTGAACTCGAAAAATGTTTTCTAACATAATTGCCTTTTCTCTCATTGTTTGAAAGGTGTATGAAACTAATTTTAAGTTGCTCCAGTGGACCAGAATATGATGTCAGCCACAAATATAGCCAATAACAAAATACTATCCATGTATGAAAAAAGAGAAAAAACAGTGATTGCTTAGGTGAGAGTTATGGTAAAATCGTTTGGGGGGGGGGTGTTATAGTGACCATATTGGTTGTCACCAAGTTATCTTACTAGCAGATATAGTGACGAAACAGAGTAAAAATGTTTTTTTGTTTTTTTGAATTAATGTTGAATTTTTATGGCAATAGAAAATGGTCTGTTATAAGGACTGCCTCACGTTCTTTGTTCAGGAACTCACCGTTCTCCTGCCTCCCGGCCTCCTGCTTACATGGGTGGTTGGGTGCACACATGACATTTGACAGTTCATATTGGCAACATGGTTGTTCCATTAGCTTGAATTGTGCCTTCTCCCATCCTGAAAAAAGACACAGACTTTCTTCTGCAGTTTTGAAGGACCACAGGGACACTGAAGATGGCTGGATCCAGACAGTAGCGCTTGCAACTAGGGATTAGCGGACCCATGGACGTTCGGGTTCTGGTACCCGACCCTAACTTTATTCCAAAACCAGAACTATACCAAAACTTGAACCAGAACCCAAACCCAAGTGAAAACAATATGGACCCTAACTTTTGAGACAGAAAATTCTCTCTCTCTCTGCAATGGACTTACCCAGAACTTCGAACATTGCAATGGACTTCCAGGATAAGTCAATGTTCGGCGTTTAGCACCGGAAACGAACTGTCAGGCACGAACCCTGAACTTTTAATTTTGGGTTCACTCATCTCTACTTGTAACCTTTATTTCAAAGTGCTTTTCGATGCACACTCCTTTAGTAGAAACTGGCCACTGTTGATGAACGGCATAGAAAGCCAGTAACCTAGGTAATGAGCTGTAAACTATAGAATTAAATGTACAATCTTGAAGATGATGTACCAAACAACCCCTTTAACTTATTTGTACCATTTTTTACATGGTCATTTACAAATCTAATTTTTATACTATACAGCCTTTTATTTATAAGTAGTTTATGAAAACACAGATTTCTTTTCACAGTATATAATTCATCGCTATAAAATTTATATAGAGAGACTCCAAAAATGGATTCCATCCTTATACTCAGCCTGTAGTGCATTAAACAACACAGTAGTATTTAAGATCTACAGTGGATATAAAAAGTGTACACACCCCCTTGAAAATGTCAGGTTTTTGTCATGAAAGAAAAAATCATACCCAGATGAATCATTTCAGAACTTTTTCCACCTTTATTGTCATCTATATTCTGTACAAATCCATTGAGAAATAAACTGAAATAATTTTTGAGGGTCAAAATAACAAAACTGAAATAATGAGGGTACATAATTGTGAACACCCTCTTATTATTGAGGATGCAGTCATGTTCAGAATTATCCAATCACTTTTAAACTCATGTTTCGTACTAGTCAGTACACAGCTGCCATCATCTACAGAGATTTGAATTAACCACCATATAAAATTTAGCAGTTCCAGTAGAATTTCCCTGCCATTTTCTTAGTTTTGTTTTATGGTAAAAGCCATGGTGATGTAAAGAACTTTTGACACAGGAAAGGAATCTCATCATTGAAATTTATCAGTCAGGAGAAGGCTACAATTGTTTTTCCAAAGCATTTGATATACTATGGAGCACGGTGAAGATGGTAATCTAGAAGTGGTTTAAATTTGACACAAAGGTGATGTTATTTAGGGCTAAATGTCCCTGAAAAAGAGATAAAAAGACAAGATGATTTTTTTTCTTGGAGACTATAGAGTAACAGTAATGGAGCCACAGAAATTCCTCACAAGCACTGGTTGTGTACTACTTGTGACAAAAATCTCTTGCATTCTTCATAGTGGCAAAATGAAAGCCTTCTCTTACTAAGAAAAACATCCAAGCACAGCTATGTTTTCCAAAACCTACATCAAACCTGCAAAAAGAAAGTGGGAAAAAGTATTTTCATTTATTGAGACAAAGGTTGACATTTTTGGCAATAATTCCAAATGGTATGTTTGGTGCAAAGACCACTCTATGCATCAACAAAAGAACAACATACCCACAGTGAAGCAAGATGGAGGCAGCATTATGCTTTGTGGCTGTTTTTTTGTTGCAGATGGAACCGGGGCTTTGATCAAATTGGAGGGAATTATGAACAGTTTCAAATATCAGGAGAGTAACCTTCCTCCATGGTGAAAGCGTCCTTAAAATCCTTTCATTATGGGAGCTAATTAAGAAGCTCACATTAACAACACTAATTCTGGACTTAAAAATGTTTTGCTTAGGAAAACTTTAGCTTAGCACCACACATTCTTCTACTCCACAAGCTGGCACTCATTAGTTCCTTAAAAGTAAACCATATACTATTTTGCTAAGTAATAAGTGCAGCAAAGTATTAAAAAAAAACCAGAATGGTGAAACCCACGGATGAATAATTCTCTCCACTTTAAAGACTTTTTTTAATGTCTGAGAATCTCGACTGTTTTAATGAGAAAGAGACATGTGAATGAACATTTTGTTCTAAGGATTTCAGTCCCAAAGGAGTAAGATTTCTGTTCAAATCAGCTAATGAGAATCTATACATTATTTAAGAGGAGAAAAAAAGATAAAAGATGTGTGAGTTTTTTTGTGATTTTAGATTACAGTATTTTATTATAAAACTGGATTAAGCTTCCTATTCAATATGTTTATGAACTGCTGGGGAAGATTTTTTTTTCAAGAACTGACCATAGAAGTGACTTTATTAATGCTTACCAATATCCTAAGGGGCAACACAGATTTGGAATGGTCTCTAGGAGGCTTCTAGTCAAACACCCAACACAAGATTTTATACAGTTTCTCATAAAAGTAAACAGTAACAATTAATGTCTATTCAAAATGATTTTTATTGAATCTGAATGTGTTTTAGCTTATTTGTTTAAATAAACTAAAAATTGCTCAAATTCAGCATTGTAGGCCGCATTGTAAATCCTGTTCTTTGGGAAACCGTCAGAGGCGCAACTTGAAACTTTTGGACTCAAAGCAAACTCTGCAAAGGGTCCCTTTGGTCCATCAACGATCTCATAAAATTCATAGTTCAGTTAAACCTCATATGAACATTATGACTATTTGCGCCCTCCGACTCAGGTGCCTGACAAAACCGCACTCCTTATTGCTACATCCAAACCATCCGAACTTTGCTTTGAGCCGCAGTGAGCTGATCGACTGGTGAACACATTCTTGAATTGCTTTATTTTTTAAGCAGTTTTACATCAGAATTTCTGGAAAATAATTAGGCCCATTTATTCTTTATATCACATCTTTTTGAAAGAGGCTTATTGCTTACTTGAAGAAAAGGGATGAATGACATTTTAGAACAGAACCTTGTATCTAACCATTATTGTTCTCCACCTATTAGTATACTATTATACTAGTATGAAAACACGCCTCCCCCAATGATGGACAGGCAAAGAATGTATCATTTAACCCCTTTCTGCCATCTGACGTACTATCCCGTCCATGGGACCCGGGACCCTATGCCCCCATGGACAGGATAGTGCGTCTAGCGCGATCAGCGGCGCTCACGGGGGGAGTGCCACTGATCGCGGACGGGTGTCAGCTGATTATCACAGCTGACACCCGGCACTATGTGTCAGGGGCAGTCATGAACCGCCCCCGACACGTTAACCCCTGGCACACTGCGATCAAACACGATCGCAGTCTACTGGGGGTTTAGGGAAGCATCGGCAGGGAGGGGGCTCTCTCCGTGCTTCCCTGAGACCCCCGAAGCAGCGCATTGTGCAGCGCTACTCTGGAGGCCTCCTTCCCTGCAGGTCCCCAGATCCAATATGGCGGCGGGGACCTTCGGGGGCCTGCAGGGAGGCGGCTTCCTCATGCCTGCAAAGCGCCAGCATGAGGAAGCCTCCAGCACTGCCTGTGACAGATTGCTGATCTGTCACAGCGATCAGTGATGTGACAGATCAGCGATCTGTCACGTGACAGTGATGTCCCCCCTGGGACAGTATAATAAAGTTAAAAAAAGTGTAAAAATAATAAAAAATCGCTAAATAAATAAAAAAAAATATTCCCTAATAAATTCATTTTTTTGGAAATAAAAAAGCCCAAAACAATAAAAGGACACATATTTTGTATCGCCGCATCCGTAATGACCCACCCTATAACACTGTCCCATTAGTTAACCCCTTTAGTGAACCCCTTAAAAAATAAAAAACAAAGCAAAAAATAATGCTTTATTATCATACCGCCGAACAAAAAGTGCAATAACGCGCGATCAAAAAGACGGATATAAATAACCATGGTACCATTGAAAACGTTATCTTGTTTCGCAAAAAATGAAGCACACACAGCATCATTAGCGAAAAAATAAAAAAGTTATAGCTCGCAGAATAAAGCGATGCAAAATAATTATTTTTTATACAAAATTTTTTCAAGTGCATAAATGCGCCAAAACATAAAAAAAAACATAAATGAAGTATCGCTGTAATCGTACTGACCCGAAGAATAAAACTGCCTTATCAATTTTACCGCACGCGAAATGGTATAAACGCAGCCCCCAAAAGAAATTCTTGAAATGCTGTTTTTTGTTCATTCTGCGTCCCAAAAATCGGAATAAAAAGCGATCAAAAAATGTCACATGCCCAAAAATGGTACCAATAGAAATGTCAACTCGTCCCACAAAAAATAAGACCTCACATGACTCGGTGGGTGAAAATATGGAAAAATTATAGCTCTCAAAATGTGGTGATGCAAGAACTATTTTTACAATAAAAAGCGTCTTTTAGCGTGCGACAGCCGCCAAACATAAAAACCCACCATAAATAGTAAATCAAACCCCCCTTTATCACCCCCTTAGTTAGGGAAAAATAATAAAATTAAAAAAATGTGTTTATTTACATTTTCCCATTAGGGTAAGGGTTAGGGTTAGGGCTCGGGCTAGGGTTAGGGCTAGGGTTAGGGCTAGGGTTAGGGTTAGAATTAGGGGGTTTCCACTGTTTGGGCACATCAGGTGCTCTCTAAATGCAACATGGCATCTGATCTCAATTCCAGCCAATTCTGCGTTGAAAAAGTCAAATGGTGCTCCTTCCCTTCCAAGCTCTGCCATACGCCCAAACAGTGTTTTACCCCCACATATGGGGTATCAGCCTACTCTGGACAAATTGCAAAACAACTTTTGGGGTCCAATTTCTCCTGTTACCTTTGGGAAAATAAAAAAATTGGGTGCTAAAAATCATGTTTGTGGAAAAAATGATTTTTTTATTTTCATGTCCAGGCGTTATAAACTTCTGTGGAGCACTGGGGGGTTCAAAGTGCTCACCACACATCTAGATAAGTTCCTTAGGGGTCTAGTTTTCAAAATGGGGTCACTTGTGGGGGGTTTCCACTGTTTAGGTACATCAGGGGCTCTCCAAAGGCAACATGACGCCCGCAGACCATTCCATCAAAGTCTGCATTCCAAAATGTCACTACTTCCCTTCCGAGCCCCGAAGTGTGCCCATACAGTAGTTTTATCCCATATATGGGGTATCAGCATACTCAGGACAAATTGGAAAACAACTTTTGGGGTCCAATTTCTCCTGTTACACTTGGGAAAATAAAAAAATTGGGTACTAAAAATCATGTTTGTGGAAAAAATGTGATTTTTTTATTTTCATGCCCGGGAGTTATAAATTTCTGTGAAGCCCTTGGGGGTTCAAAGTGCTCACCAAACAACTAGATAAGTTCCCTGGGGTGTCTAGTTTCCAAAATGGTGTCATTTGTGGGGGGTTTCCACTGTTTAGGCACATCAGGAGCTTTCCAAACGTGACATGGCGTCCGATGTCAATTCCAGCCATAAAAGTCAAATGGCGCTGCTTCCCTTCCGTGCTCGGCCATGCGCCCAAATAGTCGTTTACACCCACATATGGGGTATGAGCATACTCAGGACAAATTGCACAATAACTTTTTGGGTCCTGTTAACCTTGGGAAAATAAAAATTGTGGGTGAAAAGATCATTTCTGTGGAAAAAATATGATTTTTTAATTGTACGGCTGTACGTTATAAACGTCTGTGAAGCTCTTGTGGGTTCAAAGTTCTCAACACATATCTAGATAAGTTTCTTGGGGGGTTTAGTTTCCAAAATGGGGTCACTTGTGGGGGGTTTCCACTGTTTACGCACATCAGGGGCTCTCCAAACATGACATGGCGTCCGATCTGAATTCCAGCCAATTTTGCATTGAAAAAGTCAAATGGCGCTCCTTCCCTTCTGAGCTCTGCCATGCGCCGAAACAGTGGTTCCCCCCATATATCAGGTATCAGTGTACTCAGGAGAAATTGCACAATAACATTTGCGTTCAATTTCTCCTATTACCCTTGATAAAATAAAAAAATTGGACCTGAAGTAATTTTTCTCTGAAAAAAAGTTAAATGTTCATTTTGTTTAAACATTCAAAAAATTCCTGTGAAGCACCTGAAGGGTTAATAAACTTCTTGAATATGGTTTTGAGCACCTTGAGGGGTGCAGTTTTTAGAATGGTGTCACTTTTGGGTATTTTCTATCATATAGACCCCTCAAAGTGACTTCAAATGTGATGTGGTCCGTAAAAATAAAATGGTGTTGCAAAAATGAGAAATCGCTGGTCAACTTTTAACCCTTATAACTTCCTAGTAAAAAAAAATTTTGGTTCCAAAATTGTGCTGATGTAAAGTAAACATATGTGAAATGTTACTTATTAAGTTTTTTTGTGCCATATCTCTGTGATTTAAGGGCATAAAAATTCAAAGTTGGAAAATTGCGAAATTTTCAAAATGTTCGCCAAATTTCTATTTTTTCACAAATAAACGCAAGTTATTTGAATGAAATTTTACCACTTCCATGAAGTACAATATGTCACGAGAAAACATTGTCAGAATCAGTGGGATCCATGGAAGCGTTTCAGAGTTATTACCTCATAAAGGGACAGTGGTCAGAATTGTAAAAATTGGCCCGGTCATGAACGTGCAAACCACCCTTGGGGATAAAGGGGTTAAACATATATTTTATTTATATCATAGAATTAAAAATTCATTAAAATTCACAAGTAATGATGCCTCCTGTCATAAACAGATGAAAATGGTCCCCAAAAAGTAGGCTATGTATATTTGTATACAAATTAGCCTCATCACGCCCCCAGATGAAGGTCATATCGAAACGCTCGTTGGGGTAGGAAGCAGGTCTCACTTGGTCTCCTCATTGACGTAATGTTATTTGATTATCACTTTATTAAGCTTTGTTAGGCGCATTAATATTTACATGCACTCAAGTACTTTGCTCTCTTTAAAGTTGGAGACATGATTCAGGACACACTGTTGTTATTTCAACTGCATTTTTGCACTTTACTTCTGTGAATTTTAGGACCTTTATATGTGATCTATGCATTTTCTATGAGTGGCATTACTAAGGCTATACCATTATTTGTGTGCTCCTCTACTCAGTGATGTCACCGCTCTGCAGATTCTCAGGGTCACACTACGCCCTGTGTAACCTGGAAGTGGCTTTTACAATGTATGCCAATAGAACGTCAGAACGAGGCCCCATAGCCTTTCATTGTAAAAGAGACATCTGTCTCATCCATAGAGCATAGAATGAGTTGGAGAGTCTGAAGAGCTGTGACATCACTTAGAAGAGGAGAGGAACAGCGCTGGAACCCTGAGAAGGCAGCAGTTCAAAAGCTCCATGAGCGGGATTCTTTTAGAAAGATTCTGTAAGTATCTCATGAAAGATGGTGGAAATTCTGATACATAAGGAGTTTTTCCCCATAAGTAGGTATGGTACTCTGACCAACCATACATTTTTCCTGTGGATAAATGTAAACTTTTAATGGTGCCATTCAGAAGATCAACTTTCCATGAAATACATAAATGGTCTGAGTTGGGAACTTCCATGTGCCCTAAGGAGAGGCTATCAATATTTAAGTCTAAAAAAACCCTTTAAAACAGGCCATGAGCATCAAAGCTATCACTACAAAATTTTACTTTTACAACTATTTAGCATAAGTTCTCAAAATCTTTAGAAACTTCAAAGTCCTGGAGTTAAAAGGGTACAAGAAAATCTACCATTGAAAGCAATACTAAAATATAGTGCAGAAGCCTAGACATTAAAGGCAGGCAAAGAAAAGACTAACGATTGTGAAAAAGAAAATTGCTGCAATCAAGATAGATTGATTGCCAATCAGAAGCTGGACCCTTATCATAATGACAGTTGTGTGTACGACTGCCATAAGGCAGGAATGATATAAATCAATAGAAAAAATTACATTGTACAATCTTTCCCTGCATTTACTGTGAGGTTGGCACCTACTGTATATAACCTGGTGGATGAGGAATTCAGGTTATATAGAAAATCAAATTGATGTTATTTTAATTAATTGCCCTAAGTAAATCATTACAAATAATCTGTGACATCAGAGTACTCCTTTACAGGTAAGATCTGCAGTGCTAAATGATAGAGATAAGCGAAACTTTTGAAATTTCAATTCTTCAATTTTTTTTCAAAACATTTGATTCACAGCAATTTACATGATCTCCAAATGCCTTGAATACTATGATATATCCAAGGACTCTGTCCAACTCATTTCAAGATATTTTATGCAAACACAGCCACAGGCACGTCAAAGTTACACCTCAATATATATGACTTTGGTTAAACAGATGGCAACTGCTCTTCACTATTGAGCTGTGTCACACACTAGCTAAATAATTTGTCCACTATTTTATGACTTTCTCTACTTAACTATATTACTCACCTGTGAGTTGTGACATCATCTCCCTATCCAGATTCACCCCAAAATGGCTGTTGCATTACCTGCCTCTGCTTTTGTTTATGCTCAATGATAGTTCCTCCTGATCGGTTGTTGTATACTACGTGATGTGATAACTTCAAAGCATTTTTGGGAAGACCGTCCTCCTGCTATCATGGTCATGTGTGCCTTCTCTCGCTGGTGCATCTTCTGCAGTGCATAAAATCGTCCAACCATTTTTAGTGATTTGTGAGAATTCAGCTTGTAAATTGGTCAGCAAATTCTGAAAAAAAAATCAACATATATTTGATTATCATTGAATGAATTCACTCATTTCTTCTAATGGAGAATATTGCGAAGTAGCACTACTGGAGTTACTTCATGGATTATCATAGGAAATACAATCCTCAACATTGACGCTACAATAACAAAAAGGAAAAGTCATGGAATTATGGAATTCACAGGATGGATAGACAAGTTAATGATGGAAAAAAGGGAAAAAAATTCAGTATCGAGTATGAGCGCCATGTACAGAAATACCTGCACTTACATGTCTTAGCATTTTGCTTAATGGGAGGCCATGATGGTGTAAGGCGGCCAGGGTGGTAATTGTGGCAACTGGCTGTTCTGTTCCCACACCCTGGCGCCGCACAGATGAAACAAGTCCTTTCAGCTCTATATGCAGTGCTGCACTCAGTTCAGCTGCTGGAGTTTCCGTTGTCCCTGTTACTTCAGCCTCTGATGCATAAGTCTCCTAAATCACTCCGTACTCCATGTTCTTCCTCAACAGTGTAACTTTACTTAACATTAAAACAGTCTGTACTTTGGCGGCACACATCACATACAGAGTCATCTTCCTTTCTTTCCCTGTCATCCAGACAGGCCCTGATCTCACTAGCAGCTTCCTCTGTCTGGCAATCCTGGCCGTATCTTTTGGACAGTCCGTGTCCCTCCTGCTCTTTCCCGTCACCACCTCCTTATCAGCCCCTTGTCTGACTCCAATGGGAAAAGGTGCCAAGAACGTTTCCACTATGGCTTCCACCCCAGTCATAGACCCCGGATCCTGATTGGGGATGGTCCATTCAATCTGGGGCCCATCTACACTGTTCGCTGCCTGGGCCCCCTTACTGCTACAACAGCTTTATCCCCATGGCTAAAATCCTATGCTCTATCACTGCTCACACATCCTGCCCGTGAACAGGCTGACCGGGCTTCTGACACCAACCAGGAAACAACCCAATTACAAGTCCCTGCTCTGTGTTGCCCATCCCAGTAAATTAACCCCTGTGCCACCTATCTCCTAACCTGCGCTAACCTATGCTATGCTATTTCCTACCACTCTTCTATTCTATTCCAATATTATCCTATACTATATTAAGGGAATCTCCAAGGGAATATGAATTTAATTGTGTATCGCCTGTCAAAAATGAGAACTGTTCTCTAAAATCCATGTCTTTTTTTTGCAAGCCCGACAAACTACTGTTAATGTAGCCCATCATCCTATTATTAATTGGGGAGATTTATTAACACCTTTACCCAGTTTTCTTAGGTTAAAAAGTAACAAAATTTGGTGTGTGGAGTATTTGATTAAAAATAAACAACTTTTTGCCCACTAGCACTGGCTTTCTTATTTTTCTGTAAGTAGGTGGGGCTTCATAAAAGTAGAAGAGGTCAAATTAGAGATTAGTGAATCAATTTGAAACAAGTTGACTAAGGCTGTGTTTATGTTAAAGGGGTTGTCTACTACTAGGAAAACCTCTCCTAGATCTGTTTGTCCCCTGGAAAATAAAAAAACAATACTCACCTCCCGTGGTGTCGGCACTTACATTCTTGGGGATCTCATGAGATTATTATGACACATGAGCCCTTCGTTTAATCAGCGCTGGCATCACTGTCCCCACCTTCGTACTTATTAGTAAATGAAGAGGAATTGAGCGGCCAGCTCTCATTTCCTCTTGATTACATATATGTCCAAATTGTGGAGACAGTCACGTCAGCGCTGATTGGGCCAGGGTTCATAGGCATTTTTATTTTCACCGGGGAAGACATTCAGATCGAGAAAGGGTTTTCCTAGTAGTGAACAACCCCTTTAAAGAGCTGGGAGGGGGTTGGATACAGTCCTAGGAGACCTCAGAGTATTTCACACATCTTTTGAGGACAATTGCAATCTTTTCAGTATTGCAATTCACTGTAAATTGAATTACTGGTAATAAAATAAAGAAATAAAAAAAAAACTGTCAAATTTGAATTTCAAACGATTCAATCATCTCTACTGTATAATGGGGCCAAAATCATCTTGCATAAACTTATTTTTCAAGACAGCCCAAAGATAAGCCAAACTAATTAAGATGCGTGCCCCTCCTAATAACCTTACTGCACCTTGCTCCAGCTAGCATTTGGCTCAACACTGGAGTAGGAAACACCAGTCTTGATGAATTTTCCTTTAAATGTATAAACTATATACCACATAAATAATTTAGGCACACCATCTTAACCATATTGTGTGTAACGGAGGACTGGTGCAAAGAAACAAATAAAATGCCATGTGTGTCAGTTTCATGAGCATCATTAAAAAATGAATAGAAGTGGGTGCAGCATGGTTCTATATACTCCAACAACAACAAATCTCATGTGTAAACTATTAAGCACAATTTGAGATCAAATCGAGTTTTTCAAGCATAGTATATTTTATTAAAGTAATTATAAACAGAGCATAAATATTTATGCAGGTTGCAGCAGACAGTAATATAATAATATTTCAAATAGCACATTGAAACAATAGTAAAAAATAAGTAAAAGTACCTCAATAATTTCTGCAGTTAGCTAATATAAGATAATTAAACAGCTCAAACCTGTTCAAATAGTGTGCAAAACCAAAGTAAGGTGTAACCTCTTCTTCAGAAGAAGCTGTGGCGTAACGCGCGTAGGGGCGGCAGGCTGTGCAGCATTGTTTCACATTCCATGTAAGTGTTACAAATGATTTCAGCACTTGAACTTTATTTTAGTATCTTAATAGATGCAGTCTTTGTTCAGCATGTTTGCACTTTATATATACTGCTTATAATTTATGCAAAATGCCTATTTGGCATATTAATATAGGGCACGAAAGCATTTCATCCTGTTTAGTGATTAGGGGTAACAACTTACTTTGGTTTTGCACACTATTTGAACAGGTTTGAGCTGTTTAATTATCTTATATTAGCTAACTGCAGAAATTATTGAGGTACTTTTACTTATTTTTTACTATTGTTTCAATGTGCTATTTGAAATATTATTATATTACTGTCTGCTGCAACCTGCATAAGTATTTATGCTCTGTTTATAATTACTTTAATAAAATATACTATGCTTGAAAAACTCTATTTGATCTCAAATTGTGCTTAATAGTTTACATATGAGATTTGTTGTTGTTGGATTATATTTGAGTTGAATTTCTTATTCACTTTGTTTCCTGCTATATGGGGAACTTTTGTATGTAATTGGTTCTATATACTGTATAAATAATAGAAATTGTTGCATACATTTCAAAACTTCATGTTGTGTTAAAGTGGTTCTCTGGTCACAACATATTGATGGAATCAATATTCATGGAATAATCACTAGGGTAGGTGTCACACCATTAATGGACGGTATGAATTTGCATAGGGTGCCAATTCGTTTGGAGCCAACCCCTGAGCTCCCGTGGATCCATAGTAAATTAAATGAAGGAACTACACACCAAAAGACACATGGAGATGGTTAATTAGGATTTATTCAGAATATCTTATATTCATAGACTACACCGTCATCAGTGTAGCGAAAAAATAACGTTTTGGGTAAACACTCCTCATCGGACGTATCTGTTGTGGTAAATGCTCTCAAAATTAGATTGTCCAGTATCTGGGGTGGGCTTCCGCAGTGCAAAAAAAACAAACCAGAATCAAGCTTTTTGCTCTATGGAAACCCACTCTAAATTCCGGACTTTTTCCATTTTTAGAGCATTTACCACAACAGACACATCTGATGAAGAGTGTTTACTGGAAACCTTACTTTTTTGCTATACTGTCAGCTGTGTAATCTATGGATATGGGATATTCTGAAATAATCCTAATTATTCATGTTCACTTGTCTTTTGGTGTGTAGTTTCTTCCGTCCATTTATTACTATCCATGGGATAGTTAAAGGAATACAGCACGTCCATCCGGTAATGTAAAAAAAAATGTTCATCTTTATTTTTATCCATTAAAACATGAACGTCCATGGTAGCATTAAAAAAAACTGATGGATTTCTGGGGAACCCGTCCTTAATTAAAGTTTCACGATTAACCTGAACTGATAAAGAAATCACCTAACTTCCTTAAATCATATATAACTACGGTAATTATATACTTTATTGGGCTCCATTCACAAGATTCAAATTGCAGCAAAATACTGCAGCTACAGTACAAAACTGCAAAACACTACAGATGTAATCTGTGGATTGTACCTGTCACTTTATAGTTAAAATCATTAGGGTTGGGTGGAAAAAAGTCCTTGTGTAGCCCAGACTTTGGTTGTTGCTCTCACTACTATGTCTACCGGTATTTCCCCTGAATTAATCATTCCTATCTTCAACTCCTGGCCCAGCTCTTCCCTCCTTCTCCCTGCTAGGTACTTTTGCAGTGATTCATGACTCATACAGGTAAAATAGACCTCCTGTTTCTACAAAGATCTTAGAAGGATTCAGCTAGTCAGTTTTTAATCATGTGATGTCATAGACCTAATGGAAAATAGTCACAACCCATCTCCAATGCTCTTACTGCTAGAAGGAGGTTGTTGGCCAAAATCTCACTATACTTGACCCCATCCATCCTCCCTTCAATATGGTGCAGTCATCATGTCCCCTTTGCAGAAAAGCACCCCCAAAGTATGAGGTTTCCCCCACCACGTTTCATGGTTGGAATGGTGTTATTGGGGTTGTACTCATCCTTCTTCTTCCTCCAAACACGGCGCATGGAGTTGATACCAAAAAGTTCTATTTTTGTCTCATCTGACCACATGACCTTCTCCCATGCCTCCTGTGGGTCATCCAGATGTCATTGGTGAACTTCAAATGGGTCTGGACATGTGCTGGTGTGAGCAGGGGGACCTTGAGTGCCCTGCAGGATTTTAATCCATGACAGTGTAGTGTTACTAATGCTAATGTTTGAGACTGTGGTCCCAGCTCTCTTCAGGTCATTGACCAGCTACTCCCGTGTAGTTCTGGGCTGATTCATGACATCAGAGTCATCCTTACCCCACGTGGAGAGATCCTGCATGCAGCTCAAGACTGAGAAAGATTGACAGTCATCTTGTGTTTCTTCCATTTTCTAATAATTACAACAACAGTTGCTGCCTTATCTCCAAGCTGCTTGCCTATTGTCCTGTAGCCCATCCCAGCCTTGTGCAGGTCTACAATTTAGTCCCTGGTGTCTTTACATAGATGTTTGGTCTTGGCCATGGTGGAGAAGTTGGAGTGTGATTGATTCTGTGTGCAGACAGGTTCCTTTTATACAGGTAACGAGTTCAAACAGGTGCAATTAATATAGGTAAGGCTACTTGCACACTTGCGTTATTAGTCGCAGCGCTCGGCCGCCGCTAAGCTCCGCCCCAGCCGAGCCCCTCTGGTCAGCTCCTATGGTCGCATCATTTCTTTAGTATTGCCCAGGTGATAATTGCATCACCTGTACAATACAAGGGAAATCCTGAAAAGATGACCTGTTGGTGGACCTTGAGGACTGGAGTTGGGGAACCCTGCTGTATGCGATCAGCATACCCTATATTTAGCGTTGGGTACGCTGGCCATGTGCTGGTATGGTTTTGCCGGCGCATGCGCCCTTTTTGCGCTGCGCCGAGCGCACGAAAATGCAACATGGTGCGTTTGGCGCACATCGGCACATCGCAAAAAGGGCGCATGCGCCAGCAAAACCATACCAGCGCACGGCCAGCGTATCCAATGCTAAATATAGGGTACGCTGATCACATGCAGCGTCATGCAACCATAGGAGGAGCTGACCGGAGGGGGCGCGGCTGGAGGCAAAGCTTAGCGACTGCCCGGCGCTGCGACTGATAACACAAGTGTGTAAGTAGCCTAATGAATGCAGTCCAGGAGGGCTTCTTAAAGTAAAACTAACAGGTCTGTGAGAGGCATAATTCTTGATGATTGGTAGGTGACCAAATACTTATTTGATGCAATAAAATGCAATTTGACTATTTAAAAATCATACAATTTTTATTTTTCTGTTTTTTTATTTGTAGATTCAGTCTCCCACAGGTGAAGTTTACCTATGATAAAAACTACAGACCTCTCCATTCTTTGTAGATGGGAAAACTTGCAAAATCGGCAGTGTATGAAATACTTATTTTCCCCACTGTATACAGTATATATATATCTCACTAACATGTAAAAATCATCTTTTTCCATGTCAAAGGTATTTTTGCCCATTGCTATGTTTATTTTTACACTTTTTAATAAAACATTGTAAATTGTTAACCTCTTCCTATCATGCGGATTAAATGTTCGTCTGGTGTCACATATGTGCTGCGAAAGTTGGCTCAGGGGTTGACATCTGTCTCAAGCTACCACGATCGGAGCTAGCTCTGATCAAAGCACTTTAACCCCTTAGATGTTACAGAGCCTTGTCATCTAATCCCGGAGTGCTGTTGGGTTGTCATGGCAGCTGGGGACCTAACGGTCTTTTTATCAGACCTAAGTCACAGTCAGTAGATTTTTGTGCAAAAGACAATCTGCTGTCATGCAAGCGTGATGTTCAAATCTAAAACTAAAGAAAGGTGGGAAAAAGTTAATAACATCTAATCATATTTAAAAATAAAAAAACTTAATAATTTTAATCACCCCCTTCTTTAAGTGTAAACTTAAAAAGAAAAAGATAAAAAAGGGGGGTGACAACAGCGCTATAGGGTCTTATCCAGTATAAAAGTAGAACGTGAGCAAACAAGTTACTGCTCACCTTTTGGAGTTGTGCAACACCAACTGAGGGATCAAGACTAGATCAGCTGCTGCAGCACCATCAAGACAGAAAAACTGCCTTGTAAAACATGCGCTTGGAGGACAGGAGTGGTGATCTTCGCTGCCGATGAGGTAAATAAGTTATGTCTGTCAAATTCTGTATAATTATTGTAGTTTCTCGTTGATGAAGTTAGTCCAACTTCGAAACACTTTGAAAATAAACCGCATTGTCCTTCTTACACCACGACCTTTGGATTTTTATTGGGAATACCTTATTGGCAGCACAGATCACCACTACTATCCTCCTAACAATAGCAATGCAATAAAAAGTGATTAAAAGGTAGTATGAATCTCAAAGCAATAATTAAAAAAATACATCTCACAAAATAAAAAGGAGGATCTCATACAGCTCCTTTAACAGAGAAATTAAAATGTTATGGGTCTCAGAATATAGTGGCACAAAAATGAGCTTTTCTTTTTTTTAAGCAGTAAATTAAAAATAGGCTAAATCAATCATTTTGTCTCACATAATGTAACCAACATGTCATTTTTACTGCACATTAACTGCCATAAAACCTAAAGAAGAAAATATCAGAATTGCTGCTATTTTCAATTCTAGTTTATATACAATGGCATGTAAAAGTTTGGGCAACTCTGGGAACGAGAGTGGATCGATTTGACTGTTTGGGCCCCTTGGGATTATTATTGGGCTTTTAGAACTTCTGGAACCTGTGTCTCCCTCCTTCCTTATCCTTGTTGTGGGAGACTTGTCTTTTTGTTTTCTTATGTGTGGCCCATTTATTATTTTATTTTTATTTTACTTAATCTAATATAATTATTTACTGTTTATCTCAGTATACGGTATATTATAAATATTTGAATTCTTGAATTTAACACTTGTTTTTACTACTTAGTGTCACAATACTAGAGGGTGCATTTCCCTTTTTCTTCCTATCATTACTTCATCCTTGTGGCTCCTCTGGTTCAATCTTATTGCTTAATCAATCAATCAATCAAATTTATTATCGCCAAGTACATATTACATATATACAAGGAATTCTTTGTGGCAAGGAGGCAACATAATATGTAACAACAGATATAACAAGTAACATCTAACAAGACAGATACAGTATATAGTCTACACATGACGATTTAATTGTTGAACAGAGTATAATGGTATTGAATAATGGTAATAATGGTATAATGGTATTGTATAATGGTATTGAATGTAATTGACTGTACAGACTTGTGTTCAATTGTTAAACTAAAAATTTTTAATAAAAATTTACCATTAAAAAAAAAAGTTTGGGCACCACTGGTTAAGATTACTGTTATTGTAAACAGTAAAGCAGGTTGACGATGAAATGATCTCTAAAAGGTCTAAAGTTAAAGATGACACATTTCCTTTGTATTTTAGTATTGTATTATATATATATATATATATACTAGCTGAAGAGCCCGGCACTGCCCGGGCATAGTAACTAACTACGGTTAGTTATAACAAATTATAATGATTATATCTATATAAAGCTGAGTGTAGAGCCCCGCGCATAGCCACATTCACTATAATATCCCACATCATCCCGTCAGCCAGAGCTACCGGACTACTACCCCTAATATCCCACATTGTCCCGTCAGCCAGAGCCACCGGACTACTACCACTAATATCCCACATCATCCCGTCAGCCAGAGCTACCGGACTACTACCCCTAATATCCCACATCGTCCCATCAGCCAGAGCCACCGGACAACTACCACTAATATCCCACATCATCCCGTCAGCCAGAGCTACCGGACTTCTACCCCTAATATCCCACATTGTCCCGTCAGCCAGAGCCACTGGACTACTACCACTAATATCCCACATCATCCCGTCAGCCAGAGCTACCGGACTACTACCCCTAATATCCCACATTGTCCCGTCAGCCAGAGCCACCGGACTACTACCACTAATATCCCACATCATCCCGTCAGCCAGAGCTACCGGACTACTACCACTAATATCCCACATCATCCCGTCAGCCAGAGCTACCGGACTACTACCCCTAATATCCCACATTGTTCCGTCAGCCAGAGCCACAGGACAACTGTCACTAATATCCCACATCATCCCGTCAAAGCCGCCGGACTACTACCCCTAATATCCCACATCATCCCATCAGCCTGGGGTCAGAACCAGATGCTGAGTGGAACGGTCCTAACTTACATACTGGGGATCCCTTTAAGAGAGGCCTGGTATCAGACCCAGAGTGTTGAGTGGATTTGCCCTGACTTCCATACCAATGATCTCTTTAATAGAAGCCTGCGGTGAGAATCAGAGTACTGAGGGATTTACCCTAACTTCCATAGAACCCTTTAAGAGAGGCCTGGGGTCAGTGCCAAAGCGCAGAGTGGATTTGCCCTCAATTCCATACTGGGGATCCCTTTAAGATGGGCCTGGGGTCAGAACCAGAGCACTGAGTGGAATTACCCTAACTTCCATACCAATGATCCCTTTAAGAGAGCACTGGGATCAGAACCAGAATGCCGAGTGGCTTTTTTGTGACTTGCATACCAATGATCCCTTTAATAGAATCCTGGAGCCAGAATCAGAGCGCTGAGGGATTTGCCCTAACTTCCATACCGGAGATCCCTTTAAGAAAGCCTGGGGTCAGTACCAGAACATTTGAAGGCAATTGCCCTGACTTTCCATACCGGAGATCCCTTTAAGAGAGGCCTGGGTTCAGCACCAAAGCACAGAGTGAGTTTGCCCTCACTTCCTTACCGGGGATCCCTTTAAGAGGGGCCTGGGGACAGATCCAGAGCGCTTAGTGGAATTGCCCTAACTTCCATACCAATGATCCCTTTAAGGGAGGCCTGGAGTCAAAACCACAGCACTGAGTGGAACGCTCCTAACTTCCGTATCGGGGGTCCCTTTAAGAGAGGCCTGGGGTCAAAACCAAAGCGCTGGATGGATTTGCCCTGACTTCCATACTAATGATCCCTTTAATAGAAGCTTGGGGTCAGAATCAGAGCGCTGAGGGATTTTCCCTAACTTCCATACTGGAGATCCTTTTAAGAGGGAAGATGTGTCTATGGGATGGAGGATGTGTGCTGGGTATATGGGCATGGGAGGGGGGATTCATTTCTGTCATGTGCGCTCTGCTCCTTTCTGGGGGGCAGACAATGGCTGGGAGCTTATGTTCCCAGGGATTCTAGATTTCTCCCACCTTGCTCAGTGTCTGCTGAGGTGTTGTCGTGGAGTGGGAAAACTGTTGCTCATAGCAACCAATCACAGCTCAGCTTCTTTTAAACAGCTCTGGTGAAATAAAAGATGCTTAGCGATTGGTTGCAAGGAAAACTGTTGCTCATAGCAACCAATCACAGCTCAGTTTTTTTTTAAACAACTCTGTTGAAATGAAAGATGCTTTGTGATTTGATGGTGATACACACATGCATTCAATTATATATATATAGAAATTTTTTTTCCAGATTTTACATTTTAAAAAATGCAAACAAGAAAATGGGCTGATGCAAAAGTTTGGGCACCCTGCACGGTTAGTTGTTTTTTTGTAGCCAGGACAATAGTTTGAACTCCTATTCGAGGGATTTTCATCCATACTGCTTTGGAAAATTCTCCCAGTGTTGTGAGATTTCTGGGTCATCTTGCATGCATTGCTATTTTGAGATCTAGGCACAGAGTTTCAATGATGTTCAGATCAGTGGATTGTGAGGGTTACTGTAAAACCTTCAGCTCGTTCCTTTTGATATAGTCTATGTGGACTTTGACATGTGTTTAGGATCATTATTCATTTGTAGAAGCCATCCTCTTTCCAACTTCAGCTTTTTACAGATGATGTTATGTTTGCATCAAGAATTTGTTTAAATTTTATTGAATCATTCTTTGCTCTACACATGAAATGTTCCCTTTGCCATTGGCTGCAACACAACGCCAAACCATGATTGATCCACCCCCATTGTTAATGGTTGGTGTAATATTCTTTTCCTGAAATTCTGTGCCCTTCTTTCTCTACACATACCACTGATCATTGTGGCCAAAGAGTTCTATTATTACCTCATCGATCCACAGGATTTGTTTCTAAAAGATGGTCTTTTGCATACTTCTGACTCGAAATTTTATGGTGAAGATGCAGGAGAGATTTTCTTCTGATGACTCTTCCACGAAGGACATATTTGTGCAGTGTCTCTGAACACTAGAACAATGTACCATAACTCCAGAGTCTGCTAAATCTTTCTAAAGCTCTTTTGCAGCCAAGCAGGGGTTCTGATTTGCCTTTCCAGCAATCCTATGAGCACTGAAATTTTGCTTGGTCTTCCAGACCTTATCTTGACCTCCGCTGTTCCTGTTAACTGCGATTTCTTAATTATATTTCGAAATAAGGAAAGGGCAACTTGAAAACGCTTTGCAAACTTCTTATAACCTTCTCCTGCTTTGTAGGCCTCCATCATTTGAAGCGCGTCATAAACCCCTCCCATCGGCGCCCGTGTCACAAGGAGACCCCTGTGGTTGTCATCGCCCAACTGCTATGAACGCTGCCTTGCTGTGTGTAGCCTAAGCGATTGGATGATCGCAGCTTCTAGTCTCCCATGTAGACTATTGAAAGCAATGAAAAGTTAAAAAAAGTTTAAAAATATTTAAAACATTTTTAAAAATATAAAAGTTTAAATCACCCTCTTTTGCCCCTTTCAAAATATAACAATTTAAAAAATGCACATATTTGGTATCGGTGAGTTCAGAATGACCCGATATATCAGTATATAAAAAGAATTAATCTCATCGGAAAAAGTTGTAACGAGTAAGAAAAAAAAATCAAAACGCCAGAATTAGGGCTTTTTTTAGTCATCGCAACATTGCATTAAAAATCAATAACTGACGATAAAAAGATCATATCTACACCAAAATGGTATCAATAAAAACGTAATCTTGGCGCGCACAAAAATAAGCCCCCATTCAGCCCCAGATCACCAAATTTTTTCTATTTACCGTATTTTCGGCTTTGTAAGACGCACTTTTTTTCCCCCAAACTTGGTGGGAAAATGGGGGTGCGTCTTACAAAGCGGACATGCCTTACCGGGTGTAGGCCGCAGGGGTGTCCGGGTGTCTCCGGGTGTCCGGCGGTTCTGTGGGTGTCTCCAGGTGCGCAGCCGTGTCTCCACATGCCAAGCGGTGTCTCCGGTTCCCATCCCGGGGCTCTGCTGACATTTTGCGACAGGCCAGAGCCCCGGGGCTCTCTCTCGGTTCCCTCTGTATTGACTCCGGCAATATGGCGGCTGCCGCCGGGGGCGGCGCATGCGCTGATGGTGATCTCGGGACAGATCTCGAGAGATGAGATCTCAGAAATCTCATCTCTCGAGATCTCAGTCCTGAGATCACCATCAATTGCGGACTTGTATAAGCGCAATTGCGCGAAACGGCCGTCGTCCATCACACGCCACCTGAGACTCTCCTGTATTGCATGTTTTAATCGGCTTCAATAAAGTGTCTTTTTTGGGACGGTAAGTGCCACCCTTCTCTCCTTTTTTTGCATGGAATATATGTTTGTTTTTTTCTGGGGTTCGCACCCGAGAGCCCGGGCTTAGATGCCCACAGCGCTCCTGTCCTTGTTAGGTGTCCCGGTATAAGTGCTGCAGCTGTGCGGGTCATTTTTGCCTCATTTGTGGACTGTTAAATGAATAAGATGCTGTCTCTGTCTGTACATAGGGATTCATGTATATAGTGCCAACTACTGCCCATATAAAAGGGTGGTGGCCACTCTTGCACAGGGGCTCAACAGAGGATTCTCCTGTTCTCCCGAGGGCCAGTCCAAGCTTGCATATACAGCAATGCGTCCAAGAAAACTGTCTCTGATACAGCATCAAATAGAGTGTAACATCATTTTTTCTTATTGTATCCCGATGAAAAAAAAAGGAGGTTTGGTAGGTGCCCATAGATTTGGGATGTTGTTCCTCTAGAGCCATAACAGTTTGTAATTTCCTAATGATTTCCTTTTCGCTGACTCTTTCTTCCGATCACTCCTTTGTGCTTACATAAATAACCTTATATTCTTACTTTGTTTCATAAATAAATGCCAATGTATAAAGCACTTTGGAGCGATTATATATTTTCACGGATAGAATCTCCAAAATACTCTATTGGTTCCAAAGTGTTTTTTTTTTTTTTTTTTGCTTTTCCATAAACGCTAAGAAGCCTGCTTTCATACCAGTGTCCATAAAAATACTGGGAAGATAATTGGCTTCCCACAAAACTGATCCAACTGTGTCTACCTATGGTCTACAAATGAAATCGTACGCTCCGCTGAGTCTGAGCTCATTGTGAAGTGATGGATTCTTTCTATAGCGCGACGTAATATGCTAATACTAGATAAATAAAGCATAATAATAATGTTTCCCCTTCAGCAATTAGATGCGTTATACTCTGACCGCTGTACACAATTCTACTCAAAGATATGAGACGTCTGATATTTTGTTGAACACATATATTAAAAAAATAATAATGGCAAAAAAAAAAGTGTCAATGAAAGAAAGAAAGAAAGATGGCTGCACTGGGATTGGTACCATTGAAGCGCCAACAGGAGGCAATGAAACGGTGCATTTGAGGAGTGTAACACTTTAATAACATGAAGTAATTGACTTTCTTATTGTAATTAGATTCAGAAAACAGAGAGCGCATATTAAAAGAACTCCTCTGGAGAAACATTTTCATTTCATGGAAGTCTTACTTGCTTTTCGACAATATTGCATTTCAACAATAATGGTGAGGATATGATGTTCCAAGCTAATCTTGCTGGAGAGGAAGAGAGGGTGGGGGAGGTCAGAAAGAACAGCAATTCTCCTGCAGCAGCGATCAGTAAAGTAGAGGACGCTGGGAACTTGCAGTTTGGTAACTGGCTCAAGTGCCATGGAAATCCATTTTCACTGGCTGCTACCTGCATATGAAGGTTTTCAGAATCCAGATGTGCTCTGTAACATGTATACAGTGTATTTATTGGGGGAGTTTTCACTTCTTCGCATTTTTGCCAAGTTTCTCCTGATTTTTTTTTCTGCGTGTTTTTGTTCCGATAAACACAGCATTTTACTGTCCCAGCAAAGTGAATGAGATTTCTGAAATATCGCGCACGTTACTTATTTTTTTCCCTTACAGATTTGAAGATGTTTCTAATCTGCAGGTTTTCAGTTATTTCAGCATTTTGCCTCATTTTTTCTCCCTTTCTTATGAATATGAGAAAATGCATGCAAAAACGCTGCACTAAACTTTTTTATGTAGCGTTTTTCTGGCAAAGATACACATTTTTGATGCATAAATGTCAGCAGCTAATGCTTAATGATTGAAATTACAAAAAAAAAAAAAAAAAAAATTTTGGGGGGTTCAAAAATATCATTTACTCTTAACCATAGGTTGTGTCTGGTATTGCAGGCCGACACTATCAAGTAAAGAGAATGGTAACCAGATTTTACAAAACAACCTACATACTTTATTAAATAGATTTCTTAGTCCTGATGGAGCTGGTGTACTTACTTTGACAATACATGGCTGTACATTGAAGATAGACCTACAGCACTCCGGTCGACAATAAGAGTTGAAGTGCAGCACATATGCTCCCAATCCCATCTATAATATATAATGTGATGCTTTCTACACGCACTTGAATTTGATCAGTATTCTTTTATTCCAACTCTATAATTTGTTCTTACATTGCCGTGCACTGTGGTGTGCCAGATTAATTCTACATTCTGCAAGACTGTCCAATGGATGCAAAATCTGCTGTGCCACTTAATATATACAATAAATAAATATTATGATAAAATATCATAAATAAAAGAAAACTAATCAAATTAAACTGAATGTGCAGAGTAACTTCAAAGACATACTGATAGGGAATTCAGATTGTGAGCCCCATCGGGGACAGTGATGAAAATGTGTGCAAACTGTAAAGCGCTGCGGAATATGTTAGCACTATATAAAAATAAAGATTATTATTATTATTATTCCCTTGTATAATATATAATGTCTGTATAATCCTAATGAGTCCAGCTGAAGAGAAAGAAAGCTCATGAGTCCAAGTGTCTCCACCCGCTAACCCTGACAGCTTGTACTGAGCTGTGTGAGATCTCATCAGCAGAGGAAGGACACTGAGAAAATGTCATATGGCCTAAGAAAGTATTCCAGCGGTCTAAGATATCTGTCTATTACTGTATGCAGTTTGTGTTGTATGATCTGTTGACAGATCTGCTTTATAGGAGTTATCCCAAGAAAAAGTATTGTTGACAACTCAACAGAGCAGAGAAAGAGCCAGAATATGGATAGACCGTTAAGTAGAACATTATTTATGGCGTTGCTGAAGCTGCATGAGGGAATATTTTCTCTGCATTGTAGGGGAGGAAAACAGAAGAAGCGTTTGCAGAAGTTGACTGCAATACATACCTGAAAGATCTGCAGTTTCCTGGATACATATGACAAGCTGCTGCCTGCAAACAGAATGTGAAGACACCAGAACTGCAGAGGAGTAAAGAGGTTAAAAGTGGTATAAAAAACAATGGACAGTGGTGATTTGTGCATTAATATGATTAAAATAAAGATGTACATTATTCCAGGAATTTTTTGCCACTCAATTGATAGTCCTTTTAAATAATTGTTCCCCTGTCTGAGATGGAAATATGTGTCTTTATATGCTGGACACGGAAGATCAAGACTCCAGAAACAGCCTACAGTAATAGTTGTTCCCCTATCGGCAAACCGTGGCTTAGATGGAAATATGTGTCTTTATATACTCCAGAAACAGCCAAGATAGTTTCTTTACACATGTAACAGAGTGTATCTTTTGAGAATCCACCAGTACACAGGAGAACTTTATTGAGCAAGTTATCTTCAGTATACAGTATTTACTTCTTATAGGTATACATGAGATAAGAATTCAGAAGCACACAGCCCATGCTGCAGGTATAATACAGTTAAAAGCCAAAGTAAAACTAAAAACAACAATAGAGAACTTCCCTCCCCACAATACAGCAAACATTTAACTTCACACTATCGCCATCTGCTGTCAGGCTAGTTTAAAGTCCTCCTTTACATAAACAATAAGTCCATTTCTGTTGCATATGCCAACACCCTTTCTCAACAGTAAGGACTTATTCAATCAAACTCAACTTTTTTATTAGTCTCTGGTGTTTATCAGCATTCAACGCCTTCGTGAAGATGTCTGCTGCCATTTCTTCAGTAGGATATGTAAGAGAATGGTCAGTTATAATATACTGAGCAGCCATGAGCAATGAGGCAGCCATCTTATGAAAGTTAGGAAAGAATATATTCAACTTTTACAATAGAAATAATACGATGTACTCTGTAAAAGCAGATGGAGGATGTAAAATGAGATCATGCCCATTAACAAATTTAGTAGATGTGCATACAGGTAAATTGGATCAGCCTCAGGGCAATGAGAAAGTAAAACCAACGAATATATGGGAAATATGTGTATTCGTGATAGTGTTAGTAGAAAACAGACTTCTCCAATTGTCAAATTTATGAATTTATGGGTTTAGGCTAAAAGCAGTAATAAGATTAATGACAGTAGTTAGAGATAATAGTGGATTTATGTGTTTCTTAATGTGGTCTGGTAAAAAGTTAATTACTGATGTAATATTGTGTTACTTCTTCCTTTGTCCAAAAATATATGATGTAACCATATACGCCCTTTGCTATAATATGTATACAGCTTGTTTGCATAATGTATTAAAAGCCCCTGCTACTGTTGTTCGGGGCCATTCCATCGCCATCATGCCGCTGTGCCTCACCATGGCCAGGGCACAGAGCCTTTTCATCGCCAGACTACCTAGCGAATCTCTGCCCGTCTGAATTCCTGTTTTTGCCCACATATTTCAACTTCTCTGACTATCTGTTCTGTTTTGCCGTGTATCTCTGAATAAACTTCGACCTCAGCTTGATAAGAGATCGTCTCAGACCTTCTTCCCGGCTCTTCCAACTCTCCATTAGGGACTCTCCCAACCAGGACCCTTTTTTCTTACAGTATAATCCTTCAAGAAATTATACTTCTCATTTCCCAAGTCTTTGATTTCAAAATGTCGCTTCAGGATTTTTGGAATGTTTTCTTTATCCCTTTCTTTTTCAAAACAAATCAAAATGTCGTCTACATACATGAGAACATAAATCCATCTATTCATCAGCCTTTTTGTGTACAAGCATGGATCAGCTTTGCTTCTTTGAAAATTTTAATTTGTAAGCACTTCCGTGATTTTGTCATTCCACGTTTTAGCTGCTTGCTTTAAACCATATATGCTTTTCTGTAGTTTGCAAACTTTGTTTGAGTTTCTTTCATCTTTGAATCCTGGAGGTTGTTCCATGTAAATGTCTACTGTTAAATCTCCATTCAAAAATGCTGTCTTTACATCCAGATGTGTCAGTTCCATCTGTTTCATTGCTGCAACTGTAAGTAAAGTTCTTATTGTAGTATGTTTGACAACTGGAGAAAATGTCTCATCATAGTCTTCTCCATATTTTTGAGAATACCCTTTAGCTACAAGTCTTGCTCGGTATCTTTCAGGTGTGCCATCTGTTTGGTATTTTACTTTAAAAATCCATTTGCATCCTATGGCTTTTCTTCCTTCTGGTAAATCTGTCAGTGTCCATGTATTTGAGTCATGCATGGATTTCATTTCTGTTTCTGTTGCTTCTATCCATTTATTAGCTTCTTCTTTAGGGAGTTTAGATATGTCTTCCCAAGAGGTAGGTTCATAAATTTTACTTGTGCTTGTCTTGTGTGAGAGACATTTTGGTGGGTTTCCTTTGTTCTTTCTCAATGAACGTCTTGGTTCTGTGTCTGTTTGTAGTTGTATTTCTTCATTTTCAGTATTCTGTTCTTCATCAATTTCAACTACTTTCTCATCAGATATTTTACTGTGTACCTGAAGAAGTATCAGTATTTGCAGATGATACAAAACTATGTAAGGTAGTTAACACAAAGGAGGACAGTTTGCAACTACAGACAGATTTGAGTAAATTGGAGAATTGGGCTGGAAAATGGCAAATGAGGTTTAACACAGATAAGTGTAAGGTTATGCACATGGGAAGGAGAAACAGATGCTACAATTACTTACTAAATGGGAAACTGCAGGGGAAATCAGACATGGAAAAAGACTTAGGCATCTTAGTCAATAAGAAGCTAAATTGGAGTGCCCAGTGTCAGGCAGCTGCCACCAAATGAAATAGGGTCATGGGATGCATTAGAAGAGGTCTGGGGACACGAGATGAAAACATAACTCTCCCTCTGTACAAATCACTCGTCAGACCACACTTGGAGTATTGTGTGCAATTTTGGACGCCGGCGCTCAAGAAAGACATTACTGAACTTGAAAGGGTCCAAAGGCGGGCTACTAAAATGATAAATGGAGTTGGTTCACTACAATACCCAGAAAGGTTATCAAAATTAGGTCTATTTACTCTAGAAAAGAGAAGACTTAGGGGAGACCTAATATATATGTACAAGTATATCAGAGGGCAATACAGAGATCTCTCCAATGAACTGTTTATACCAAGGACTGTGACAAGAACAAGGGGGCATTCTCTTCGTTTGGAGGAAAGACAATTTCTGCACCAGCATAGAAGAGGGTTCTTCACGGTAAGAGCAGTGAGGCTCTGGAATTCTCTTCCTGAGGAAGTGGTGATGGCCAACTCACTGAATGAATTTAAGAAAGGAATGGATGCTTTTCTTGTGAGTAACAGTATAGAAGGTTACGAATAACATAATATTATAGGTAGATGGTTGACCAAGCTTAAGGGAAGGAATTTTTTACCCTATGGAGAAAATTGGCTTCTACTCTGTGGGTTTTTTGCCTTCCCCAAGATCAACAATGCAGAACAGCTGCACTAAAAATATTCTGAACGAGATGGACATAAGGTCTTCCTTCAGCCTTCAAAACTATGATACTATGATGATACTATGTCAGTGCTGTTTTTCTCATTTTTTGTGTCAATTGAAATCATAGTGTCTTCATTTAGATCCTCAATGAATGTCACACTGTTACTCACCGTGACTCTGTTTGTTTTGGGATCTAGGATTCTGTATCGCTTGCAATTTTCACTATATCCAACAAATATTCCCTCCATGGATCTGTTTTGAAGTTTGGACGTTTCTCTGTTGGAATGAATATAACAACGTTACATCCAAAAACTTTTAAATGATTGACACTTGGTTTCATACCTTGCCACAGTTCATATGGAGTTTTCTTCAGTTTTCTGGGAAAAAAAGTCTGTTCTGTAGATATGTTGCTGACATTGTTGCCTCACCCCAATATTTCTCTGGGAGCTTGGAATCTGTCAGCATACATCTCATCATTTTTGTCAGAGTTCTGTTTTTCCTTTCTGCTACTCCATTTTGTTCAGGTGTGTGTGGAACAGTTTTCTGGTGTTCTATACCATTTTGTCTTAAGTAGTTTTCTATTTTGTGACCTGTAAATTCACCTCCATTATCACTTCTGATGACAATTGGCATCCTTTGAAATTTGTTACTCGACCTTGTTACATAGTCTACAAGTTTATCAAAAACTTCACTTTTGTTCTTTATTAAGTATGTGACTGTGTATCTTGAGTAGTCATCTATGAAAGTCACCATGTATCTATTTCCTCTTGATGTAGTCACTTGCATGGGTCCACATACGTCAGTATGCACCAAATCAAGTGGTCTTTTGCTTTTCATCTCACTTTCTTTTGGAATAGATATTCTTGTGGCTTTAAATTTTATACAACAAATTTCACCCAGACTCCTACACAAAGACCAGGTGGGCTTCGTCACTGGAAGAGGAACTTCAGATGCCACAAGGCGTGCCATAAATCTGATACATCACATAGAACAAAGTAAACTCCCGGCTCTGATGGTCGCTGTCGATGCCGAAAAAGCATTCGACAGAGTCCATTGGGGCTATCTTTTCCAAACTCTTAAAAAATTTGAAGGTAACATTTACAACTCCATCGCATCTCTCTACTCCAATCCCTCAGCGAAAATCATGACCAATAATGTCCTTTCAGATAAAATCATACTTACCAATGGCACAAGACAAGGATGCCCCCTATCCCCCACCCTCTTCGATCTTTACATAGAACCCCTAGCTGAAAAAATTCGATCAAACTCTTTAATTAATGGAATTCTTGCTCGACAAAAACAATATAAAATCTCCCTATTCGCAGACTATATCCTCATTACAATTTCTAACCCACTGGATTAAATCAGAAACCTACTAGACACAATTAAACTCTTCTCCACTTCTTCTTATTACAAGATAAACTTGACTAAAACCCAAATTCTACATTTCAACCTTACACGACTAACTCTAAAAATCTTAAAATCAGAGTTTAAACTGATCTGGTACAATGACAATATCGAATATCTAGGTACTAAACTCACCAGACCTCTTACATCTATTGTAGATACTAATATTAACAATATCTTTAAAACATTGCAGATTGACACCCAACATCTGGCAAAGATAGACATTTCATGGCTAGGTAGAATTACAGCCTACAAAATGTCCCTTCTACCAAAACTTCTATACATCTTTAGATCTATCCCCATATCCATAGCGAAGAGATGGTTACAAAACTCCAATCTCAACTAATTTCCTTCATCTGGGCAAAACAAAAACCTAGAGTAGCTAGGTCGATTTTAGAGAAGAACAAAAAACGAGGTGGACTCTCCCTTCCAAACCTAACCGCCTACCACCATGACACAATAATTAAACTTACTCAAGACTGATGGACAGAAAAGGACGGACCAACATGGCTAATGCTAGAAGATCCTACAAAATCCAAAGGTACACTCAGTCTATTCACCCTCTCTTACTTATGTGACAAAACTAAGAAACTACCGGAGGAAATCATAGTCAAATCCGCAATTCTCTCTTGGAAAGCTCTATTAAAATTCTCTTTTAAATCTTTTCCCGTGGTCTCTCCTACTTGGATAGATATAGGTATTTTTGAAATTTTATCTACAAGAATTAAACTTAACTCATGGAGACTACAAGGCATTCAATATATATCAGATATAATCGACGAGAATAACAAACTCATTCTCTTCCAACTTATTAGAGAGAAATTCAAGCTTGACCTTACAGAAGAGACGACATGGAAGAAAATCCAAGACCTCATAAACTCTCATAAACTCAACTTTTTTCTTCCACAAAACCTTCAGCAGATGTTCAAATATCCCAGAACTCTCCTCTTCTGGAAAACTACCCACATATATCAGCACCTCAACCAGGATACTCACTTTTCACACACCCCTAACCTAAAAGCTTGGGAAACGGAATTGAACACTAACATCACAACTGACCTCCTACACACAACTTTTAAGTCTATCTACTCCTTCATCCCTAGTTCATCTCTTGTAGAAACCCACTACAAAATATATACTCGTTGGTAATACACCCCTCTTAAATTACATAAAAAACAAACTCCCCCTTATGCTGGAGAAATTGTCAAGCTGCCGGAAGTTTAACGCATATCTTCTGGAGCTGTCCACATTTTAAAAACTTTTGGGGTGCACTAGAAAACCTAATTAATAATATTACTAACCTGAAATTACAACTATCTCCGGAACTAGTACTCCTCCTGGTTGGCCTAGACACCATCCCGTATATATATAGACCTATAGTTTCGCATATATTACTTACAGTGAAAAACTACATTGCCGCCCTTTGGAGAGACCCTATTCCTCCAACACTAGACAAAGTAATAGACAAAATCTCCTCTCACAACACGTATGAATACACGTTCGCCCTTAGGAGCAATATCTTACAAAAATACGCAAAAAAATGGAACCACTGGAACCGTTCAACTGTAAAGCGCTGCGGAATATGTTGGCGCTATATAAATAAAGATTATTATTATTATTATTATTAACCGTTTTATGTCTTCAACTAATTTACCCAATATGCCTTCAGGATCCTAACGTTGTATCACTTGGACCTAATCGATTAGTATTATATGGTTTATGTTACTTCTGAATTTGTTACAACTGTATAACCACACTTTATTGTAACTTATTTTGATTATACTTAAGTTCAACAAATACTTCTTCTTTGCATGTTAAAGTGATTTCACTCAATAAAAAATTAATTGAATATAAATTTTATACAACATTCACATCTTACGGTAATTGAGCAATCTGATATCTTTAGATCTTTTGTCAATTCTTTTCTTTGTAGTTCCCTTATATTGTCAGGGTGTCTGTGTCCTAGACGTCTATGCCACACGTGAATACAGTTCTTGTGATCATGTGTACATACCTTCATCTGTTCCTTTGGTGTGTCAAGATGATATAATTGTTCATCTGCCTTGACATTGGTTATCACCTTGTTTCCTGCTAGAATTGCACACTCATTGTCTTTGAATTTAACAGTGAGTCCTTTGGCTGTTAAACGCTTCACAGATAACAATCCACCTTCCAATTTTGGAACATACAACACATCCTGTACAAGTATCTTCAAATCTTGTCCAGACTTGTTTGAACAGTTTAGCATACCTTGTCCTATACCTTCTGCGGTTATTTTGCCCCATCTGCAAGATAAATGGCTTCTTTCTTATCTAAATCAAGATCAGTGAAGAAATTCTTGTCACTTGTCATATGACTCGCTGCTCCTGAATCAATAAACCAACCAAGTGACGATTTCTTGTCTGTTACTTTAAATGTGCCATTCGAATTATTCTCACATGAAGGCATTTACTACAGGCCGCCTGTGCAAGCTGAAGATATGGATGAACTCTTTATGCATCAAATGGCCAAGTTCTCCCAAAAATATGACATAGTTGTCATGGGAGATTTCAACTATCCAGACATTTGTTGGGAATCTCTCTCAGGCAAAACTAACAGGTCAAGGAAATTCTTATCCTCTCTGGCTGACAACTTTATCTTCCAAAAGGTAGGGGAGAAAACAAGGGGAACTGCTACCTTGGATCTAATCCTTATAAACAGGGAGGAAATGGTTGAGGAGGTAAAAGTGGCTGGGACCCTAGGAGGTAGCGACCATGCTATTTTAGAATTTTGGATAACTAGAGGCGGAAGACCTGTGAAGACTCAGACGTCAAGGTTATATTTCAGAAAGGCAGATTTTAAGGGATTCAAAAAGAGAATTGGAGGGATCCAATGGCTGGATATCCTTAAAGACAAAAATGTCCAGGAAGGATGGGAAATCTTGAAAAATGAAATTCTCAAAGCACAATTGTTAACAATTCCTAAAAGAGGGAAGAATAGGAAGCATTTAAGGAAGCCAGGATGGATGAACACAGAACTTAAGCACATGCTAAAAAGGAAGAAAAAAATGTTTATAAAATGGAAAGAGGGAGGCATATCTAAAGAAGAATATAATGCTGTCTGCAGAACCTGCAGGGCACAAATCAGATTAGCTAAAGCTGACAATGAATTGAGGCTTGCAAGAGATGTCAAAAGCAATAATAAAGGATTTTGGGGATATGTCAAAAGTAAAAGAAAAGTCAAAGATGCTATAGGATTTTTACAGGATGAAAATGATGAAATGGTAAGACAGGATGTTGAGAAGGCCGAACTTTTAAATTCCTATTTTGCATCTGTTTTCTCTCAGAAAGGAAATGTGACATCAACTGTTCTTCACTGTCCTATTAAGGGAATAGAAGAATCCAGGATATATATAAAAAGAAAGATAGTGAGGAAACACTTAGCTAACCTAAATGAATTCAAGTCTCCAGGTCCAGATGAATTACACCCCAGAGTACTGAAGGAGATAGCAGAAGAAATTTTTGAACCCCTCTCCATAATCTTTGAAAATTCTTGGAAAACAGGAGAAGTCCCAGAAGACTGGAGAAGAGCAAATGTTGTTCCTATCTTCAAAAAGGGGAAGAAGGTGGACCCAGGCAACTATAGGCCGGTGAGTCTGACTTCTATACCAGGAAAGATCTTTGAACAAATTATTAAACAACATGTATGTCAATACCTGGATAAGAATGAAGTGATTAAACAGAGTCAGCATGGGTTTGTAACTAGTAAGTCATGTCAGACTAACTTAATTTCCTTCTATGATGGAATCACTGATTGGGTGGATCAAGGAAATGCTGTAGATATAGTATATCTTGACTTCAGCAAAGCATTTGACAAAGTATCTCATACAATCCTTATTGAAAAAATGACTAAGTATGGAATGGACAAGGCAACTGTTAGGTGGATTCATAACTGGCTTAGTGATCGGACCCAAAGAGTGGTCGTAAATGGCTGCACATCCAGTTGGAAGAATGTCTCAAGTGGGGTACCACAGGGCTCTGTCCTGGGCCCTGTATTGTTCAACATCTTTATCAACGATTTAGATGAAGGAATTGAGGGTAAACTGATTAAATTTGCTGATGACACAAAGCTAGGAGGGATAGCTAATACTAGAGAAGAGAGAGAGAGGATTCAAAAAGATATAAATAAACTGGAGAAGTGGGCAGCAACTAACAGAATGGTTTTTAACAGGGAAAAATGCAAAGTACTACATCTGGGCAATAAAAATGAAAAAAGCATATACAGAATGGGAGGAATAGGCCTAAGCAACAGCACATGTGAAAAAGACTTGGGTATACTAATAGATCACAGACTGAATATGAGTCAACAGTGTGATGCAGCAGCAAAAAAAGCAAATGCAATTCTAGGATGTATTAACAGAAGCATACAGTCTAGATCACGTGAAGTCATTATTTCCCTCTACTCCTCTTTGGTCAGACCTCATCTGGAATATTGTGTCCAGTTTTGGGCACCACATTTTAAAAAAGACATCAACAAACTGGAGCAAGTTCAGAAAAGAGCAACCAGAATGGTGACCGGTCTGCAAACCCTGTCTTATGAGGAAAGGTTGCAGGATTTGGGATTGTTTAGTTTGCAAAAGAGAAGACTGAGAGGAGACTTAATAGCTGTCTACAAATATCTAAAGGGCTGTCACATTGTAGAAGGATCAACTTTATTCTCATTTGCACAAGACTAGAAGCAATGGTATGAAACTGAATGGGAGGAGACACAGATTAGATATTAGAAAAAACTTTTTGACAGTTAGGGTGATCAATGAGTGGAACAAGCTGCCACGAGAAGTGGTGAGTTCTCCTTCAATGGATGTCTTCAAACAGAGGCTGGACAGACATCTGACTGGGATGATTTAGCGAATCCTGCTTTGAGCAGGGGGTTGGACCAGATGGCCCAGGAGGTCCTTTCCAACTCTACGATTCTATGATTCTATGAAATTGTGTTTTTCACTTTCTGTGTATGCTCTTTATGTTGTAATTTTTGTTGTTCTGCTTTCCATATGGTACAGTCTTTCTTTAAATTACCTTTTTTCTTACATCTGAAACATTCTCTTGTCTCTTTATTATAGGGTTTTTAAATTCTGTAGCTTTAAGAGCGTTTCCACTGTCCTTTTCAGTAGAAGAATCATTTGTCTGTTCTTTTCTTCTCTGATATTCATCTATTAGTCTAGTTTTCACAAAATCTAATGTGATGTCTTTTTCTGGTCTTATCTCTAGAGCATTTATCAAGGCTGTATACGAATCTGGTAAAGTGCACAATAATATTGCTGCTACATGACTTTGTTTAATGTCTTCACCAATAGACCTTAGCTGTGATATTACTTCCATCATTGAGAATATGTGCTTCTGCATATCGTGATTTGCACTCAGTCTCATACTGTAAAGCTTTCTTAATAGAAATAACTTGTGATTTAAACTAGATCTTTCATATAGCTTTTTCAATGCATCCCACATTCCTTTCGCTGTTTCTTCATTTCTTATGTGTATTAATTGAGCACCATCCACTAATAAGCTAATGGTGTCTCTAGCTTCTCTATTCTTTCTATTCCATGCCTGATTATCTTCATCAGGTCTATCTGTAATGATTACTTCCCATAAATCATCTTTAGATAACAACATCTCTACTTTGAATTTCCATAACTACTGTGCTGTGAGGTTCAGCTCAGTGCTGCACATCATTTACATAATCTTACTTGTTTTATGAAGATATTCTTCTTTCTTCTTGAGAGTTCCTGTATATCCTGTGTGTGGTGATTCTCTGTAATTATCTCCAGTGTGCGGTCATCCAGTTCCTGGGTCATAAATTCCCTCTGTATCTGGATTTTTTCTTTTTTTTCAGTCTCCGTTCACTGGGTTTTATCTCCTTCTGTTAACAGAGATTACACAGGTCAACGAAAAAAAATTTTTTTTCTGGTGTCCAAAATATTTTAATGAATTTGGGGTATTTTTGGGGTGCTGATTCTGAATATGTCATCAGTTTTGCCAGATTGGCTCAAGTTTTTGAGATTTTTGGTATCTTATTTATAGCACTTGTTGGTAAATGCGACGCATCATCTCATTAATTTCTTTGGATTAGTACTTGAACTGAGCAGTTCTCAATATAGTTTTGTGTTAATTAGTGTTCTAAAAGTTTGTTCATAGCTTGATTTTTGCACTAACTTTATGTTGTTGTCTGTTTTCCAGTGAAAAGCATGAACTCATCATGAAGAAGTTGTCTTAACGATCCAGACTCATTCTGTTACATTTGTGGTGAATATACACTGCCAAAACATAGAAGAAACATAACACACTTCGTAAAAAAAGTGTATTTTGCCTATTTTGGGGTTATGCTTGGGGACCAAGACAAGTTTTGGGCACCACACATAGTGTGCAAAGCATGTATCGAATTATTACGAAAATGGAGCAAAGGACAAAGAAAAAGCTTCAAATTTGGTGTTCCAATGGTGTGGAGAGAGCCAAAAAATCATCATGATGACTGTTATTTCTGTGCAGTGCAAGTGCAAGGATTCAATAAGCATAAGAAACGAAAATGGGAGTAACATGGAATCTGCAAGAAGGCCTGTCCCTCATTGTGAAGATGTGCCTGTACCTGTGTTTACCATAAATAACAGTCATCATGATGATTTTTTGGCTCTCTCCACACCATTGGAACACCAAATTTGAAGCTTTTTCTTTGTCCTTTGCTCCATTTTCGTAATAATTCGATACATGCTTTGCACACTATGTGTGGTGCCCAAAACTTGTCTTGGTCCCCAAGCATAACCCCAAAATAGGCAAAATACACTTTTTTTACGAAGTCTGTTATGTTTCTTCTATGTTTTGGCAGTGTATATTCACCACAAATGTAACAGAATGAGTCTGGATCGTTAAGACAACTTCTTCATGATGAGTTCATGCTTTTCACTAGAAAACAGACAACAACATAAAGTTAGTGCAAAAATCAAGCTATGAACAAACTTTTAGAACACTAATTAACACAAAACTATATTGAGAACTGCTCAGTTCAAGTACTAATCCAAAGAAATTAATGAGATGATGCGTCGCATTTACCAACAAGTGCTATAAATAAGATACCAAAAATCTCAAAAACTTGAGCCAATCTGGCAAAACTGATGACATATTCAGAATCAGCACCCCAAAAATACCCTAAATTCGATGAAATATCTTTGGCACCAAAAATGCTGTTGACCAGTGTTATCTGCTTTTCCGGTGTCTGGATTTATTGCTTGGAGTTATCTTCTGGGTGTCTCTGTCCTGGGTGTCTGGGACTATCTCCTGTTCTGGGCCCATAACCTGTAGCAGAGTGTATCTTTTGAGAATCCACTGGAACACAGGAGAACTTCACTGAGAAAGTTATCTTCAGTAAACAGTATTTACTTCTTATGGGTAAACATGAGATAAGAATTCAGAAGCACACAGCCCATACTGCTGGTATAGTACAGTCAAAAGCGAAAGTAAAACTAACAACAACAATAGAGAACTTCCCTCCCCACAATACAGCAAACATTTAACTTCACACTATCGCCATCTGCTGTCAGGCTAGTGTAAAGTCCTCCTTTACATAAACAATAAGTCCATTTCTGTTGCATATGCCAACAGTTTCCGTAAAAGTAGAGATGGATGCCAATGGAAGAATGTTGCCACTGAAGTCATCAATAGAGACCAGTGGTCCTCAGGAAGATCCTGAGACTCTACAGTAGAATCCCCAACCCCAAAGACCAGACAGATTTAATTAAAGGAGTGCCCGCATCCCAGCATCTAAGCAGTTTGCTTTAAGGTGTCTTCTAACATACAATAATGGAATAGTTCTGCTTTGGTAGCATATTGTCCCTGACTTTGTTCAGCTTTTCCAGATCAAGAGCAATTATTGTCACTGGTCATTAATATGGCCACCTGGAAAAAGCCAATGAGAGATCTACTCCACTGACACTTTGTTGTAGTGATTGACAGGTGTCATATTGGTTGACCTCCTGCTGATCAGACATTAGATGGAAATCCTATTGAAAGGTCCTATGTTTTTTGTGCTGTACATATTTGCCTTTTATTGCTAATGCTTTGGAACAGGATGGGTTGGCTTGACAATTTGACAATTTATTACAAATGTGATATCAAAAAAATTTCAGATAAACGTACTCGAAATATATATGAATGTGTATGTGTACGCTTTTTAAAGACAGCTGCTGTCAGGGACTTTTGTGCCTGTCGCTGAAAACCAAAAACTTTCTCAGCATGACTTATTTCTAATGCACGATTCTCTGCAAAACACTCAAGAGCCTATTCATCAAACCTGTATTTGACATGACAATGACAATTTGCATGCACATTTTTTCACATCCTCTACATTAGGTACATTGGTAACTATAGATCGGGATGATTCATCAAAGTCAGTCTTGATTAAAGTGCTTAGAATTCTGAATAGTGCCATATATTTCCCATCACCTGATTCTGCCATGCCAAGATTTATCATAAAATGTGTTGGCGTGGGTGGTCTGTCTATAAAACGTTTTCTATTCTTCCTCTCTAAAGTAAAAAAATAATTTTATTGCTGTTTATTCACTATATGTATTTTATAGGCTAAATGTAGAATAGAGAACACACTTAAAGGTTCTGGTTCACCACTGGAGAAAATTAAAGCGGTATTCCCATCCTAAGGTAAGTTTGTCATCTTGAAATTTTTGCCTAAACTAAAGGCCGAATGGTATAATGCAGGAGGAGCTAACCAGATTAATATGTGAATATGTGGGAAAAAATAATTATAAATTCTATTTTTTTATTTACATGAAGGTATTGTTTATGGTTTGAGAGCCCAGTGGGCTGTCCTCCTCAACGATTGTACGCCTTCCCTATGTGGTTTTGTTTTTTATGGTTTGAATTAAAAAAACAGTTACGGTAACTTTTTTTAGGATGGATTTATGCCTACCCCTGGAATACTTTCTGAAAGCAGGTACACCTATGTTGCCCACATTCTCCTATGAAACATACAAACATGTTAGTAGGTGGCACCAGGTAAAGCCTATGGCCTACAGTGGTGCTGTAAAGAAAAGAAGTAATGGCCATTTCTTCAAATGTTAGAGAACTGCAAGTAAAAAGTCTTAGACCCCAATTTAACAAAGCGATTACACCAAAATGCTGACGTAAACTTTCTGCTCAAAGTTGAGTTGACCAAAAATGTTGAAACTTTTGCCATTTTCACTTCTACAAAATGTGTAGAGCTGAGGTGGGATGGGGGTGTGAATTAGGGCATGATGCCATAGCTTGTCTAATTCATGGCGAGCTGTGACGCTGCAAAAAATTAACCTGTCATGTGAAAAAACCTTATTCAGAAGCCACCACTGAAAGATGAGCTACTGGGAGGAAATTAGAGTTATTCCTCCAGGCAACTTCAGGCTTTCAGTCATGGAGGTGCCACTGGCGGCGGCTTCATTCATCGTTAAGTGCATAGCGGCTTAAACAAGTCCTGGCACTGACTGACTCTAGCACACCTACTCATGAGGATCGCCATGAAATTCACCGGCCTTGATGAATCAGCGCCATAATGTATATATCATGTGTATATGATTTATTTAGCCTCACATCTAGACATATTTCATGCAGCATTTTATACTTTTATTGATTCCAGATGTATGTTTGCCTTCAGAGGATTTCCTAAATTTATAATGTTTAATTGCCGTGAGCCATATAAAAATATCTATTGAAACAGGGGCCGATAAAGACAAAAAAGTCCCCTGTGCAAGAACAGCCAGCCTACAGCTTTCTCTTCTGACCACCACCTTCCATGTGCTCTCAGTAGGAAGAAGGGGAAGGGTAATCCACTTGCACAAGGAAACTTATCGACCCTGAGAAGAAAGAAGGAAAAGATTGTGAGGTTTGAATAAAACTGGCTCAAATCCCCCAACAACTGTTGTCTGGTAAAAGTCAAGAGGCCTCTATGCACTTTAGATAGTTTAATGCTCCAATCAAAATGGGTTCAGATAAACTTTTAGCTCCCGATTCCCTGTTTTTCTTGATGAGAGAGGGTGGCGTGTAAGGCACAAAGTGGCGGGTGCATCCGTGAACACCTTGCCACAAATCTTACTCCAGTCAGGTACAAAAGTAAGATTTTTTGCATAAAGAACACAGTCTCTCGTCCTGAATTTGACAAACCTAATTGCTAAATTTTTGAGCATTTTAATCAGACCCCATTAACACTGAATTATGGGCGCAGGATGCTAACTACATTTTTTAGCAACCTTCCATTTCACAAAAATGAAACTTTTTTTTTTAAGCCAGAATGTTGGCAACATTTTTTTTAATGAATGAGGGTCACAATGTTGATGCCCAAGCAAGGGTAATAAGACTGAGTCCCGTCAAGGACGTGCAATGATTTATATGTTCACAATCTCTGTACGGCACGACAGAATATGATGGTGCTATATGAGCAACGGGAACGTGTAACAATACTCCTTGGTTAGCACTAAGTAATAATTATTGGAAAGGTTTTTTTAGTGATATCACAAGTAGAGTTGAGCGATACCGTCCGATACTTCAAAATATCGGATCGGAATGGATCGGCCGATCTTTAAAAAAAGTATCGGTATCGCAGATGCCGATACCGGAAGTCCCATTCAAGTCTATGAGACTTCCTCCGGTATCGGAATTGGAAAAACCCTTTCCTGCCCTTGTACAGCCTCTCGGGGGTCTGTATGGGCCTTCCGGGGGTCTCTGCCGGCCTGCCGGGGGGCTGTGCCGGCCTGCCGGTGGGCTGTGCGGACTGCCCGGGGTCTGTACCGGCCTGCCGGGGGGCTGTGCCGGCCTGCCGGTGGTCTGTGCACCCTGTGGGGGTCTGTACCGGCCTGCCGGGGGGCTGTGCCGGCCTGCCGGTGGTCTGTGCAGGCTCCGGTGGTCTGTGCCGGCCTGCCGGGGGGCTGTGCCGGCCTGCCGGGGGGCTGTGCAGGCCTGCCGGGGGGCTGTGCAGGCTCCGGGGGGCTGTGCAGGCATCGTCCGATGGGACTACAAGTCCCATCGGGCGATGCCTGCTACCATGACAGTGATTGACACATTAGCCAATGATGGGACAGTAGTAGTCCCATCATCCGGCTAATGTGTTACTTAAATGTAAAAAAAAAATAAAAAAATACTACATACATACATACTACATGCATGCTACATACATACTACATGCTACATACATGCTACATACATACTACATGCATGCTACATACATACTACATGCTACATACATACTACATACATACTACATGCATGCTACATGCTACATATATACTACATACATACTACATATATACTACATGCATGCTACATACATACTACATACATACTACATGCATGCTACATACATACTACATGCTACATACATACTACATACATGCTACATACATACTACATACATACTACATGCATGCTACATACATGCTACATACATACTACATGCTACATACATACTACATACATACTACATGCATGCTACATACATACTACATGCTACATACATACTACATACATGCTACATACATACTACATACATACTACAGGCATGCTACATACAATACATTCATAAAATACATACATAGACATACAGTACATATAACATAGAGTAACATACTTACCAATACTTGTCACATTGTTCCCCGAAGCCATTGTCTTTTACGGAATAGAGAGAGTAGAGAGTGGCAGCATCAGCTGATGCTGCAGTTCTCTACCCAAGATCGTCGTGGGACACACTCATGGACTGCTTCGGATCATGGGTGAGTATTTTTGTGGTTTGTTATGTTAATATTTATTCCGTAAAAGACAATGGCTTCGGGGAACAATGTGACAAGTATTGGTAAGTATGTTACTCTATGTTATATGTACTGTATGTCTATGTATGTATTGTATGAATGTATTGTATGTAGCATGCATGTAGCATATATGTAGTATGTATGTAGCATGTAGTATGTATGTAGCATGTAGTATGTATGTAGCATGCATGTAGTATGTATGTAGCATGCATGTAGTATGTATGTAGTATATATGTAGCATGTAGTATGTATGTAGCATGCATGTAGTATGTATGTAGCATGTAGTATGTATGTAGCATGCATGTAGTATATATGTAGTATGTATGTAGTATGTATGTAGCATGTAGTATGTATGTAGCATGCATGTAGTATATATGTAGTATGTATGTAGTATGTATGTAGCATGTAGTATGTATGTAGCATGTAGTATGTATGTAGCATGCATGTAGTATATATGTAGTATGTATGTAGTATATATGTAGCATGTAGCATGCATGTAGTATGTATGTAGTATATATGTAGCATGTAGTATGTATGTAGCATGCATGTAGTATGTATGTAGCATGTAGTATGTATGTAGCATGCATGTAGTATATATGTAGTATGTATGTAGTATGTATGTAGCATGTAGTATGTATGTAGCATGCATGTAGTATATATGTAGTATGTATGTAGTATGTATGTAGTATGTATGTAGCATGTAGTATGCATGTAGCATGTAGTATGTATGTAGCATGCATGTAGTATATATGTAGTATGTATGTAGTATATATGTAGCATGTAGCATGCATGTAGTATGTATGTAGTATATATGTAGCATGTAGTATGTATGTAGCATGCATGTAGTATATATGTACTATGTATGTAGCATGTAGTATGTATGTAGCATGCATGTAGTATGTATGTATGTAGTATTTTTTTTTTTACATTTAACACATTAGCCGGATGATGGGACTACTACTGTCCCATCATTGGCTAATGTGTCAATCACTGTCATGGTAGCAGGCATCGCCCGATGGGACTTGTAGTCCCATCGGACGATGCCTGCACAGACCACCGGAGCCTGCACAGCCCCCCGGCAGGCCGGCACAGCCCCCCGGCAGGCCGGTACAGACCCCCACAGGGTGCACAGACCACCGGCAGGCCGGCACAGCCCCCCGGCAGGCCGGTACAGACCCCGGGCAGTCCACACAGCTCCCCGGCAGGCCGGCACAGCCCCCCGGCAGGCCGGCAGAGACCCCCGGAAGGCCCGAAATGACGGCGCATCATGATGCGCACACACCGCGCATCATGATGACGTCATTTCGGCTGTCAATCAACTTTGAACTTCCGATTCCGATGCCCGATATTGAAAAAATATCGGATGTCGGTATCGGAATTCCGATACAGCAAGTATCGGCCGATACCCGATACTTGCGGTATCGGAATGCTCAACACTAATCACAAGTAATCAACAAATCAACAAAGTTTTAGATGTTTTCCATGGCTATTTACAGTGCATGTAAAGGTCATCACGCTTTCAATAGAAATACATTTTTTTTTTAGAAAGAAATAAAACTCCAATATGAATTTCCATTACAAATAATATTTTTTTTATGACTAAGACCAAGATTAAGATAGAACAAAAATGACAAACTTTGTATCTTACAAGTGTAGTAAGTCTTACACAGGGCACGGATTGAACTCACCAGAAGTAAGCTCCTCACATAGCAATTACTGAGCTGCTTGCAAACTATAATTTCATTCTAACTGCATCTTCGCCTTGGCTGAACACTACATTGTTTGAATCTCAGCAGGGGGAGCAAGAAAGCTATTATTTCTTCAGATTCCTCTCCCAGACAAGTGAACATCCTGAGCCGATTTTCTTCTCTCCTTCAAATGCATTTCATTGTCTCCTTATATAGTTTTTGTGAATAAAACACGAACTCTGAGACCTTACATGGCATTGACATGTGTTACTGAATTTAATAACTATGGAAAATGGCTGCAGCATACATGTCTAGCACATCTGCCCCAGCCATTCACTGATTATCGATAATTGGTATATGTTCCTATGGAACACCTGCCTTTCTAAATGTATTCAGTCCATATTTCCGTGTACATTGGGGGCCATGTCTAAAATTGGCATAGATCATTTAATAAGGTAGATGGGCGTATTAGAAAATGGAGCATTTGTGTGTGGCCATGTATATAACATATATTTATCAACATGAAAAAAAGCTTCCTATGGGCATGTTCACAATCGGGGGATTTGCTGTCGATTTTCTGTCCAGATTTAAAATTGGAAAATCCAACACGTATTACAATTGCAGCAACGTGAATTCAATGTTATCAAATTTCAAACACATGCAGCAAAAAAAAAATAATTCTAGTATGGAAAATTATTTTAAATATGCAGCATGTTAATTTATACTATGGATTTTTTGAAAAGTGATTTTATCATCTGCAATGCATAGGTTAAAATGTTCAGGGGCAACTCCAAAGACAAAAAACAAATTGTTTTTTTGTCAATGTATTCCAAGAGTGAATTCACACACACAGCAGAATGGAACAGACCAGCAGTCGCAGAAATTTTTGCAACAAATCTGCTATGCTTGTACATCCCTTCACCTACATTGTGTCACATCTTCAAAAGGACCTGCTACTGCAATGCCTGCTTCTGTCGCGAGGAACCACCTTATTCATTCTGTGGGCGGCGCTGGTGATAGAAGAGTCATTAGCATCAGAAGTTCTGGACAATGCAGGCTCTAATATTAGGGTGGCGGGGATCTGCAGTGCCACCCAGTTTGACAGTAATGCATTACACCAAGACAAGACTGAGCACATCACCAAGACACATCATAGTTATACTGCATCAGCAAGGTCTTTCCCAGGCAAAGATTTCAAAGCAGACTCAGGTTTCATGAAGCGCTCTTCAAACTCTTTTTAAAGGGAACCTGCCACCTGTTTTGGCCGCTATAAGAGGCGGCCACCGCCTTTCAGGGCTTATCTACAGCATTCTAAAATGCTGCAGATAAGCCCCTAGTCCGACCTGCAAGATAAGAAAAATAAGTTTTATTATACTCACCTGGGGCGGTCTGGTCTGATGTATGCAGGTCCGGGTCTGGCTTCTCCCATCTTCTTACGACGCCACCCTCCTGCTTGCTTCATCTCCCCCTACATCGCGCTTCTGTTGAGGGCAGAGTAAAGTACTGCAGTGCCCAGGCGCTGGGCCTCCCTGACCTTTCCCAGCACCTGCGCACATCTTACAGTGGCCAAAACAGCTGACAGGTTCCCTTTAAGAAGTGGCAAAAAATGGGCAATGTTGAAGGTTGTCAATGCAGTGGTTGGCCAAGGAAACTCTGTGCACATCATTCTTATTTCCTTTTGAAAATTGGAAGGTGTCCAGCAGTGCCATCAGCTCAGAACTGGCAAAAACCAGTAGGACTCACTGGGTCTGGCCAGAACTTGAAGTGGTCTTCATGGGAGAATTAGGGCCAACAATCAATACTTTCCACATGTAAACAAGGCCAAGTGACTCAACTAAGCAGCAAACTTAGGAACTGGGGTACATGGAAATGGCAGCAGGTGGTCTGTACTGATGAGTTAAAATGTGAAATTTTTGGTTGTAACAGAAGACAGTTTGTTGTCGAAGGGCTGGAGAGTGGAACAATATTGAGTGTCTGCAGACAATAGTGAAGTATGATAGAGGTTCATTACGTGTTTGGAGCTGCATTTCAACAAATTTAGGTGGGGATTTGGTCGGGATTAAAGGAGTCAATAATGCTGAGCAATACAGGCAAATACTTATCCATCATGCAATACCATCAGGAAGGCATCTGATTGGCTCCAAATATATTGCAGCAGGACAACCTGAAATATAAAACCAATGACATTAAAAAAATATCTTCATTGTAAAGAAGAACAAGAGCCCTAGAAGTGATAATATGGACCCCCACAGAGCCCTGATCTCAGAATAATCAAGTCTGTCTGGAATAACATGAAAAGACAGAAGGATCTCCACACACCTACATCCACACATCCACAAAAAAAAAATCAGTGGTTACTTCTCCAAGATGTTTGGAACAGTCCCTCTGCTGAGTTCCTTCAAAAGCTGAGTATATGTACAAGTACCTAGAAGAACTGGTGGTGCTTTGAAGGCCATGGGTGGTCACCAGTGATGAGCAAGTATACTCGTTATTCGAGATTTGACGAGCATGCCTGTTTGTTAGCTAATCCCCACATGTATTGAGGCTGTGTAGCAGCCGCAAATCATGCACCTGCGGCAACAGAAACTATATCTCCGAGCACGCCAAAATACTCGGAGATCACCCAAGTATGCTCAGGAAATCTCGAGTAACAAGTATACTCGCTCATCACTAGTGGGTCACACCAAATATTGATTTTCTTTAGCTTTCTATTTTTGTTTATTCACTTTGCATTATGATAATTTAGAAAAATAAACTAGTAACACTTTGATTTTTTAAAGCTTTCTTAATTTGCAGCACTTTTTCCACAGATGCATAAAACTTTTGCACAGTACAGTATATTAAATGAATGCAATAACGGCTTGAGATATGATTGTTCAGTTCTTAACTTAGAGGTCATCACCTAATGGAAGAAAGGGGATCAAAGGGGCCATCAGTTGCCAAATTTACCAATCGTCTAAACCCCACTCCGCTAAAAAATTGACAATTAAGGGGTTGGGGGCATTTTCTGTAAAGTTGAGGTGGGACTTAAAAGCCCAAATAAATGTTGACAACTATATAAAATGCTGTAATTATAACAATAAATAAGTTATTCTTTAGTTTTTCATCATTGCCAAATATCTAAATGTCCTCTCCAGTAGCTCGATGAGTAACCAATCTATACTCCTTCCGGTGGCTGACAAGCCATACATTACCTACATAATGTCATAACTTTTAAAGGGAATCTGTCACCCATTTTTAGTGATATCATGTAAAGATATCATTCAATTCTGTATCACATAAGGATTCTATTAGGACTTTTGATTCCCCCTGACCCCGCACCTTTGAGGCAAAAATACCTTTTTTATCTTGGTTGAGATGTATGGAAATCGCTGCGGTCTAGTCCAATGGGTGGGGCTTATTCATCTGGGAATATCACAGATGCCGTAGTTTTTCAGCGCTTGCGCATTGAAAAGACCTCCGGCGCTTGCACAGTATGCTTTGCCCAACTGTGGGCAAGAAAAAACAAAGATGGAAAGTGCACATAGGGTGTGTCATCTAGAATAACCACAATAGCAAGCAAGCCCAATCAGTTAGACTCACCTGCTTGCCCTGATGAAGTGGCTGGTTTTGCCACGAAACGCGTAGGCTCATTAAAGAAGTTTTTTATTATATGGACTGCCGGAGGTGCGTTTTTTTCTGGTCAGTGTGGTTTATTCAGCCTGGCCCTTTTTTTCCACTTTGGATTTTTTTCCACTTTGGATTTGCTTCATCAACTGTGGGCAAAGCACATAATCGGTACTGCGCATCCGCCGGTATTTTTCAGCCTGGTCTATGCCCCGGAAGTGTGTCCTGCATGTGAAGACTTCCGGGGCATAGGACGCGCTGAAAAATACCGGCGCATGCGCAGTACCAATTATATGCTTTGCCCATAGTTGGGCAAAGCGTACTGCGCAAGCTCCGGAGGCCTTTTCAATGCGCAAGCGTGGAAAACCTACGGCATCTGTGATATTCACAGATGAAGATTACGTTCATTAAGCCGAGGAGGGGGGAGGCGAATAAGCCCCGCCCATCGGACTGGACCGTGGAGATTTCCATACATTTCAACCAAGATAAAAAATGTATTTATGCATCAAAGGTGCTGGGTCAGGGGGAATCAAAAGTCCTAATAGAATCCTTATGTGATACAGAATTGAATGATATCTTTACATGATATCGCTAAAAATGGGTGACAGATTCCCTTTAAAGATCTTTCAACAGTTTCTGACTCTCTTACCACTAGTTTGTGAATGCCATAAGTATTGGCTGCCATTTAATAGCTTTGACGTGTGATATCGTTTTAGATACTGTATATGGGATCAAATACAAGTCAGTTTAGCCTTGTAAAGAATACACTAAGTTAATGCAAAATGACATAGTAATATACAAAAATGATAAATGCAATTCATTGAAGTGAGAGGGCTACATTTATAAGGGATGTGAAGAGCCATTACTGACGTGCACATTATGCTGCTATTTAGCCAATAGCTCTATGTCAGCAGATAGTCCTCGGTGATGAATAGTTACATGGCTATCTGCAAGATCCACAGCGCCCCAGTGACTAATAGTATTGGAATATCTTGAGTCACACTTATCAAGTATGACTATAAACATCCTTCTGTAACGCATTGTTACAAGCGATTATATTGAGATTTATGTCTGGTAGCATTTATTATAATAAAAGCTGTATTCCTGCCTTACGTTTCACAGCAAATTTATTTACGTCTCCCGTAGCTTAAATAAATTTGTACATTAGGAATGAGAAACAGTTTCACATAAAACTTCATAAAAGATACCTTGAAGCGTCATTGAACTTTGGATGACCCAATTCCTTTAAAAAGGCAAAGATGATCAGTGTTTGATTATCTGCTGGAATTTTTCAGAATTTTAATAATAATAAATAATAATAATTTTATTTCTATAGCGCCAACATATTCAGCAGCGCTTTACATTTTAGAGGGGACTCGTACAGACGATAGACATTACACAATATCACATAACTCAACAGATACCAAGAGGAGTGAGGGCCCTGCTGCTTGCAAGCGTACAATCTATGGGGGAAATAGGGAGGACACGAAAGGTGGATGGTAGCCATTGTTTGTATTGTATGGCCAAACCAATATAATAAATAGGGTATTCACATAATGCTGCATGAACCGGTCACCAGACAGTGTGCGTACGGACAAAGAGGGCTATGAAGTGCATGGCGGGTGTGTGAACAGATGCTACGAGGGTCCTGGTTTTGAAAAAAAAAAAATGTATGGACAAAACAGTGAAAGAATAATAGTTTAATCTGAATTTTGGAGCCTTTAGGGAAGATTTACAATGACTGGTGTTTTACATGTTTTATACTCATTTACACTTTTGACTATACTTAGCTCCAAACTAGCAATCTATGCCTCCTTATAGAGGATTTGCATTACAATTTTCTGACAAGAGTTTTAACTAAATCGCCCGTTACACATAGCGATATCGCTAGCAATATCGCTGTAACGTCACCGATTTTGTGACGTAGCAGAGATATTGCTAGCGATATCGCTACATGTGATACTTACCTCCGAACGGCTCCCCCGCTGGTTATTGCTGATCGCGCGAGAAGGTCCTGGACCATTTCTCGTCGGCCACTTCCTGCTGGGCTTCCTGTGGCGCCGACGAGTGATGCGTGGATGCGGGCAGGAGGAAGTCAGGATCGCCGCGTCTGACAGGTAAGTAGTGACCCCTGACCCCTGCTATGTCACTGGTGAGATCTGCCTGTGTGGCAGCTCACTAGCGACCACTTAGCGATGCACCAGCGATCCATATCGTTGTCGGGATCGCGGGTGCATCGGTAAGTGTAACGGTACCCTAATCCATTGGACTCCTCACTGAACTCTAAACATTCTTCTTGTCATTTTTGAACATTGAAGAGAATTAAAAAAACAAATAGCAAATTTAAAAGTAATTACGATATGCAGAAAAGTGGTGCGAAGCCAACAGCAAACATCTCCTTCTGTCTCCAATGTGAATCAACAATGGAGCCAAGTAAAAGCAACAACTGACACAGGCTAATCAAGTACAGGAAATAAACCCCAAATAGAAAAAAAATCAACTGCATGAGAATGAATAAAGTAAAAGACACCAGAGAGGCATTTCAAAAATATTGTTAATATGAAGTATAAAAGTTATAGATAAGATCAAAAGATAATAAACCAAATGCCTATTCGCTCACCAAAACATTGACTGACATGCATTTCGCCAATAGCTTCATCATGGGTTGGTTGCTGAAAGTAGGGAAGTGTTTAAAAGGAATCTGTCAGCAGGTTATCACCCTCCAAAATATTTGTATATACAAGTAGCTCTTTCAAAGACAAGTTCAGCAATATCTTTACATGGCCAGTCCGTTTCTCAGTGTTTTCATTGATATGCAAATGAGGCTGTAGAACTATTGTAGAGCTGAAGCCTCCATCCCTACAGCTCTATTCCCCACCCAGCGCAACATCCTCTTGCTCGACTGACAGCTCCTTTGCCTGAAGTCAAACAGCATGGAGCCTGTGAGTCAAGCAAGAGGAGGCAGCGCTGTGTCGGGAATAGAGCTGGAGTGACAGAGGCTTCAGATCTACAAATAGCCTTCAACCTCATCGTCATATCAATTGAAACGCTGATTTCTCAGTACCGGAATAAATGGACTAGTCATGTAAAGGTATGGCTGAACTTGTCTTTGAAAAAGCTCCATGAACATATAAACAGTTTGGGGGTGAAATCCTGCTGATAGGCTCCTTTTAGACAGCCAGGAACCAATCCAATTGCCACAGTATTTCCTACCTCAGGTGTAAGAAATCTTTCTCAATATTCTTGTGAGTACAAGATGTCGGTGCCTACTGCTGATTGGTTGCTGCAGTCACGTGACATAACAATGTTTGAGAATCACAGCGCCGACATCGCTGGTCTATGTGGTGAGTATATTTTTAGTTTTTTACTTTATTTTGGGCACTTTAGCTATAACTAATTGGTTGTCCATTGGTGGAAAGCTCCTTTGAGCGTTTTTTTTTAATGTTGAGGACTTGTCCTCCTACAAGGTCAGCCATGGAGAAGAAAGTTTTATCTGCACTATTTAATACAATATTAGATATGAACATTTTACAAATCTTTTGTCTACAAATTGATACCAATTATTGAGATTCTTTTGTTCACCCTTCAGCAATATCTCGGAATATTACACTTTGAAAAGCTTAGCCCTGATTCGCTTTGCATTCATTTGTCTCTCTCGAAATTCAATCGTAGTTGTTAAGTAAGGTTTAATTGCGTCCATTTTTTGAACCTTGTCTTCTTTAAGTCTTTGAAAATGTCACTCTAATGCAATCCATAGGCTTTCTTCATTGTATTATAAAAGGTATAATACATTTATTTTGCATAATCTTTTAATATGTTCTTTAATTTCCATCAATATGTTCTCTGGGGTGATGGGTTCTCTACAGCTTTATATAATGCTAGAATTTCTATTATTTTCTGAAAGTTTTTTTTTGTGAAAAATTGCCATGTAGTGTTCATTCTAACATTCATTTCAATCATTTAATTATATAAATGAACAATTTCAACATATATTTTTCTGTCTGATATGCCATTAATTTTTGACTGGGGAAGGCCTGACCCCTGGGACACAGAATGAAGGGGCCATGGTACATCAGGTACCAGACACAGGCATCATTGAAGATGAGGACCTGCACCTGGCATGTTACTCCGGCCCCTCTTATCTGTTTGATGGCGAGCTTGCTGGGGCCAAAATTACACAGAACATTTATGGTTTATCATAAAGACATAATAAATTATAGTAAAAACTATTCTAATTTATTGGGTTTATTGTGTATTTTTTTTTTAACTTACGCTTGGATATGCAGACGACAATAATGAAATGATGTATCCCATCATAAGCACAGAGATACAGATTAAGAGAAATGTGTAACTAGAAAATTACCTTAAAAAAGTGTTAAATGCATTTTTTTTTACATTTTTGACCATTTCTTTATTTTATATCTTATTTACTGCAGGATTTAATACTTTATAATCTTTTGTTATTTTTTTTACTCTGAACAATTAGCCTAATATGAGGATGATACTATTCATAATAAAAATCACTAATAGGCTATATTCACACATCAGTATTTTTGATCAGTATTTCATCAGTGTTTTACATATTGAAACTAGGAGCATCTCCAAAACACAGAGCAAGGGTCAAGCTTTCAATTAAAGTTTTTCTCTCTGAGTTCCACTCCTGGTTTTGATATACAAGCACTGATGCAAAATACTGACCAAATACTGATGTGTGAATAAGCCCTTAGAGCCATTTTCAGGATAACTTTGGGCCAATATATTTCAGCATCTGTGTTATACAAATGAATGAATACCGTATATACTCGTGTATAAGCCGACCCCCCTAATTTCGTCACAAAAAACTGGGAAAACTTATTGACTCGCGTATAAGCCTAGAGTGCACAGTGAGTGGCCCCAGATAATGCTGCACAGTGAGTGGCCCCATATAATGTTGCACAGTGAGTGGACCCAGATAATGCTGTACAATGAGTGGCCCCAGTTTTGCAGCACAGTGAGTGGCCCCAGATAATGCTGCACAGTAAGTGGTCCCAGTTTTGCTGCACAGTGAGTGGCCCCAGATAATGCTGCACAGTGAGTGGCTCCAGATAATGCTGCACAGTGAGTGGCCCCAGATAATGCTGCACAGTGAGTGGCCCCAGATAATGCTGCACAGTGAGTGTCCCCAGATAATGCTGTACAGTGAGTGGCCCCAGATAATGCTGCACAGTGAGTGGCCCCAGTTTTGCTGCACAGTGAGTGGCCCCATATAATGAGGACAGTGAGTGGCCCCAGATAATGTTGCACAGTGAGTGGCTCCAGATAATGCTGCACAGTGTGTTGTTGCCCCAGATAATGCTGCACAGTGTGTGGCCCCAGATAATGCTGCACAGTGTGTTATTGCCCCAGATAATGCTGCACAGTGTGTGGCCCCAGATAATGCTGCACAGTGTGTGGCCCCAGATAATGCTGCACAGTGAGTGGCCCCAGATAATACTGCACAGTGAGTGACCCCAGTTTGCTGCACAGTGAATGGCCCCAGATAATGAGGACAGTGAGTGGCCCCATCATGTTGCTGTTGCTGCCCCTGCCTCCGTTACAAAAAACAATAAAAACTGTATACTCACCTCCTGCTGCCCGCTGCTCATCTATGTTGCCGCCTCTGAAACGGGGACAGGTGAATATGGCTCCCCCTGTTCATACTCACCCCCTCCTGGCACTCATCTCTGCAGCGCAGCCCCTGCTTGTTCCATGTTCTGGGAGACGCTGCTCTTCCTGCTTCAGTGGTCACGTGGTACTGCTCATTAAAGTCATAAATATGTGCATATTCATGAGTTTAATGAGCAGTACCATGTGACCGCTGAAGCAGGAAGAGCAGGAGCGCTGAGAACATGGAACAAGCAGGGGGGCTGCAGAGAAGAGCCAGGAGGGGGTGAGCATGATCTCTGACACCCCCGATCCCCCTCCCCCGCCGACCCCCCGGTATAAGACTCGTGTATAAGCCGAGAGGGGGACTTTCAGCCCCAAAAATTGGGCTGAAAATCTCGGCTTATACACGAGTATATACGGTAAATAAATACTATAAGTGATACATTCCCTTGAACATCAAGATCAAATTTACAGTTATTTTGAAGAGTATCAGGGAAGACAAGTTAGTAAGCCCTTTTCCATGTTATCATGCCCCTGTGGGCGTGACAACATAATTTGCAGGAGTCAACGTCATTGCCAGCTCCTGCAAATCTCGCTCATGTGCATTGCTCATTTCGGGATCGTCATTGCACCTCTGTAGCTGAGTGTATGCTTCCCAGCTTCAGATGTGCAGTGCACATGACCGTAAGTGCAGAAGACAGCTCACGTCCTTGGAGGAGCCGAAGGACGGCCTGACTCAGAAGGAACAAGACTCAGCTGGCACAATGACATGAGTGAAAAAAGCGTTGGGCATGTACAAGGTTTGTAGGAGCGTCGATGACGTTGGCTCCTGCAAATTATGTTATCTTGCCCATAGGTGTGTGATATCATGGAAAGAGGACTGACTAATCTGGAGAACTAACGCCTCATTGACTAGTCAAAGCCCTAACAAGCATAGCAAACGGGGACATTATATATGCTTTTTATAACCCTCGTTTTCACTGAATAATGTTATATAGGGAGGTTAGGCAGAGAATTTAGTCATCCATAGGTGAATGCTGCTGAGTGGAAGGGCATGGGGGACCTGACAGGTTCCCTTTAAGACTGTATTTATCACCCGTTTACAGTGATTCCAGCTAACGTCTTCATACAAGATTTAAAAAATGTTGACTGTGATTTTTTGAGAAGCTTTTCAGAAAATATATTGGCAACCCTGCAGGGAGGATAAATAACGCACACATTAAAAAGCAAAAAAACAAAAAGAAAGCTGAATACAGAGCACAGGGGTTTTTCAAAACAGGAAAACCCCTTTAATACAGTTTACGAATTTCTATTTTTTTTGCACAATTCATCCTATTATTCAAAGCTGATTGAAGTCAACCCATGTAGATGACAAGTTGAATTGATAGTCGATTTACATTACTCTTTATGCCTCACTACAAGGTAGAGCCGTCTTATTAGTGCGTGGGTGGTACTTTAAAAGCAGACACAGAAATTGGTTCTTTTTTTTTTCCATTTAATATTTGATGTTCCTATACTCTTACTTTACCTATAATTTCTAAGGCAAGCTTCTGCCAGTGCTTTTTTTTTTACAATGACCTTATGGATTAAGCGCCCATGCGTTAGTGAACATCAAGCAAGCCTTCAAAGGTCAGATTGGAGGTGCCCGCTGTCTTTCTGCTATCAGTTCATTATACATATGCTGGAAGCAAAAATATATTTCCTTTGATGTGACCTGCAAGACCCTGCTGGTTTAATCCAAGCGGACTGACTGTTTGGTGGCTAATAATGAATGCGGTCTTCCAGTTTAACTACTTAAATGCAGTGCTGCCTGGTTAATCAATGTAATACATAGGTGTGTTAAGGTTCTGATTAAAATGCAGAAAGTGATAGCACATGAAATTATACGATTTTTCTCAAACACTTGTCATTAGCAAACTAGTTATGAGCGTGAGGTCACGTTCACACATTCAGTATTCGGTCAGAATTTTATTTCAGTATTTGTAAGACAAAACCAGGAGTGGGTGCTAAATACAGACGTGGTGACTAGTGATGAGCGAGTATACTCGTTGCTCGGGTGGTCTCCGAGTATTTTGGTGTGCTCAGAGATTTAGTTTTCGTCATCTCAGCTGCATGAATTGCGACTTGTAGACAGCCGGAATACATGTGGGAATTCCCTAACAAGCAGGCAATCTACCCATGTATTCAAACTGTCCAGCAGTCACAAATCATGCAGCTGAGGCGACTAAAACTAAATCTCCGAGTATGCCAAAATACTCGGAGACCACCAGAGCAAAGAGTATACTTGCTCATCACTAGTGGTGATTTGTTTCTATTATACTTTTTCTCTGATTGTTCCACTCCTGGTTTTGGCTACAAATACTGATATAAAATAAAATACTGACCAAATACTGAATGTGTGAATGTGACCAAAGGACTTGTGAACAATACCGCATTTTTGGTCCAAGTGCTATGTGCTAAAAAAAATAATCAATGGGGCAGCGCAGATGAACGATTTTTTTTCACTGACCGATTCGTCATGCTAAAGATAAATCGCAGTATGGGCTGGTTTCTTACGTAAATCGGATGAGATTCGGCCATTTAATTCTGTGACCGTGAGAAGAAAATCGAATGCCACAGTATAAAATCTGATCTATAAGGGTACATTGCAATTCTCTAACATAGGAAACTGTAAATGATCTTGTAAATTAATTAAAAGATGCCACTGTAAAAAAAATAGATTGCACACGGACCGCACACGGATGACGAGTGAGAAAAAAAATCGTCCCGCTTTTTTGGCTGGACAATTTTTTATATGTTCAAGTGAATCTACCCTTACGGTGATACAGATTTTAGTTTATTCCACAATGGGCTGAAAATCTGCTGCGCTCGGTATATCCCGACTGTGAGAGGAGTGATGATTCTACACAGCATCTGAATGGTAAATGGGGCCCTCTGCTAATATTTGCAGGATTTAGGGTGATCTCATCAATTTATTTGTTAGTCTAGTCGCTTGCTATCGAATTTAGTTGGATAATTGATTAACCTCTTTTTTCAAACATTTTCCTACACGGATTCACAAACACGGTAAATCATTTCACAAATGTATCCAGATGAGCAGGATCGGACTGACCCATAGGATAACAGGTGAAATTCCCGGTGGGCCTCCCACATAAGCTGTGCTTGGCAGAGTATACGTTACTTAATGCATTATTTGTAGCTGAAAGCAGCATCACATCATTCATTTAACAAGCTACCCAGTATATTACAAAGAAGATTAGGTGAGTTACAGAATGAGGGTCAATTAATATTGTATGTAGCTGAACAGTGGGCCCCCGGTATCAATGTTACTGGTGTAAACCTGGCATCCCAGTCCACCACTGCCTATGCACAGTGAATCAATGATATGAAAATCAGAAGAAACTTTACTCCATTTCAATGAGGAATATTAACTTTACTTGATATTCACTATTGCTAGTTATTTTATACATTATGTGTATTCTGCATATCAGCTAACGGAAGAGGACATAGCTGTCTATAAAGGATTAATCCTAGTCTTTTTATTTCGTACTTCACAGGATCTGCAGTAGCCAAGCCAAGCCACCTACTTAAGGCTGCAGGATTTACTTTCTTTTACATATATACATGACTACATTCTGCATTAAGTAACGAGACTCTCCTGTGTTATGCACATGCTGCACTCTTTTTGACTTCCCCCACACAATGGCATCTCTCAGCTCAGAACCAGGAACCCTCACACAGATGTCAGGTAGTGAGACTCCCGACTTGAGCCTATTCCTCTTCTTGAAGAGCTGGAACTTTTAAACAATTAGTGAGAAAAAGTTTTAATATTTCTAATTACATATGTTTTAGAAAGCTTCATATATGGTCTTCTTCTATTTAAAGGGATTTTCCACCTTTAGGGATTTTTTTTTTAGTTAAATGAGTGGGCCTAAATACAATTTAATTTTCACCCTAAATCTGTATCTATTTAATTCCATAATCTAAACTGTTTTTTTAATATATTTGAATTAAAAACTCCATATCCTTCCCTAACTACACTACCTAACAGCTCTACAATTTTTTCGTTTGAAAATTCCAGTGCATGCTGGGATATTCAAATGAAGTGACATCAGGTGCCAAAGGCTGCAGTCACTGCCACAGCCTCTGCCCACTCCTGAAACGAATCTTCATCAGTGACATTTGTGTTATGGTCGGCGGAACACGCTAAATAAAAATATAAATATAGTATGTTCGCCGCCCGGGGTCCACCGTGCGGCAGATGTAGAAACCGCTGCTAAAGAGGCAGAGCACAAGGACGGTAATGTGCACAGGGTTAAACTGCACCTGGTGCACAAAAGCAAGCTCTGTTGTACTCACAGAGCTGCAATCATAAACATATGTAAAGTAACGCTGAAGCAGTCTGTTTCACACACAGAGCTGCAAGCAAAACACATATACAAAAACGCTGAGTCTGTTTTAACTTCACAGAAGCTCAGCGTGACAGACGTGGTATAGGGTCACAGGAGTCGCCAAGAGTGACAGGCCTGACTCCATCTAGACCTACCGATAAATGTCTGACGCAGTGGCGTTGCAACCGCGAACGCACACTGGGCTGCAACTGCAGCGCGGCAGGAACAGAGCTGCTGGAAAAGCGCTGCAAAGATGCTGGCGCAATGTAGGGCGCAGGCTGCTGCAGCAGGTGAGGCTTGAGCGCGCTGGCGCTAGCGCTGCTAGAGACTGAATCGCACTCACTCTCCCAGACGTATTATCAAAGGGAAGGGGTTTCTTAATGAGTCAGTCACCAGTCCAAGCATCCATCACCATACACACAGCAGCAGTATGAAAATACTAGCACATGGCGGAACAGTCATGCGCACTTTTTATAGCGTACAGGACCTTCCGTAAATCTCCAGAGCCCAGAGCAGAACCAATGAAATCAGGAGCAGGACCTGAGCACCTGACTCCTGAACTCCAATGAAAGCTCGTCCTGTGAGCATGCTCAGAAGCTGGGAAAAAGGACTTAGCCTCTGGAGATAAATGTGAGAATCTGGGTTGCTGCATAGGCATAGAAGATTCCTAACAATTTGATTCAGGGAATGAACAGCAGGACAGGAGCCCGACTGTTCAGACACCTGTCCATGGCAAGCTATATAGATGAAATGCCTAGTTCAGTGTGGGGTGCAGCACGCAAGCATCCCAGAAGCAAGGCATCACAGAAGCTAAGCATCAAGTAAACAGCATTTAATCAGGGCAGGAGTCAGGTAACCCACACTTTGCTTTCTGTTGTGAGTTCATTTTCCCCTTCGTCACTGAGGTCTGGTGAACTCCCTATTCTGGTAAAGGAAGGTAATGAGCCTGATTATCAGGCACCTAAGCCTAATGATGATGACTGGCTGAGTGGAGTCACGGACTGGATATAAGGCTGCCGACGCCCTTCTGCCCTGCGGGTGATTTCTCTGTGGACTTCTAGGAGACCAGTCTGATTCCTGCTCCTCTAAAGCTAAGTTTTCTGCTTTGCCTTTTAGCATTTGTGTTTTGTTTTTGTTTGCCTTGCTTTTCTGGATTCTGCCATTCCCTGCTGGGGTGAGCTGAATCTCCTTTTGCCTGTTGCTCTGTCTTCAGAATATTCCTGAGTACTGACATAGTCTTTTTGAAGCCTAGCGTCTTCAGGGCCTTTTTCACTGTCAGTCTGTTGGCTCTTATTTTTCATAGGGTTTTTCACGGATTGCAGACAGCAGCCTTCCTGTCCTTTCCTATCTAGTTAGCTTGGGCCCTGTCTTTGCTCAGTCTTTCTGTCTGAGTTGTGTTCTTTCTTCTTGCTTCACCGTCATTATATGTGGGGGGCTGCCTTTTGCTTTGGGGTCTGCTCTGGGCAGTTTAGATTTCCCTTTCTGTCTTTAGGCTATTTAGTCCTCCGGCTGTGATCGAGGGGTCTAGGGCATCGTAGGAGCCCCCCACGGCTACTGCTAGTTGTGTTGATAGGTTCAGGGGTCTGCAATCCGATAGCTGCCAACCTCTCTGGTTTTCTGGACTTAGCTAGCATTTCTGTTTTTGCCTCCTACAGTGACTCAATCATAACAGCTTTCCCTTTTAACCATGTGCTTTATTTCTATCCTCCTGTGCTCCCTTGCCATCCACATTCACCACCCCATCCCCCCTCCATCACCACTCATGCACATCAGCCCCTCTATACTTCCCTCTCCCATGTACAGCTCCCATGCACTTCTCACCTTCCTGAAAAACCTCAGTCCATCTTGCCTAAACACATCGCAGGAAAAAAAACTACTTACAAATCCAACAACTACTTGCTCTTTATCTTCCTACTCCTACTGATTGCAGGTGACATCTCCCCCAACCCTGGTCCACCATCCCCCAACCTCAACCCCTACCCTACCTCATATTGAAACCATAATAATCTTATTAATATTACTTGCATTCCCTCATCACCATCTTTTAATTGTGCCCTCTGGAATCCACGGTCTGTTTGTGACAAGCTTCCTTTCCTGCACAACTACGTTCTGTACAACTCTCTTAATCTGTTGGCCCTCACTGAAACCTGGATTTGGGATTCTGACACTGTCTCTCCTGCTGCCATTTCCTATGGTGGCTTACAATTCCCTCATTCCCTGAGACCCACAAACAGACATGGTGGTGGAGTCGGCATACTCCTGTCCCCACAATGCACTTTCCAGGTCATCCCCCCAGTTCCATCACTCTCATTCCCTTCTTTTGAGGAACACACCATCAGGCTCTTCCGTCCCCTCTCTCTCAGAGTAGTGGTCATATACCGGCCCCCAGGCTCACCCACCCACTTCCTTGACCACTTTTCAGCCTAGTTGCTGCACTTCATGTACTCAGAACTACCAACTCTTATCCTGGGAGACTTCAACATCCCCATTAACAGCCCTACTTCCACATCTGCATCCCAACTTCTATCACTAGCCACTTCTATAGGCCTCTCGCAGCTTTCAACCTCTGAGACACACAAGGACGGTAACACCCTTGATCTGGTCTTTGTCCGGCTCTGTTCATTCTCACACCTAAATAACTCACCGCTTCCACTCTCTGACCACAACATTCTCTCCTTTACACTCACAAATCCTCACCCACCCCAGCTCATTCCTACCTACTACACATTTAGAAATCTTAGAAATCTACAAGCCATTAACCCTCAGGCACTTTCAGACTCCCTACACTCATCTCTGTCCCCGATCTCCTCGCTTTCCTGTCCTGATCTGGCTGTTCATCACTACAATGAAACTCTTAGAAGCACCCTTGACCAAGTAGCTCCCCTCACCCTCAGAACCTCCAAGAACAGAGTAAAACAGCTCTGGCTCACATCGCAAGCTCAACTTCTCTAGCGATGCTCTAGGAGTGCTGAAAGCCTATGGAGAAAAACCCGCACACCAGAAGACTTCATCCACTTCAAATTTGTGTTAAGAACCTATAACGCTGCCCTTCACCTCGCCAAACAGACCCACTTCACTACCCTGATCTCCTAGCCAACAACCCCAAGAAACTTTTTGACACTTTTCACTCCTCAGGCCAAAAGCACAAGGCCCTATCACAGACATTTGTGCTGAAAACCTGGTCACCCACTTTATAGAAAAAAAAGATAATATCCATCAGGAAATCTGCTCTCAACCACCAAGTGCAGTGACTCCCATCCCTTCCTGCATCTCCCCTGGCTCACTTTCCACATTTGATCCCATCACAGAAGAAGAAGTCTCCAAACTCCTCTCTTCCTCTCGTCCGACTACATGCACTACCGACCCCATTCCCTCACATCTCCTCCAGTCTCTCTCCAGTCGTCACAACTCACCTAACTGCAATCTTTAATCTCTCCCTCTCCTCGGGCATTTCCCATCCTCCTTCAAACACATCATAGTTACTCCATTACTAAAGAAACCCGCTCTCGACCCATCCTGCACAAACAACTACAGACCAGTCTCCAATCTCCCATTCATCTCTAAACTTTTGGAGTGCCTAGTTTACTCCCGCCTTACCCGATACCTCTCCACTCACTCCCTTCTAGACCCTTCACAGTCCAGCTTCCGCCCCCTACATTCGACTGAAACAGCACACATCAAAGTGACCAATGACCTTCTGACAGCAAAACGTATTGGTGACCACTCTCTGCTCATTCTTCTCGACCTAGCTGCAGCTTTCGACACTGTTGACCACCATCTCCTTCTCTCTAGGCTCCAGTCACTAGGCATTAAGGGCACTGCTCTCTCCTGGTTCTCATCCTATCTTTCTGACCGCTCCTTCAGTGTTTTGTTCACTGGCTCCACGTCATCCCTTCTTCCTCTCGCTGTCAGGGTACCTCAGGGCTCAGTCCTTGGCCCCCTTCTCTTCTCTCTCTACACGGCCACAATTGGACAGACCATCAGCAGATTTGGCTTTCAGTACCATCTTTATGCTGATGACACACAACTATATACGTCATCCCCGACCTTACCCCCGCTGTACTCCAGAACCCCAGTGACTGTCTGTCCGCAGTCTCCAACATCATGTCTGCCCTCTATCTGAAACTCAACCTCTCCAAAACTAAACTTCTTCTGCTCCCGCTATCTAATAACCTCCCTAAATCTGACATTTCCCTCTCCGTGGGTGGCACCATAATAACACCCCGGCAGCAGGCACGCTGTCTGAGTGTTATGTTTGACACCAATCTCTCCTTCACATCACATATACAATCTCTTGCCCGCTCTTGCCGCTTACATCTAAAGAACATCTGTAGAATCTGCCCTTTTCTCTCCATGGAAACAACAAAAACCCTCACTGTAGGATTGATCCACTCCCGCCTGGACTACTGTAAGCTTTATTAATTGGCCTCCCCGCTATTCGTCTATCCCCTCTCCAGTCCATACTTAATGCAGCAGTCAGGGTCATCCATCTAGCTAATCGGTACTCCGACACGTCCGCTCTTCGCCTGCCCATTCATTATAGGATCCAATTCAAAGTACTTGTTCTCACCCACAAAGCTCTCCACAGTGCAGCACCCCCCTACATCTCCTCCCTCATTTCTGTCTATTGGTCTAACCGACCGCTGCACTCTGCAAACGACTTTTGACTAACCTCTGCACTAATCTGTACCTCCCACTCCCAACTCCAAGACTTCTTGTCATGATCCCAGTGCAGGTTTTTGAGCTGCACACCTGGGGTTAATGTCTGGAGCTTGGTGCAGGTTTTGACCTGCACACCTGAGGTTAATGATTGTGGCCTCTTTCTGATTCTGGGAGAGCTTCTTAAACCCCTGGGAAGCTTCAATCCCTGCCAGTTATACTTTTGCCTTTGGCCTAGTGTGCTGACCCCTGTGTGCCTGTTTGTTGCTATAGCTTGTTTATATGGTTCTGACCCGGTTTTGTTTCCCGTTGTGAGTTTGCCTGTTGATTTTGTACTGCGTTATTATCTCTGTGTATGACTCATTGCCTGTGACCTGACTACTCTCTGCTCGCCCCTCTTGTACCTTTGCAGTTATCTCTGTGTGTGACTCATTGGCTACGTCTTGACTATTCTCCCTGTCTATGCCCCCTAGTAACTTTGTCTCGCAGTTACCCTGCTAGGAGTTATCTTGCAGCTCCTAGCTCTGTGGAGTTTAGGCCACGCCCCTAGCAGTCACGTGCTTCAGGTCCTGCGACTCTGAAGTACACATCTACTCGGCTGCTGCCCGCTCCACAGGTATCTTTGAGCGCTGTTCGCTTTACTCAGACACACGCACTGGCTCAGTGAGAAAGTTCAGTGCAGTGTTCCTGACACTTTCCCGCGCTGCGCCAATCCTCTGGAATGCTCTACCCCAAGAAATTAGGACTATCCGCAATTTGCATAGTTTCAGGCGCTCCCTCAAAACACGTGTTCAGAGCGGCCTATCACGTGCACTAATCAAAGTCATTCTATGTGTGCGTATGTAGCCTATTCACTATCTCCATCCATCTCTCACTCCCTCTAGATGGCTGGACCATCATTGTAAATGCACCATTGTAAATACACACCTGTACTTTGTATCTCCCCCACCACATTGTCGATTGTAAGCTCTCACGAGCAGGGTCGTCTTATTTTGCTTTAATTATTGTATTGTTAACGTTGTTACTTATGACTTGTGTTTTGAAACTGTTAAACTGTAAAGCGCTGAGGAATATGTCGGCGCTATATAAATAAAGATTATTATTATTATTTTTATTATTATTATGAAAGAGGGGCTATACTCCTGTGTGTACAAAGTACAAGTAGCTACAGCAAATGCAAAGAAATGAGTCAGAGCATAAGCTGGTATACGTGCAATGTGTTGGAGAACATTTTCACTGTGGCCATTTAACAGAGAAAACCCAAGAAAAAAATGAGTACATACCCTGCAGTGATTAAATAAGTAAATAATAATAGTACATGTAAATAAGATAGTATACTTAGTTAATACTATTTTAATCAAAAAAGTGTAAAAGCCATCCCACCGCTACACCTACCCATGGGCCCCAGTCCTGCTCTGCCCTTATTCAGATTGAGGTCGGATAACATAAAGTAAGGTTTTAATATTAGAGACAGGATAGGACTATCACAACTGGGTACACCTTGTCGCGGTGGGAAGGCTTTTACTCTTTTTAGATTAAAATAGTGTTAACTAAGTATCCTATGTTATTTACATGTACTATTTTACTATTTACTCGCTATATGCTCAATTTATTTTTTCTCTTGGGTTCTGTATTTCCTACCTAGCACCACCCCCCCTCTGGCTGCTTGATAGGTGATTGGCCATGTACCAGAGCAAATGACTTGTCTATCAGCCGGGTGACGGTGCTGTTAGATAGGAAATACAGCATGAGGCTGAGAAACTGTAAAGGCCCTTTTACATTTAGCGATGCACCAGCGATCCAACCAGCGATCCGACCCGGTCAGGATCGCTGGTGCATCGCTAAATGATCGCTAGTGAGCTTTCATACAGAAAGATCTCACAGCGATGCAGCAGCGACGCAGCGCACGATACTTACCATTCACACACAGCGATCCTGCGTCCTCCCGCCCGCGTCCAGCGTCGCTCGTCGTCACAGCAGGAAGTCTCAGCAGGAAGCGCCCGACGAGAAATGGAGCCGGACATTCTCGCGCGATCAGCGATGAGCAGCGGGGGAGCCGGTCGCTGGTAAGTATCACACATAGCGATATCGCTAGCAATATCGCTATAACGTCACAAAACCAGTGACGTTTTAGCGATATTGCTAGCGATATTGCTTAGTGTAAAACCCCCTTAAGTGTATTATCATATCCCAATGCACTTCCAGACATAACTTCAAAATTCAATTTCTCATTGTTGGAGCAATATTTTGGGGGTCATGAACCAATTGATTGGTTGGCTTATCTTCTAAAGGGCTGCAAAATCATAGTTATTGCTTGGGGGAGATGATTGTAAAAGTTTCTCTCAGGTTCCTTTAAAACTATTGTTCAGCTAGAATCCATACTCTGTTGACAGTTAGAGTACAGAACTTTCCCTGTCTGAGCCTCTCTCCTCAGATTTTTGCTGATCAACAGTTGAAAGCAGATTCTTGGGGAGTTTGAACTGTGGAGTTAAAATACTGTAAACCTGCATGATAGGGTTTGGGAGTGAAAGAGGGAAATGATTCCTAACTTTTCAAAAACTAATCAACAAGTTAAAGAGTTTGTCCAGCCTTAGGGTACAAGTTTACAATCATCAGGCCCTGACGGGCCATCTTCTCAAGCGGGCAAAAATCGCATGGTACAGGAACCATGTTTTTACGCATCAATCTCGTCGGAAACCTGACATTTCATCAGTCAAGTACAGTAAATTCACTGTGTGTCAGAATAGAATAGATAGAATAGGTGGGGAAAATAAGTATTTCATACACTGCCAATTTTGCAAGTTTTCCCACCTATAAAGAATGGAGAGGTCTGTAATTTTTATCATAGGTACATTTCAACTGTGAGAGACAGAATCTAAAAATAAAATCCAGAAAACCACATTGTACGATTTTTAAATAATTAAATTGTTTTTTATTACATGAAATAAGTTTTTGATCACCTACCAAACGGCAAATCAATGGTATAGGATAAATGAATATTATGTAATGTATATTAATGGGCATTTTCAGGAAATATTAGCACATGGCATCGATGTTAGATCTGTAAGTGATTTTGTTTTTTGTTTAATGTACAATAAATAAAGCTGAATTATTGTATAAGGCTTTGTTGCCATTTGTGTTCTTTATCCTATTGTTCTGCTTTGTCATAGGCTGCACCAATTACATACAACATGCAAAGCTCAACACACCCCATTGACTATGTTTTTGTATTGTCAATTCTTTGTTTAGGCTCAGAGGAGGCAGATATATTCCTCTTGATCTCAGCTAGAAGTAGATACTATTGTATTTAGTCCAGGCAATATTCTATAAGGTAAACAGCGCAGAATGCAGATTAATACATTGTAAAAACTAACAGAGAGATGTGAGCAGCTGCTGATGATGTATTTAGCTCCAAGTGCATTGTCTAGACTTTATACAGCTGTACACTTCTCGGAGCAGAGCAGGGCTGGCTTTGTAAAGGTTTGCAGCCCCTGAATGTTAAAGAGAATGTGTCATCAGAAAATCACTGTTTAAATAAAGTTTTTATGTGAAAGAGTAAAACTTTCTTTTGTTGTTTTGATTAGGATTCAGTCTTTGCAAAGTTATGAATCTTTGTACCATATCTGGCTTTTTCTACAAAACTCCATGCTGAAAGAGCTGTTTTAATTGCCTTCTTCATGCACTTAGAGTAGCTGTTTTGAACTGCAATTTTTATCAGATATTAATACTGTGAGTGTGAGTTTCTCTACTTCTCTACCCCATGATCAGATAGGAAAGGTGCTTATAGATAGTGTCTAAGCATGGGGGAGGGGAGCAGAGAAGATCACTCAGGAGCAATGGTGGACATTCCATTATTATAACCTGTACAGGGGCCAAAGAGGTAAGGCCTTCAAAGCAGATGTAATTGTGCATTATGATCTATTAGACTGCAAAAAGACCTATATGTTGTTCTTGCACAGGGGCTGTCTTCTGTCAGTGTCTGCCCCTACACAGAGTACAAATATACTGTATACTAGACCTGAAGTTCAGAACAGCTACTGTGCGCATGAATAGACATGAGCGAACCCAAAAGTAAAAGTTCGGGATTCCTAGTGTCCAGTGCTAAATTCCGAACACGGACAACCCCCGGAAGTCCGTTTTAATATTTGTAGTTCCAGGGGAAGTCCAGGAACGAGAGAGAGAGTTTTTCCAGGTTCAAAGTTCGGGTCTACATTGTTTTCAATGGGGTTTAGGTTCTGATTCAAGTTTGGGTAGAGTTTCTGGACCGGGTACCAGAACCTGAACTTCCACAGGTCCGCTCATACCTATGCATGAATAATGAAGCTGAAATAGACATTTAGACATGGAGTTATGGAGAAAAAAACAGTAAGATAATTATGAATAGGCAAAATTATGAACATTTGTGCTGGAGCCCATTACAACTATTCCTAACTTTGTAAATGACAATAGGGGTGCATGAACGTGCACAGTGATACTCGGATATCACTCGAGTGTCTGGGTGCTTGGGGATGTGCTTGGCACTCGGCTAGTATTAGCTGGTGCTCAATTTCAAACTCTAATCCTCACCCCGCATGTTTGGCTCCTGTTACACAGCCAATGAGCATGCAGAGATTGCCTAGAAGTCACTGTAATGCCATAGCCATCTAGGCAGTGGAATTACTATGATTGGCTGGCCATGTAACATCATCAGGCGTTATAAAAGGACAGGCGCCGTTAGGCTCGGCACACTGACCCCATTGCACAGCTCTGTGACAGTTCTTATTGAACGGAGAGAGTGCTTGTCCTGGCCTGTATGCACAGTATAATGAATCAGATGTCTGTAGAATTGATACTGGCGGTAAAGCATCATACTAACAGTCCAGTCCTTGTAAAGGCTAATTTTGTGCTTTGCTGTATCAGGTAAATTCTGCATTTAGGCTAGGGAGGCAGAGAGAGTGGCAGGAGTAGGGAGAGTGGCTGAAAACAGTCTCTAGACATCGATTACTTCTTTGCAGAACGGTGCGTTTGACCACATTTTTATGGGGGGGTGACTATATTGTCATCCATAGAGTATTGTGTGCTTTGGGGTACCTTTCTGTGTTATATAACACTCCAAAAGAGTGTTGAAAGATTTTTCTGGATTCAGTTACTCACCCATAGAGTATCACGTACTTTGTAGCAGATTTTGGTGCTATATAAAACTTTCAAAATGCGTTGAAAATTTTTTCTGTATTGAATTACTCATCCATATACTATTGCATGCTCTGTGGTACATTTTTGTGGCATATAACACTTCAAAAATGTTGAAATGTTTTTCTGGATTTAGTTACTCACCCATGCTTACATGCTTTATGGTGCATTTCGGTGTTATATAAGACTTTCAAAAAGGGTTGAAATTTTTTTCTGTATTTAGTTACTTATTCATAGAAAATTATGTGCTCTGTGGTACATTTTGGTGTTATATAACACTCCAAAAAGTGCTGAATCACAGTTCTGTATTTAATTACTCATCCATAGAGTATTATGTGCTCTGCGGTACATTTTGGTGTTATATAACAGTCAAAAAAGTGTTGAAAATTTTTTCTGTATTCAATTATTTATCCATAAACTATTGCATGCTCTGTGGTTCATTTCAGTGGCATATAACACTCCAAAAAAGCGTTGAAACATCTTTATGGATTCAAAAAGCATTTAAAACTTTTTTCTGTATTTAATTATACATAGACTATTACGTGCTCTTTGGTTCATTTTGGTGTTATATAACAGTCCTTTTTTTCTGTATTCAATTACTCATTCATATACTAAACAGGCAGCAATAGGCAGTGAGGTGACCAAAGGGAGAAGGCAGGCATGTGTACTGCAGAGCACCGACACTATTGAATTTCTCCGTCAAAGAGTTAGGTGGTCCCCAGTCTGGGACATTTTTAAAGACAGATCAGAGACATAAAAAATGGTCATTTGCAACCTGTGCCATGCCAAGATCAGCAGGTGCCTAACCACTAAGAATTTAACCACCACCAGCATGTTCAGGCACATGTCATCTAAGCACCTGACTCGGTGGGCCAAATGCCTGGGTCCACGATTGGTGCCAGAAGGTGACACCACTGCCTCTACCCCTGTGCTAGGTGTCCATGACACTGGTGCAGATGCCTTCTTCCCTGCACCTATCCTTGCACATTCTGACACAACATCATCATGCACTTCGAAATCCTTGTCCCAGCACAGCATTCATCTGTCCATACCCCAGGCCTTGGAACGAAAAAGAAATTTTCCAGACAACCAAGCACAGGTGCAAACACTAAACAAACACTAAACAAAAACATCTCCAGTCTGTTTGTCCTGGAAATGTTGCCTTTTAGGCATTAACTAAGAGGATTTCTGCTGACTTTTGGCGGCAGCTGTCCCTTGATACTCGGTCCCCAGGCACCACTTTTTCTCCTGGTGTGGCAGTGTGGCATGCCTGCCTTGTACCAGCACATGTCCAGGAACATCACCCGTGCCCTTACCCCAAAGAACTTACTGGGATTGTCCACTTACAGACCGACACGTGGACAAGTGTTTGTGCCCAGGGACGCTATATTTTCCTGACGGTACACTGGGTTAACATTGTGGAGGCTGGGGCCGAGTCCCACCCTGGCACGGCACATATGCTCCCTGCGCCAACGATTTCTGGCCCTATTTCTATCTGGGTTTCAAGTTGGCAACAGCTGCAGCAGCTCTGGCGGTTCTGCAGCAACGCATGGTGTACAACGTGACCATGCGATGGAACTTCACACTGCACATGCTGGCAAGGCTTTGTGAGCAGCAGAGGCCAGTTGTGGAATACCAGCTCCAACATGCTGGTTAGCATCCGCACATAACAACTGAACAGTGGGCATGGCTGTCTGACTCTAGGTAGTTCTCCAAGACTTTGAGCACTCCACAAAGATGGTTTCCTGTACATTCGACCTGAAGAAGAGGTCACTGAATGGTCCTCGAAACGCGTTGTCTCTGTATGTACCATAAATAAAGCACTGATATTGGAACCTATTTCTACAATCTACTGGATTTCCTCTATTTGATGGTTGAAATATAGCAGCGTGGGAATCTGGTGTTTTTTTTCCTTTTGGGATCTCCTCCTTGAGTAATGGAAGCAGACGCTGTTTGTCTACACCATCCTGCTGCAGCTTCATTGCATGTGACTAAGCGCATACAGTAGTTGTGGCTTTACACAACTATTGAGGGTAAGTACCCTACACTATTTAATTTATATTCATTATATCTGCACTGGTAAGGCCCTATGGGTGTGCTTTTGTGGTTTCTTTTATCTCCACAAAGATGGTGGCATTTAGTGCCGACCACTAACTGTCCACTACAAACCTCAAACTTTTAAGCTCAGGTTCCCTTGTGAGGGAGGGCCAGGGCTGTAGTCATGGCCGAGGACACCGGGGCAACTTTTCCCTGGCCTCCCTTCCCAGGAAAATAATGTCCATTAATCAGCATACCTGTGTCTCCAGGTCCTGTTCCTTCTGGGTCTCCTCTCTTCTCCAGGAGATCCTCTCCAGACAATTTTGCATAAACTGAGTCACAGTCCATTTCAACGTTTAAATGAACAACTTTACTAGTTTCTTTACACAGCACATCCTTGTACTTCACAGCATTAATCACAGGTTTCACAATACACATATCTTCATCTTTCCCTGCAGTCCTTTCCACATCCTCCAGTACATTACGGGGTAATAGCACCTTTGTCGGTACCGCAATGTCCTCCTTGTCCAGACTCACAGTGTTTAGGGAATCCCTCATCCATTTCGCCCCGGATCTCAGGGCATCAGCCCATGCAATGAACTGCCACATATTGGACAATCTGCACCCTGTACTCTTCTCGGACCGCTTTCTTCCTTCCACTCCAAACTGCTGCAACACTGATGCTTAATACTGTTCTTCTGTCCTAAGGACCCCGAATGGCTGGGCTTCACTGCTTAACTAATGTTATGTGACGTCTGTGGCGTCCTGTGTTATGATTCGGTCACCGAGGAGGATTACCGGGGAATTAGCTAAGCAACCAGGAAACCAGAAAGGTTGGCAACTTAGCGGATTGCAGACCCATAAACCTAACAACACAACTAGCATTAGCCATGGGACATGCCTACGATGCCCTAGACACCTCGGCACAGCCAAAGAGTTAACTAAGCCTAAAGCAAGAAAGGGGAAAGCTAAACTGCCCCGGAGTAGAACCCCAAAGGAATAGATAGCCCCCAAACATACATTGTTGGTGAGACAAGATGAGGCACAAATGCAGGCAGAAAATAGAGTGAGCAAATGATGGGGCCCAAACTGTCTAGATAAATCAGAAAAGATACTGTCTGCAATCACGCAAAAAACCCCAAAAAATCCAACAAGTCTGATATAAAAAAAAACACTGAGGCCACATGACCTCTCCCCCGTTAGATCAGCATTCTGGTGTGAACTGGAAGCAAAGCAAAAGATATTAATATAACAGGGGATTAGCAATACTGAACAGAATGACATAAGCTGTGACATATGAGCGGGGTCCAGCACAAATCCCTGCAGGGAATAATGCTGAACCCACACAGCAAAGCAGAAAACAGAGAAAGGCAAAAACTATATCAAATGCAAAAGATTCCAGCAAACAAATAACTTATCTGAATGATGCAAGACCAAGGAGGGGAAAAAGCAGACTTCACAATGCACAGGAAGACAAACAAATTACCAGCAGCAACTGAAGGAAGCTTGCTCACTTAAATCCTCCCAGTCTGTAACCCCTGACTTCCAATCATCGTCTTCAGGTGATAGACTTCTGTCAATACGACAGGCTCCACTACCTGCTGTAACCACCAGAGGGAGCCCTGACTCACAAGTCAGATCAAGAGTGTTCACAGTAGTCCTGGGTCTAAAACCCTTGTGGACGGTTCGGGCGCACGGACCCTTCTGGGCTCACAGGCCCAACTCGCCTGTCTAGGCTCCCTGGCTCCACTCTCTAGAAAACAGGAAAGCTTCTACACTTATCCACGGTCAGCCCCTTCTACATTAACTATTAACTGTGTGGAACTCGTATCTAATACTATGTAAACTATAATGCCCCCATCTAGTGGCCAAGTTATGACTGCACTTACCCTATCACTAAAGATAGCAGCACCAAGGTTTATAATGTTAAATATACATTATGTAGGCACATGTTATCTTAGCCGTAATAAAAGAATCTAACAGTATACATGGATATACATAGATACTCTTTTAACGTGCAGTACTGGGACAAGCAGGAAAACAGCGAGAACAGCAAAGACATATCATACCCCCTAGACACTCATCTGTATTCACAATCTGTATAAAAAAAAATAGAAATGTGGAAATTTTCACACTCAGGCTACTATGAGCACAAACTTCCTGTTCTTTTAGGAAATCCACCTGTACAGCAATGGACTGACTCAGACCTTATGTTTTGGTTTTGAAGCATCTACTGAGCATGTGCAAAAGTAATTCTGAAGTGAGGAACAGGGGAAGCGGTGACTTCACCTATTATGCATGGTGGATCCTGTGTTATCAGGTGTTTATAGAGATGTTACCTGTCATTGTAAACCCACCTGTGATGATAATGAGTCTTCTGAAAAGTCTTCCTGAAAGAACAGGAAGTATGAGTGTAAAATAGCCCAAGTGGTCAGTGTGAAAATTGCATGAGTAATGAGATTTTTTTATACAGATTGTACTTAAAAAAATATTGAAAAAAAAAATGTTTTAAAAAACTTTTAACACATAAAAATGAATTTAAACAATAGGTCATTTTCTGATGATACAATCCATTTAAACAAGAATATCTTGAAAATTGTAAAACATTAAATGGCAAAGTAAATTACAAAGCTGTAGAACTTCCAATTTTTACTTTGCTTGTAATTAAAGGGGTTGCTGCATATTTTTTTAAAGAAAATTATTGAAAGTAAGAAAAGTGATAAATACTAAAATAACTATTACTCATCTGGTAAATCCCCTGCATTTCCAATGATTAAATCTATGTTCACATCTCCTGTAGCGATGACGTATCATTTGTGTGAAGTACAGCAATCAGTAACCTCAGCAGTGATGATAACTTATATACGCTACAAGACTGAAGAGGCCAGGGATTGTCTGCAGCGGTCACTTGAGCATGTATATAATCACTGCAGGATAAGTCAAAAAACAACAAAGGGAAAGGTGAGGGACCTACGAGGTAAGTTCTAGTCATTTTTTTTACTTAGTCTGCTCTTTAGTTTAAATTGAGCATTTCGAGTTGGCTAATACCAAAGCAACCCTTTATTTCTCTTCCATTAAAAAGTACATACAAGAACCAAAAGGTAATTTTTTGGCCAGGAAGTGACTTTTTTCCCAACATAAAGGGCATTTTTCAGTTATTAAATTATGTGTATGGTGGTGAAAACCTGGGATATATTTTCATGATAAAGAAAAGAAAAGCCAGCTCACCGATCTTCAGAAGGTGCACAGAACTTCGTCCCGATGAGACGTAACCGCATGAAAAGAAAAATGTTCCAGCTCCTCTTGATAAAAAAAATCTCATGTCCTCATGTGCGATTCAGGACAGTCCGAGGAGCTGTGTGCATTTGTATTTTAATCATTATGGAATAAAAATTGAAGAGATTTTTTAATCAAGAGGAGCTGAAACATTTTTGTTTTCATATATTTACATGACCTACCCCACTGGTCCACAAACCTTCTTACCTTGAGAGCCACAATCAGCTCTGACAGAGTATTGTGAGTGGCATCCAGAGCCTCCCCTCCCCCGGGTAACTACATCCAGCTCCCATTTCCCACACAGTAATGGCACCCAGAACCCACAGTATCAGTATAGTGACAGCCAAATCTTCCCTCCAGAGATCACACCAGGGCAGGATACCTGAAAGCAGGGGTTCCTACCTTACCCTCAGTCGGTATTATAGCATCAAGCACTCCCACCAGACTATCAGTTGCAAGTACCCCCTCTAAATGTCGGTATGTCCAGCTTAGCATTGACTTAATTTACCTCTTTAACCCCATATGCGCATCCAGGTCTGTGTTTCTGTGTGGGGCTACTCACAAATGTCACCATCTGGAGACCTTGTCACCATAGCTGCTTGCTGGTATAGAAAAATGGAGTATAAGATCCAAAGTAAAGTGAAAATATAATTGATTTAAGTCAATACATATAAGGCAATACAGAATAAAAGATCATATCATTGACAGAACTATTTTCAACAAAGGTCAGGTGCAAAGAAAGTAGTATGGTACGACACCACCTATATTGTATAGTCAGGGAGAGCCTAGTGAAAGAGCCTGCATATACATAAAGCAACAGTGCACCAAATTCGTTCAAAGTACTCTGAAAGATGCTCGTGGCTGCATCAGTGAGAGTGAGTAGTAAATACATAAACCACCGCAGAGAACGTAATAACACTGCAGCAGCATGAGCCCTACACAAAATGGCTCTTATCCATATCTGACACCGTGGTGTCGCACACGCTGCTCCAACACACGTTTCGCGTGGGCTTCCTCAGGGGCCTGTTGTGGTGTACTGTGTCCCCAGTGCCTCTTATAAACCCCTCTGCCAGGTGTCAGCCATATCACTAATCATGGCATAAGTGGCCGATCACGAGCGCCAGAAGTTGTATCTCATCTGGCGCCATCATGACGGTTTTGGTTACGGGAACTTACACTGACTTCACTGACCGGCACGTGTCATTGACCAGCACTAGAAGCAATGCTCCAGCAGAGACTTGCGCACTAGTGGAGGTCCGTATCACTGGGCAGATTGAGAGCGCCACCCTTTACTCATATGAGTGTACCATGTCACATTCGGACAGCTTAATGGCAAACAACCAGATACCGCAGTTTATCTGTTAACTACAGTGTTTACGCTCTATGCAAATGTAAAATTCTAGGTTTTCTTTTTAAATTCATTACCGATGACTATTGAGGATATGAAAGTCTCTGTTTAGTAGACAACGGTTTATAGTCATTGGTGTCAATCGTAGATTGTTTGAATTTTCCACAAAGTTCAGTATTTTTGTTCTAGTCTCTCTTCATAAGTCTTCTGTATGTGCACTACACGCTACAATCAGCAGGGCTTAACGTCCATTTAGATTATTTTATCAGTAAAATCTACTATTGCTTCAACAATAGAAACTACAAAAGAGTGTCTATGTTTCTTAAATTTTTTTGGACTGTTGCATAGAAGCTGTTGTACGCGGCTACAAGTTGGGGTATGGCTTGAATTAAAATGAGCCAAGGTCATAAGAACTTTGCTTCAGCTACAGTAACAGAAGGTTGCTGCAGGACGGGTCAAGGTCATTGCATCTCCTATCAGTACAAAACAGCTGGAAGTTTTAATTCAAACACAAGATAAAATTGTTGCTCCCGCTGTGTGTCTTCTATAAGAGAAGGAGAAGGGGCTGGCCTGCGCCCGTCAATAAAAGAAAGAGGAGGACTGCTGGCGTCCTGCTTAGAAAACTCAATACTGTTCATTGAAGCCACCCAGCTGTGAAGTGCCCACTACTTTAGGGTTCTGTAGCTGGGAATGATTTTAAGGTTTTTCTATCCAGAAAGGTGAACAAAGTAACCGTGAAAGCAATTCTTGCTGTTTGCAATTCCCACAAAACGGCACACTTCAATTTTTATTTATAAAGATTTTTCTTTTTTTTACCTTTTTTGTATTGAGTTCAGAAAAGCAGGACAATGCAGCTTTGTTTTCCTGAAATGGAAATACTGTAGCCGGCACTGAAATTGTCTTTTGCCACAAGCGAAGAATTGTTAAAGGGCAGCGACATGCTTTACAATGTTTTTTTTTCTTACATCTATGATGGTTCTATTCTTCTCACAGGTCGATCTGGAACAACTTCTCCAATTATATAACTGTTTTCTCAGCACTTGGGTTAATCAAATATTAAGAAACTGTGTTATGGTGCAATGACCAGAAGACCAAGGGATTGTTTCTCTGGATCTTTATGATATCATTTGCCACTAAGATACAGCAGAGTTACTTACTTTGACATATACAGTGGGGCAAAAAAGTATTTAGTCAGTCAGCAATAGTGCAAGTTCCACCACTTAAAAAGATGAGAGGCGTCTGTAATTTACATCATAGGTAGACCTCAACTATGGGAGACAAACTGAGAAAAAAAAATCCAGAAAATCACATTGTCTGTTTTTTTTTCATTTTATTTGCATATTATGGTGGAAAATAAGTATTTGGTCAGAAACAAAATTTCATCTCAATACTTTGTGATATATCCTTTGTTGGCAATGACAGAGGTCAAACGTTTTCTGTAAGTCTTCACAAGGTTGCCACACACTGTTGTTGGTATGTTGGCCCATTCCTCCATGCAGATCTCCTCTAGAGCAGTGATGTTTTTGGCTTTTCGCTTGGCAACAGGGACTTTCAACTCCCTCCAAAGGTTTTCTATAGGGTTGAGATCTGGAGACTGGCTAGGCCACTCCAGGACCTTGAAATGCTTCTTACGAAGCCACTCCTTCGTTGCCCTGGCGGTGTGCTTTGGATCATTGTCATGTTGAAAGACCCAGCCACGTTTCATCTTCAATGCCCTTGCTGATGGAAGGAGGTTTGCACTCAAAATCTCACGATACATGGCCCCATTCATTCTTTCATGTACCCGGATCAGTCGTCCTGGCCCCTTTGCAGAGAAACAGCCCCAAAGCATGATGTTTCCACCACCATGCTTTACAGTAGGTATGGTGTTTGATGGATGCAACTCAGTATTCTTTTTCCTCCAAACACGACAAGTTGTGTTTCTACCAAACAGTTCCAGTTTGGTTTCATCAGACCATAGGACATTCTCCCAAAACTCCTCTGGATCATCCAAATGCTCTCTAGCAAACTTCAGACGGGCCCGGACATGTACAGGCTTAAGCAGTGGGACACGTCTGGCACTGCAGGATCTGAGTCCATGGTGGCGTAGTGTGTTACTTATGGTAGGCCTTGTTACATTGGTCCCAGCTCTCTGCAGTTCATTCACTAGGTCCCCCCGCGTGGTTCTGGGATTTTTGCTCACCGTTCTTGTGATCATTCTGACCCCACGGGGTGGGATTTTGCGTGGAGCACCAGATCGAGGGAGATTATCAGTGGTCTTGTATGTCTTCCATTTTCTAATTATTGCTCCCACAGTTGATTTCTTCACTCCAAGCTGGTTGGCTATTGCAGATTCAGTCTTCCCAGCCTGGTGCAGGGCTACAATTTTGTTTCTGGTGTCCTTTGACAGCTCTTTGGTCTTCACCATAGTGGAGTTTGGAGTCAGACTGTTTGAGGGTGTGCACAGGTGTCTTTTTATACTGATAACAAGTTTAAACAGGTGCCATTACTACAGGTAATGAGTGGAGGAAAGAGGAGACTCTTAAAGAAGAAGTTACAGGTCTGTGAGAGCCAGAAATCTTGATTGCTTGTTTCTGACCAAATACTTATTTTCCACCATAATATGCAAATAAAATGAAAAAAAACCAGACAATGTGATTTTCTGGATTTTTTTTTCTCAGTTTGTCTCCCATAGTTGAGGTCTACCTATGATGTAAATTACAGACGTCTCTCATCTTTTTAAGTGGTGGAACTTGCACTATTGCTGACTGACTAAATACTTTTTTGCCCCACTGTATGTGATATGATATGTGATTACAGTGTAACGAAGAGATGTGCATTTCCCTTGAAGAATCCATGCTGAAATAATGCATTATTTCTGTTTTGAACATTTACTGTGTTGTGTTTTTAGTACTGTTAAGTAATCTGCATAGTCATGTGATGAAGTCACATTCTGCCCAGCAACAAGTACTTAAAAGAGATAGACAGAGATAATAGTTGGGACTAGCCCAGGATGGGAGGAGCTACATGGGGACACAGGAGACAACATCCTGGTAGCTATTCTGACATGGCCCAACTTGCAGCTGTAGCAAACCTCAGGTTTGAAGGTTGGCAGATCTGCATGTTATGGGTGTTCCTGTGGCAAGAGGGAGACTTGAAAGACAGATCGAAAGATGCAGAGGAGAATAAAAAAACAATGAGAGGCCAAATTACAGGCAGAAGATTTGTTTAGAATGGAAAGAAAGGACACAGTCTGAAGCCTAGAGCAGAAAGCCCAATGGGAGAGTGTGGAGTCTTAGAGCTAAGAGGTAATGGGAGACTACATTGAAGCGGAGAAAAAAGAAGAGAATTTAGAAATTTAGACAGCGCTGTAGTTGCAAAGCATCTATACCAAGTGGTCGCCGTATTGGGACACTCACACTCCTACGGAGAAAGAGAGACATATTGCAACGGAATGTAGTGTATGACTCTTGCTGACTGTACTTTAGTGATGTTGTTGAGGAAGATGGAAGCTCCCAAGATAGTTTGCTGGATTATACTTATAGTGGAGAGCACTGAGAAGAGCAGAGTCATTTCAGCAAGGAAGTAAGACTGCAGCGTCTGATTTCTCCTACTCCTGCACTGATTAGAAGCACTTCACCTTCATATTAAATAGTGCAGGTTTGTTGTAGCAGTGCTGGGGTTAATCTGCTCAGTTGATAGCTCTTGAAAGGTTTCCTGTATTAAGGTTCTCAGCTGTTCACTGTTAGCCACTCCCTTCTAATATATTTTCTGGCCCCTAGCAAGCACATATTGCCAGAGCTGATTTCTCCTACTCCTGCAGTGTTTAGAAGTAATTCATCTTCATATTAAATGGTGCAGGTTTCTTTTAGCAGTGCAGGGGTTAATCTGGTCAGTTGAGAGCTCTTGAAAGCTTTCCTCCATTCACTCTCAGCTGTTCACTGTTTGCCCCTCCCCTCTCCTATATATTCTGGGCCCTAGCAAGCACATATTGAAATAGATATCTTTATTTTGCGTAGTTAGAAGATGGTGGTTTGTTGTTTGAGAAGACGTTTGGTGGATTTATTTGAGACTGTTGCTAGATTTTGGTTGTGTGCTAATTCACTTCCTTCTCCTACTTTGGTTTTACTCCACCCTCCACTCCCTGGGGTTTACCTCTGTTATATGTGTGAGTTTATTTTAGATTATGAGCCCCATTGGGGACATCAATGATAATGTGTGCAAAAAACTGTAAAGTGCTGCGGAATACAGTATGCTGGCACTATATAAAGAGATTATTATTATTATTTATTTGTATGATCGGTATTTTCCTTTATCCATGTTTGTGCTACCTTGTTAGTCTGGTTGGTGTATTACGGTACATTACAACTCTCCTCTTCCCTGGGTAGAGGAAGTGTTCAGACTGAGAGCATATTCAGGACCTAAGGCAAGGTACATGGCCTGGTGCCTTCACCATCAGAAGTAATCCAGGGAACAGAGTGAGCTAGGGTGCCCTAGCATTAGGGACAGTGAAGGAGCCCTTTGCCCCAAGACACCCGACAGCAGAATCGTGACATTAGCTCTGGCAGAAATCATTTTTTGATCCATTATAAATCCTATCACTACTTTGACAGAGAAAATGCACCAACTCAGCCTGGAGATGTCAAATCTACGCATTGTTGTTTTACAGCACCCTAGCACATCAGGTTTGGGGACCGTGACTCCCTGGCAACCCTTAGTGGAGCTCAAGATCGATTTGCCTGAGAGGTTCTCTGGGGAGCATGACAAGCTTGTTGTTTTCAGGGAGGCCTGCAAGCTATATTTCAGGGTACATCATTTTCCCTCAGGAGCAATCTTTATCTTTATTCTTTATTTTTTTATATAGCGCTAACATATTCCGCAGCGCTTTACAATTTGCACATATTATCATCACTGTCCCCGATGGGGCTCACAATCTAAATTCCCTATCAGTGTGTCTTTAGAATGTGGGAGGAAACCGGAGTACCCGGAGGAAACCCACGCAAACACGGGGAGAACATACAAACTCCTTGCAGATGTTGTCCTTGGTGGGATTCAAACCCAGGACCCAAGGCTGCAGCGCTAACCACTGAGCCACCGTGCCGTCCCGAGCAATGGGTTGGGATAATAATCTCTCTCCTTCAGGCTGACCCCCAAGCATGGACATTCTCTCTTCCATTGGTTTCCTAATCGCTCAGGATGGTGGAGGAATTTTTTCTGGCGTTTCACCATATATACAATGATCCTGACTGCATCTACCTTGCTGAGTCCACACTACGTCAACTTCAGCAGGGAGGCCTGCCAAAGGAGGAATATTGTTCCGAGTTTCGGAGCTGGTCCACTGACAATGGAATGATCCCACTCTCCATTAGCCAGTTCTGTCACGTGCTATCGGTAAGTGTGAAGGATGCCTTAGCCCTCTTTCACTTTCATGTGTGATCATACCTTTCAACCTTGACTCTGAACCACCATATTCCTCATTAATTGCAATGTATCTCTTTGGTAAGCCTGCTGCAGCCTTTACATACTTCTATAAGAGTTGTGACTGTCACAATCCCAACAGGTGAGTGTTCCTACAATATTTTACACCACTTATCAGAAAAGATCCTCTTTGCACTTTTGAGAAAATGGAAACGGTCTTAGGAGCGCAGGAAAGAAAAACTTCCACCTGATGAAGACGGATTCTCAGTTGAAACGCGTTGTGGTTTAACCCCATCTCTTGTCTGAGTCTCTTTCCTGCGCTCCTAAGACCGTTTCCATTTTCTCATTGCTCCTATCCTCCATTGGAAGTTTTCGGCAGGAGCTGTGGTGGAGACCTGACATTTTTGTCTGCCCCTGGGTTGCTTCCTAAGCGCTCCTCTATGACCGCTTATCACTGACTCTTATTCTCTTTGCACTTTTGTCTCTCCAGTTTTACCTTTTTTGAAATTGTAATTTTTATAGAAATAAATTTTTCAATTTTAACAGGAAAAGGAAAAAAAATAGCCATTTTAAATTTTTCACTATCATTTACAAGGTTGTCAACCAATATTATTCTATAATAATACTTTAATTTTTGATTAAACATTTTCAAATATATAACATGTAAAAGCTCACAAACACACAGACTCACACAAAAGGAAAAAGGGGGAATAGTATATAGAATGTTGTGACCTATTAATATCCATCTCATAGAGGTCATATATTTAACATGGCATAAAAGAAATTCCAAGGAGATCAAATAAGGTTCAATCTCTCTACAGCAATGTCATTAAGGACTGCCCAGTACTCAAAATTCCTGATATCCTTGATACGAGAATATAGATCTAGTTGGGAAGGTGGAGGTAGGTAATCAAACAATGTGCTGCTGTCAGCATATGTAAAAGCAATCTAATGAATCTCTTAGATATGACTCAGGGAAAATGTTTAATAGGAAGAGCTGAGGATCTAGATCAGTGTTCCCCAACGCCGGTCCTCAATAGCCACCAACAGGTCATGTTTTAGGATTTCCTAGTATTGCCAGGTGATAATTACATTCTGGACAGGCAAGAATTCCATCACCTGGGCAATACTAAGGAAATCCTGAAAACATGACCCCTTGGTGGCTCCTCAGGACCGGAGTTGGGGAACACTGATCTAAAGGGACATACTCCGAAAACTTGCTTATTGAAGACTTGGACTTTCACCCAAAATGTTTTAATTAAAGGGCAATCCCCAAAAATATGAAAAATAGAATCTCTAGATAGGGCATATTGCCAGAAAAAGGAGAGGAATACATGGGTCCATTTTATGCAGTTTTACCATTTGATATACACACATGTAGGCAGAGATCTGTCAATCCAGGGCAGCGGATGACGAGAAGCCGCCGGGGACCTGTTTGTTCAACTAGTCTACAGGGCAGCTCGGTCTCCAGTGGCTATTAAAGTATGTGTTTCTCTGAAACGCTGTAGCATTTTAGAGTCAAAATTATCTGGTTGGGATCACCGCTGACATAGTTCGAGTCTGGGACATGATCTCAGATCTCTGGCTGTGAGTCAGTTTGCCTCTGTGCTTGATGACAGCCTGTGTTATCTCTGTCCAACTACTGATTATGCTCTTGTCTTTGCTTTGTTGCTTCTTTGCAGATGTTTTTGCTTCCTTGTTTGGCTTGTCCTATCTTGTCTTGGGAGGGGCTATTTGTACTCTCCTGGCACATGCAGTCTTTGCTGGATAAACGCCAAGTTATGTTTGAAGTCCCAGTTCCCAATAAAGGATTATCTTGCTGAGGTTTTCTCTACTGCTTCTCCAGCGGTTTATTTGCATATTCCCCTTCTCAGCTCTTTTCCCATTTTATTACATTCAGAGTCTGGGGGTTTTCATGTATACAAAGGTATTGGGTTCCTTTGTTTTCCTTCTTTTATATATGACTGTGTGAACATGTCTTTAGTCCTGTGTCTCACCCTCTGTCTGTGTGCACTCTGTTCTGTTGTTGTGATTTGGGCTGCACTCTGTGTATAGTTGAGGGTGCAGTTAAGACACTCATGGTCAGCCGACATTGAGGGCTGTAAGATAGCACTTACTGTATGTGTTGGGGGACACTCACTTGACAACAGGATTAAGGCACATAGGAACGGTTTCTCACATAAAGTTATTCAGTTTATTTACACAGCAAAAACCGCATAACGTAAATTCCATTTTATTACATCCATGAACATATTATGACCACCAGTCTGTCCATGTAGAAGATTAACCTACCTGCCATTCTTACAACCCCCTTGTCTGAGGTTACCTTACAGGAGCTCTGCTCCACACGATGACTCCTTGTCACTTCTTGGCTTCCAGGGAAGCTGCCTTACTAGGATCACTGTTCCATACGATGACTTGCTCAGCAAGGTCCCACCCAACAGTTCCAGACCTTTAGAAGGTCGGTAACTTCCCCAACACAGTTAGCCATCACAGACTCTGCGGGTAAATGGCCTCACCATGTGCGATTCAGGAAACCTGTCCCCTTGCAGGACCTTCCGACACAGAGACCCTGTGACAAAACCACAGTCTGATTATAACGTATGAGACACACCCATTGATGGGAGGTGTGTGGTTAGCCAGACCCACCCAGCTCTCTGGCTAACCCTGTAAGCCCAGCCCCTTATAAGCTAAATAAGGCTCATGGAACTACAGGTCCCAGAGAAACATTTTAGGCTTACAGCGCAGAAGACCTCCTCCTCTGCGACACATACCGGCCATTCACGACGCCAGTCACTGTCTCAAAGGGCATATTGCGTAATTTTAGGGTGAAAACCTCCATGGTCAGGCAGGGACAAATCAAAGTCAGGTTAGGAATTGCCTATTCTGTATACGAACCTGTGGTGTGCAGGATTAATATCTCCCTTGGTTTGTTTATCTCCGTGTGAGTGTTAGGGCTCTGTCATAACAGCAAATGCTTAATATATGCTGCCTGTGGATTGGGCAGCAATGCATGTATTAGATTTCGAGTTCTCTTTTAATGTGGCTTCTTTCTAAAAGATAAGCTATATATGTTTGGTAGTGCAGGCTAGGTGGAAAAATCGCTGCATCCAGGCAGTAAATGAATGGAGAGTTGTTCATGCAAACTTTTCGACTGTTTCATAGAATGTAATGAAGAAAAATCCTCAGAGAAGCCTTTGGTAAGATATTATGATGTGATGCCATTGTTGCTGCAGCCATCAATTAATATTTTGATAAAAAGAGTAACTAAATCGCTCACCCTGCAGTGAATGAATAGATCTGTCCTTTGTATGTGATGGGTGCCGTTTCAAATACGGCTGACCATGAGAAAATGAATCCAAGAAAATAAAGTTGATCGGCACATCCAAAAAAATAGATAAAATCCTCAATTTTTTTCCATAAGTAGCAAACAATTAAAATTCACATGCTGGTGATAGAAAAAAGTCTAACGCGTTTCTGGCGCAGTGTGGGCCCTTACTTATAGACTTAAGTCTTACTTAATTATCTCTTGCTCTGTCTCTTTGACTCCTTGATCCATTACAATATTATTGTGAGAAACAATTATGAGCATGAGTTATTCAGAAGCAGAATCTGCTATGTAGATTATCTAGAAGACTCTGCTGCACTACAATTTCTTTTTCTATTGAGGTATAATATAAAGTTTTGCAATGTCCTTATATATTTCTTGTCTCATCCCCTCAGTATTTTAAGGATTCTGCATGTGATTAATGATTGAGGAATTCAGAGCTTTGAACTGTTTCAGAAACTGTTAATTGTTTTAGTGATTTTTTTTTTTGCGGAGTTGATCTTGTACGTAGAGATCGTGATTACTGTCCAGCTCTGAAACTCTATGTTGCTAATCTTTTCATCATAACATGCATAAATTGTTTTACATAATATTGAGAAATATTTTTAAAGGAAATCTGTGGGTTTGGTATCGTGTTAGCCAGATTGATAGTGACATCTTCTTTTTAACCAGATGCAAGCAGGAACATTTAATACCCAACGGATCTCTGGAGACAGTGAGGACACCAGGCCTCTGATCTTACTTGGATATTGGGACTATAAAACTTTCACACTACTAATCTAATCCAATTAAGGATTCACTCTCTGAGCTCAGTTTGTTTCTTTATCTGTCCATTTATACTATGCCTCTATTTTTTTTGTACATAATTTTGTGTTTCTTCTGAAACTTTGTTATACCATACCTGAGGATGAGACCTAAGAAGTCTTGAAAGCTTGCTTTGTAACATCATTTATTTTTGTTAGTCTTGTAGTTATGGTACCTTTTAATGGCTATCTTGTTTTTTTTGCCACTGAGAGCATTCTTCTTTAAAGGAAATCTGTCATATTACACATGCAATATGATCTGCATGTAATTTATTGTACAGGAAAAGGAGCAGAGCAGATAGCTATATAGTATTGTTCAAAAATATTCAGTACCACCGACTCTTTCTTGGTTGTGCTACCTCTCTAACGGCTCCTTAAGTGTAAAAATTGCTGGTTCCTTTTCCCCGATTCCTCAAGGTTTAGTCCCAGACCACCTCCTCTTTTCTCTGTATACGGCCCTTACTGGACAAACCTTCAGCAGATTTGGTTTTCAGTACCATCTTTTTGTTGATGACACCCAATTAAACACCACTTCTCCTGATATTAACCCCGCATAGAACTGTTTCTCTGTCCACTGTCGGTCCTCCATCTACCTAAAATTGAATTTCTGAAAAACTGAATATTGCCATTACCGTTTGTGGTTCTACCATAAGCAGAATGCACGCTGTCTTGGGGTTATATTTGTCTTTTGTTCACTCCCTACATCCGATCATTTGCTCGCTCATGCACCTGAAAAAAACATCTTTAGAATCTGACCTTTTATTATCTTTGACTCTGCAAAAACTCTTTCTGATTCTCTGATTCATTCTTGTCTGGACTATTGCAACTCTTCACTAACCTGTCTCCCTCCTACTAAACTCTCCCCTCTCCAACCCATCCTGACTGCAACAGCCAGTATCATATTACTGTCCAACCGCTACACCAATGCCTCCACCCTGTGTCAGTCATTGCACTGTTTGCCAATCCACTACAGAGTATAACATAAACTTATCTTTCTCACTCACAAAGCTCTCCACCCTTCTGTACCTCCCTACATATCCTCCCTCATCTCTGTCTATCAACCTACTTGTGCTCTCTGTTGCGGTAATCACCAAAAACTAACATCCTCTATAATCTGAACCTCCCACCCCTGTCTCCAGAACTTTTCTCATGCTGCTCCAGTTTTCTGGAATGCACTACCCTGGACTACTAGTTTAGTTAACAATATCCAGTTTTAAAAACACATTTCTTTAGACTGACCTATCAACTCAACTCACTAATCTAATTCTTCCCTGTTCTCCCTTCCCCAAAATCTGGTCCCTCTTATCATCGGATACCACATCCTCCATGCACTCAATAGCACTTTGTATCTATACTTGTGCAGATACTGGCTGGTACCTGGTTTATGCAGTGCTTTTTGAATGCCGCTATTTATCATATTGATGGCTGGATCATATATTACAAGCACTTTGTTTTACCTTTTGTGCCACCCTTATTTCCTCATGGATTGTAAGTTTGCAAGTGGGGCCCTCTGTATTGTATTTTTTTCTTTGTATATGCCTCCTCTGAGTTGTAAAGTGCTGGGGGAATATTTGGGCACTATAGAAATAAAGATTATTATTATTATTATTATTATTATTGTGAAAATTGTATTTTATTAACATAAAGGGAATCTGTCACTAGGATTTAACCACTCCCCCAAAAGTATTTACATATGCATGTAGCTCTTTTAAAGACAAGACCAGTTATACCTTTACAAGACCAGCCTATTCCTCTGTTAATGAGAAATCAACATTTGAATTGATATTCAAATGAAGCTATTTGTAGATCTGAAGCCTCTGTCACTCCAGCTCTATTTCTTCCACTTGTCTGACCTTACCTATGTTGTATGACTTCAGACAAAGGAACTTTCACTGAAGCAGGAGGAGACAGCGCTGGACGTGGAATAGAGCTGGAGTGACAGAGGCTTCAGAGCTACAAATTGATTGAAGACTCTGTAAGCACAATCATACATTGAAAACTGTCAATCATTGAGTTAGGTCACAGCTAGACTCTAAACTTAAAAAAAGGAAAGCGCCTTTAACCAATAGTTTCTAAAACATACTGAAACTTTTTTTTCTCAAAACTGTAACCTGATCTACTCAATCCCTGCTGTTTCATAACATGATGTCCATAAAAAATGGCACATCTTAAGTCACAGGTTTGCTTTAAATTATTCTTGTGTTCTTAGTAAATCGCAAAAAAATTCTACAATGCATTGGATCATAGATGATTCTGGGTTCTCCAGGGAATCAGAATTTTATCATGCGAGTGAAGAATGTCAGCTGTAAACCAGTATAACAATGTATAATGGGAGAACATACTCTGCTGAGTACACACAAAGCTCCACAGTATCCTGAGTGAGAACTTATCAATACATGCAGATCAGAAAATTGGTGTTAAGAATTCACAAATTTTAGTGTAAGTGAAAGTTGTTTAAAAGATTTGTGACTTTTTTCAGTTTTGGCCAAACCTGTTTTTTTGTCTAAAAAGATAGGGAGGGATTAAAGCTTGGGTTGGGAGGGGGTGGAGGGCGGAACACCGTTGTAAAACAGTTTTAATTTACTTGACATCAGAAAATTGGGGAACATTATAGTTAAAATCTGGTGTGGATTTTATTGTCTGGCACTTATACTGAGCAAGATGTTCGAAATTCATTAGGAAAAGATACATGACCATTTGGTGATCCATGGCTTCCTATAGTTGACATGTCCACTTCAGTGGAGTTATCACAGTACCTGGGCTGCCCTTGTGGGAATGAAGAATCCATGATGGTTGAAAATGAAGATTTTGATTCAATCAACGCATTTCAGAGCCTCCGGACTGGTGACTTTTTGAAGGTAAGAAACAAAATGTTTGCTGTATGATGTGTTATACATTAGTTTCTATGCTGGTGATAGTGGCATCAGCTTCATTTAGGGAAATAAAAGAAAATGAGACAATGTTGCAGTATTCACCAAACTCCACAGACAACGTAACTTTTATTCACAAATGATTTTTTTTTTTTACAGAGGTAGAACAAAATACTTTGTATATCTTTATTATGTACATATAAAGAGTCTAAAATTATCTGCAGGTCGGAAAGTACAGAAGAACTAAGCGATCTGTGACTAGATACAAGCATGCACAAATACACAAGTACAGATTATTGTTTGCTGGTGTAACAATAGGAATTCAGATTCGCAATTAAAAAATACGAAAGGCTACAATAAGTACCTGGTTTATGAAAGTGTGCGTTCTGTACCCAGTCAGGTAAAATTACCTCCAATCATGATGCTGTCCATGCCAGAAGTTCAAAGTAATGAGGGAGATGCAGCCAAGAGAGCGGTTTGGTTATTAAGCCACTGGATGAGGCATGATCTCTTCTCGAAAAGAAGCTTTGGAGGAGAAACTCTCGGCACTTGAACCACCCGCTTTCTTGGCTAAATCTTCTGCCCTCACTGTTAGGGGGAATTACAGACAGTACCATTACTAGAAGTCGCATTTGCAATAACATATTTAGAACCATAGGAAAAATTGTAATTATCTGCCATGTCTGGTTTACTGAATTATTTGACAGACGAAGGAAAAGTTCTATAAACCGAAATGCAACTTTACAACGTTGTGTGTATGTGGTGGACTCACTTCTTCAATTCCTCATTTTAATGATGATGAAATGAAAGATGAGTTTATAAGAATAAGTTTATAAACGGAAAGTCACAGTCCAAACATTCATGGCGATTAGTCGCGACTCATGGTTCTGATTGTTTTTATGATTCCTATCTAGACATCTAGACAAAACTGCTCATTTTCTGGTTGGAATAAAGAGCAAAGTTCCGCCAAAAATAGTATGTGGTTCTTGCAAGGAGATGGATCTTCCATCGAGATTTAAATTGTAGAATTAAATGTATTTATAAGCAATATTCCTGGAGGATGTGGGTATTCGGGGTCACCCATACAGGAGAAAAAGAAACAAAGCAAACCTTGACCATGTCAACTCGCTTTCTTTTTCTAAGCTATCCCTTCTATTAGGGCTCGATCACAGGACTGTATTTTCGGTCCAAGTGCCGTCCGTGAGAAAACAAACGGACAGCACTCGGATCAATGTTATTCAATGACGCACTGGAGATGAATTTCTTTTTTCACTAACTGAACCTAAATGTGAAAAAAGTCACTGCTTAAATCTGGAAAACGGATTAGACTCATCCAAAGGGCTCATTCACACTACCGTAGAAACTGGATGAGTGCTATCCCATATTTATCGGGCTAGCACACTGATCAATGTTATTCAATGGGGCGGAGCTGATGACCTTTTTTTTTCCTTCCACTGGCAAACTTGCTGCAATTTTACTCCGAAATCAGATGGGGAGAAAAAGAAAAAAATCGGATTCCATACGAAGCCACAGTTTAGCATAGATTTTTATGGATACTTGCATTTGGGTAACGTAGAAAACTATAAATGGTCTTGCAAATAATTAATAGCTGTAAAAAAATAGATTGCACACAGATGACGAGGAAAAATTTTGTCCCACTTTTTTGGATGAAATCTGACGGATATTTTTTATACGCTCATGTGAACCTGTCCTGACATGTAGAAGGAGCAGGTTAATCTCTCCTTCTGTATTTGCTAATATCGGCGTACGTGAAGTGATGCCTCCCGCATGGAGGAGGGATGTGTTTAGCACTGACTGGGGATACATTTTTCAGAAACCCCATGTGTGCAGTAGAGACTTTCTCAAAAGATACTTACACTACTAGATAAGGATTTTTTTCTTTCCATTATTACTTAAACTGTGCATTCGACCACCATTTATAGAACCTAATTTCCATAAAAAAGTGAATAACTTTGTAAATATGTTACACTAGTTATTTTTCACAAATACGAAGTTTTGCTCTCTACATAGCCACATTCTCACTTATGCTGGAAACAGTCAGCGAGCATGTCATTAGCAGTTTAGACAATCCAGCAGGACGGTTCATTTTTGATCATATTGCAGTATACTACCTGGTATAAAAATCTGTTTTCTAACAATGCAAAAAGTGGGCTTTGTGCAGACATTGAAGCCGCTGTATTGCTAGACTATAGTATAGGCTGTACAGGTGGGTCTTCAAAGATAAACTAATGCATAAATAAATGATGTCACGAGACCGCAAGAGGCCATTTATTACAGTTAGTGTGAAGGGAAGAAATAAGAAATACCCGGATCATTTACCAGACTAGCCGGCTATGGGATGAACATAACATTCTTCATACTTGTGAAGATGAATGATTGCCTCTTATGAGAAATGTGGGGATGGTTGGTTTAATGTGCCGGGACCATTACTACAAAACAGTAGCTGATAACGGTGAACAGTGATAACACTCATGTAATCATACAGCTCCAAATTCTCATTGTGCAAAGTAACAAACGTGTCCAATCTCTACATTTTTGTATTCTTAACATCTCCTGTAAGTGTAATCTATGGGCTCATATGATTTTTGGTACCTGTTGTATCTAATGGTTTCTGTCTGTCACTTACTTGCTGTTTTTACATGATTGTTTTACCCATCACTCTTTATGCTTTGTGTGTGGTCTGATCATTGGGGAGGATATGTGCAAGACAAGTTTCCTTTGTAAAGTTTAGACTATTTGGAGGGTTGGCTTCTGCTTGCTCCTCAGTCACAAAACTCTACAATGCCTCATATATATGGGATTCAGCCAACTTAGCACTCATTTCCAGGATAGGTCTGTGCTTTGACTGTAAATAATTTACAAAGTACGTAAAAGTCTTAATATGGTTTAATACATGACAAAAGTCTTTGAAAACCTTTCTAGAACTTTGGGTCCAGCAGTATGTATAGGTATGACTCTGCTGTAAAGAACCAGTGGTGAATAGCATGGGGGCCACACCAATAATTGCCCTGGGTGTAAAATTCTTAGGAGTGCAAAATTTTTAAAAAATAAGACTATGGAAGTAATGCTATATTTTTCCTTTTGAAATGTTGCATCCCTAGGAAGTGGCATTGATAGTGCCAAATATTTAGGCAACGCATATGGCCAGGTTTCGCCACCAATCTTCAGGTGAGCACCTCTTTGAACTGTATAATGGCATGTCAACATGACACTGGCCCACCCAACAACTCTTTCCTGTAGGCTGCAGGCTGCTTTAGGACTATGGCCTAAAACACATACCGGAGGTGCAATGATGTCACTGTATTGCGCCACCTGTGTTAGCCAACTCTGTGCAGAGTGAAGAGGAGGACTCACTTGCTAGCACCAGATGAGTTTATTAGGTGAAACTTTAATTTTTATTTTGAAGGGGTTAGCTCAAAGGTGAAATTATTACTTGTGGATGGACACTTAGGGAGTGTTATTTGTTTTATGAAGGAACTACGGGGGCATTATTACTAGGTTTGGGGGGGAAAAAGTGCCTTTCCACGGGTGCTGGTGACCCATGCGGTGTCATTGGGTTCAGCCTTGGTGAAGCTGCTGGAAAATTATATTGCATACGGTAATTAGCACATTCTTGATATGTTCACCTAATAGACGAAGGAGTATTTTGATAAGGCAATGATATCAAATATTTTGATAATAGTGGTAAGTCTTTATAGCCCACCATTGCAAATCTGTCGAGTAGTGATGCCAAGTACAGTCAGTAACATCATTTTCTAGACTGATGACTTATAAGAGACGTCACCATTTATTGCATACCGTTTGCCTTGCTTATGTGATAAATGACTTGGTGTACGTCAGTACCGTGTAGAACAATAAGTCCTCTGCTCGGAAACAAAACAGAAGAAATATGTTCGGCGTTAGTTATGTTTAGTCCTGGCAGAAGAGCGCTTTGTTTTAAAGCCTAGACTTGTAAATATTCTGCTCCCTGACATGAATATGTATACTGAAATCCCATAGGATGGATGTAAAGATGAAATGCTGCAGTAGTTTACAATGAATGTCAGCTCTAATTGGTCCACGAGAAGTCACCTAATCCGATTAGTATGACCATAACACAATGTAATGCTTCTGCGGGATGAGAAGCAGATTTCAACAGTGGCATTCACCAGCTGATTTTCGGATGTAATTCCATCACTGGTAACGTACTGTCAAGTCTTGGAGATTTACGGGCAGAGCTCAAGCTACTTAGGTGTTAAGAGTCACATAGCTTAACTTTCACAATACAGCTATTTTTCTGCAACAAATGCACATGATGACTTCCTTGTTAAAAGCCATTCTAAGCACCATGACTCCACCGGGAGATTTTTTTTTAATAGGATGTTCAATCTTTCGACTGAATACAAAGCGGATGGTTCCATCAATCCTTGCAAATTACTAATGCTGTAGAAAGATAGGGTCACATACTTTAATATCCCCATATTACAAACATTTTCATTACCATCTATAACAATAGAACCCTTATTTGTAAACATAATAGTATCTAAAACCGTCAAAGAGCATTTACACTTCCACCTTTAAAGAAGACTAAAATTGAGTCAAATCCCGTGTAAAAATATCATAATTCTGACACGTGCCTCTGTTTTACGATGCGTCACTCCATTGGAGAGATATTCACATTTGTTTTTTTCTGGAGCGCAATATGTGAAATCTCTGCTTTGCAGCCCAACTGGGCGTTTCTTCACAGGCTTTCCTGGGGGCTTACTCTTTCACCCCTCCATCCCTGATGCTGCCAATTACAGCTCAGTGGCTAATCTAGCAGTCTATCAGTTTCAGAGGCTGATGACCTGTGATTGACAACATCAAGGAGGGAGGGGAGAAAGCGCAGGCCCCAGAAGAAAAACTGTGAAGTTGGACTACAAAGTAGAGATTTCACATACTGCGCTGTAGAAGAAACACATGTAAATATCTGTGCAGCAGAGTGACTCAGTCTAAAAAGGAAAAAAAAGTGTTGGAATCAGAGGAACTCAGGTAATTTTACAATGTATTTAACACAACTTTTTGAGCAAGTGGCAGATTCTCTTTAAAATGACCGTGTGTCATTATTTGTTATTTATAGACATATTGAAAATGTTTACTTTCTGTTGAGACAATTCATTTAATCAAAATTGACATCAAGATCAATCATCAATCATATTGAAATTACAGGACTGAGGATCAATCATTATTTTTTTTACAGTGAAGATTGAAAAAGTATCAGTTGTCGTGTTGGTGGATTTCATTGTTACTTGTGCAAAAATTGTAGTATCACATGGAAAAAAAAGTCATTAGTCTTGATTCATCATTATTTTTGTGCCTTTTTTGAAAAGTTTGCTTTCTAGTCATTTATATGTTAGAATCAAATTTATTAAGGCTTTTGAGCCATTTTTACACTATCTTTATCAGTTGTTGACATTTTATGGTTTTCTAAACAAGGTGGGTGTAGTTTTCATTATCAGGATGTTTTTCAGATAATTCATCATTTCAGACTTTTCAAAACATTGCAAAATTTTTGTAAAGTTGTACCACAGTAACCTAGCACCCGAGACTAACTTGTGACATCAAAAATTCTGTTTTAAAGTGTTGGGTGACATTTTAGTCCAAAAAGATGCAAATAAAGAAAAAAGAACAAAATCAAAGTTTCTTTGCATTTATGGAAAATCGGTTATTTATATTATTATTTTTGAGTTGCTATTTTGCTGAATTTGGCAAAAATAATCTTTTAGGGGATTATGAATGGAAAGCAGCTTGTAATATCATCTCTTGATTTTTCTGGAGGACTCAGCCAGTCAGAGCGCTACACATAGAGCCCATTAATCTCAAAGACTGAAATGTGTTAGACTCTGTTTCGACTGTGGCAAAAATTCAACACTTCTTTCCAGTTTCCCCCCCTAGACTACAACTTTTCATCAGGGGGCCTCTATAATAAAAAAATTGATTGTACAAAGAGTAGAATACAATTTTACCAATTTTAACTTATCACACTCGTACCTTCAGACTAATGATTTCCTTCATTTATACCGTATACCGTGTGAAAATCTATAGCTATTGGTGCCACCCTGTATATAGAAACAGTTTTAGATTTATATTTTGTGCAATGAATATAATGTGAATGGAAACAAAGGAATACGCAGATGCCTAATGAAATGACAGCATATTTAGCTCCGAGCTCTTTGTATAGTATGGATATGTTATACATGAGAAATATTGTTCTGTGGGGAATATATAAAAGCAACAAAAGAAAAAAATTTATATTTGTATCTATCTCATATATTCTGTCAATTAAAAGTAACAATCAACTGATAAAATAACAGAAAAGGCAACTCCGGCCAATATTTACGGGACGCAAAGTTTGTGAGTTTGTCATATTAATTCGACCTTGCACCAAGAGGAGGGGATCAATGTGCTTTTTTTTTATTACATTAGTTTTTTTATTACATTAGGATGATCACTGGCACAAATTTATCATGTCGGAGAAAAAGATTGGCATGGATTAGGGTAGGGGCACAAGACCGTTTTCTCGACATCTGAGATTATTCTGATCAGACTTTGATTAGAGTTTGATCAATTTTTCTCAGAGGGAGGTGGAGAGGAAAACAAAAGTTTCTCAACCCTCTCCATTCTGTCAGTCCGTGAAAACGGCACAGCACTTGTATGTCATCCGAGTGCAGGCCAATTTTTCCACAAACCCAATTGCATTGCCGATTTTGATCCGACGGTCAGATCACAATCAGACACATGCACAGCCCCATAGAATATCATGGATTCGAGTGCTGTCCTTGCAAACCCCGGGTAGCACTCGTCCGATACAATCACTGCTGAATAATAAGCGATGGGCAATTACTCACCAATAATTAGTTCTGATATATCAGCCCCATTGTCTACAACTACTGTTTAAAGCACTGGAAAGTCATTTCTCAGGCTCAGGGCTTATTCACACACTGTGTTTTTGCCATGCGTTTTTTAAAGGTAAAAAAAAAGCAACGTTTTATAGTACTAGCAAGGTGAGAGATTTCTGAAACCTCATGCACGCGCTGCTTATTTTTACATTGTGGATTTGAACCATCAAAACGTTTTTGTTTTTTTTTTGTTAAATTTGCAGCTTGTCAATTTTTTAAGGCTATGTGCCCACGTAGTATGCAGAAAATTTCTGCATGAACACCAGACTCCTTCCCAGAAAACGCACATTTTTTTTCTGTGCTTTTTTTGCGAAAAAAGCGCATTTTTTATGCGTTTTTTTCCACGCATCCCTAGTCTCATAGAAAATAACTAGAAACGCGGATTTTCCCACAAAATTAATGAGCATGCTGCATTTTTTACGGCGATGCATTTTTTTGCAGAATGCATTCAAATGAATGGGATGCTTCTTTTAAGCTTTTTTTAAGCGCTTTTGCCAGTAAAAACACTTAAAAAACGCGAAAAAACCGCTTACGTTTACACACAACCTAAGAGTTTTTCACTTCTTCATATGAATGGAGAAAAAACAGCAAGTAAAAACGCATCAACAACTCATGTAAAACCGCACATAGAAAATTATCGTATTTCCCACCGCAGAAATATCTGCTCCAAATACTCAACGTGAGCACAATTTAGGGAGTCATCATCGAAGCATGATCTGAATCCTCAGCAGTTAGGGATGGTTTGTTTCCATTTTTTCAGGTTTAATGTGGTTATATTACGCCAGTGTGAAAGTAACCCCATACTGCCTCATATGGGTGAGAGTATGGTCCTGAGCTGGTAGTATAATTGTATGTTTGGCTGGAGGAGCACTTTAATATTACGGCATTCATAAAGCTTCTAAATCCGCACATCACATATTTATTTTATTTTTTTTAGCATTTTTGTACTAGTCAGCTATTGATAAATGGCAGGTGATGTATATTTTGAGAATTGTTATATACCCCACGACAGTACTGAATCTTGACTAATCGATCAATGAAGCACATGGACAGTTGCCTCCAACCTGTGTCCCGCTGCCTGGTGCAAAACTGCTTGCATAGTGGGAGCTGCAGTCTTGCAAAAGCTACAGGTTGAGGACATCTGGTGTATTATAGGCAGTAATGGATTTGGATCTATGATAGCTTGTAATGGACTACATAACTCTTACTCTACCAGTATGAGATATGGGCAAAAGTAAAGGAAGGCGTCAAAAAGAGACAATAAACAATAACAATGGTGATGTTCAAGCAAGAAACAAACCAAAAAATGAGGTTTTATTATTCTCAAGCGAAAAGAAAAGACAAGAGCAATTTTCTGACCAGGAACGTTGTGTTTCCCTATATACTATCATTGGGCTGCTGTGAGCAAATGGCTCTCCTAGCAGGGGACAAAAATGCGGGCGCCTGTCTCTGTGCGGTTACTATACATGACACACACCAGGTCACAATTTCCAACAACGTTTAGAGATTGATAGGAGGAGGTTGAGGAAAGGATCGCTCGGGTATTCTTTAGATATGTCAAACACTTATTGTGGAAGGGCCTTTAGTATTGCGTTCACTTCCTCCGCCACGGCTGTCAGTGCAAACTCAAATTGCTCCTAAAAAAAAAAGAAAAAAAGAATATTATAAAATGAGTAAAGCCGTCAATAATAACATCGTCCTGGCAGTTGTAGTTTCAGAAAACCTAGGAAGAAGAATCATAATCATCACAATGCGTTCTTCAGTCAGCAAGATATTGCAGCATCACGATGATTGCCAAGAAGCCATTCATTATGCATAAGACAACACATTGTCTGCAAAGATCTACACATGATTTGCATCCATGATAAAAAAAAACATGAATTGTTCATTCCGCAGCTCTATATTTTCAGATATAAATCGGAATTGTTTTGCTGTCACTCCAAAGCCGACATCTGATGACAGCTAATTTGAACATTAGCCATCGCCCCAGGCTCCACTTCTCTATCATGACACAGAGTGAAACCCAACATGCCCGATTTTTCTTTTCCACTTTGATAGATGAGAGGTCATGCACATTAAACAGTTTAACAATCCACCCGATATCGGCAGGTTTGGTCAATATGTTAGATCTGTGTTGATAATCCCACATTTTTTTCAGTTATCTCTCTATAGTTAATGTTATTTTTGGCCCTCCATTCTCATGATTCGTGGGAGTCTCGGCCATACCTATGCCACCCCTCCCGAGTTGTTCCTGAAACAACCCTTTTAAAGGGGTTGTCTCATCTTCTTAAAGGGAATCTGTCACCCCATTTTCGGGATATGAGCTGCGGCCACCGCCATCAGGGGCTGATCTACAGTATTCTGTAATGCAGTAGATAAGCCCCCACTGTAACATGAAAGATAAGAAAAACAAGTTAGATTATACTTACCCGGGCATCCGGTCCAGTCAGATGGGTGTCGTGGTCCGGTCCGGCGCCTCCCATCTTCTAGAGATGACGTCCTCCTCCTTGCTTCTGCCGTGGCTACTGCTCAGGCGTTTCTTTCTCTGCCCTGTTGAGGGCAGAGTAAAGTACTGCAGTGTGCAGGCGCCGGACCTCTTTGACCTTTCCCGGCGCCTGCGCACTGCAGTACTTTACTCTGCCCTCAACAGGGCAGATAAAGTATGCCTGTGCAGGAGCCACAGTAGAAGTAAGAAGGAGGACGTCATCTCTAGAAGATGGGAGGCGCCGGACCGGACCGTGACACCCACCGCACCGGACCACACCCTAATATAATTTTTTTTCTTATCTTTCAGGTTACATCGGGGGCTTATCTACAGCATTACAGAATGCTGTAGATAAGCCCCTAATGGCGGTGGCTACAGCTCATAGGCCAAAAATGGGGTGACAGATTCCCTTTAAATGGAGACAACTACAATGTACTTCAGCCATTTCTGCAGTCTATCAGCAATGGTCTGTCTCCTAGGCATGGAGTGGTCCTGGATCTGGTGAACATCAGTGCCTCTAAAAGTGACTCTACAAGTAGCATTGAAGAGTGCATGTTTCGGGCCACTGGCACAAGCACGCCACTGGTCCAAACTGTCATTGATCAAGACAGCACCGCCCCTGGCAAGGAGAAAGCTGGGAAGGAAAGGACTCTCGAACACAGAACTTGAGAAAACCCAATTAATGGTAGATCCTCACAGGACAACAAACACGTATCTTCCGTTACAGACAAACATCTCATTCTGCATCTATTTATCCCCTTTTCTTCTTAATGTGCTCCATTTAGAAACAAGATAATAGCTGGAATAGGCAGCATTTCTTGCAAAAAGGCACATAAGCTATAACTAAATGTCCTCTCTTTTCTGCCAACCTAACCCTTATCCAACTCGATGGACCAGCCAGCACAGTTAGTTAGTTTTTTTGGTTTGTGAGTTTCTGGTTCCTAGTCCCAGCAAGGGGACGGTCCACAGCCCGCAGTTTTGGAGCATGTATTTTTAGTGTACACTGATGGCTCTGTAAGGGGTCAGGTGTTACTCTACCCGGTAATGCCCCTAAAAAAAAATACGAACACTGACTTTTACGGTAGGTTTACATACAACCTGCACCTTTATGATCTGGGACATCACTAAATTTGCCAAGAATGTTTATGAAAAATCATGACAGTCCTGGCAAATTTGGAACTGCTTGCAATTATGCAATAATGTTAATATCCATTCCAATATACAGTATGTCTTTATTTTTTATTTATTTATTTTTTTTTATAGAAGAGGAATATTGCAATGGGAAATCCACTAAAAAAATAATAACAAAAGTTTACACTCGCTGTGAACATTGCGTTATTGGTGTAGTGATTTGGGTGGCTGTTTTGCCTGGGGACGTCTTCTAATTGGTATTTCTAACCTGATTTTTAATCCTAAGACTTAAAAAATAATCAAAAAGCCTACAATTTCTTATTTGTATTCCGCTGGCAAATATTGCGGTTTGTTTAAACCCATCAAGTCTAATTCTCCCGAGAACACACAGCACTGGCAAGTAATCAGATACTTATAATTTACCCCGCATTTCCATGAGAGATTTGGGCAGTGTAACTGTCTGGAAACAGAATGGAAACGTGATTACCACATAGTCCACAACATGACGGACGCACATGGTTTGTTTATAGAATATTTACATTTAATTGGCTTTTTTTAAAATCCTTTTCACATTTTTTTGCGTGGTTAATTAATTGAAAAATTCCTCAGAAAAAAAAACATTTTTTAAAAATCATGACAGAAAGGTCAAAAATGTATTTGGGTCACGGTATTAAATAGGTTGTCATTTCGTGTTTGCTGTTCGCTTTAATCACTTGTGTCTACAATGACAAAATCATCACATCTAATGAATGGAAATGTAGTCTGTTATCAGGAATATTTAGGGGATGTTATTATTTTTTCCTCTGCGTGTGACTGTCTGCATCCAGAGTCTGTTAACACATTCACGTACATGGATGTTCGCTCTGATGGATCCGGCAATATCCTGCAAAGACAGTTCAAGTTCTAAAACCAGGGTCTTTTATATTTTTTAAATGGGGTTGTCTAGGATTTAATATTGATGACCTATCCAAAGGATAGGCCTTCAATGTTAATTGGTGGGGGTACGACACCCAGCACCCCCCAATTATCTGTTCCCGATGTCAGCAGCAGCTGAAACTGCTCAGATACAGAGCTGCATAGCTCCATCAACTGTATTATGGCTATGGCGGATACTGCACATCCGCCCCTTATTCAAATCAATAGGGGGTGGATGTGCAGTTCCCAGAAGCAGACTCTATTGGAGCTGTCCTTTGCAGCTCCACAAATGAGCAGTTCCAGCTGCCGCCATGGAATAACTGATCTGCGCGGATACCGGGTGTCTTACCCCCATTGATCAGATATATTACCTATCCTAAGGATAGGCCATCAATGTTAAAGTCCCAGACAACCCCTTTAAGCTTAAGAGCCGCATTCAGATATGATGCATGCACTTTTTAACTTTTTGTTATCTTGTGATCCCAGAGATCATCAGAAGGAAGGGGTTGCTGCATTCTAGAGAGCAACATGCTCTTCCGATATGGCTGTTCTCACCCAGATGCCAACTTTTAATTATGCTGAAGCAAACAACTAACAAGATGTACAGACATAGAACTTATGATCCTCAGAGAAGAGCAACATGTGATTCCTAAACCACTGGTTGAAAACATCTATACGGAAAGCAGGCCAGAGGACTTCCGAGATCTTCAAATAGTAGAACCCAAATTAGGCAGAAAATTAGCAAACGGTTATCACCTATACACAGGTTTGGATTCCGGGTAAGTAGCTTTAAAAGGAATATATAATAAAAATGACATTGTTTAATTCAGGCTTTTTATTTTAAATATATTTTTAAATCGATAGTGATTTTTTAATTTTTTTTATATTTTTATAACAAAATAAATATAGGTCTAATATTAGACTCCCATTTCTTGTTCTTCACGTAGACAACAAAAGCAACAAACTATTTCAGACTGTACTGATTTGTGCTGTAGAAATACCCCATGAGCATGCTCTCATCAGGGAGAAGGTGAAGAAAGGAGGGGAGGTGGGCTGTGACCATCACCTATTGTGATTGGTGGATCCTATGTCATCTTCTGTAAATAGACCTGTCACCTTTCATTGTAATCCTACCTGTAGTGATAATGAGACTGCAGAAAAGTCATTTGTACAGAATATGAAGCATGAGTCTATTATTGGGCCCAGTGTGAAAATTACAAAACAAATCTGTAAATAATAATAATATTGAAAATTGAAAAAAATATATATATTTGTTCTAAAACATTTCCAAAACCTATTAACACATTTAAGTTAATATTGTTCTGTTAATATTGTTTTCATCTACTCACTGAACAATTGCTGCATCCTTGTTTGCGTAAAATTGATTTGTAATTTTTTTTTTTATGGTTCTCAATCTCTAAAACTCTTTAAAATGACCGAAACATTACAGCAATCAAAATGTACTATTTCTATAATCAGTGACCCTCGGGGAATTTTATGTACCGTGTATATACATATATATATATATATATATATATATATATTTATTTATTTATTTATTTATTTTTTTCAGTCATAATAGATGAAAACTTGAAAGCTGATTCTTAGTTCACTAAAAGTGTATTCAATCACAATTTCCTTGAAATTTTTTCATTATTAAACGCATGGCGTGTGCAGATGAAATAGGACGGGAGCCGAGATACCCGGAATTAAAAATAGAACCTTGTAATTTCCTCTGTAGCTGAGAGAACATCCTGTATACCAGACCTTGATCTGAGCTCGCGATCAACGCCAAGAAAGTTATTGTTTCCCTTTGTATCTTATTTCATATTAATTGTTATGGATTTCTACCTTGGTCTTCGGAGAATTAATGTAAACAGAGAAAAGGCGCTCGGATAAATCTTCAGAGCTGCTCACCCAAAATGTATGCAAAGTAACCCAACTAGTGATGTCTACTAAACTAGGTCAGAATCTGCTTTCCCTCTAACACAGAAACAGTTACTGAAGACTCTTTAATAGATGTTTTATGCTCTTGTGTTATTGACAGTACCTTTGTCTGCACCATTCCTGGTCGCTGGTCTCTCAAGTGCTCCAGTGTAGCGGCAATATCAATCTCTTTAGCACCTGCAACAAACCACAAATTGGGCTGAGTTCTAAGCACAAGATCATTCAAGCTGCATCTGTCAATCTCTTCCTAGCCGGTTCCCCTCGGACAACAGACCAATTGAAAAATATTAATTCGTGCCTCAGTGGACGTGCCAGACAGATGCGATTGTGATGTTCATACAGAAAAAGAGGAGTATAGCTTTGATTGTCATCAACACAGGAAAAAAAAAAAAAGGAGGACTCTTGAGAGCAGTCCGTCTATTGTGCGCCGCAGCAATACAGTCGCGCGCATAAAGAGCATTCTCATCTGACGAAATAAAGGCACTTTTGCCGCAATGTTGCAGAGTTAAATCTGAATGGTTATGGGGACATTGTCTCTATATCAAAAAAAAGAGAAAGGAGGTTTGGTAAAAAGAGAAGCAAAAGAAGGCAGCATGAATACTATGGTCAGAGGGTCAAATGCAATCAACGTCCCACCCTTCCCCTATTTTCTACTGGAACGCGAAGCTTTTGGGCCTGCTGTAATTTTATTCCCTTGGGCTAAGTTCACACAACTGTATGAATTAAAACCTCCTCCAGAAAAAAAATAGACTAATTTTCAATTTCATCCTTATTGTCACTCGTATTGCAAATATGGTTGAGTGATAGTGCCTTAAAAGGACTGTCGAGTGAAGAAAGGGCTCAAAAAAGCCTGAGTCCCCACAACTCCAATATTTACTGCTCCCGGCCGGTCTTTACTTCCTTCTCCCCATTTTGAGAAAAAGAATTTTACAAAAAAAAAAATAACAGGAAATGACTTATCAGCCAATCAGTAGCTGATGCAGGTCACCAATGTGGCAATGATTGGCTGAGCAGGAAATTGTCTAGATGGGACCATGAAGTAAAGCCAGCAAGACTGAGTTAGGCCTAATATGGGAGTTAAAGGGATTGCTGTAGTTGAGTATCCTTTGTTTAATATGTTTTAAACTAGTCTAAGACCCTTGGAAACCCATTTCTATGCTGGACAACTCCTTTCATGCAGAATTTATTCTACAGTCATATGTAAAAGTTTGGGCACCCCTATTAATGTTAACCTTTTTTCTTTATAACAATTTTGGTTTTTGCAACAGGTATTTCAGTTTCATATATCTAATAACTGATGGACTCAGTTATATTTCTGGATTCAAATGAGGTTTATTGTACTAACAGAAAATGTGCAATCTGCATTTAAACAAAATTTGACCGGTGCAAAAGTATGGGCACCCTTATCATTTGCTTGATTTGAACACTCCTAACTACTTTTTTCTGACTTCCTGAAGCACTAAATTGGTTTTGTAACCTCATTGAGCTTTGAACTTCATAGCCAGGTGTATCAAATCATGAGAAAAGGTATTTATGGTGGCCACTTGCAAGTCGTTCTCCTATTTGATTCTCCTATGAAGAGTGGCATCATGGGCTCCTCAAAACAACTCTCAAATGATCTGAAAACCAAGATTATTCAACATAGCTTTTCAGGGGGAAGGATACAAAAAGTTGTCTCAGAGATTTAACCTGTCAGTTTCCACTGTGAGGAACATAGTAAGGAAATGGAAGAACACAGGTACAGTTCTTGTTAAGCCCAGAAGTGGCAGGCCAAGAAAAATATCAGAAAGGCAGAGAAGAAGAATGGTGAGAACAGTCAAGGACAATCCACAGACCACCTCCAAAGACCCGCAGCATCATCTTGCTGCAGATGGTGTCACTGTGCATCGGTCAACAATACAGCGCACTTTGCACAAGGAGAAGCTGTATGGGAGAGTGATGCAAAAGAAGCCGTTTCTGCAAGCACGCCACAAACAGAGTCGCCTGAGGTATGCAAAAGCACATTTGGACAAGCCAGTTACATTTTGGAAGAAGGTCCTGTGAACTGATGAAACAAAGATTGAGTTGTTTGGTCATACAAAAAGGCGTTATGCATGCGCTGTATTGTTGACCGATGCACAGTGACACCATCTGCAGCAAGATGATGCTGCAGGTCTTTGGAGGTGGTCTGTGGATTGTCCTTGACTGTTCTCACCATTCTTCTTCTCTGCCTTTCTGATATTTTTCTTGGCCTGCCACTTCTGGGCTTAACAAGAACTGTACCTGTGTTCTTCCATTTCCTTACTATGTTCCTCACAGTGGAAACTGACAGGTTAAATCTCTGAGACAACTTTTTGTATCCTTCCCCTGAAAAGCTATGTTGAATAATCTTTGTTTTCAGATCATTTGAGAGTTGTTTTGAGGAGCCCATGATGCCACTCTTCATAGGAGAATCAAATAGGAGAACTACTTGCAAGTGGCCACTTTAAATACCTTTTCTCATGATTTGATACACCTGGCTATGAAGTTCAAAGCTCAATGAGGTTACAAAACCAATTTAGTGCTTCAGGAAGTCAGTAAAAAGTAGTTAGGAGTGTTCAAATCAAGAAAATGATAAGGGTGCCCATACTTTTGCACCGGTCAAATTTTGTTTAAATGCAGATTGCACATTTTCTGTTAGTACAATAAACCTCATTTGAATCCAGAAATATAACTGAGTCCATCAGTTATTAGACATATGAAACTGAAATACCTGTTGCAAAAACCAAAATTGTTATAAAGAAAAAAGGTTAACATTAACAGGGGTGCCCAAACTTTTACATATGACTGTATATTATTTTTTGCTATTTCATGCATTTCTATAAAAAATTTGAGCCTCAGCTATAAAAAAATATTTTGGGGAAAAATTCCTGTAGAAAAATCAGACAAAAATAATACTGACAGCTGTGGCATGGAAATAATCATGGGCTCAATTGCCATCTATATGTGGTTATATCATATTATTATACTTTAGGGGGCTCATGCATATGACCGTATTTTCAGTCGCATTGCACATGGAAAAACATTATTCTACGGGGCTCTGGAGATGTCCAATTCTTTCCTCTCATCAAGGAGGTCCGAGGAAAAAATAGTGGCATGCCAGAGTTTGATCCGATTATCGGATCGCACACGGCTGTGTAAGTCAATGAGTCCATGGACCACATCGGACTGCACTCGGATGACAGTTGAGTGCAGTCCGATTGTCACAGACTGACAGAACGGAGAAGATGGAGAATTTTTCCCCCCACATTTTCTCCTATTACTGATTCTCTCGGATGACTGAACAGTTGTGTGACCTCGGCCTAACTCAAGGTAATGATCACATGCATGTCTTCTAGTCATGCCAAGAAAAGGTCTCCCTGATCACTGACTCTGAAGTCAACATTTTAAAAAGAACAAATGGGAATCCCAAATCCAACAAATAAATTCACCAATGCATTCTATTGGTTAGAAAATGGCAACCTAATTTAGGAATATGCAAAATCACAATGTAATAACATAAAAGACAAGTAATGCATCTTATTATCACAGGGAAAATGCATGATAATGGCATTTAGTTCTTAATTAAAAAAAATGTATTTCACCCTTTAAGGACCTGTACACATTTCATTTTTAAGTTTACGACTTTTCCTCCCCTTCTCCCACCTGTTTTGTTTGGAGACCGTAGCTGTGATTCTGAAGGGAATCATTCATTTTCCTGTATTTGCGTGGGTTTCCTCCGGGTTCTCCGGTTTCCTCCCACATTTCAAAGACATACTGATAGGGAATTTAGATTGTGAGCCCCAATGGGGATATCGATGATAATGTCTGTAAAGCGCTGTGGAATTAAAGGCGCTATATAAATGAGTAAAATAAATGTTATGATATCATGTCTTTAAAAACGTGAAAAAAACTCCAAATGATGTGAAATGGTGAAAAAAAAGCAATTTCGCTATATTTTTTTTTTGGGGTGGGGGGGTTGTTACATCACTCAGGGGAGGGGAATGTCCTGGCAATCTAATTCCCCAAGTTGATATGATTATGACGATACCATTTTTACATAAGTGGTGAAAAAAAATTCAGAAACGTGTAAAAAAAGAATTGGTTTGTGTCACCATTTTCTGAGACCTGCAACTTTTTTAATTTCTGTATTCTTGAATGGGGAGAGGTGATTTAAACTTCTATATATTTTTTCAAACTCTATTTTTAATGTTTAGTTTATTTTTAGTTCCTCTAGGGAACGTGACTCTGCAGTCATTAGTTTTCTTATACAATACACTGCAGTGTTAGATTATTGAAGCACGGTATATAGTGAAACTGTGGTTCTCCTATGAAGCCCAGCCTCTGCTGGGCTTCACAGGAGACCTAAAATAGCAGGAACAGGACCTCCAGCAGGCCCCATGCTGCAATGGTAAACCTTCGGCTCCCAACGTTCGCTATTTAAATGTTTAACCCCTTCATGCCTAGGCCATGTTCATGTTTTGCTCCACTGTTTCTTCTGCAGAGCCCCGGCTGTCATGACAACCCCTTGGCGCCCCGTGATTCCGTGCCTCGGGTGCCGATGTGCGTGTCTTGTGATGCACTTCCTGTTAGCATGAGTTAAATGACGTTGTCAGAGATTGACAGAGGCATTTAACATGTTAAAAGCCAAGGATCGATCGCGATTGCACCTGCGGCTCTTAGATGAACATGACAGCTGATCAGATCAGATGTCATGTGCAGGGAAAGATGCAGGCTCATCGCCGGAGACCGCAGCAAATGCAGGGACGCGACCAATGATGTACCTATACGTCAACGGTTGTGAAGGGGTTAGAAGCAGCAACCAGAGCTAGCTGTGGTCGCGGCTGTTACAGACAGATGCCGGTTATGTAACACAGCTGGCATCTGCAGGCTATAGTGCAGCTCAGCTCCTGAGTCCTGAGAGATCTGTGATGAAAAAGTAAGCCACAGATGGTTAAGGGGTTACTTGCTGAAAAGAATGAGTTCATAAATCCAGATTTGAAGAATAAGGTTAATATATCAGTAGACATTACTCACATGTATGTTTTTTTTTGCATACAAAATAAAGAGAACTGATTTTCAGCAAGGTGCTGAATCTGATTTTCATCCATTTTTCATCCCTGGGCCTGTTTTTACCATGAGGAAGATATTCGTTTTCATGTATGTAGAAAAAAAAAATTCCAAATGTCTCCTACCCATTACACCTTAAAAACTGGTCAACTCTTGGATGACACACGGATGGCATATGCGTGCTGTTTTTTTTTAACGGGCCTAGTGAAATGGGTGAGTCTGCTCCATAACTTGGATCAAAATTGACTCCTGATCCAGGGAAAAAAAAAACAACAACACGGAAATGCGAACAACCACATAGACTATAATAGGCATTAATAACAGTGAAATGCCGACTGTAGGGTCTGACATCAACCGGAAACAGAAATGTCACGATTATTGTAAAAGATGATTGGTGTGGGATGTAGAAAATGTCATTTCAGGGAAATACTGTAAATTATTTAGGTTTTTTTTTTTAAATCACAATGGCAGTGCAGAATGTGTATATATAAATATATATATATATATATATATATATATATATATATATATACAGTACTGACCAAAAGTTTGGACACCTTCTCATTCAAAGAGTTTTCTTTATTTTCATGACTATGAAAATTGTAGATTCACTCTGAAGGCATCAAAACAATGAATTTACACATGTGGAATTATATAATTAACAAAAAAGTGTGAAACAACTGAAAATATGTCTTATATTCTAGGTTCTTCAAAGTAGCCACCTTTTTCTTTGATTACTGCTTTGCACACTCTTGGCATTCTCTTGAGGAGCTTCAAGAGGTAGTCACCGGAAATGGTTTTCACTTCACAGGTGTGCCCTGTCAGGTTTAGTAAGTGGGATTTCTTGCCTTATAAATGGGGTTGGGACCATCAGTTGTGTTGTGCAGAAGTCTGGTGGATACACAGCTGATAGTCCTACTGAATAGACTGTTAGAATTTGTATTATGGCAAGAAAAAAGCAGCTAAGGCTAGTTTCACACTTGCTTTTTTTTGCAGCGCGTTTTTACCGCAAAAAAACGCATTGAAAAAACGCATACAAAAGCATACAACTGCTGCGTTTTTTTCAAGCATTTTTATGAGCATGCATGAAAAAAACGCAGCGTTTTTATGCGTTTGTATGCGTTTTTAGTGCGTTTTTACCGCGTTTGCGTTTTTTTCCAACATTAGGTGGCCCCTCACACTAACCCAAACCATGACTTTACTAACCCTAACCCTGACCCTAACCCTAACCCTGACCCTAACCCTAACCCTGACCCTAACCCTTAACCAAACCATACTTAACCCTAACCCAAACCCTAAACCCTAACTAACCCTGACCCTAACCCTGACCCTAACCCTAACCCTAACCCTGACCCTAACCCTTAACCAAACCATACTTAACCCTAACCCAAACCCTAAACCCTAACTAACCCTAACCCTGACCTTAACCCTGACCCTAACCCTAACCCTGACCCTAACCCTAACCCTGACCCTAACCCTAACCCTGACCCTAACCCTTAACCAAACCATACTTAACCCTAACCCAAATCCTAAACCCTAACTAACCCTAACCCTGACCTTAACCCTGACCCTAACCCTAACCCTGACCCTAACCCTAACCCTGACCCTAACCCTAACCCTGACCCTAACCCTTAACCAAACCATACTTAACCCTAACCCAAACCCTAACTAACCTTAACCCTAACCCTAACCCTAACCCTGACCCTAACCCTTAACCAAACCATACTTAACCCTAACCCTGACCCTAACCCTAACCCTGACCCTAACCCTTAACCAAACCATACTTAACCCTAACCCAAACCCTAACTAACCTTAACCCTAACCCTAACCCTGACCCTAACCCTTAACCAAACCATACTTAACCCTAACCCTGACCCTAACCCTTAACCAAACCATACTTAACCCTAACCCTGACCCTAACCCCAACCCTAACCCTGACCCTGACCCTAACCCTAACCCTAAACCCCCTTAATTAACCCTAACTCTAACCCAAACCCCTAAATTCCATGGTTAACAAAAAAAACGCATGTGCAAAAAAACGCATACATGAGCATGCCAGTGCGCATGTATGCGCATCCATAGGCTATAATGGCCATTTTTAGCGCAAAACGTGCGCATACGTGCGCATGCGCTTTTTTGCAGGGCCAAAAAATGCAACATGCTGCGTCTGGAAAATACAAACGCACACCCCAAAAAAACGCAGCGCATGAAAATCGCATACGTGCGCTTACCAGCGCGCAGGTATGCGCACCCATGTTAAATATAGGGGAAAAAACGCATGCGCACGTATGAGTTTTTTTCCAGCGCAAAAAAACGCAAATGTGAAACCAGCCTAAGTAAAGAAAAACGAGTGGCCATCATTACTTTAAGAAATGAAGGTCAGTCAGTCCGAAAAATTGGGAAAACTTTGAAAGTGTCCCCAAGTGCAGTGGCAAAAACCATCAAGCGCTACAAAGAAACTGGCTCACATGAGGACCGCCCCAGGAAAGGAAGACCAAGAGTCACCTCTGCTGTGGAGGATAAGTTCATCCGAGTCACCAGCCTCAGAAATCGCAGGTTAACGGCAGCTCACATTAGAGACCAGGTCAATGCCACACAGAGTTCTAGCAGCAAACACATCTCTACAACAACTATTAAGAGGAGACTTTGTGCAGCAGGCCTTCATGGTAAAATAGCTGCTAGGAAACCACTGCTAAGGACAGGCAACAAGCAGAAGAGACTTGTTTGGGCTAGAGAACACAAGGAATGGACATTAGACCAGTGGAAATCTGTGCTTTGGTCTGATGAGTCCAAATTTGAGATCTTTGGTTCCAACCACAATGTTTTTGTGCGACGCAGAAAAGGTGAACGGATGGACTCTACATGCCTGGTTCCACCATGAAAAATAGAAAAAACACGGCACTCAGTGTGGAGGGAGGTGCACAAGTCGGGTATCCAGCCAACTAACAATGTAGTACAAAAACTTGGCACTCATTCCAGTCGGCTATTACCTTTCATGTGCTATTGCACATCCAGTAGCACCAGCCGACCACGAATCTCACTGTATCCTTTATTTACCAGTGTCACACTTGTTGTTTGTTTTCAACCTCCTAGGGCACGTCTTTTACATATGTTCCTTACATACCATCACAGCACGGACTCTCTATCACCGCCCATGGAACCTGTGGAGTTTCACTAAGCTCACTTGAACCTTGTCTCAGGATTCGCTATTTCAGTATTTATCTAGTCATCGACCTTTCGTCTAAACTTTACATGATGTTCATACGGTCATTATCAGCATCCTGTTGCTCAGATATTTGTTATATACTTATTTGTTCACTAACCATACTGTCTTGTCTTCTTGTAAACTCATTCTAGTTAAAACCAACTGTGAAAAAATTCTGTTTCTGATGAAGGTCAATTGTATGACCGAAAACGTTTAAAGAAGTAAAAGAAGTATATTTAACTGGATGCCTTTTACAATAGTGGTTCCACCATGAAGCATGGAGGAGGAGGTGTGATGGTGTGGGGGTGCTTTGCTGGTGACACTGTTGGGAATTTATTCAAAATTGAAGGCATACTGAACCAGCATGGCTACCACAGCATCTTGCAGCGGCATGCTATTCCATCCGGTTTGCGTTTAGTTGGACCATCATTTATTTTTCAACAGGACAATGACCCCAAACACACCTCCAGGCTGTGTAAGGGCTATTTGACCAAGAAGGAGAGTGATGGGTGCTACGCCAGATGACCTGGCCTCCACAGTCACCATACCTGAACCCAATCAAGATGGTTTGGGGTGAGCTGGACCGCAGAGTGAAGGCAAAAGGGCCAACAAGTGCTAAGCATCTCTGGGAAGACCATTTCCGGTGACTACCTCTTGAAGCTCATCAAGAGAATGCCAAGAGTGTGCAAAGCAGTAATCAAAGAAAAAGGTGGCTACTTTGAAGAACCTAGAATATAAGACATACAGTATTTTCAGTTGTTTCACACTTTTTTGTTAATTATATAATTCCACGTGTGTAAATTAATAGTTTTGATGCCTTCAGAGTGAATCTACATTTTTCATAGTCATGAAAATAAAGAAAACTCTTTGAATGAGAAGGTGTGTCCAAACTTTTGGTCTGTACTGTATATGTTTATATTTTTTTCTCAAACTAAGTTAATTGCTAATGATTTTCTCCCACTGGAAAGCTATGTCTTTCTCACTATTGCCTTAGTTTTAAACACATCATTGTTTGTTCCCCATGCAGCAGAGCAAGAACACAAATCATTCTGTTCTTTTTTATTTTAATCGTGAAACTCACGTTCAAAGATTGAAGGCTTTAATCCGTAAAGGCTTCTACTTTTTAAAAGAAATCCTCATAGATGCAAGTCCTGCAGCTGGGCCCAGATTGAAAATGCACTTACATTTTTCTGTGTACAGCTGAAGGACTCTGAAGTTACAGCTTGCACTTAATATAAAAGCTTTGGAAAATGGCATTCTTTGGTACTTGTACAATTCATTCTTTAAGAAAGGCAAATGGAAAGAAAGATTTCATGTCCAAGGCTTCGAAGCCCTTTGATCATTTTGATGAACACTAGATTCTGAACCTGGGCCTCAAACTTCTCAGGCCAGACAAAGAAGACATAGGCCTCACAGACCGGGCCGAGATTCCTGTCAGAACAAAACCTTTGGCTGCCTCACAGTGTGACAGCCTGGGAAAGGCCCACCTCAGCAGGGTTGAAATGCCCGCTTTGCCCTTTGATCTTTCCGTTAAACTACAGCCCGAGCAACAGGTCAGCGGATTGCAAATTGCACACCCCATCGGCAGAGGGGAGTAGGTCAAACACAAAATGGCGGTCACCATTCTGAAGAAAGCCCTGTGACTCCATTCTTCGGCCAGTTTCACATGACTTGTCTTCTATTGTGCGAGACTAAGCACACACTTAAAATGGAATTTGACATTACATGCTAGAATGGAGTCGATAAATGACATTCTTTAGTGTTCATGCAACAAAGTCAACCTAAGTGACTGAAAGCCTAAAGCTAGAAAAATCCCACTCATTTACTTTGTATAGATAGAAATAGTATATATTGTAAGTCTTGTCTTTTTTTTCTCCACCACATCTTGTCACAATGGACCTGAAACTAATTTGGCTAATGTTTAAAAGATGTCGCAATGCCCATTGTTATGGCCTTTACCGTCTCTTACAGTCAATATCCTATTCTCTGGTTTATGCTTTTGTCATTGCTATTTTACGTTTCCATAGGAGATTTGGGCATTCTTCAAAAAGTACACAACTATTCTCCATACGAAAAAACTGCATTAAAGGGAACCTGTTACATTGTACAATCACTCCGATTTGTTGACAGCATAGTAATAGTACATAGTATATAGACGGAGGAGCTGAGCAAAATAATATATATAGGTTGGAAAAGATTTAGTATAACTAGTTCATTGAATTCCCAGTTGTTTGCATGGATAAGTCCAGTGGGTGGTCCTACTTGTAATTGACAGCTGCCTCTGCATGCACAGTCCTACAGGGAAGACTGTCAATCACTTAATAGGACTACCCATTGGACTCATGAATTGAAACACCCAGTGTCTTCAATGAGTAAAATGCATGTTTACTGAAACTTTCCCCACAAAAATGTATTTCAATATGATCAGCTCCTCCTTCTTTATAACATCCTGTAGATCAGATGCCATTTTCAGCATGACGGATTTCCTTTAAAGAGTACCTGTCACTTGCTCAAGACAACTGAGTTGTGAACATCCCTAAGCTCCTCTGATTCCATCGCTTTTTTATGCTTTGCTCTGTATCACTCGATTGCAGAGATATTGAAATTTAATGATTTGGAGCACAGTATGTGAAATCTCTGCTTATAGTGCAACTGGTCATTTCTTAAATCTTCTCTGGGAGCATGCGCTTTCACCCCTCTCTCCCAGATTGTATCAATCACAACTAGGCAGATGATCTAGCAGCTAATCAGCCTTAGATGCTGCCGAATTGTCACTGGCAGAGTCTTGGAGGGAGAAGTGAAAGCACACACTACTCCCCAAAAAAGACTGTGCAAATGCCCAGTTGCACTACAAGCAGAGCTTTCACAGTTTATGCTCTAAAAGAAACTAATGTGAATATCTTTGCCTTTGTCACAGCACAAAACAGAAAAAAAAGCAGCAGAGTCAACAGTGTGATGCAGTAGCAAAAAAGGCAAATGCAATTCTAGGATGTATTAACAGAAGCATACAGTCTAGATCACATGAAGTCATTATTGCCCTCTACTCCTCTTTGGTCTCACCTCATCTGGAATATTGTGTCTAGTTTTGGGCACCACATTTTAAAAAAGACATCAACAAACTGGAGCAAGTTCAGAAAAGAGCGACCAGAATGGTGACCGGTCTGCAAACCCTGTCTTATGAGGAAAGGTTGCAGGATTTGGGAATGTTTAGTTTGCAAAAGAGAAGACTGAGAGGAGACTTAATAGCTGTCTACAAATATCTAAAGGGCTGTCACATTGTAGAAGGATCAACTTTATTCTCATTTGCACAAGGAAAGACTAGAAGCAATGGGATGAAACTGAATGGGAGGAGACACAGATTAGATATTAGAAAAAACTTTTTGACAGTTAGAGTGATCAATGAGTAGAACAGGCTGCCACGAGAGGTGGTGAGTTCTCCTTCAATGGAAGTCTTCAAACAGAGGCTGGACAGACATCTGTCTGGGATGATTTAGCGAATCCTGCTTTGAGCAGGGGGTTGGACCAGATGGCCCAGGAGGTCCCTTCCAACTCTACGATTCTATGATTCTATGATTCTATGAGTCAGGGGAGCGCAGAGATTTTTTACAAGGTGTATAACTCCGTTTTTTTTTTTAGTAAGATGCTCTTCAACATTACTTACTCAAAAAATAGAAGAATTCACCAGCATGCAGTGCAGTTTGAAAAGGGCATTTTTTTTTCAAAAAAAGGACCATACTATAAATCTTTTTGTCTTATGTGGAGTACAAAAGAAAAAAACCTTTATGTGCCTCCATACAAATCTCAAAGCACGCAGAGGTACAAAAACGGACACAGCGACGATTTAACTGCATTGTGAAAAGGGGTCTTACTGAAGTTAGGATTTAATAGGACTACACTTCAAGGCTATCACCTGATTTAAACTGTGCTACATAAAATAGTGGACCTCCATCTCTGCTCCACACTCGTATGTTGCTCACCCAATCGCCTACAAAATGTCCCCTATCCTCTGGAATTCGGGTCCCAACATATTCGATTATTCACAACAGACGGAACTTGAAAACTCATCTCTTCAAGGAAGCTTACAGCCTGCAATGACCCTGATGCCACCTCACCGTCACCGGAGCTGCCGCCACCCCCCAAACTACTGTTTCTTTCCCGATTACCCTGTATAACGTAAACCCGCAAGGGCAGGACCCTCTCCCCTCTGTACCAGTCTGACATTGTTAACCTGTTCATTGTAATTTATTGGTGTCTTGTATGTAACCTCTTCTCATGTACAGCACCAGGGAATCAACGGTGTTCTAAAAATAAATCATAGTAATAATAATAGTGGCAAAGATGCTGACTCCATTGCTGGGTCACTTATTTTTTTTCTTGCAGCACATTACATAAAACCACTATTTATTTGCTGCATTGGAAGTCTACTGCAGAGATCTGCTATTCATGAGCAAGGCGCTAGCACCACCCTCCCATCGCTGACGGACATCTTTCTCCCTATACTGTGCACAGTAGGAAAGCTTTCAATCAGTGATGGATTGACGGGAAAGCCGACAACTCATAAATACCAAGGGCTGAACGCACAAATCGCTGAGTGGACTCATGTTCATGGCTCTGACAGCTACTGTACTAATAAACAATGATTTTATAAAAAGTACTGCAAGAAAAAAAGTCACCCAGCGATGCGATGCTTAAATACTGCCAGCGGTATAAACTTGGCCAAAGATTCCCTTGGGAGTTTTCAGGATTAGAAAAAAAAATACATTTCTTCTCTATTAGTTGTGTCTCGCATTGTAGTTAAGTCCTATTGCAATCCCAGACTTAGCCTATGGGAAGGAGTGGCGCTGCTGGACAACTATAGGCTATGTTCAATAATCTGAGTCCTAAAATTACTTCCCTTTTTCATGGAAGTATTTGATAACAGTCCTGTGGGAATTCAAATTTTGCTTCAAATGGGGAATTTCAAGTGATTTTAGTGTCTTTCTCAAATTCACAAATGGATTAAAATGTTCAACAAAATGGTTTTCGAATGGGTTATATGTGTTTTGTGTCTAGAGACATTTCAAGACATTACAGGAAATGTATGTGAGTGTGTGCGAGAGAGCGTGTATGTGTGCGGATGGGTCTTTTTCTCACTGATCCTGCTCTCCTGTCTGTAAATCTATATAAACAGGCATAACAAACAGGTGAGTGTTGAGTTCTGCTCATCCAAGTCATTTGATAATAGCAGGATTTAAAGGAAAGGATGTCCCAGCACCTATAGTGCTGGCCAAATGTGGATAAGGGAGGAACTGCCCACTTAAAAAAAATAGTCATCAAAGGTACAGAACACAAGAATTGGCAGAATTCCTGGACATATTAGGACTAGCTCGAGCACATTTATAAATTGTGGGGGGTGAGACCTTTACATTTTTTCTCAAATAACATTGTTACATGCCTTATTACCTTAACTGAATGTGCTTAATAATTCCCCTTCTTAAATATTTACTAAATTCAATTATAAAATAATCCAATTGCCTTAGCAACTGCATAAATAAGGCAGAAACAAGGTGGTAGGTCTTTTGAAGCTCACCTTTAGCCATTTTATTGAGTACCATGTCAATCAGGATATAGGTCCCACTCCTCCCTGCACCATCGCTGTGAATAACAAGAGTATTTCATTAGCATTTCCAAGGCGAAAAAAAAAGCAACAAAGTCAAATGGGCAATGCTCCCCTATTAATTTTATTGTTAATAAAGTAAGGTTGAAACTGAAGGAAAGGGGATTTAAAAGAGGGGGTGAGAACATAAAGCCTATAACACAAAAAGCCTAAAAAGCCTTTAATCAACACAAGCTGTTCACTTGGGATTAACTATTGTTCCATATAGCAAGTTTCTGTAACAAAAATAAAATAAAAAAAAAAAGGTTCTTATGGAAGAATCCGGATACAATGTAAATAAATAAACAAAGCCAAAGAACGTGCGGTAAAGTACTAATAAATGAGGCAACAGCAGAGGGGGATCTGGAGGAACTAAATCTTTCACTTGTGAATTGATGCATTGTGCTCCGTGTATATGCACTCAGGGGGATAAAAGCAAACTAAATACAGACGTGTTTTCTAACGAATAATAAGGGTTTATTTTTTTTTAAACAATAAAAATGTAAGTAACAAAATAGGCAAAGCGGAATGTAATATTATGTTTCAATTCTTTAAAAAAAAAGTCAGATTAATTTGCATGAATTTTGATTTAAAGATGCCCTTACATTTTTCATTTCTAAATATTGTTGTGCAGTATACATATGTAAAGATAATAAAAAAGAGCAGCATAATGTAGGAAAAGAGACCCTGATTCCAGCGATGTATCAGTTAATTGGGTGCAGCAATTGTGACACAATCAGTTCTTAGATGTAGAATCCGTCATCCCCTGACGAAGGACTTTCCAAGACGCGCGTCGGGGTGTGCTCCGCATCTTATCCAGGACCACTACTACACTATCTCACAGGTAATACCGCTTATTGCCACTAATAAGTGTATATTCATGGATGGGATTTTCTTATGTCGCTAGTTCAGTTCCTGACCCCTGATTTATTCTTATGTTGCCAGTTTAGTTCCTGACTCTTGATGTATTTTCTTATTGAATTCCATTAGGGGTTTATAAAACTTTGAGCGGCAGGTATATTCTAATATATTATATTCCACTATACTGTGATACTCCGAATATATTGTATTAGGCAATTAACTCATTGATTACATGCATTAGTGTGGTATATCAATCAGGTATCAATTTTGATTAAATTGAATGGCCGAGTTTATTGTGACATACTATCATTCTTTATAACTAGCTGAAGAGCCCGGCGCTGCCCGGGCATAGTAACTAACTGTGGTTAGTTATAGCAAATTATAATTATCCTCCATCCCATAGTCCTGTGCCCATATACCCATCATACATATCCACCATCCCATACGCCTGGGCCCATATACCCATCACACATCCTCCATCCCATAGTCCCATGCCCATATACCCATCATACATATTCGCCATAGTCGAGTGCCCATATACCCATCACACATCCTTCATCTCATAGTCCCATGCCCATATACCCATCATACATCCTCCATCCCATAGTCCCGTGCCCATATACCCATCATACATATCCGCCATCCCATAGTCGAGTGCCCATATACCCATCACACATCCTTCATCTCATAATCCCATGCCCATATACCCATCACACATCCTCCATCCCATAGTCCAGTGCCCATATACCCATCACACATCCTCCATCCCATAGGCCCGTGCCCATATACCCATCATACATATCCACCATCCCATAGTTGAGTGCCTATATACCCATCACACATCCTTCATCTCATAGTCCCATGCCCATATACCCATCACACATCCTCCATTCCATAGTCCCGTACCCATATACCCATCATACATATCTTCCATCCCATAGTCCAGTGCCCATATACCCATCACACATCCTCCATCCCATAGGCCCGTGCCCATATACCCATCATACATATCCTCCATCCCATAGTCGAGTGCACATATACTCATCACACATCCTCCATCCCATAGTCCCATGCCCATATACCCATCGCACATCCTCCATCCCATAGTCCCATGCCCATATACCCATCATACATATTCGCCATCCCATAGTCAAGTGCCCATATACCCATCACACATCCTTTATCTCACAGTCTCATGCCGATATACCCATCATACATATCCTCCATCCCATAGTCCTGTGCCCACATACCCATCATACATATCTGCCATCCCATAGTCCCGTGCCCATATGCCCATCATACATATCCTCCATCCCATAGTCTAGTGCCCATATGCCCATCACACATCCTCCATCCCATAGTCCCGTGCCCATATACCCATGATACATATCCTCCATCCCATTGTCCAGCGCCCATATACCCATCACACATCCTCCATCCCATTGTCCCGTGCCCATATACCCATCATACATATCCTCCATCCCATAGTCTAGTGCCCATATGCCCATCACACATCCTCCATCCCATAGTCCCGTGCCCATATACCCATCATACATATCCTCCATCCCATTGTCCAGCGCCCATATACCCATCACACATCCTCCATCCCATAGTCCCGTGCCCATATACCCGTCATACATATCCTCCATCCCATAGTCCAGTGCCCATATACCCATCACACATCCTCCATCCCATAGTCAACCATTATGACATCATAATGAGCGGCGGTGCTTGCAACCTATGACGACATCAGCGTCGCCATGGTAACCATTGTGACATCATAATGAGGGGCGGGGCTTGATACGCACACACTTTTTCCCCAGTATGTAGACAGGGGCAAAATTGTTTGGTGAATTGGAACGCGCAGGGTTAAAATTTTGCCTCACAACATAGCTTAGGATGCTCTCGGGGTCCAGACGTGTGACTCTGCCAAATTTTATGGCTGTAGCTGCGACGGTGCGGATGCCTATCCCGGACATACACACACACACATACACACATACATACACACATACACACACACTTTGAGCTTTATATATTAGATAATCTTGTCCCTTAGTAGGTTATATGTGGTCCCCACTTTGTTGTAATTATTTATTTATTTATTTTGTACTTTTAATTGTTTTAGTGTGTGGGCACCTTGCATATAGTGCCAATGTTTTTGCCAAATCACCATCAACAAAGGCATCTTTTCTTCAATATTATAGTCCCCTCATTTGTAATGTAGCTTTTAGTTCTTAATCAAGTTTCATACACTTCAATTTCTTTTGGTAAATATATCATAATCCATATCCAGAGTCTTGGTTTTACTGAGATGTAGAATGCAGAGAAGGGGTTGTGGTCAGACAAGGGCTCATCAGTCCAGGCAGTGAAAATCTTCTGGTGATAAAACATTCATTGTATGGAAACAACAGCACACAGCCTAATAAGTGATACGTCCCGGAAATCTGTGTTTCGGCCCCCTGCCAACAGATTCTCTTTCACTCTATATATTTTATTTCTCGTACTCAAGACTGTTTTATAACTTAGCACAACCTACAAGTTGTACAAAGCCTTAATATGGTCCAAAAAAGTTTAAAAACTCTACTTGGTAGGCCTCTGATCTTTATAATGAGGTACACAAAGATTATATCATGTCCTTCTAAATAAATAAGATTATTTTATGTCTTTATAAATAAATAAGATTATTTTATGTCCTTTTATGAGCACATGGAGGTGTTCTGTATGATAAGAAATGCTTCTAGGAAGAAATAACTGGGCATCATATTTAGACTCCACAGAGCAGCATATGAAGTGCCTGCAGTTTTTTAGCCTGACGCTGTAGGATGTAATATATGTCTCCATACAGGCTCCATGCATGTGACCTAATGGCGCCCATACACATTAAGGGTATGTGCACTCATTCAGTATTTGCAGACGAAAAATCTTCTTCAAATACTGATGTGCTGCCAGGAAAAAATTCTGCGTAAAAATATTCATGCGTTTGGATGCATTTTTTTAGTTGCTTTTTTTCATGCACTGGAGTGGGTGAAACCCGCTGAAAAAAACATTGAATAAATTGACGTTCTGCAGATCTGCAATGAAACTTCTTCAAATCTACAAAAAAAAATTAGCAACGTGTGCATGAGACTTCAGGAGATTAATTTGCTTTGCTGGTCTAAGGCTAGGTTCACATTTGTGGATGGCCGAGTGGCGGAGGGCTGCGTAGATCCTCCGTGAAGCTCTGTCCATTGCCACACCTCCTCCGGTCAGCTCCGCCTACATCCGCATGCGGCCTGCATACCTATCTTTAACATTGGGTATGCAAGTCGCGCGGATGCATGCGGATGCCTCCGCATGCGTCTTTTTGACGATGCGGCGACCGCATCAAATTCCAACATTTTGCGTTTGACGCAGGTCGCCGCATCGTCAAAAGGACGCATGCGGACGCATCCGCATACATCCGCACGACCTGCATACCCAATGTTAAAGATAGGTACGCAGGCTGCATGCGGATGTAGGCGGAGCTGACCGGAGGAGGTGCGGCAGTGGGGGGAGCTTCACAGAGGAAGTCCGCAGCTCGGCCATCCGCAAATGTGAACATAGCCTTAGGACATGCTTTAGTATTTGTGACAAAACCGAGGGTGAAAAACATGTCAACAACGCAGCAAATATTTAACATGTGCACATACCCTAATGTCCATCAAATCTGTTGATTTTTGCAGAATCGGTCAACTCTTCAATAATCATGAAATCCTCCTGGCTCATTCCTTGGCTAGAAAATGAATGGTCATGTTGAATTTCAATGCTCCATGCTTTTCACCTGCAGATAAACCATCGCCAGGAGTCTGACAGTGTCTTAGTCCTCTCTCCCCATTGATGTCATATGCATGCTCATCTAAACAGAGAGTGCATATATATGGGGGGAGTCAGGAGAGATTACTGTTGGCCAAACATGATTTGCCCAACAGCTAAGGTGTTTCGGCACCTTAAAAGTTTTTTAAAAGCTTTATTAGCTCAGAGTGCAATACTTACCTGCAGTGAACTATTACAGGACAGGAACGCCCCTTGTAACACTTGTTAACTTTCCTATAAGAAAGAAGATGAAACTTATTAGGCTTTGTAAATTTCCATTCATAACAATATCAATTCACATCTAATAATGCCCCTGGAATACAAAAGGCCATTATGGATATGACAAAACAACATTAATAGAATTCTAACAAACACTGTAGAAGTGAGTGTTTGCAAAACAACAAAAAAATCATCACTTCAAATTTGCTTGTCTACTTCTTTAAAGGTAAAAAAATACCGTATGTAATATTAATGAAAATTAGTGGATTACACCTACACGAGGCCTGTGTTTAATCTTGATATTTAGAAAGGTGTGTGGGAGGAATCTGCACACTCTTGTTACATTTTTACAGTGCATAAATATCTTTATAAAGTAATACATCAATTTTTAAAACATTTAATGACTTATTAATGATATACTACGGCATATATTGTACAGTATACTTGTTTCTTGAGATATCACAATTTGCTATTTCCTGCGTACAACAACTGTTTAGCATACTCGACAAATGCTTAATGTACTCATTATTTATTTCTCTCTCAAGGACATGATCTAGCCGTTTTTATGAGAATTTATAATACGGATATTTGCCTTAATTTAGCGTTTTGTTCTGTCTTTTAATAGCAAAGATAAGCAAGAGAATGTCATTAAACAGTTGTAATTTTTTTTCATATAAAAAGTAACATACTTTAACCAAAAAATATTTAGATTGAGAGCTAAAGATTGAAAAATGGAAAGGCATAGGTAAATTATGAGATGGATCTCAAATGAAATATGTGAAGGGGGACATAAAAAGAAAAAAAACAGGAGGTACAGTATATAAATGTATTTACATACATTTTAGATATATATATAGTATGTAAATGTACAGTCATATGTAAAAGTTTGGGCACCCCTATTAATGTTAACCTTTTTTCTTTATAACAATTTTGGTTTTTGCAACAGCTATTTCAGTTTCATATATCTAATAACCGATGGACTCAGTTATATTTCTGGATTCAAATGAGGTTTATTGTACTAACAGAAAATGTGCAATCTGCATTTAAACAAAATTTGACTGGTGCAAAAGTATGGGCACCCTTATCATTTTCTTGATTTGAACACTCCTAACTACTTTTTACTGACTTCCTGAAGCACTAAATTGGTTTTGTAACCTCATTGAGCTTTGAACTTCATAGCCAGGTGTATCAAATCATGAGAAAAGGTATTTAAGGTGGCCACTTGCAAGTAGTTCTCCTATTTGATTCTCCTATGAAGAGTGGCATCATGGGCTCCTCAAAACAACTCTCAAATGATCTGAAAACAAAGATTATTCAACATAGCTTTTCAGGGGAAGGATACAAAAAGTTGTCTCAGAGATTTAACCTGTCAGTTTCCACTGTGAGGAACATAGTTAGGAAATGGAAGAACACAGGTACAGTTCTTGTTAAGCCCAGAAGTGGCAGGCCAAGAAAAATATCAGAAAGGCAGAGAAGAAGAATGGTGAGAACAGTCAAGGACAATCCACAGACCACCTCCAAAGACATGCAGCATCATCTTGCTGCAGATGGTGTCACTGTGCATCGGTCAACAATACAGCGCATGCATAACGCCTTTTTGTATGACCAAACAACTCAATCTTTGTTTCATCAGTCCACAGGACCTTCTTCCAAAATGTAACTGGCTTGTCCAAATGTGCTTTTGCATACCTCAGGCGACTCTGTTTGTGGCGTGCTTGCAGAAACGGCTTCTTTCGCATCACTCTCCCATACAGCTTCTCCTTGTGCGAAGTGCGCTTTATTGTTGACCGATGCACAGTGACACCATCTGCAGCAAGATGATGCTGCAGGTCTTTGGAGGTGGTCTGTGGATTGTCCTTGACTGTTCTCACCATTCTTCTTCTCTGCCTTTCTGATATTTTTCTTGGCCTGCCACTTCTGGGCTTAACAAGAACTGTACCTGTGTTCTTCCATTTCCTTATTATGTTCCTCACAGTGGAAACTGACAGGTTAAATCTCTGAGACAACTTTTTGTATCCTTCCCCTGAAAAGCTATGTTGAATAATCTTTGTTTTCAGATCATTTGAGAGTTGTTTTGAGGAGCCCATGATGCCACTCTTCATAGGAGAATCAAATAGGAGAACTACTTGCAAGTGGCCACTTTAAATACCTTTTCTCATGATTTGATACACCTGGCTATGAAGTTCAAAGCTCAATGAGGTTACAAAACCAATTTAGTGCTTCAGGAAGTCAGTAAAAAGTAGTTAGGAGTGTTCAAATCAAGAAAATGATAAGGGTGCCCATACTTTTGCACCGGTCAAATTTTGTTTAAATGCAGATTGCACATTTTCTGTTAGTACAATAAACCTCATTTGAATCCAGAAATATAACTGAGCCAATCAGTTATTAGATATATGAAACTGAAATAGCTGTTGCAAAAACCAAAATTGTTATAAAGAAAAAAGGTTAACATTAATAGGGGTGCCCAAACTTTTACATATGACTGTATATATATATATATATATATCACATGCTATTTTTTAATATCTTTTGTGCCTAGTGTGACACTTACACTAAGAAGACAAATTATAAAGTAAAAAATACATATACATGCAGTATAAATATATATATATGTATATATGTACACATGTAGTATTTATAGACTCTTTTTTACTTTATTTTATATATACAGTGATGAGCAAAAGGGTAACAAGACAGTTCCTTCAATTTCTCCATCCTTTAGCCCCTTATTCCCTTGTTCCTTCCAGACACATCTGCACCCATCTAGTCTATTGATTTTCATCTCATCACTCCAAATTACCCTTCTTCAATCTTCTACTCTGCACTTTTTCAGACTTCTTTACAAGCTTGAGCCAACGTTTCCTATGATGACATAGAAGTCAAGGCTTCTTCGCCTTTTTCGAGCCACTCTTTCAGTCTTGTGTAACAGGTATCACACGGTGCTTTCATGGACATCTGTGATCTTTTACAGAGCATATGAGCCACCTCCACTGCCGTGTTTGTTGCACCAGAACTGATAGACCTTGTGATGAGCCGACTTATTGACTTTGATATTTTGCCGTGACTTCCACCTCTTGGCTTTTAAATGGATGGAAGGACCGACTTCATTTCGCATTCTTCCAGCTGTCATGGCACTCACATGATGCAGTTTGGTAATTTTCTTGGCCGAGAGACCACTATTGATGAGCCGGATGATCCTGTTTCTCTTTTCTTGGGAAATCTTCTTCATGGCTGCTTCTCGATTCAAAACCAGTGACCTTTCGCTTGAGAATCAACCTAATAACACACTGAGATATCAGGGAATGTGAGAACAGGTTGTAGTTTGTAGTCTACAGGAAGAAAAAGATCCTTCCACCACCAGGAGCAAAACAGTAGCAATGCAGTGACATGACAAGCATCTGCTTAACTGATCATATGCTAAATAGTTGCAAGTAAAATTTATATATGAGATTTCCAAGATGATGGTCTGCAAAATGATGGCAGTCATAGAACTGAAGCAGTAGTGGATGATGAGATATGGAGGCCAAAAGTCAAAATTTCAAATCCTTGTTACCCTTTTGCTTGTCACTGTATATATGTAAACATGCAGCAATAAATGATATTTACACATGTAGTTTTCTTAAATGTTCTAGTATAATTATTGCAATAGGCACAAGGGATAATTAAAAATATAATAAAATCAATAAAAACTAATTAGGTAAAGAGTCATCAAATGTATTAAAAATGAAAGAATGAACTCCTAAAATTTTACTTATTTTTGAAGAAGTTAATCAGTCCACAATTTTTCTTAAAAATAAAAACCATATCAGTAGATTTGTAGTTATCTCACACAAATCAGCCTCGCAAACTTTTCTATTTGTGTGTGAGAGAACTAGAAAAATACTAATTTGGCAGCTACAAGAAATAATGGTTTGTGTCTGGTGAATTGCTGAGAAGCCTGGTCTAAGCTCACACAAATAAAGCAAAGATTTGGAACTCAGAGATCTCGATCTTCTTTATGGCGAGGAGTAAAAAGAAAATAAAATGTGTCTGACTGCTTCATCATTGATATGACAGTGCCGGACGGATTGTTGGGCGAGACCCACTGTGCAGTCTCAAGAAATTTAATGAGCGGTTTTATCAAGATATTTTCAATACCATCCAGCAAGACAACTTCTTTATTTATTTTATCTAATATAAGTACAGGGACAAGCTGTGAATCATAAATGTAATAATTGTAAAGGGCATATATAAGATAAGACTGTGCTTCTGTCTGCGAGACATAAAGAGAATTATTGACGGGAATATCGTAAATTGTGAACTAAGATGGATTTCTGCTTGTCTTAGGTAGGTACTGCAATAAATGCAAATGTGCTAGTAAACATGCATTTCTTGCCAAAAACCATCTAGGTGGTTATTTGTATATTTTGATTTGTTTGAAAAAATTCTGTAAAAAATAATTTTAAGCCAAGTAAAGAATGTATCATTTTTATAAAGCACTTGGTGCTATTGTAGTTTTGTAACAATAAGAATACAATCTTTGCATTGTATATTATAAGAGACACTCAAGTAGAGGCTAATATTTAGGCCAAACTTAAAATCAGACTATGCCAATTATCTACAATGGGTACGGAAAGTATTCAGACCCCTTTAAATTTTTCACTCTTTGTTTCATTGCAGCCATTTGGAAAATTCAAAAAAGTACATTTTTTTCGCATTAATAATGTACACTCTGCACCCCATCTTGATGGAAAAAAACAGAAATGTAGAAATTTTTGCAAATTTATTCAAAAGAAAAACTGAAATATCACTTAGTCATATGGTCATGGTCAGACCCTTTGCTCAGCACTCATATTTAAGTCACATGCTGTCTATTTCCTTGTGATCCTCCTTGAGATGGTTCTACTCCTTCTTTGGAGTCCAGCTGTGTTTAATTAAACTGATAGGACTTGATTTGTAAAGGCACACACCTGTCTATATAAGACCTCACAGCTCACAGTGCATGTCAGACCAAACGAGAATCATGCGGTCAAAGGAACTGGCCAAGGAGCTCAGAGACAGAATTGTGGCAAGAGTGCTCTGGACCTGAGACATGACCGAAGGTTCACCTTCCAACAAGACAATGACCCTAAGCACACAGCTAAAATAACAAAGCAGTGGCTTCAGAACAACTCTGATCACTCTTGACTGGCCGAGCCAGAGTCCTAACCTAAACCCAATTGAGCATCTCTGGAGAGACCTGAAAATGGCTGTCCACCAACGTTCACATCCAACCTGACGGAACTGGAGAGGATCTGCAAGGAAGAATGGCAGAGGATCCCCAAATCCAGGTGTGACAAACTTGTTGCATCATTCCCAAGAAGACTCATGGCTGTACTAGCTCAAAAGGTGCTTCTACTCAATACTGAGCAAAGGGTCTGAATACTTATTATCATGTGATATTTCATTTTTTCTTTTTTAATAAATTTGCAAACATTTCTACATTTCTGTTTTTTTTTCAGTCAAGATGGGGTGCAGAGTGTCATTAATGAGAAAAAAAAACTTTTTTGAATTTACCAAATGGCTGCAGTGAAACAAAGAGTGAAAAAGGGGTCTGAATACTTTCCGTACCCATTGTATGTTAATATATTACAGAATTATATTTCTAATATTTTCCTAGTTATGGACATTAATTCTCTACTGCCTCTATCAGGAATGCTTACAGTATGGACCCATAGGTGTTTTGCCTACTGTATATTAGAAGGTTAAATTCAATATCTGAATTTCCCACACGTTCACTGATTTTTTGTAGTAATTCAATAACAAATATATGTATTTGGGAAGTGGTGTATATCAAAGGTTGACATAATTTTTAGTGCTTTAATATTAGAATCTAAAGACTGTGTGGAATGTAACAAGTAATATCCCACCCTATCCAACAAATGATGCAATAGACCACATTGCAATGTAGGTTTTTCTCAACTCCGGTGCTCAAGTACCCTTAAAGTAGTTGTCCAGTCAAAACCAACAAGTCTGCAGTGACTCTTTGTGACTTCAGATTTATGAATCCCCCACAGCACAACCACTGTGTGCTGCGGGGATTCGTTGGTTTCAGAATGGGGACCGGAGGGTATGAATGAGTTATACATACTCCCGGCCAGTGGGGGACAACCTCAGTCCATACACTTGACCTCTAGTCGCACATGCCCACTGACCCGCTGTGTCACTAAAAGGGGCACGGCATCGGAGCTTCCCATTTCAGCCGTAGGCAAAACGCACGTCGGGCAGGTGCAATAAGTATTAGTATTATTTTTCCACTATTACTTACCATCTGTCTGCATATTTTTATTTTTGGGCATCCTATCTTGCCATACCATTTACATAACTTTGTCTTACATGAGGTATGTCTGTGCCACATATGCAGCTCTTTATAGAGTCATTACTCATCTAGCACTGACTCCACTCACTTTCTAAATTATTAGGTTCCTCTGAAACAGGTTGTTTTATGTACTAATGTGGCGCCCCTGAGGCTCAGTCACCACAGAGGTACTGCACCTCCTCCTGAGGTGTGGTGCCCCACCATCCAGGTAAGTTGGAGGCTCCTGACCACGCTCCAACACTCGCACCCCACACAACAGAATAGTTCAGCAAAGCCACATTGCGGCTCCCTGCTTGGAGTGTAGCAGAGCACCCTGCTTGGAACACGAAACGTGCTGGGAGGCGGGTGGAGTTGAGAATACATAAAAGAGCGGGAATGTTTAGGATTACAGGTCAGTCTGGGAGAGGAAGCCACTCAGAGAGGAGTGAGGAAAGAAGATCCCGGAGAGAGGGATGGAGGAAGGAGGTGCTGCAGCAGACCTCAGTGATCTGGGTCTGCTGGCACGGGAAAGGAAAGAAGGAGAAAGACATTGAACTGAAACCTGAGCTTCCATAAGTGAGAGAGATTAACACGGAACGAAGGAGAAAAAGGGAACAGAGAGGACGTGGGTTAGGAGAGAACCCTGCCTAGAAGTTCTAAGCGCAACGCCGGGGCCCGGTCCCCGAGGTTGTATGGATGCTAATGGTCCTGCAGCAGACACCGGTGGAGTAGTGGGCTGTAAATGCACTACTCCCATCTAAGACTTGGGGGCACAACAGCAACTTGGATAGTGAGCCGGGACTCAGGAGTGAGGAGTACCCGAAGCAGGCTACAGCTGTCTGCCGTACAAGTAGAGTTCTTGGGAACATCTGTCAGGAGTAACTCCAGTGTAACTCAGTACTAGGAGATCTTCACACAAAAAGGCGCTATAAGAGGAGACGTTCAGAAAGGTACATGTTGGCGGAGCGTTGGAAGGGAGCATTCCATCTGACCTGGAGGTTGATTGAGCCTCGGACCCGGAGGACACAGTATGGAGGCAGGCACCTGTGTGTACTACAGACTGTGAGTAAAGCTTTGGAACTACAAGCCCTGGTGTCCTCCATTGATTCTTGCGTCAACACACCCAGCACTGCTACATCTGGGTACCAACTTCCACATCGCTTGTGCCTCTCCTCTAACTCCACATCTACACTGTCCTGGGGCTACAGCTTCACCTGTGGGGAGCTTCACCATCTTGGCTGCAACACACCACCAGCCCCAGACGATCTGCAAGCAGCGTCGGCTTAACATCTCACTTGCCGAACACCACAGGTGGTGTCACAAACTATTCCATTAACTAAATTTCACCATTTCAATTCCCCCATTACTTGGGCGCCCAGGGCCACGGACCGGGTCACTGCTGCTGTGACACATCCCGCTGACACCGGCCCGGTACCGAGTACCCTACAGCCCTGGGAGGGCGACCCAACTAACATCTCTTTTTACATTTACTGAGAATCACTGTCTCTGCACATGCCACTTTACTTTCTACAATCTTTACCTACGGCATAACTATATGCAAATCTATGAAATTTATGGTGTTTTACAATTTCTTTTGTACCTTATGCGAGTTGATGACCTTTGGCTTATCCAGCCCCTGTACTTTAACTTCATGAGGACTTTTTCTCTTTTTCATTTTATTCCCACTGTTTCTATGTTTACTGTTTTAATCATGTAACTAATAAAAGATTGTATTACTCTTGATATATTGGCTGTGTATCATGTTTATAGGCATTCCATTTTATTGCAGGGGGTCTGACTATAGCCAGCCTTGATGGACAACTGTTTGAAAGGACAATGGCTTGCTGGTGAACATGGCATCTTCAATGATTACCAGTCATAGCTCCATATTTGTATGGACCAAGCATGGCTGCTAGTGAAAGAAGAGAGCTGTATCTCGTAAGCAATGAAGGGGCGTCAAAGCTCACTGTGTATTCTTCAACTAGCTGAACTAAAGGCTAAAACAGCACAAAATCAGCTTTATTCTCAGGAGCAATGGAGGTCTCAAAGGTGAGGCCAATAGCAATCATAAAGCGATGACATATCCAGTTATATAAGGTGGAGGCCACTATTCCAACTTGTCTAAATTATACTATTCCTGTACTACTCTACTACAACCCGTGAGTCATAAACAGGAACCTATTCCACCTAGTTACAAATTTACAGGTTCTGCTTAAAAAAACCATTTCATTAGTAAACATACAGGGTTATTCGTCTTTAGCCTTATTTGATCTGTGTAAACCGCTGAAGCCCCTTATTACAAAAAATTTAGTCAAATCAAAATACATTTACATGTTCCATATGCTCCAGTATCTGAAATAATGTCTATTGGAATTTTTTTTTTTTTTTTGCATAATAATAGTTAAAAAAAAAGTGTAAAATGATATATAAATGCGAAATTCAATACATTCCATTAGTATAAACACAAACAATAGCATTAATAACAGGTAATACAACATTGTCTGCTCATGAAGAATCATTATTACAATACATAGATGTGTGTATATATAAATATATATATATATATACAGTACATATGCAAATATACGGTATATATCCATAAATATACATATGTATATATGTATATATATACACATATTAACACAAGATAGTCTGTTCATGAGGAATCATTATTACAATACACAGCTATGTATACCGCTCAAAAAAATAAAGGGAACGCTATAACATAGGACGTGGTATTTTAGTGTTCCCTTTATTTTTTTGAGCAATATATATATATAAATATATATACATACATATGCAACTATATATGCACAAATATATATATATATATATTTGCACACACATATATACATTTATATATATATATATATATATGCAAAAATATATATAGTATATATAGTAATATATATATTTATATACACATCACAATCGCATGTAATGTAATATATGATGCACAATCACCTTAGCATTCATTGTGAACGTGACTTTAGGTAAATGCTTTTTTTCTTTCCCATGAATTGAAAATACTTAAGGATTAATTGCAGAGGCCTAAATAAATCTATAACCAAGCATTTCATTCTGTCAGTGCAAAAAATGATAACCACAAGCCGGCCTCGTTCACCGCAGAACATGTATTATTAATGTGTACACACAGGAAAGACAGAGAGAAAGGGAGAGAGAATGATTAGTGATACAAACCAAACCCCTTGGTTCAATGAATGAAAAGAAACTCGTCATGCAAACCGTCAGCAAGCAAAGGTCAAAGGTCGTTAGAGGCACAGAAAAGGGGCTTCCATATTGTCCCCGCAGCAGAGTGACAGTTTCCAATGATCACTTTTGTGACTATGCAACTGGGCTCATATTACTAGCTGCAACATCACAAAAATGACACTGGCAACTGCTAATTAGCTGGCAAAATAAGGATTTAACCATTTTCAAAATGAGCGGTTGTTAGTAAATGCCAATGTGTGTACAGCAAACAAAAATAAATAAAAAAAAGTCAATTTTTTTATCATTAATATTTTGTGTTTTTGTTTTTTTTTTAACCTAAGGCGTTGCAAGCAATTGTAGCTCATATTGTGTTTTGTTTTCACACAACGGTAGGGAAAAGATTATCGATAGTGGTCAATATTAGCTCTGTTTAACCGTACAAAGCAGATGCCAAGGTGACCTTTGTTGTGAGGTTTCTTAATAACTTACAATTTTTTTTTCTGTCCATCAAGTAAACTTTGCATTACATAGTAATAACACGAGACATTTACGGCAATTATTGACGTTACAGTTTGTTCAATTCGATTTGATTTCACATTAGAAACAATTACACTCACAAATTAACAGTAGTAAAATGAAAAAATAAACACATTTTGAAATCGGAAAATAATTAAAAAGAGGCAAGTGGGATAAAAGTCATTGTTATCTAGGAACAACGCACAATCTGGTTTATAAGCATTTTTACTACATGAACCTTATTTTGACTGTTTTACATTTCTGATTTTACTGACTGGATGACATCAGAGAACATGGGTAAGCTATGGGCAGTTTCTCCATACAGTGTGTATCACAACTCAAAGCTTAGTGGTAGATTTCTGGTATTATTACAATGTTTTCTTTGCAGCTTTTAGATAAATAACTATGAATTGATAGTACAATTTGGACAATTCAATTGGACCCCAAAAACCACAGACCCTCCAAAGACCACAGACCCTCCAATGACCACAGACCCTATGATTGGTACACAAGCATTACTGACCTTACAATTGGGACACTGAAAGGCCACAGTTCCAACAATTCAGACACCCAAAGACTGTAGAGCCTACAATTGAGATACCCAAGGACCACAGACTCTACAATTAGGACACCCAAAGACTACAGACCCTACAATAAGGACACCCAAAAACTACGGATCATACAATTAGGACACCCGAAGACTACACATCTTACAATTGAGACACCAAAGGACCACACACCCTAAAACTTGGAAACTCAAAGACCACGCACAATACAATTGGGATACCCAAAGACTACAGATGCGAGGGGTAAGGCATGGAGGGGCACAAAATAGGCAAAGGGGATCCTAGCTCCAAAAAGGAACAAGACCGTGATCTAAAATTTCTGAATGCCAACCTCAAAAGTTGTCAATTATGCTTATAAGCTATCCAAAATTACTGATCATAACATATACACACTGAGTTACACAAAGTTCTTCAATATCCTGCTATATTTGCTACCTATATAGTATGCAGCCAAGTAGGAGGACAAGATCCTGCACAGCCCACAACCATTCCGGATTATCCCTGGTATGGTGGATGTTAAGATGAAAGGAGATCTCTTGTCAAGATGGTTGTTGTGCAAAGCATTAGCATTTGAGCTGTGGTTTAACAATTAACCACTAGAAATACGAACGGGAATCTATCAAGTTCTTCATATGTAATCGGAGAGCAGCACAAAGTAGAGACAGAGACCTTGATTCTAGCAATGTAATCACTTAAGGTACTGTCACACTTAGCGATGCACCAGCGATCCCGACAAACGATATGACGTGGTCAGGATCGCTGGTGCATCGCTAAGTGGTCGCTAGTGATCTGCCACACAGGCAGATCTCACCAGTGACATCGCAGCGGTCGGGGGTCGCTACTTACGTGTCAGATGAGGCGATGAAGACGTCCTCCCGCCCGCGTCCACGCGTCGCTCGTCGTCAGCTTCCTGCTGGGCCTCCTGCTGACTCAGGACGTTCTCGCGCGATCAGTGATAATCGGCGGGGGAGCCGGTCGGAGGTAAGTATCAGACATAGCGATATCGCTAGTGATATCGCTAGCAAAACCAGAGACGTTATAGCAATATTGCTAGCGATATCGCTTAGTGTGACGGGGCCTTTACTTTACTGGATTGCTACAGTTTGATAAAATCTGCTTTATCTGCTAAAGATATATTAATTCTCCGAATAACCCCACCCACACCATTGACAGGCAGCTTTCTGTGTACACTGCGCATAGGCAGAAAGCTTCCAATCAGTGGTGGGGATGGGTTTGGGCTATAAGGCAGCATGTTTACTAGTCATCTAGTGATAATCTCCTGCTAATAAAACAGTGATTGTATAAAAACTACACTAAGCAGCCAAGTAAGTGACACATCACTGGAATTAGGGTCTCTGTCTCTATGTTATATTGCTCTCAGATTAAATGGCAAAACTTGGTGACAGATTGTATATGTATATCTTTCTAGCTCATTTCTGTATTTATCTATCTACATGCTAAAGAGTGCAACAGCCACTGTGCGCACGAACATATATGCAAACACTGAATACATGGCATTTAAATTGCATTCTACAATATAAACTATACTTACTGATGAGTACAAATGAATTGGCCAATTTGGGCACTAAGTACCTCAGTTTAATAGGTATATTCTATATGACAGCAATGCATTTCATTTTCATATATTCCATGAATGAGCATTCCTTGGTGCACACAGCGGCTGCTGCACTATTTGATATGTGTATATTGCAGTCACTGCAGATTGCACCTGTTCACATTTGCTTCCTTCTGTGAAGAGGTAGTGGTCAGATTTTGCTTATACTTTTCTATCTACTGAATATTTGACTAGCTATGATTTGTTTTTGGCCTCACCTATAGTAGTTTTGTGTCATTTTGTTTTTAAATATATCCATATGTTAATTCCTTATACATACGCTATCTAATATCTATCTATCTCTCAGTCTATCTATCTATCTATCTATCTTTCTAATTAAATCGATATTGTCCAAATATCACCTCATCGCACTTCCAAACCTATTTACAATACATAGCATGGCCGTAAAAGCCATTACCAAAAGAAGAGAACCATATTCTGTAAAACTTATTGTTTATTTAATTCATTATTAAAAAAAATCCATAAAATGCTACTTCAGTATAATCACAGCAAATATACCCCAAACTAAAGGGGACACCAGCCATTGATACAATGTTACAGTGTTAACCAATAATATTAATCAATAAATGGGGACAAAAAGATATGGCTGGACATATAAATTTTAGATTTTAGGCAGGAAAAAATCATTTAAGTCATCACAATCAGGGATTTCACAATTCAATGTGGGGAACAATGGCAATTTATATAGTAAAACCAGTGCAAAAAAGCATCTCCATAAGCCCCATGTATCCCCATACGTTATGTCCCTACACCATGACACAGTCTATTATCTACCTAATAATGCCCAGTAAATAGCCAAATGGCAAAGAGATGTATAACAAGTCCCCAATACAATCAAATATGCATATCACAATGAAATTACTTACTTAATTTACCCAGAGTAAGGTGTAAAGCTGGTGGCGGTGAACCTCTGCTCCCCGACGCGCGTTTCACCCGCTTGCTTCTTCCGGGGGCGTCTATCTATCTATGTAACTGTCTATCTCATATCTATCTATCTATCTCATATCTATCCCATGTCTATCTATCTATCTATCTATCCCATATCTATCCCATATATCAATAAATCTCATATCTATCTATCTATCTATCTATCTATTCATCTATCTATCCCATATCTATCTATACATCAATAAATCTCATATCTATCTATCTATCTATTTATCCCATATCTATCTACCTATCCCATATCTATCCTATATCTATCTATCTATCATTTTGCTCTTTCGTTTTATGTTTTCTTGCAGTACCTTCAGTAGTTTTACCATTGTATATAAACACATCCATGTTACTTTTTTCTGCAGATGCTATGTAACATTTGTATCTCTTTCTATCTTCTGTGTTACTTTTCTGCCATGTTCCCACTGACCTAGAACATATGTCTGTTACTTTTTTACATATTTATTGTCAGGGCAGAATCCTCTTTCAGCTTTTCTTGGTCATTCACAGTAACACTCGACCTCTTGATCTCTCTGAGTTCTATTACGATAATATAATTTGGATCACATACAAGCCCTAACCTCAGGAGACCTTTCTGGCCACAGCTGGCAGTCTACTTCATGGCTGGAGTATTAATGTAACAAATCAAACATTATTAAGTTATCGTCTATGGTCCTAAGACTGGAAACAGTGGAACAGAACAGATGTAAAAAAGCTGAATCTGACATTGAACTGATTTTGTTGAGAACCATGATATCTAATGAAAATAGCAGAGATTTATCTGAGACCCTATAGAAAATTAGATATAGTGCCAATGACAAATTTAGCCCTGCCATACAGAGAATTTTAGCTCTGCTGTATGATTTGCGATTTTTGCCCATTTCGTGCACAAAATCAGATGCCTTATTGACGAATTAGAGGTTCATCAGCCGCCAATCTAATCAAATGTAATGTAAAAATAATACTAAAATATAATATAAAAATAATCCTCCTGTGCACATTAGTCTGTGATTAGAAAATGAGACTTGTTTAGCTATTGCAATCATGAAAAATTGTCATCCTGAATCTCAATTTTGGAATCGGAATTACAGGAAATTGCTCTAGAAGTTTTGCTACAATGTCAAGATGACCTGAAATGCGCTGCGGTGTGCAGCTAACTCTCAGGATGCGCTCTTTCTGGGCTCTTTTAGTCTTAAAAGGGTTTTCTAGTTCTAAGTACAAAAAGCTTAACGTGTACCTGTTGTTTCAGGTGATTTTTTTAGAATAAGCTGTCATAGGTACATGAGGAATAACATTGTTTCCACCATAATACGATTTGTATCCTGCATTGTTCACCACTTTTCCCCTCTGCATGCTTACATCTTAGGCCAGTTTCACATTTGCGCTTCAGGGCGCAGCGACGGCCTGCGCACGGCCGCCGCTAAGCCCCGCCCCTGCCGCATCTCCGCCGGTAGCTCCGCCTCCGGGCGCATGACGCTGAATGCGTCCCCTATCTTTATCACTGAGGAAGCAGGCCGTGCGCAGTATGCATTTGGCGGCGCCTGCGTCCTTTTGACGGTGCGCCGAGCGCAACCAAATTGCAACAGGTTGCGTTTGGCGCTGGTCGGCGCACCGTCAAAAGGACGCAGGCGGCGCAAAAACGCATACTGCGCACGGCCTGCGTCCTCAGTGATAAAGATAGGGGACGCATGACGCATGCAGCGTCATGCGCCCGGAGGCGGAGCTACCGGCGGAGGCACGCAGGGGGCGGGGCTTAACGGCGGCCGTGCGCAGGCAGTCGCTGCGCCCTGAAGCGCAAATGTGAAACTGGCCTAATTTGTAATTGTCTCTGAGCTGGTGGGTGGTGACTAGCTGATGTGATGTCTCATACACTGCACACAGAAATATGAAGGCACGTAATGTGACGTCCCTGATTGTAAGTAATTGTATCTGTTGGTGTCCTGTTTAAACCAGCAACTTCCCCTTTACGTTAGCAGAAGCCGAAACACGTTGGAGTGGAGTGAGGGGGCTGTATCACTCTTATGGGTTCATTGAAACTTCTCTGCTCACCATGATGGGATTTCTGTAATACCATTTTGGCACTGTGCAATGTTTATTCAAATATTGATTATATTATTTTTTGTCACTGGACATAATACTTTAAATTTATTTATTACATTGTGCACTTATGAATTTTCATGCACAGTGCACTTTATATATCTGAACTGATGATGTACTATACTATCTTTTTCATCATGGCACATCTTCCCTCCCTCTTAATAAACCCCCTTTTTATCTTGTCGTTTGTGTCCTATATTTTTTTTTTAATATGTCATTCTTTTTTAATTAATAAAGTGACTTATTTGACATTATTGCCTGGTTTTGAATACATTTTGTCGGTTTACCTATTGTTGGTATTCGTAGGCTGTTATGATCAAATATTTTGGTATTTCCTTCTTATGTAGGTTTTCTATATAGCACTAGTACATGTTCACAAGCAGCAACATAGAGGATACTATGTAGCAGTACTGAACATTGCAGCTGTGAATCCAGCTCTGGAATGAGATAAAACACTTACTAGAGAGAAGCAGCAAGATACCTGATAGACCTAAATAGATAGCTGTAACCTGAGCCTTGTCTACCATGTTTTGACAAAGGCTAGCAATATTTTTCTATAGTGAATGATGAGTTTAGGAGACGGGTAGAGAAGTGGCTCATAAATGGAGAACAAAGCAAGTTTCTTTGATAAGATATAATACAAAGTTTCTTGCTCTATTGATTTATGCAGTTTTTTGGAAACAACAATACCGATCAACTGAGAGTAAGTCCAGAAAATATCTGTCCCCATGATCTCTACTTGACTTTATAAATAAATGCTTAGGCCATCCTCAGTTGAGCACTGGCGCTGCATGTGGTGAGGAGGCTAGGACCCACAATTGAGCTTTTCCACTTATTTCAGATTTTATGCTTCCTCCGGAGACACCACGGAGGAAAGGATTAATGTTATTGTTATAACTCAGTGACAGGCAGGCAACCTCGCACACAGTCAGATAAATGGATTTACCCAAGACCACAGTCCGCACCAGTGACAGAGGCAGGAATTGAACCGATGACCTTGCGCATCAGAGAACAGTTCCTCCTTAACCAATATGTCACATCTTATCAAAAGGCTTTTACAATTTGCAAAAAAAAAAAAAAAAAAAAAATGACTAACCCAGAGACATTAAAGGTCAGCACTCTCCCCGCATAACCCCTGTTATTTCTGTGATATGATGAGCAGAGGCCACGCGTAAAAGCCTGGCACAAAGTGGTAACGCCGGCTGATTAAGTGTCAAGTGCCCATTCTACACCATAATTACGCGCTTTTACTGTATGTAGCATTTACAAAGTATGTGCACTACATCCAGAACAGTCCGCTCCTTCCCTAGGCAACTTCTGCAAGATGCCAGGAAACCTTCTACAACATTTACGGATTTCTAATAATAGGACCTGATTTTCCCCAATTTTCTCAGTGTGACATCAAGTATAATTAAGCAGCGCATATTGAGATTGGAGGTACATACAAAGAACACAATTAGCATTTTCCTCTTGTCCTGCTTTACATACAAGTGCTGAACGTGCCAATTATGTGTCATGGTCGTCTGGACATTGTAACAATTTGATTCAGGATAATACAATCATTTTATATGCAGTCCTATGTAAATCGCATCGCCATATCACGTTCAATGAGAACTGGCACACAAAGCTCAACTCTGCTACATCAGTAGACGGATCTGATAAAATCATTGTATGACCATGTTTTCTCCTGTGCAGGTTATTGGTCACCTGAATACACACTATACAAAATCTCTCTAATCGATAAATAATCAGATACAGATGTAACGGGCTGAAAAGAACCTGTCTGGCTCGCTGCGGAGCCGTTCATTTACTTCTTTGTATTCGTCCGGCGGCGTTAAACAACTTTCATATAAATGTCTCTTTTGTTACATGTGAATGCTACAATAGTTCAGCACCAGCATTTGGATATAGTGGCCCCTGCACCTTTTCTTTGTTTTGTCTTCAGCTCTTTTCATAGTTTCTTCCATCGGAGTAGCTATAAAGACAGCAGACATAGCAACCGGTCACACAGCCAACAACTGGAGAGAAGGGAGGAAGCTCCAAAAAGACACGTATAAAGTAAGAGCTGTCTATAGACAGTGGAAGGGGGCGCTATCGATCCCATTATTCCTGTACGGTCACATCACTACATTACTCCTGTATTGTGACATTATGTGTTTATTATACCTGCATGTAGATATTGCGGCTGCTAGACAGCCTGAATACATGCAGGGATTGCCTGTTTGTTAGCGAATCATGTATTCAGGCTGTTTAGCAGCCGCAAATCATGCAGCTATGGGGACTCAGACATAATTTATGAGCACACCCAAAATACTCAGAGAACACCCGAAAAACTCGAGTAGCGAGCACACTCGCTCATCACTAGGTATAACTGTGTGCATTATTTCTGCACTGTGATAGTATTTGTAATTATTACATCCTTATATTATCCAAATAATATATAGAAGGTGATCATAGTGGAGTTGGGGTGCATTTTTAATTTTGAATTGGGGCCCCTTGATTATTTGTTAGGTCCCTGCTTCCTTCTGAGCATGAAGATATAAAATGATTCTGAGATTGAAATGGAGTCTGATGCAGAGATAATGCCCCTTATTGTGGCCAGCTTTGTACAGATAGTGTTACCCTGCAGTGTACTTCTACTGTGTGGCAGCCATAGTTCCTTTGGAGCTATGTCTGTGGAGTGGTGTGCCTGGAGCCATGACTTTGCCTGGTTGCAAGGGTGATGCTGGGCGCCTGGATGGCAGGGTTGATGGTTGCAGGGGTGATGCTGGGCACCTGGATGGCAGGGGTGATGGTTGCAGGGGTGATGGCGGGCGCCTAGATGGCAGGGGTGATGGTTGCAGGGGTGATGCTGGGCGCCTGGATGGCAGGGGTGATGGTTACAGGGGTGATGGTTGGCGCCTGGATGGCAGGGGTGATGGTTGCAGAGGTGATGGCGGGCGCCTGGATGGCAGGGGTAATGGTTGCAGGGGTGATGGAGGGCGCCTGGATGGCAGGGGTGATGGTTGCAGGGGTGATGGCGGGAGCCTGGATGGCAGGGGTGATGGTTGCAGGAATGATGGAGGGCGCCTGGATGGCAGGGGTGATGGTTGCAGGGGTGATGGTGGGCACCTGGATGGCAGGGGTGATGGTTGCAGGAATGATGGAGGGCGCCTGGATGGCAGGGGTGATGGTTGCAGGGGTGATGGTGGGCACCTGGATGGCTGTATATGTAGGCACAATATCGCTGCAGCATTGGTCCCATGCAGCAGGACACTTAATAGCATAGGGTCTCAATGCGGAGGCGGCATTGATGTTGCGGTGGGCTTATACACTCTGACCAAATTAAAATCCTCTTGTTCATTTTTTAGTGCCTGGCTGCAGTATATCAGTGTATAATATATGGATGTGCGGTTTGTGTCTTTTTTGTTCTTTTATGGTATACAGTATTTTGCTGCTAATCTCTCTACGCAATTAATAATATAGCTAGATACAGACTACTGAAGCATCAGTGAGTACATGTCGGCATTGGCCGCACCGGCCTGCTCACTCTGAATGTGCTATAATGACACGACATAGGTATAATAATACAATCACAGCACGGTTATTTCATTATTGAATACAGGAAGGTGCAAAGAACAAGTCTGTACCTGCGAAAATCTAGCAGTGAGCGCGTCGAAGTTGGCACACAGTTTATATTTTACTTTTTTATTTTAGGATATTTGTGTTTTTTGCTTTTTGTTTTCTCTGTGTAATGGTCATGTGTTAATATGCACTTACATTGTGCATACACATTAACTTATTTTTTCAGTTCAGACTCCAGTTTTTCATTCATTTCACTGTGCACTTTGTGCATATATGGGTGTGGCCGCCCTCTTTCTGAGCTGGGAAATCCATCCTGTCTGGCCTAAGCTTTTACTAGTGGTTCAGTCCCTCAGTCCTTGTTCACATTCACGTCACTTGGCAAGTGAAAAGGTTTTAAATACTAGAGTAGGGACTGTCCCACAAGGGTTGCCTTGACGTGGCGGGATGGCTTGTACATTATTTTGATCAAAAATTATGTTTACTAAATACCCTTATTATTATTACTACCTTTATGCATTATTTGCAGTTAATTTTTTATTTTTTTTATTTTAGGATATTTGTGTTTTTTGCTTTTTGTTTTCTCTGGTTAATGGTCATGTGTTAATATGCACTTACATTGTGCATACACATTAACTTACTTTCTCAGTTCAGACTCGAGTTTTTTATTACTCCTCTATTGTGACATTATGTGTTTATTATACCTGCATGTAGATATTGCGGGTGCTAGACAGCCTGGCTACATGCAGGGATTGCCTGTTTGTTGTAAGCGAATCATGTATTCAGGCTGTTTAGCAGCCACAAATCATGCAGCTATGGGGACTCAGCCATAATTTACGAGCACACCCAAAATACTCGGAGAACACCCGAAAAACTCGAGTAGCGAGCACACTCGCTCATCACTTGGTATAACTGTGTGCATTATTTCTGCACTGTGATAGTATTTGTAATTATTACATCCTTATATTATCCAAATAATATATAGAAGGTGATCATAGTGGAGTTGGGGTGCATTTTTAATTCTGAACTGGGGCCCCTTTATTATTTGTTAGGTCCCTGCTTCCTTCTGAGCATTAAGATATAAAATGATTCTGAGATGGAAATGGAGTCTGATGCAGAAATAATGCCCCTTGTTGTGGCCAGATTTGTACAGATAGTGTTACCCTGCAGTGTACTTGTACTGTGTGGCAGCCATTGTTCCTTTGGAGCTTCGTCTGTGGAGTGGTGTGCCTGGAGCCATGACTTTGCCTGGAGCCATGACTCTGCCTGGTTGCAAGGGTGATGCTGGGTGCCTGGATGGCAGGGTTGATGGTTGCAGGGGTGATGCTGGGCGCCTGGATGGCAGGCTTGATGGTTGCAGTGGTGATGCTGGGCGCCTGGATGGCAGGGGTGATGGTTGCAGAGGTGATGGTGGGCGCCTGGATGGCAGGGGTGATGGTTGCAGAGGTGATGGTGGGCGCCTGGATGGCAGGGGTGATGCTGGGCTCCTGGATGGCAGGGGTGATGGTTGCAGGGGTGATGGTGGGCGCCTGGATGGCAGGGGTGATAGCTGCAGGGGTGATGGTGGGCACCTGGATGGCTGTACATGTAGGCACAATGTCGCTGCAGCGTTGGTCCCATGCAGCAGGACACTTAATAGCATATGGTCCCAATTCGGGGGCGGCATTGATGTTGCGGTGGGCTTATACACTCTGACCAAATTAAAATCCTCTTGTTCAGTTTTTAGTGCCTAGCTGCAGTATATCAGTGTATAATATATGGATGTGCGGTTTGTGTCTTTTTTGGTCTTTTATGGTATACAGTATTTTGCTGCTAATCTCCCTATGCAATTAATAATATAGTTAGATACAGACTACTGAAGCATCAGTGAGTACATGTCGGCATTGGCCGCACCGGCCTGCTCACTCTGAATGTGCTATAATGACACGACATAGGTATAATAATACAATCACAGCACGGTTATTTCATTATTGAATACAGGAAGGTGCAAAGAACAAGTCTGTACCTGCGAAAATCTAGCAGAGAGCGCGTCGAAGTTGGCACACCATGGTCATTCCAGTTGAGGAAGTTAAACTGGGTGACTGTGCGGGTTTCATTAGTCTGTAGGTTTTTTAGATAGAAGCTTCTCACAAGGAAATCTTCACACCAGATATGCTCAGAGACAAGATTAACCTGCATGGGATTGGAGTCACAGGGCACAACTTAGGAACATTGACAAACATCTGCTTCACATTGCTGCACAAAATCCTCTGGAGGATCCCACACCTGGCTCACTCCTAGAAGCTCCATACTAATCCAAATCAAGGGCTTTATTTATAGAAGATTCTAAACCACCACCGAAAAGTGGAAACTCACAATCAGCTCCTCACAATTCACATCAATTTCCAATTAACGGAAGGTAAGCAGAGAAAGATGTCACGCAGAATATTTATGATGGATTATTCTATCTATATATCTATCTAGTATCTATCTATATCACATATCTATTTATCAATCTAATATTTAACAAAAGAAAGTGAAATAGCACCAGTCTTCCAAAATGCGGGTGCTGTCCATCAAGTCCACTGGCAAAAGCATAATAATAATAATATATAGGAGAAAAAGAGGTTGCACTCGAATCATCTAAAAAAAAAAATGAATATTTTATTATTCTATGCCAAAGGTACACATTTCATCTCAAGGCTCACACCTAGTGCCGAAATGTTGTGTACCTAGGAATACATTATCTATCTACACTGCGTGCAGAATTATTAGGCAAGTTGTATTTGAGAGGATTCTTTTTATTATTGAATAACAACTATGTTCTCAATCAACCCCAAAGACTCATAAATATCAAAACTTAATATTTTTGGAAGTTGGAGTGGGTTTTTTTTAGATTTGGCTATCTTAGGAGGATATCTTTTTTCAGGTAACTATTACTGTGCAAAATTATTAGGCAACTTAATAAAAACAAAATATATACCCATCTCACTTGTTTATTTTCACCAGGTAAACCAATATAACAACACAAAATTTAGAAATAAACATTTCTGACATTCAAAAACAAAACAAAAAAAAATCAATGACCTTTCTTTATGATGACACTCAAAAGCCTTCCATGCATAGATTCTGTCAGTTGCTTGATCTGTTTGCGATCAACATTGCGTGCAGCAGCCACCACAGCCTCCCTGACACTGTTCGGAGAGGTGTACTGTTTTCCCTCCCTGTAGATCTCACATTTTATGAGGGACCACAGGTTCTCTATGGGGTACAGATCATGTGAACAAGGGGGCCATGTCATTATTTTTTCTTCTTTTAGACCTTTACTGGCCAGCCACGCTGTGGAGTGTTTGGATGCATGTGATGGAGCATTGTCCTGCATGAAAATCATGTTTTTCTTGAACGATACCGACTTCTTCCTCTACCACTGCTTGAAGAACGTGTCTTCCAGAAACTGGCAGTAGGTCTGGGAGTTGAGCTTCACTCCATCCTCAACCCGAAAAGGTCCCACAAGTTCATCTTTGATGATACCAGCCCATACCAGTACCCCACCTCCACCTTGCTGGCATCTGAGTCAGAGTGGAGCTCTCTGCCCTTTACTGATTTAGCCTCAGGCCCATCCATCTGGCCCATCAACAGTCGCTCTCATTTCATCAGTCCATAAAACCTTAGAAAAATCAGTCTTAAGATATTTCTTGGCCCAGTCTTGACGTTTTATCTTATGTTTCTTGTTGAAAGGTGGTCATTTTTCAGCCTTCCTTACCTTGGCCATGTCCCTGAGTATGGCACACCTTGTCCTTTTTGATACTCCAGTACCGTTGCAGCTCTGAAATATGGCAAAACTGGTGGCAAATGGCATCTTGGCGGCTTGATGCTTGATTTCCTCAATTCATGGGCAGTTATTTTGTGCCTTTTTTTTATCAACACGCTTCTTGCGACCCTGTTGGCTATTTGCCATGAAACGCTTGATTGCTCGGTGATCACGCTTCAAAAGTTTGGCAATTTCAAGACTGCTGCATCCCTCTGCAAGACATCTCACAATTTTTGGCTTTTCAGAGTCCGTCAAATCTTTCTTCTGACCCATTTTGCCAAAGGAAAGGAAGTTGCCTAATAATTAAGCACACCTTATATAGGGTGATGATGTAATCAGACCACACCCCTCCTCATTACAGAGATGCAAATCACCTGATTTACATAATTGGCAGTTGGCTTTCAAGCCTATACAGCTCAGAGTAGGACAACATGTATAAAAAAGATGATGTGATCAAAATACTTTGCCTAATAATTCTGCACACAGTGTATTATCTAACTATCATCTATCCATCATCTATATATAATGGCAGCATTTCAGATGTAGGATAATAAAAAGCTTTAGAAGCTCCATTCATCAAACAATACTTTTTATTCATCATTGTCATTTTTATTAATTTATTGTCATTGTTGGTATAGGTTTATGTGCTGTAATCTCTATAATAAAGCGGGTAATAGGACATACATACCTCGTAGATGTGGTAGAGGTTGGAGCCTTCATCGGGCCAGTAGTGGTAACACTGTTTGACTCCGTTCTCTGCTAGTGATGTCAACATCACGATTACAACGCAGCCATTTTCCCACACCATCTGCAGACAAAAGAGAGACACACCGTGGCCACACTGCAACCGCTTAATTACTGCGTGACACGTGTAATTACAGCACTCAGACGCACAATCAAAACTCATTCCATTCAGTGCAAATTCAAATTTCATTTTCATTAGACACTTTTTCTCTGCAGCTGCTTCCAAGTCCCCGAGCGCAGCGCAGCATTTAGAAAATATGCCATTTAAATATTTTCTCTTTGTGGAAATTGCCGGCTTGAGCAGAAGGCAAATACCACAGAATTCAGGCCCTTGATATGGAGCTTGTATATTAATAAGGGATGTATGGCAGTAGGAGGAATCATGGAATACATCATCTCCACAATTACAGCAACCTTAATGTTCGCTTCTTTCGCAACCAAAGTTGAAAGAATTGAATTGCACATTATTATTATTATTATTATTATTATTGTTATTTAATTTATTTTATGGATGTAGAAGAGTTGCAATTTGTATTGAACTACTTGTATCTGTATCATTTTGTAAATTGTTAAAATGAAGTGGACGTATCTGATATTGCAATGAGTTGTGAAAAATGCACAGACAACATGAAATACAGGATTTACTGAAATATTAATGTGCAATCTTGCATTTCTCGGTTTATAGTTACAAACTACTTTTGGAAGATCTAGTATTCTTAAAACATTTGGATTTTATGTATTGGTAATACACCCATAGAAATATATGGGCTACACTTATATTTGTGTGCCTTTGATATTATACAGAGGCTTTTCTTGCCAATTTTTACAGAATCCATAATCAAAAAAATATTGTATCAGGCTGCAATGCACACAATATTACATATTCATGTTCCTTTAAAGGTATTCTAGGGGAGTAGGGGAGTACTTGATCGTATGCCAAGGTTACACATGTTGGCACATGAAATGCACATGACTCCATTATACAGAACAGTGCGGAATCAGTTACTAGATACTCATAATGTGCCATTCATCATACAGGTGTAGCAGAGGAAGCTGATGCCAGTGCTGCCTCTCCATTTCCAATAACTGCGCCCCTAAGTAGAGACTGTGTATCTCCATGCACTTAGGGGGCCTAAGGGATAAAAAGTCTTCTTGGAGAGCATAGTCTTCTTGGCATAGGGAGACTTATAGGCCATGCAATGCTCCCTTGGGAATTTAAACATGGAAATAGCCTCTCCAGGGAGAAAAAGGACAGGAAATTAAGTGTCATCTATTGGAAGTAGAACCCTAAAAGTCAATATCTTCCCAATAAAGAGCCTTGCTACATAACTTGGTAGCAATAGCCAAGTCAGAACCTCCATTTGCAAATATGTGTTCAGGGCTGTTTGCCCCTCATCAGTGCAAACTGATTTAGGATGGGTGAAAGGCCTCTGGCAGTGTGTTTAAAGCTTAAAATTTCTCCTTGTTGAGAGCACAAAGTCAACATAGGGAGACATATAGGCCACTTAAGGTACTGTCACACTTAGTGATGTACCAGCGATCCCGACCAGCGATATGACGCGGTCAGGAACGCTGGTACATCACTAAGTGGTCGCTAGTGAGCTGCCACTTAGGCAGATCTCACTAGCGACATCGCTGGGGACGGGGATCGCTACTTACCTGTCACACCAGGCGATCCTGCGTCCTCCCGCCCGGCTCCACGCGTCGCTCGCCTTCACAGCAGGAAGCGCTGCAGGAAGCTGACGACGAGAAACAGTCCTGAACGTTCTCGCGCGATCAGCGATAACCAGCGGGGGAGCGGGTCGCTGGTAAGTATCAGACACAGAGATATCGCTAGCAATATCGCTATAACGTCACTAGTTATAGCGATATTGCTAGCGATATCTCTTAGTGTGACATGCCCTTTAAATGGCCCATGGTCTGATGAGGTGATTTGTATAAATAAGTTCCCCAAGGAGCATTGAATGGTTTACAGGTCTCCTTAAAGGGAACCTGTCAGGTCCCCCATGCCCTCCAACCGAGCACCATTCCCTTATGCATCAGTACATCCCAGCCTAACCAACCCTGTATAACGTTTTTAGGTAAAATCAAGGTTTAAAAAAGCATTGATAAGGCCCCCATTTGCTATACTAATGAGTGCTTTGACTTGTCGATGGGGAGTAAGTGGCCCCAGACCAGTCAGCCCACTTTCCATGTTATCACACCCCTGTGGGCGTGATAACATAATTTGCAGGAGCTGCCGTGATAGTCGCTTATGCAAATCTGCTCATTCCAGCAGCGTCACTGCATCTCTGACGCCAGGTGTACGCTTTCCAGAGTCAGAGGCGTATTGCACATGACCATAATTTCAGAAGATGGCTTCCGGTCATGCGCAGTGCTACTCTGAAGCCAGGAAGCATACACTCGGCTTCAGAGATGCAGTGACGTGGCTTTGCTAGGATGAGGGGCAAATACCCCAAAACACATATCTACAAATGGAGCTTCTGGTTTGGTTTCTTATTCTTAAGGCCCCTTTACATTTAGCGATGCACCAGCGATCCCGACCACGATACGACCCGGTCAGGACTGCTGGTGCATCGCTAAATGGTCGCTAGTGAGCTGCCAAACAGGCAGATCTCACTAGCAATGCAGTAGCGGTCGGCGGTTGTACTTACCTTTCAGACGCAGCGATGATGTCTTCTTCCGCCCGCGTCCATGTCTCGCTCGTCGGCGCCAGCAGGAAGCCGACGATGAGAAATGGACCAGACCGATCTCGCGCGATCAGCGATAGCAGGGGAACCGGTCGGAGGTGAGTCTCACATGTAGCGATATCGCTAGCGATATCGATATCGATATGTGTAAAGGGCCCTTTAGTGATATGAACAGATTCCTTAAAGGGTCAATATTGACTTTTAGGATTCCTACTTCTATGTGGCACTAGAGTTCCAGTTCTCTTTTTTCCTACCTACGCACTTAGCAATTAATGGCAGCGTGTGCATGTACCGGATTCAATGTGACTGTAACCTTTTCATGTACGCGGGGTGAACAACCAATGAGAATTGATCGCTCCACTTGGTACATGTAAAGCTTATAAGCGGTGTCACAAATATCATCACATCTGCTCGGCTTCACCTGGTGAGTTGGACTGAAATGCAATAAAATAACAGCTCAGTGTCGTATCAAAGATTTAATGTTGAGAACTGTTTGTCTAAGAAGCCAATATTCTCAAGAAACAAGAAATATAAAAATATGAGATTTTATACTATTATTTATTGATCAAGGTTACTTAATGTTTTACTTAGGGGGAATGCTGGGCTTTCAGAGTCAATATATTGTATGCGTCCCATGCAGAGGGAACCTCAGGTGTACCTGGAAATATCGGCAATCATGCTTTGTTGCTTGCAGTGTATTATTCATAAGAGTTTGAGAAAATCTATAGTTCCTTGGGTGTCTACCAACATAAAGAACTGCAAAATCAGCCTCAATATCACACGTCGGTTATTATTTACTTTCTGATGTTGCAGAAGGAAATGTTATGTCTTCACAATAACAAAACAGTTGAACTAATACAGGTAAATCTAAAAGCAAACATGTCATCATTTTCACAATACAAACTGCATACCTTAATAAATAGAGCTCTTGGACTTGATGGGGCTGATACACTTATTTTGAAATCCCATGACAGGATGGTTGTATAATCCTTTGTGAAAGATTCCTTGCTTAATAATAAATATAATCCGGCTCTAGCTAAAGTTATAAAAAGACCCATTTTAATTTGGGAATTATACAGCCATTCTGACACAGATATTCAAAGTAACTACACCAGTCAACTCAGGTTTAATAGATCTTTTTATTATATTGTGAAATCTGGTCACAGATCCACATTAAAAGTATTGATAAGTTAATTAAATTCTGTGAAATTTGCTTCATACAGTCAGTTATCTGACTTATTAAAATACTTGGCCTTGTGAAGCTCGGATAGGAAGTCTAATTATAAGCTCATACAAAAATAAGGCAAAATTCCTTGGGCTCCAACAAGCACTGTCAATGAAAAGGAGATGTGAGGAGTAAAATGAACTGATTTTATTAGAGCTACGCGCTTCAGAGCTGGTCCAGACCCTTCTTCAGGAATCTCTGATATGTCTATGGGCGAGGCTGGAAAAGCTCTGAAACGCGTGGCTCTAATAAAATCAGTTCATTTTATTCCTCACATCTCCTTTTCTTCAACAGCGCTTGTTGGAGTCCAAGTAATTTGTTTCTTATTTTTGTATGATATATGTGCTTAACCCATACAGTCATGGCCAAAAGTATTGACACCCCTGCAATTCTGTCAGATAATATTCAGTTTCTTCCTGAAAATGATTGCAAACACAAATTCTTTGGTATGAAATGAAAAAACACAAAAGAGAATGAAGCAAAAAGCAAAACATTGATCATTTCACACAAAACTCCAAAAATAGGCCGGACAAAAGTATTGGCACCCTCAGCCTAATACTTGGTTGCACAACCTTTAGCCAAAATAACTGCGACCAACTGCTTCCGGTAACCATCAATGAGTTTCTTACAATGCTCTGCTGGAATTTTAGACCATTCTTCTTTGGCAAACTACTCCAGGTCCCTGATATTTGAAGGGTGCCTTCTCCAAACTGCCATTTTTAGATCTCTCCACAGGTGTTCTATGGGATTCAGGTCTGGACTCATTGCTGGCCACCTTAGAAGTCTCCAGTGCTTTCTCTCAAACCATTTTCTAGTGCTTTTTGAAGTGTGTTTTGGGTTATTGTCCTGCTGGAAGACCCATGACCTCTGAGGTAGACCCAGCTTTCTCACACTGGGCCCTAAATTATGCTGCAAAATTTGTTGGTAGTCTTCTGACTTCATAATGCCATGCACACGGTCAAGCAGTCCAGTGCCAGAGGCAGCAAAGCAACCCCAAAACATCAGGGAACCTCCGCCATGTTTGACTGTAGGGACCGTGTACTTTTCTTTGAATGCCTCTTTTTTCTCCTGTAAACTCTATTGTTGATGCTTTTGCCCTAAAAGCTCTACTTTTGTCTCATCTGACCAGAGAACATTCTTCCAAAATGTTTTAGGCTTTTTCAGGTAAGTTTTGGCAAACTCCAGCCTGGCTTTTTTATGTCTCGGGGTAAGAAGTGGAGTCTTCCTGGGTCTCCTACCATACAGTCCCTTTTCATTCAGATGCCGACGGATAGTACGGGTTGACACCGTTGTACCCTCGGACTGCAGGGCAGCTTGAACTTGTTTGGATGTTAGTGGAGGTTCTTTATCCAACATCCGCACAATCTTGCATTGAAATCTCTTGTCAATTTTTTCTTTTCTGGCCACATCTAGAGAGGTTAGCCACAGTGCCATGGGCTTTAAACTTCTTGATGACACTGAGCACGGTAGACACAGGAACATTCAGGTCTTTGGAGATGGACTTGTAGCCTTGATATTGCTCATGCTTCCTCACAATTTGGTTTCTCAAGTCCTCAGACAGTTCTTTGGTCTTCTTTCTTTTCTCCATGCTCAATGTGGTACACACAAGGACACAGGACAGAGGTTGAGTCAACTTTAATCCATGTCAACTGGCTGCAAGTGTGATTTAGTTATTGCCAACACCTGTTAGGTGCCACAGGTAAGTTACAGGTGCTGCTAATTACACAAATTAGAGAAGCATCACATGATTTTTCGAACAGTGCCAATACTTTTGTCCACCCTCTTTGTTATGTTTGGTGTGGAATTATATCCAATTTGGCTTTAGGACAATTCTTTTTGTGTTTTTTAATTTAAGACAAATTAAATGAAGATAATAATAACAAAGAATTTGTGTTTGCAATCATTTTCAGGAAGAAACTGAGTATTATCTGACAGAATTGCAGGGGTGTCAATACTTTTGGCCATAACTGTATATAAGATGACCTCCAGGGACACGGGACTCATTTCTCCATATACGAAAAAATCGGATGACACTCGGACCACAGTCTGATAAAAGTCTGATTGAATCTGAACAGAATAATCGGTTTGTCTTTCTCTTGTGGAAAAATTGGACATCAGAATGAGGCCTTAGACATTCATTCTTTCAGCTGGAACATATGAGCCCTTATTTCTTCCTGTCATATTTGGTTGGATCCCGTGACTCTCTGATACATGGCTATAGTCCAGCCCCTTGTGAAATGCAATAACCCAGTTAGAATTATTTTAGAGATCTGTGTCTGGTACTTACTAGTGTCCCTCAATATGTTACCAACAACAAGTATTATAAGATGAGAAATAGCTGGCGGTAATAAACCTATGTAAACCAATGCAATAAATAATTGTGAATCCATCAATGGTAACGATAACATTAATGGTCAATGTACTGGAAAATTCAAGGTAAATTTCTGAATACTGTATAAGCCTTTAGCACATAATATACTTCCCGTTATTTAAGGGTGTTGCCCCCTATTCACATGTGTGAGTCCTGGACCCCACACCAATTGGCAGAACAGAGAACTTTTATCCCTGACAGCACCGACCGCCGCTCCATTCATTACAATAAGGCTACCGATTGCTAAGCTTGGCTTTTTCCCATAGAGAATGAATGGAGTGGTGTTCAAGTGTGTGCTCTGCCGCTCCATTCTAACGAGGGATAAAAGTTCCCCATTCTACAGATCAGTACAGGTCCCGTTAATTGGGTTTCCACCAATCTATCTGCTACCACCTAGGTGATAACTTATATTCGCTGGACAACCCCTTTAAATATGAGATACATGGTGGTCCACTAATATCACACCTAGTCTATGCGTGGTGTATTACAAGTCTGTAGACCGCGGAGGTGGTACAGTGCTATGTTACAGTAATCTGCATGAGCTCTACCTTTGTGGGACCTTATAGGGCTGCGCAAAATGGTCTATTCTTTATACAATAATGTGAATTCCAAAATAAATATATATATCTAAATATATATATAGACATATATATATATATATATATATACACAGTATATACACATACAGCATATTAAAATAAAAGCAATCCTGAATGTCAAGAGACAAATAAATCAATCAATTGTGTACCTGCCAGAAATCAGCTACCGTGGAGGGGAGTGGTCCTTGACTTGCAATGTAAGCTGGATTTCTTGGGTCATGGTCCATCTGCAAAAAAAAAAAGAATAAAAAACTCTTAAACATGGAATGGAGAATTAATGAATGAAATATAATTTGCCAGAAACAGAAAAACATTAAAGTAAACAATCTACACCTAAAAAAACGACTGAAGACCTTTATAGTTTGAAAGTGTAACGAAGACACAAGTCCAATGATTTCAACCAACAACCTAATGTGTTGACCCAGAGGAAGGCAAGGCAGGCAAAAACCCCATAATGCAGATGCTAATTGTTCCATATTATGGGAAAAATTCCATCCCAACTTTCCAACTCCTTCCTTTTATGAACTTGAGGAACAATAGCTGGCATGAAGACTGTCCTAAATTTATAAAGAAGATTGATTACCCTAGAGACAGCCCATATAATTGCTATCAGTCCGGTGTAGGAAGGACTACAAGCTTTGATTGGTGATGTCTCTTCCTTATGAGAACCGGTGCTACAAAATTAGCAAAATGGACTGTAGGGTTGTACTCTATAAGTGATAAGAAGGAGAGAGGAGGCAAACATGTCCCTGAGCCTCCTGACCTGAGAATAGAAATCAGCACTTATTATCTGTCGACATGATGTATGTTTGTTGGGGGTCCTGTGTCCCCTGACTGTAGGATATGGAGGTCCAACTTGCAAACTGCTACTTTATTCAAAGTCCATCGCCTCAGTGAGTATAGCCAAATGTTTATTCCAGTCTAGAGTGGCACAGACCCCCTTGTGACCAGTCAGGGTCTGTGGGGAAACACAGCAATTAGAGACTTGTCCTCTGTCCTAACAGAAGAATACAGCCCTCTCTATCAGCACTAACATGTCTGCAAACGTTTAATATATGAAATGTGGAATGCTATAATAGATTACTCTTATAAAATTAAGGCACTTAGCGCCCACTAGCCATGACAAGGGCCCACTAGACATGACAAGATGACCTTCCTTTGATGGGACCCTAAATTTAATATTACGTATCCCAGGCTAAAAGCCTACAATTATAAATGGCAGGTAGGATCCAGCACTAATTAATACAGCTTTAGGTCTCATTCAAACATCTGTATTAAATCACATATGTGAAAAAGTAGGATGAGTGAAATTAGTGTTTTGGATCCAAGTGTCTCCATGATTTTTGCATGGACATATGGTTTGTGACAAAATACGGACAAGTGAACAGCGCCATAGACTATAACTGGTACGTGTTCTATCCAAAAATGACAGATAGAACACAGACGTCTGACTGATGGGAGGGGTCCTCAGCCAAATATAGTCGTGCTAGATCGTACCTGCCCTTTAAATTTGTAGGCTTTCAGCCCAGGAGAGGCATGTTTAATAAATATTAGATTTAGGGTCCCATCAAAGAGGTACACCTTGTCATGGCTGGTGACCACATAAATTGGTGCATTTATATGCTAAGTACTGTACCTTGATTTTTAGAAGTACAGTATATTCCATATAGCACTAATGCATTTTAAATGTCATATATTCAATGTTTGCATAAATCTTAGTGCTTACAGAGGCTGCGGTATTCTCTTTTTTTGCACATGCAGTCATAACAGCTTGTTCACACTTGGGGGTGTGGTTTACACAATTCTCTGGGGGCAAGTCTTTAGGCTACTCTGCATTATTACCCTGAAAGCACCACCCACTTGGAAAGACCATAAAAATTAGAGGGACGTGCGGGAATAAAATAAGAGCTGTCATGACTGTTGTTGGGTTTCCAGGACAAGGGTCGCATTCCCTGTTCTCAATGCTAGGGGTGCTCTAGCTTGCCCTGTTCCCCGTATTACTTCTGATGGTCAATACGCCGGGGCCACGTACCTTGCCTTAGCTCCTGAATCCGTTCTCAGTCTGTACCCTCACCCCCACCCAGGGAAGAGCGGAGTAGTAGTGTACCATAATTCACCAACTAGACTAACAAGGTAATACGTACAGGGATAAAGGAAAATACCAGTCATACAAATATACACAGATAAAAAACAGAGGTAAACACCGAGGAGTGGAGGATGGGGTAAAACCAAAGTAAGAGAAGAAGGGGAATTATCACACACTCAAAACCTAGCAACAGTCACAGATAAATCTACCAACGCCTCCTCCAATAACAACTACCAACAACCTCCAGCCATACAGCATAAGCTAACTCTGACAATGAGTGTTAGACAAGACCCAGTTTATATAAGAGATTGGAGTGGCTAACAGTGTACAGCTGAGAGCCTTAAAGTAGGAAAGCTTCCAGGAGCTCTCAACCAAGCATATTAACCCTTGCACTGCTAACAGAAACTTACACCATTTAATATGAAGGTGAAGTGCTTCTAACCAGCACAGGAGTAGGAGAAATCAAACGCTGCGGTCTTCAGGCTCCTCTCTGTCATGGTAAATCCGTGACATGAGCAAAAACGTTCCACTTTTAACCTTGTGACAGGTCCTTTTTGAATTTTGATACCATTAATTATTTTTCCATATCCAGTCATTGGAAGACAAAATAATGAGGACTAATTAGTGAGAGTGACAGCGGAGAGTCAATGATTTAATTTTTGAACAGCATGGAATGAGAAATAAAAAGTTTACTTTTTCCTTAGTTGCAAATTTTTATATTTATTCCCAAACTTAGAGAACATCTCCGGCTCATATACTGTATACTTGTATATAGAGGGGAATTCACAAGCCTGAATTGCAGATTCAAATTTCCTGTAGAATTCTATGTGGAACCTATCACATAATAAGTTTTTACTGCTCGGAAAACATTCTAGATTTATTCTGTAATTGAAAAGATATATAGCTATATACTTACCCATGAGCTGCAATTTATGTGGAAAGAGAGTAATGTTATGGAAAATCACAAGAATGATGTCTCCTTTTCCAGGAATAAGTGCAGTTTATATATTTCATTCTGTACATTTACTTTACATTGCCACATTTCGTGTTTTTGACTATTTCGACTTCATTGAATAAAAGGGTCTCAGCATAAACCGGATAGTGTGTTACAGTTTCCCTTAAAAGCTCTTCTAGGATAATTACTTAGAATTGCTTCTGTAAAGAAAATGCTTCTGGAAATTACTGCAAATTGTAAGCAAAACCCCATGTACTAACATGATTTGGATGGTGTGACAGTAGCGCAGCTCTATAGACACGTAGCAGTAATCCATCTGCAAAGCCTGCTTAATGTTGATCATCACTGAACACGATAGTAATCTTGATGGAATATACAACAGCTGCAGGCTTATGCAGCGGTGACTATCTTGGGTGAACAGCAAATGGCACAGTGGTAATTGTTACAGTTTGTTGATATGTATGTAGTTCTATAAACTGAGAACAAGTCATGTGTCAGTTCTCTCCTTTAATTAATTCTCCTTGTTCTGATGATGCAGATAATGGTATATTATGTCCTAAATAAAACAGTTGATTTCTCCTGATCATTCTGCTGAAAGCTGAAATCTGCAACGTATCTAAGCTCAAGCCAAAACACATGCAGGGATCTGGGTGGTCTGGTCTATTAGTCCTATGTATATGGAAAGTAAAAACCTTTATTGACAAAGACATAGAAAATATGTCATGACTGTATTATATCAACATAGACTGAAAACTAAACTACATTTATTCATTTACTTGGTTTTCCCAATGCCATATTGCTAGGATATGTCATCACTTTGTGATTGTCGGGAGGGGGGGGGTGTGACCTCTGAAAATGTGTCTTTTTCCTATGGTGTTGGATTTTGCAGTTCTTCAAGTTACCATGCAATTGGCCTCCTAATCCTTCAGGTGAGCTGATCTTCCCTTCTTTATCTTGATACCTCTGATACCCGCTCTGATCTTGTAGATAAAGGGGATGCAGTGCTGGCACAACACTGCATTCCCTGTAAATTTTTACCTGCACAGTAGTGTGTGCACTGTATTGTTCTCCAAACCAATGCTGAGACTTTTTGTTATGCGATGTGATATGTTATGCGATAATAGTTCGATCCACATTCCGATTAGACATGTGAGGCCTTGCTCAACGCAAGTGTATTGAGGGAGGCCGGAAACTGTGTAGTCGGAATGTGGCCGGGATTATGCATATTGAATACTTGTGGTTACATGACTGCCCGCTCCCGATGCCCCACTAGATAATCCTTACATTGTGCAGTGTACAGGATGTGATGATTCAAGTCTGCAGCCTCCTAGCTAACACTTGAAAAGACAGAGAGAGGATTCAGAAGGATCTAGATAAGCTTGAACAATGGGCAGCGACTAACAGAATGGTATTTAACAGGGAGAAATGCAAGATTTTAAATCTGGGCAATAAAAACTAAAATAACATCTGCAGAATGGGAGGAATGGAACTAAGCAACAGCACATGTGAAAAAAACTTAGGAATATTAATAGATCACAGACTGCAGATGAGTCAACAGTGTGATGTAGCAGCAAAAAAGGCATACACAGCTCTGGGATGTATTAATAGAAGCATAAAATCTAGATCATGTGAAGTAATTATCCCCCTCTACTCCTCCTTCTTCAGGCCTCGTCTAGAATACTGTGTCCAGTTCTGGGCAACACATTTTAAAAAAGACATTGAAAAACGAGCTAGTTCAGAGAAGAGCTACCAGGATAATGAGCGGACTGCAAAGTACCGTATTTCCTACAAGGCACGGGTAAAGGATCTGGGAATGGTTAGCTTGCAAAAAGAAGGCTAAGGGGAGATTTAATAGCGGTCTACAAATATCTGAAGTGCTGCCACAGTGTAGAGAGATCATCATTATTCTCATTTGCACATGGAAACACAAGAAGCAATGGAATGAAACTGAAAGGGAGAAGATACAGATTAGATATTAGAAAAAAGTTTTCGACAGTGAAAGTGATCAATAAGTGGAATAGGCAGCCAGTACCACGAGATGTGGTGAGTTCTCCTTCAATGGAAGTCTTCAAACAGAGCTGGACAGACATCTGTCTGACATGGTTTAGTGACTCCTGCATTGAGCAGGGGGTTGGACATGATGACCCCGGAGGTCTGTTCCAACTCTAACATTCTATCTTTCAGTGATTTTATGATTCTATGATAGAGTGACTGCAGACTTGTATCTTAAGACCAGACAACCACTTAAACATAAATTATCAGCTTTGAAACAAAAACACAATTTAATCAGATTCTATATTAGTATAGTTCTTAACAACATTTTTGGAAAGGTAAGGGTGGACAATAGAGATGATTGTTGATTGATTTTGGAAGGATAGCCTAAGAGAAGCCAGAGAAGACTGAGCACATGATAAACATCAGAAGGCTTTCCCACATTACATTGCAGTTACCCCACCCTAAAGTACAGCCAATCTTAAGGGACTACAAGTAGAAGGTCACTGATGCCTCAGCCACTATAAAAGCCCAAAAAGGAGATGCTGCCATTTTGTACAGAATATGGATGAGAGGACATCAGAGCATAGAGACAGAATATAAATTGTGAGGAATAATGTGTGAATTAATAACATTTAATTTGAAAGAAATTGACAGAGAGAGAGGGAAAGAATAAATATTTTCTGTTAAAAAATTCATAATAATTGAAAAATATTATATTTTTAATTTTAAAAAGATACAAAGTAAAAAAGGTCCAACATTGCAGTGTCTTATCAAACAAGCTCTTACCAACCATTTACTCATAGTCATATATTTTGAGGTCAACTTGAAATTACTAAGGCTGTATTTGCAGTAAAGAGCTAGAAAGGGGTTGGATACAGTCCTAGGAGACATCAGAGTGTTACACAAGTCTTTCCAAGTAGATTGGAGACTTTAGTGCACTTTTGATTCAAGCTTAGCCGGTTCAGTCCGAGTCAAACTTTTTGGATTAATCGAACCTGGAACCGATTTAAAAAAAATTTGTTCCTCTCAAGTGGACATAATCTTCATGTGGAAAAGTCCCGCTGTACATTGGAAATACATTCCATAATAACAGTGTGAATGCTACAGCTCTATGCAAATATATATATATGTATATACTGTATATATGCCAGCGTTGCAAAAAGAAAAAAACACACCAAAATTCAACCTCTGCTAGTATCAAAATGCCTCTTGCAAACAGATGATTGACACCGATCTTATGGGAACCCATATGCTCACCGGAAAAAAAAAGTCCATACATCAAAGACCATAAAGAGAAAAAGGTGGCACTCACTGCCCCTTTAAAAGTCCTTTATTTCAAATATATTTAAAACAGGGAGGCGGGTGAGTAATGTGGACACTTGGTGGACCACCAAGTGTCCATTATTCACCCCCTCACATGTTTTAAGGGTATGAAATAAGGCCAGGTTCAGATTGCGTTAATCAGCCCGTTCAACGCATAGTGTTGACGGGTTGCGTTAACGGTATAGCATAACGCGATCGCGTTATGCTATACCCGCTAGCGCAGATGATTCATCTGTGCTAGCGGTGTCGGAGCCTCAGACGCTGCAGTGTTATGAATGGGTCACTGAGGAGGAAAGCAGGATAAAGCTAAGCCACCAGAAAACCAGAGAGGTTGGTAACTAAGCGGATTGCAGACCCCTGATCCTATCCACACAACTAGCAGTAGCCGTGGAGCGTACCTACGATGCCCTAGATGCCTCGGCACAGCCGGAGAACTAACTCAGCCTAAAGCAAGAAAGGTGAAATCTAAACTGCCCAGGAGCAGACCCCAAAGGAATAGACAGCCCCCAAACATATACTGTTGGTGAGACAAGATGAAAACACAAACGCAGGCAGGAAAATAGACTGAGCAAACGATGGGGCCAAAACTGACTAGACAGGACAGGAAAGGAAAGATACTGTCTGCAATCACGCAAAAACCCTGAAAAATCCAACACGTCTGGTGCACAAAAAACACTGAAGTCACACGACTTCGCCCCCACTATATCAGCACTCTGGTATATACTGAAAGCAAAGCAAAAAGAGACCAATATAACAGGGGACAGAACAAACTGACACAAGCAGTAACATATGGGCGGTAATCCAGCATAGCCCCAGCAGGAGCAAGCTGACCAGCACAAAGGAGAGATAGACAAAACCAGATCAAATGCAAAAAGATTAGCAAATGAACCACTTAGCTGAACCATGCAGGAACAAAGCAGGAGACGTCAGACATCAGACCTCAGAAGGCACAGGAAGAAAATCACCAGTAGGGATTGAAGGAAGTCAGCTGTCTCAAATAAACCCCAGATCTCCAATCGTCATCATCATTATCAGGTGGCAAGCCTCTGTCAATCTGACCAGCTCCACTACCTCCAGTAACCACCAGAGGGAGCCCAGAAAGGGAATTCACAACACTGCAGCCCGCATCCGAGGCTCCTTCACTGAATGACGACACATCGCGAGCGCATGCCACTTTACAGCATGTGTCGCAATGCGCTTGATAATGGGGGTCAATGGCAGCGTTAACGGACTGCGTTACACCGCGTAATGCCTCGGTGTAACGCAGTCCATCTAACGGACTTCCATAAAGCAATGTGACCCCGGCCTAAAGGACTTTTGAAGGGATAGTGAGTACAACCTTTTGCTCTTTTTATGGACTTTGAGATATATATATATGTAATATTATAATCATTTCATATACAGTCATGCTGTGCAAAACAAGGCACACAGTGAATGTACACTCAGGTTCTTTAGTACAAAACATCCATCAGATCATATGTTTCCTTGTAGAAATGTTGCTACGCTGTCATTTAAATGATATAAATGTGACGAGCGCCCACATTACGTAGCAAGCCTGCCATTCATGGTCTGCTAGACAGAAGCAGAGGGAATCAATGCTGATTTGAGCAGCGCTGTCAGGGAGCTTCGCTATCTGTTACATCAGAAGCTCAGGCCATTCGTCGGCTTTTAGCGATAATCAGCTACTGTCAGAAAACTGCTTTCTGGAACGTGGCAAACATAATGATTCAGAACAAGGAAATATGCCATCTGCTTATGAGAACTAAATATAATTACAGCAAAGCTATGAACATTTCGTAGGATGTGACACAATTAAAGATCACCCATCGCCTAATATCTGGGAGATGCAAAGGAGTGGGCGGATTTTGCAAGTTTTGGCATTCACAGTTTACGAAACGCTTTATGAACTTTCATTCTCTATTAGAGATGTGAACTGTATTTGTTTTTGGTAATGTATCAAATTAACCATATTCATTTTAATTGACTTTTCTGAAAATGATTTCATAGTTAAAGGGAGGGTCCAGTACTTTATAAGTTAACCTTAATGGGTACAGAGTAGCGAAAGAAATTAAAAGAAATAAAAAAAAAATACTGATCACTACCACTCTTCTGTATTATGTACTGCATTCCCTGACGGTCTTCTGGCATAAGCATCTGGCGAGGGTTGTTATATGACCGCTGCAGTTGATCAGTAACTGCTGATCGGCTGTAGCTTTCACATTCTGTCTGAACATAAAGAGACTGAAAAATGAGGATGAATGAACTCATGGAGATCAACATCCAACACTTCGGAGACACCATCACATGTTTCTCAACGCAGTGATTCTAGAGCAATGCCCACATCCCTTATGGGAAATATGTAAAAACATGCAAAACACAAGTCGCGGAAACAGCTGTCTGTGGATGGATACCATGTTTTGCCATAGGTGGTTTCCTTAATTGGAGACTGCCCTTCCCATGGTTGTTTCTTCCCGGGGAAAGACCTGGCTAGTCATTGCTTGCGTTGAGATACATGTGATGGTGTCTCCGCGGCTTGTGTTTTGCATGTTTTTACATATTTCGCATAAGGGATGGGGGCATTGCTCTAGAATCACTGCGTTGAGAAACATGTGATGGTGTTGCCGCAGTGTTGGATGTTGATCTCCATGAGTTCATTCATCCTCATTTTTCAGTCTTCTACTAGGCATTGCTCCTACTGGCCAGTTTCCTACTCCACCCTGATGAGGGGCAATACCCCGAAACAGCTGTCTGTGGATAGATACCATGTTTTGGCATAGGTGGTTTCCTTCATTGGAGACTGCCCTTCCCGTGGTTGTTCCTTCCTGGGGAAAGACCTGGCTAGTCATTGCTTGCTTTGAGAAACATGTGATGGTGTCTCCGCGGCTTGTGTTTTGCATGTTTGAACATAAAGAGAGACATACAGAGTGTGGTAGGTGACCGTAAGTTTTTGTTTTGTTTTACATTACTCTGAGCTCATTAAAGTTAACTTTTAAAGACTGGACCACCCCTTAAAGTAAAATACAACATCAGAATCATAGAATCATAGAATCATAGAATCGTAGAGTTGGAAGGGACCTCCTGGGCCATCTGGTCCAACCCCCTGCTCAAAGCAGGATTTGCTAAATCATCCCAGTCAGATGTCTGTCCAGCCTCTGTTTGAAGACTTCCATTGAAGGAGAACTCACCACTTCTCGTGGCAGCCTGTTCCACTCATTGATCACTCTAACTGTCAAAAAGTTTTTTCTAATATCTAATCTGTGTCTCTTCCCATTCAGTTTCATCCCATTGCTTCTAGTCTTTCCTTGTGCAAATGAGAATAAAGTTGATCCTTCTACAATGTGACAGCCCTTTAGATATTTGTAGACAGCTATTAAGTCTCCTCTCAGTCTTCTCTTTTGCAAACTAAACATTCCCAAATCCTGCAACCTTTCCTCATAAGACAGGGTTTGCAGACCGGTCACCATTCTGGTCGCTCTTTTCTGAACTTGCTCCAGTTTGTTGATGTCTTTTTTAAAATGTGGTGCCCAAAACTGGACACAATATTCCAGATGAGGTCTGACCAAAGACGAGTAGAGGGAAATAATGACTTCACGTGATCTAGACTGTATGCTTCTGTTAATACATCCTAGAATTGCATTTGCCTTTTTTGCTGCTGCATCACACTGTTGACTCATATTCAGTCTGTGATCTGTTAGTATACCCAAGTCTTTTTCACATGTGCTGTCACTTAGCCCTATTCCTCCCATTCTATATATGCTTTTTTCATTTTTATTGCCCAGATGTAGTACTTTGCATTTCTCCCTGTTAAAAACCATTCTGTTAATTGCTGCCCACTTCTCCAGTTTATTTAAATCTTTTTGAATCATCTCTCTCTCCTCTCTAGTATTAGCTATCCCTCCTAGCTTTGTGTCATCAGCAAATTTAATCAGTTTACCCTCAATTCCTTCATCTAAATCGTTGATAAAGATGTTGAACAATACAGGGCCCAGGACAGAGCCCTGTGGTACCCCACTTGAGACATTCTTCCAACTGGATGTGCAGCCATTTACGACCACTCTTTGGGTCCGATCACTAAGCCAGTTATGAATCCACCTAACAGTTGCCTTGTCCATTCCATACTTAGTCATTTTTTCAATAAGGATTGTATGAGAGACTTTGTCAAATGCTTTGCTGAAGTCAAGATATACTATATCTACAGCATTTCCTTGATCCACCCAATCAGTGATACCGTCATAGAAGGAAATTAAGTTAGTCTGACATGACTTATCAGTTACAAACCCATGCTGACTCTGTTTAATCACTTCATTCTTATCCAGGTATTGACATACATGTTGTTTAATAATTTGTTCAAAGATCTTTCCTGGTATAGAAGTCAGACTCACCGGCCTATAGTTGCCTGGGTCCACCTTCTTCCCCTTTTTGAAGATAGGAACAACATTTGCTCTTCTCCAGTCTTCTGGCACTTCTCCTGTTCTCCAAGAATTTTCAAAGATTATGGAGAGGGGTTCAAAAATTTCTTCTGCTATCTCCTTTAGTACTCTGGGGTGTAATTCATCTGGACCTGGAGACTTGAATTCATTTAGGTTAGCTAAGTGTTTCCTCACTATCTTTCTGTTTATAGATATCCTGGATTCTTCTATTCCCTTAATAGGACAGTGAATAACAGTTGATGTTGCATTTCCTTTCCGAGAGAAAACAGATGCAAAATAGGAATTTAAAAGTTCAGACTTCTCAACATCCTGTCTTACCATTTCATCATTTTCATCCTGTAAAAATACTATAGCATCTTTGACTTTTCTTTTACTTTTGACATATCCCCAAAATCCTTTATTATTGCTTTTGACATCTCTTGCAAGCCTCAGTTCATTTTCAGCTTTAGATAATCTGATTTGTGCCCTGCAGGTTCTGCAGACAGCATTATATTCTTCTTTAGATATGCCTCCCTCTTTCCATTTTATAAACATTTTTTTCTTCCTTTTTAGCATGTGCTTAAGTTCTGTGTTCATCCATCCTGGTTTCCTTAAATGCTTCCTATTCTTCCCTCTTTTCGGAATTGTTAACAACTGTGCATTGAGAATTTCATTTTTCAAGATTTCCCATCCTTCCTGGACATTTTTGTCTTTAAGGATATCCAGCCATTGGATCAGGTAAGCATCAGGAAGACTCAATATAAATAAAATTTGAATTATTTTTTGAATTTTATGTGCGTGTATGCTAGTGTAGATACAGTATTTCTGGTTGACAACTTTTGTCTAATTTTAACTTTGGGTACATTCTAAGGACTCCAGTTTTTCATTATATAAATTTGTAACTTGCTAGCAAAACCTTTGATGGGCCGTAATTGACACCACAACAGTTCGGTGGCCACATATAGACACATGTAGCATAAACTTATCCCAATAGACTATCACAAAATGTATTTTTTTCTTATGCCACTAAACTTGTGATATGTCAAGAAAAGCAGAAAGATGTGGATGGACCCATGTGTCTACTATCAATGATGAATACTGATTCTGTGTCATGGCTATAAAGAATCATTACCTAAACACTTACAACAGCACAACAACTACTTGGCTTGTGCCTCAAATGATCAAATAATCTGATCCAAAATTAAGAACTAAGTGTGTTTGTAGCGTATTTAGCTTTACCAATGTTTAGGGTTGCCTAAAACTGTATTTACGGTAAATAGAAAGTGTAGAAGACAATACTTTAGGTACAAAAAAACATAAATTAAAAATATATACAAAGTCTGGACCTGGGATATAACAGTATGTAGATAACTCAGAGTACAGCCGTACCTTGCAGGTTACTGAAAAGAAACATTGGCAAGCCAAACAAGAGGGTCACCATTCTTCTTCTAAGTAGTTTAGAGTCTCCCAACCTTTTGTAGGTCATGAACATACAACCGATAGTGATGGGCAACGCTGAATATTAAAATTCAGTCATCCTGCACATTTCAGCCATACTAAATGTTCTTAGTCATGGCATAGTAACTAGTCATGGCTAAGACCACAATGTAACAATGGCTAACAACACAAGCCAATCACACTTCTGTGAAGCCTACCTATCCAGTTATGAAACAACACCGATTGTGAATCAATTTCTTCTGCTGTGGTGTAAATGAAACAGACAACAGGTAGAAATGATAGGCAATTAGCACGACAACCCCTATAAAGGAGTGATTCTGCAGGGGGTGACCCCAGACCATTTCTCTATTTTCCTCCTTTTTGGCTGTTGTTTTGGTCACTTTTGCATTTTGTCATTGCCCTCACTCAGTACTCAGTACAGTTCAGCAGCATGATGCGGTGTCTACAATCCACAGAAGTTGCTCAGGTAGTGCAGCTCATCCAGGAAGGCATATCAATGTGAGCTGTTGCAAGAAGCATAGCTGTGTCTGTCAGCACAGTGTCCAAAGCATGGAGCAGATACCAGGAGACAGGCCAGTACACCAGGAGATATGGAGGGGGCGTAGGTAGGCAACAACCCAGCAGCAGGACAGCTACCTCCTCCTTTGTGCAAGGAGGAACAGGAGGAGCAGTGCCAGAGCCCTGCAAAATGACCTTCAGCAGGCCACTAACATCCATGTGTCTGCTCAAACTGTCAGAAACAGAACTCATAAGGGTGGTATGAGGGCCCAATGTCCACAAGTGGGTGTTCTGCTTACAGCCCAACACCGTGCAGGATGATTGGCATTTGAAATAGAACACCAAGTTTTAGAGCAGTTCACACTGAGCACATGTGACAGACGTGACAGAGTCTGGAGACGCTGCGAAGAACGTTCTGCTGCCTGCTACATCCTCTAGCATGACAGTTTGACAGTTGGTTAGGAATGGTGTGGGGTGGCATTTCTTTGGGGGGGCCGCACAGCCCTCCATGTGTGCTAGCCAGAAGTACCCTGACTGGCATTAGGTACCGGGATGACATCCTCAGACCCATTGTGAAGCCATATGCAAGTGCAGTGGGCCCTGTGTTCTTTCTGATGCATGACAATGCTAGGCCTCATGTGGCTGAAGTGTGCCAGCAGTTCTTGCATGATGAAGGCATTGATGCTATAGACTAGCCGGCATGTTCCCAGACCTGAATCCAATCGAGCACCCCTGGGACATCATGTCTTGATCTATTCACCAGTGCCACGTTGCCCCACAGACTGTCCAGGAGTTGACTGATGCTTTAATCCAGGTCTGGGAGGAGATCCTTCAGGAGAACATCCGCCGCCTTATCAGGAACATGCTCAGGGGTTGTAGGGAGGTTACACAGGCACGTGGAGGACACACACTACTGAGCATCATTTCCTTGCCTTAGGGCATTTCCACTGAAGTTGGATCAGCCTATAACTTGATTTTCCACCTCTGAGTACTATTCCATATCCAGACATCCGTGGGATATTAATTTTAATTTACATTGATTATTTTTATTTTTTATTATTCTCAACGCATTCCATTATGTAATGAATAAATATTTGCAACTGGAATACTTTATTCAGTGACATCTAGGATGTGGTATTTTATTGTTCTCTTTATTTTTTTGAGCTGTGTATTTATACATTTGAATAATAAAGAAGAAAGCTTTAAATGGAATGCTGATCCGGAGTACCTCTACGGAAAGTGGATTATTCTATTTCATGCCACTAGCGTCCCCGCCAATAACTGAGGAGCCATATGAGAGACTGGTTGGGTTACACTGCAGAAAACCATGCCAACAGTTATTGTACTGTGGGAGAAATATTTCACCTCAACTCAGTTATAAGCAGAAGAAATAAATTGCCCGGATCTAGACACCAAGTCTAACGAAAAGGCAAGTCTTATAATATCATCATGCATCCATCTTCTAAAGTTGACAAACACACAGGTCAAATCTATAAACATATGTTACCATCTAGGACAATCAATTGACTCTAATCTATTACCATTTTTGATGTATGGGGTATTTTCCTTGAAAATAAATAACGGCATGCAAAGAATCTAATTTATTGCCCACTCAAGGGTAACCAACTAGTAAGAAATAAATGAGTAAGCAATTGATTGCATTTCATCTTGTACAAAGCTATGGTGGCCTCAAGCACCAATAATAGTAACTCATGTAGACGTAGATCCCGTATTTTCCAGACAAGGTCTAAACAAATAAATATGTCCAGGAGAGCTCCAGGTTTGGTTTGGAAAAAAACAGTTCTTAGAATTATAAAATTACAAGCTTAAGTAAAAAAAAAAAACTGACTCATCAACATTGGAAATACAAAAGGAGTTTGGGCCTTCTCCTAATTCCAACCTACTAGATCATGTAAGGAAATTAGTAGATTAAATAGTTCCTTGCAAAACAATTCATTTAATAATTGCATTGGTGACTTGAAAGACCGTTTTCTTATATTTATAAGAGAATAAATGGACTTTAATATACATTTTTGTATATTTCTTTACATAGTTCATGGGATAAAAGGGATTGTCCAGGATTTTAAAGAATCATAGGAGTTTTGCAGCTGAAAAAATATACTTAAAGAGAATTTATCACCAGGTTTTTGCTATGTAATCTGAGAACACCATGATGTAGCGGCTGAGGGCCTGATTCCAGTTATGCGTCACTTACTGGGTTGTGTGTTGCTGTTTCAATAGAATCATTGTTTTTCCAGCAGAGGGGACTAGGTGTCTCGTGCTTTCTAGTCCAACCACGCCCACACCAATAATTAACAGTTATCTGTCAATACTGTATTTAATGCACACAGAAAGCTGCCAATCACTGATGTGAGCGGGTTATAAACAGCTCAGCATACTGAACTCTGCTTGATCTGAAGCATAGAAAACTGTGATTCTATCACAACTGTTGCACCCAGTAATCCAAGTGACACATTTCTGGAACTAGGGCATCTGTCCCTACATCATGCTGAAGTCAGATTACATATAAAAAAAACTGCCGATATTTACTTTAAATCTGCTTAGATTAGAAAACTTATTAATATAATGGTTCTCTCTCTACCCATCCATATCCATGAGTTCTCTATGTTCATGTGTTTTCAATGGGGAGAGATGATAAAGTTTCTGCCAGACTCCTCTGACAGCGGCTTATCAATCCTGCGGCTTTGTTGAAATTAGAACTGCCCAATCTTTTTCTCCTCCAACATCATCTGTCGGGAGACCACTATATACATCAGAGGGTCTGAAGATCGGTAGATTTGGACACTTGCGTGTAATTTGTGGTGGCCTTCAGACTGTCCATACATGCTCCATGACACCAGGTGAGGGAGGTCAGATATTTCTGGAAACTTTTATACATAAGTCATTCATGGATGAAAGATCCTCTGTCCAATGAAACATCGGTTTTCTGACTAATAGACATGTCTGTCTTTGTTCCACATGATCAAAAAGATCATTTCACCTGACAAACATTCATTATGGTGGACATTATCCATTTTTAGCAACTTTATTCTAAAGTTTGGCACCTCTAGGTATAGGGCGTGACTGAAACCTCCGTACCCTCTTTAGGATCATTCCTGGTGACGCTGGGTGTTGTAACAATCATTTGTTATGCCCTGTTGTGTGGCTGATATTACAATAACCGGGTCTTTTTTTTGCAATAAAGTTTCATAGCAGTTTAGTGCAAAGATGAATAGTGATTGTGTTGTAAAAGTTTGCTCTTAAAAGTGTTACTGAAAATTCTATTAATGAGTAAACCCTATTATAAAATCCGATGATAAAGAGATCAGCCACGGTCACAATAAGTACAGTTAAATTGGGTTTATATAAGTGTTGAAGAGGATAAATCAGAGATAAATGTGTGACTCAAGTGGTTTCCTAGAAGCCAACAAAAGCTAAATCAATTTGGGAATCAATGGCCAGTCAATAACAAGCTCATCAATAGTTCTTCATGTAGACGCGAATTAAATAGCACTGGTAGTTCAATCCATTAAGTGGTCTGATTAGAGCACAAATAAATGTCATCCATTTAGTGTTATAATAGTAGGAAGAGAATATCTGAATATCGTACATTACAGAAAGCAATGTGACACTATAATGTCAGGATTCTAATAGTAACCACTTCCCATCTACATCAACTCACTGCAAATACCTTGAAATGTGACATTAAGCTACAGAGGCGAATCCACAATTAATATGCTTAATATGACCTTCTTACATAGTAATCATTTTAGAAGGTAAGCAGATGCAAAACAAAATTTAAAGAAAAACGCATCGGATTGTTTTGACATTAAAGTCCCTCCTCTTCCTCTCCTATCTACATAGAATCTCATCAGCACCAGATGCATTCTCCTATCTCAGTCATGGGAAAGTCTGTCCTCACCGAATACAGATTTTACCTCGAATTAAGAATTTTTGATAATGACTGATCAATGTTGGCAGAGAAAGTAGCAGATTTCTCCGATAAGATATATTACAAAGTTGCTTATTTTCACGTGTACTATGGATATATTGAATAAAAATTAAACTGACTGTCACTCAAACTGAGGATCTGACTTCATAACTTATTTTAAATGATAGGGGGCGTTACCAGTGTGAGTCATGTAATAACCAACAGTCTGCTCTCTTGATCTACATGTCTCACACTGGCAACTCTCCCTTTCACTTAAAATTAGTTCTGGAGGCAGAATCTCCAGGAGATCTGTGTCGGGTCCATAGATCTTATCAACTTATTTACATATAAGAAAAACCTTTATTTCTCTGGAATAAGACATAAGATCACAGATATCAAAGTATCATTTTATTCAGCTTACTATGATCTCCATGCCCATAAAGATGGCCAAGGAGGGTTGATTCTACTGACAGATTCCCTTTAATATTGCTTGTCTTAGTGAGACAATGGAGAGTGTAATGGTTTCTGCTTAATGTCAAAGCAATCATATGCATTTTTCAAGTTTTTCTCACTTTTTTTTTGCGGCCATTTATCTTCTAAAATCATTGCTTGGTAAAAAGGCATTTTAATTGCAGAGTCGCCTCCGTAACTTAATGTCACATTTGAAGATATTTGCAGTGAGCTGATGTAAATGGGAAGTTGTTGCTATTAGAATCATGACATACAGTTATATTACCTCCTGTAACCGGGAATAGTTTAATGTTCGGTATTCAGACACTCTCTTCCTACAATTATAGCAATGCAAAGATGACATTTATTTGCGTGTTAATCAAATGACTTCTTGAAAGGTGAATGTTACATAGTTACCTAGGTTGAGTAAAGACCTAGGTCCATCAAGTTTAATTTGAAACTTAAAATGTAGCATTAAAGGGGAATTCTGATACACATCATTGATGTCTTTTGAAACATTATATCTGAGGACATCTTTGGGTGTTTATGGGAAATTCTTCCATTCATCAAGATTAGCATTTGTGAGCTCAGACCCTGATGTTGGACAGACGGAACTGGCTCAAAATCCCTGTTCTAGCTCATGCCCCATTTGGTGGGATTGAAATCACGGCTCTGTGCGGCCAGTCATGTTCTTTCAAACCAAACTTCCCCAACCATTCTTTTATGGACCTTGCTTTGTGCCCTGGGGCACAGTCATGAGGAACAGAAAAGAAGCTTTCGCCAAGCCGTTCCCACAAAGTTGGAAGCTAAAATTGTCCAAAATGTCTTGGTATGTTGAAGCATTAAAATTTCCCATCACTGGAATAAAGGGGCCAAGGAAAACTTGTGAAATACAACCTCATAGCTTTATCCTCCTCCATCAAATTCTACAGCGGGCACAATACAGTCAGGCAGGTAACGTTCGCCATACTCAGACTCATCCATTAGTTGCCAGATAGTGATGTGTGATCACTCCACAGAACACATTTCCACTGCTCCAGTGGTGGCTGCTGCACACTGTCTGATGTTTGGCATTGTGCTTGGTGACATTAGGATCGCATGCAGCTACTCTATCAAGGAATCCCGTGCCATGAAGCTCCCGTTGTTGTGCTGATGTTAATCTCAGAGGAGGTTTGGTCTCTGCAGTTATGGAGTCAGCAGAGTGTTGATGACTTTTATGCCCTCTGCTTCTCAGCACTCGGTGACCCAGCTCTGTAACATAACTTTTGTCTCCACTTCATGGCTGAGTTTCTACGGTTCTTTCTACTTTTCAATAATAAGACTCAAAGTTGAACATTAAATATTTAGGAAGGGAAGAAATGTCATGACCTGACTTGTTACACCAGTGCAGTTTTATTACAGGACAACACTGGTATCAGTGAGCTTTTAACCATGTGCCATTCAGTCATAAATATTAGCAAAGGCATATGTGGCGCCCCTGAGGGTTCAGTCGCAACAGAGGTACTGCACCTTCTCCTCTCCTGAGGTGTGGTACCCCACCATTCAGGTAAGGTGGAGACACCTGACCACACTCCAACACCTGCATCCCACACAACATAGTAGTGTAGCAAGGACTAGGTCAGTCTGGGAAAGAAGATCCCCTGAGTGGGATGGATTGAAGGAAGTGCTGAAGCAGACTTCAGTGACCTGAGTCTGCTGGCACAGGAGAGAGATATTCAGAAAGCCTAATTCTCCATAAGAAAGATAGTTTTGTACGGAACGTAAGGAGAAGAAGAGAACTAAGGATTAGGGATAGAGCAGAGCCCTTCCTCAAGTTCTCAGCGCAAGGCCGGGGTCTGGTCCCCGAGGTTGTATGGATACTAATGGTCCTGCGACAGACACCAGAGGAATAGAAGTTGTCACCACTTTATTCCCACACAAGACTTGGGGGCACAACAGCAACGAGAGTGAGCTGGGACTTAGTAGCAAGGAGTCCCCGAAGCAGGCTACAGCTGTCTGCCGTACAAGTAGAGTTCTAAGAACATCAGAAAGGAGGAACTCCAGTGTAACTCAGTACTGTGAGTACTTCACTACGAGCGCTAAGGAGGGAGACGTTCAGAAAAGGCACATATGTTGGTGGAGTGTTGGAACGGAGTACTTCATCTTGTCTGGAGGTTGGCTGAGCCCCTGACCTGGAGGACACGGCACCGAGGCAGGCACCTGTATGCACAACAGACTGTGAGTAAAGCTTTGGAACTACATGCCCTGGTATCCTCCACTTATTCCTGCGCCAACACACTCAGCACTGCTACATCGCAGTGCCTGACACTGCACCATCTATGTCTCCTCCCTACCTCCTCACCTACACTGCCCTGGGAATACTGCCCTACCTGTGGAGGGCTACAACATCATTGCTGCACCACACCATCTGTCCCAGAGGAGCTGTCTGCAGCGTCGACTTAACATCTTCATTACCGAACACCACAGGTGGCGTCACGAATCATTCACTAATAAACTTTAATCATCATCCACACGTTCAACATCTTCCCCTTTTACAATGGACGCCCAGGGCCACGGACCGGGTCACAGCTGCCGTGACATCTCCCATTGAAACCCACGGGCCCGGTACCAAGTACTCCATGGCCCTGGCACGGGGCGATCCACATATATCACAGTTAGGTGATGAATTTTAGACACCTATGGCAATAGGACCGAATGAAAAACCTGAATTCAATGATTAAGACTTGTGCCCCAAAACTTTGGTCTCTATAATGTATTTTACTATAGTATCATCACAATGATAGTGTGCATATGTGAAAACTATTGGAGATATAATTTTATGTCAATCATTTATATCCTATTTGGGATGAGATTATAAAAATCCTTCCTTTGTGCAGCTGGAACAGGACACCTAGCTCAGCAGAGGGTCAAGCCTCAAAAGGCTGTGAGTGACAGATCTCACACCTTTAGCCAGCTAAACTCAGAACAAAAGGCTTCCTTGCAAAATGGATACCCTGTGATTGAACTGCTTTGTTGAGTCAGCTAAAATTTCATAAGGAGAATATGGACTTATTCTAGGTCCTGGTTACACACCAGTTACACTTTTGAGATCTTTGGAATGGACTGAATGCCTTTTAGGGTCTCGATTGGTTTTAGAAGTACAGGGTGGAGAGATATGTAGAATAGCTGGTAGGAGCCAGGTAGCAAAACTGTGTTTGGTCTTAACGCATAGCAAAGGCCCGGCCAGATCCGATGGCTGCAAAACCGCATCTTAGGACCATTCATTAATGAGTTATGACCCATCTTAAGTTTTGCAGTTTTTAGCTGCTAGAGGCAAGGGGAGGGCATTTAGGGTCAGCCCAGAGGGCAATATAGGAGTGACCCAAAGAGAATAAAAGCTAGTGCAAGGCCATGTGGTCTCTGTCCCTCTGTTATGTCCCTGTCCCTGTCCCTCGGTTCAAATTGAAACTAGGGGCCACATCGAGCAATGTGATGTGAAGGACCTAGGAACCAGCTGGTAGCCTATGCCCCCCTGCGTCCCAGCACACACATGATTTAACATCAAACTAGTAATTTACATAATCCATCTGCTAATTTCTTTTGTACTACCACTGTTATATTTGCATATCTGACGACTGTATATGTATAACCATTGTGTATAAAGTGCATTGTCTAGTGTGCCCTTAAGGCAATTAAATATATAATTTAGCCTTGGTATGCTCTTTTATCTCAAAATCCACGAATCCACATGTTCGTTTCTCGGTTCATCTTTCCATGATATCGGGGTGGTTTCTGGCTTGATATAATCCCGTTAATGGACCGGGCTCATATTTAACAAGGAACTCGTGGTGGTCCTACCAGGCTAGCAGTGCTCTGTTTCACTGGTGCTAGTGAAAGGGGCCTCTCAGCCTGTCAAGGTTATGAGCGAGTGTGGTGCCACGTCAGTGACTACGTGGGCTACATCCTCTTACTCCTCGTGCCTCCCTGGGCCCATGTGAACAGGTAGTGTCTGTTGAAAACTGTGCCAAGCTGCCATTATGTATCCCCAGGTGTTGCGGAACATCACGTTGGTGCAATTGGGGAGACCGTACTATGTGATCTTTCTGACGTAATAGTGACGTCAGGTGGGGTGCCGACGGGCGGGTTCATCACCGCATATAAACATTTTTATACTGTAATTTTATAGTAATTATATAATTATGTACAGTAGACTTTTTAGATAACCCCTAAAAAAATTCCCCCCTTTGATCACTCTTACTCCCATTCTTTCATATTGTCCTCAAAAGAGGTAAAGTATTCTACAATTCTATAGTTTTGCCTGTCAACATGCCAGCATCTTTCTGTAGGCTGAAATAATTTTATTAGGACTTCTGTGAAAACGACAATTCTTGATTCTGATGTTTTGTGGGAATGTTTTGACCAGGCTCCAAAAATCAATGAGTAGTAGGAATCAATGATATAGACCGATTGCAATCCATGCATGTGTTGTGGCTGTCGAACAGCCATGAGATATGCAGCCGCGGGGACTCAAACATATTTTTCAAGCACGCCGAAGACACTCACTTAGCACATGAGAATGCTCGAATAACACCTTATCAGAACACGTTCGCTCATCACTAATTATGATGTAATGATATACTGCAGCTCATGTCAAGTCTACTGGTTGGGTAGTATGGCTTATATATTGGGACCAAGGACAATCATGTAAGGCTGAGGCTACACAGCGACTTTAGCCATAATACAGATCACGCTGATACAGACCATGCTGCGACCCCTATGGTACTGCTACTGACCAAACCAAGTTGTAAAAAAACTAGACGCAATTGGATTTTTTGTAATAAGCTTGTTGTGGCGGTACCCTATGGGTTGCAAATCGAATCATTCACTTGTACTGTGCCGCGACGTAGCAGCTACACATGACCATCTTTACCCTCACGACCGATATGTGTTGCGGTCAAAGTGACTGTGGTAGCCCCCTGTCTGATGCTTTGACAAAGTAATTTGAAGGAGAAAAAAGGAAGTTTTGAAGGGTTTATGGAAAATTACAGTAGGACTAAAATATGAACTAATCTATAAAATTCTATTGACATTTTTAAGGAAGCCAGTTTGTAAGGTGAAATACTTTATTATCTATAAGAATCTAAGGCATTCGGTAATCGGGATCTCTCCGAATTTGCATTCTGAATATAAATGGCCTCTTTTTGGATTTTCAGTGCTTCAAAAAGCCTAATGGGATTAAAGCTGCGAGTGGAGTTATATCTAGAGACTCTGATCCAGAGGAGGATGGTTTGGTGACCAGGTCCTCTTCCCTCTGTACCCGTCTATCATTGTTAGTTTATTTGCTGTAAGGTATATCTGTATTTAGTATGTAACCCCTCCTCACCATGGAATCAATGGTGCTGTATAAGGAAATAATAATAATCTATTAGAAAATATACTTGTCGTCCTCATATGATACCTCAAACCAAGCAGATCTAAAACATTTAGCACAAATTTATTAGAGTATTTATAGACATCTGAAAATGTTATCTACTGTGTATAAGTGATAATCTTGGTGACCCTTCCCTGCCTCCATAGGTGATATGTACCAGGTTCATGTTGCCATCTACAATACTACAGAAATGTAGCACTTCAGTTCTCTGCCACTTACAAGGATGAAGAAGATTACCAATGAGTCTGATGAAGAGAAATTATCATCGATCCACGAGATAGGTGATAGCTGATAGATTGGTTGGTGTCTCACTGTTGGGACCAATTAGCAGAATGATCAAAATGCAGCGGGACAGCACATGCCTGACCACCGCGCCTTTCAATCTCTATGGGGTGCCGGAAGAAAAAGAAAATGATTGTTGCGTTCAATAGTCCCATAGGGAATGAAAGGAGCGACGGTTGGGCATGTGCACTCCTGCTCCATACTACCAGGGATAAAAGTGCCCTGTTCTCCTAATTGGTCCTAGCAGTCAGACTTCCATTGAGCTGTATGTTATCACCTATCCCACAGATAGGTAAAAACTTCTCTTTACCCAAAAAGATGGGCTTTGTGGGATTGACTCACAGGTCAGTAAATGACAAGTCTACCACATGCACCTGACCAATATAAAGTTATACCAAGCGTTGCTCACCATCACTGTTCTCCTAGTGAATCAGTAATTCTCTGTATCTTTATGTCAAAATATCTCCCACATTGTTTTCTTGCCTGTTACATGCAGGGTGTCTGTCAACAGTTATTGCTTCTCCATCGAGGATTCAGGTGGTACGGGTTCTTCAGGGCAATGTTCTCTGGCAAAATGCATGAAAAATAGCCCTCCTCTAGAGGAAAGAGCTCTGTCTCTCTGGTGCCACCACCTTATTCTATCCATAATCAAGTCATGATATAAGCAATACCAACTTTCTTAGTATCTCACAATTCCATCATTAAGTGGGCAATGAGCTAATGTGCAGATATGCAATCTGGACATATTTCAGGCTTTTAATGAAGCGTAATATAAAAAAATAATACTCACTATTGGGCTGGCATTGATGTAGTCAGAGTGGTCATGGCTGGTCTCTCCCTTCAGGATGATTCTGTTGTGGTCATCTGTTAGGACAAAAAGAATAATATTATTAGGTTCTGTCCTGTGTAGGCCCTTTATCCTTACACACAGAGTATGGCAAGAAATGACTCGCCTCTGTCAGGGATTAACTGGATGCCATATCCTGGGTGTCGAGATGGGGAGAGCAGGGGGGACAGGGTAACAGTAAGAACAAAGATGAAGATGAGGGTAATGATATGAATATATATCTTTTTTTTTTTTTAAAGCTAGCTTTCCTTGGACAATTCTTTTATCGTTTGCATAATATTCACAGAAACGATTTTTCACTGAAGGATATGCTTTCATAACATCAGCATTTCTGTTGTTGCTAGAAGAATTAATGTCGGCATACAGATGATTAAGTACAAATCTGTTCAGACTCCAGCCCGCCGGATCATCTGTTTCTGCCGGATACGGTGCAGGAGAGGGAGAGGGAAAGAGAGTCTTCGCGCATGCGCTCTGCAAAAAAGCGGTCCGGCGCTGTCAAAAAACGTTGCATGGAACGTTTTTTTGCAGACGCCGGACAGGCATTTTTTGCCGTTTCCGGCTAAAGCCGGACACGCCGCATGGCCATCAGGCGCAATGCGGCGATAATGTAAGTCTATGGGAAAAAAGCCGGATCCAGTGGCAGCAGGCGCCGGATCCGGTTTTTCCATTTTTCGCCGCATCGCGCCTGATGCTTCAAAACGGAAATGTGAAAGTAGCCTAAGGCAGTTGACCTCCAGAAGAGTAATTTTGAGATCCTGTGCTATGTATGATTTCAAATACTGTTATGTTCTTAAATGGCAAAGGGGCTTTGGTCATGTGTGCGACTACTATCCCTGCACGCCAATTAGAAACATCCAAGGCTTTAACCGCATTGGCAAAAATGTCATATTTTTGGCTATTTTCTGCCTGGACATAAAAGTTGATTTAACAATGATACTTACATGCGACCACCGAGAGAGAACGGTTCTTTGCAGCATTCTCCTGCTTCTGCGCGATGTTTGTTGCAGTAATGTCTGCTTGATATGCACATAGAGCTTCCCATTCTTTCTCCAGGCGATTCTTATTCTTCAAGTGATCTTCCATATAAGACTAGAAGGAAACAAAAAAATAAAAGATTTCAACCTTAAAACTTACATAATGTTGTTTTTGTTCTCATTTAAAAATATAGCTCTATGACATACACAAATACATAACAATTTTACAACTGAGAGGTGGCAGCAGGACTTTAGTAGGTAATGCTTGGAGGTGAGCGGAGTTCAACATTTATTCTGGCCTCTTTTATGCATTTACTTTTTACAAACCTTTTTTTTCTGTTTGTTTTCCCTGTTATTTAAAGATACCCCAATGGGCACATGTCTAAAAACCACATCAGTAACATGTTGTGTTTTGAAAAAAAACAAAAAAAACTGGTAAAAGACAGAAATGCAACAACAGTTGATTAGAGCCTGAATTATATTTCCCATTGGTTTTAGGCCACATTCACATGTTCAGTATTCGGTCAGTATTTTACATCAGTATTTATAAGCCTAAACCAGGAGATCAACAATCAGAGGAAAAGTATAATAGAAACATGTCACCACTTATGGATTTATCACCCACTCCTGGTTTTGGCTTACAAATACCGATGTAAACTACTGACCAAATACTGAGCGTGTGAACCTGGCGTGAAGCTAACTTCTGTCCGCCAAAGCTCCTAACACCGTGGTCTTTTTTCTCTAAAATATTCTCTAAGATTGGAACCACGCTTGGAATTTTGGAATCAGTAAAAAAGTAATGGAAAATTTAAAAGGACAGACAAACTTTTTCTTCTTGTTGAATCTAAAAACTGCATAAAAAAAATTACAAGTGTGATTTCAGACCAAAGAAAGTGTCTTAAGAAAGTGGTCTTCAATTACGTTAAAATCTGCGTTCCCGGCTCATTGCATAAACATGTCAGATGCATCTAGCCCACCATCAGTCACAAAATACTCCAAAAATACCTAGAGGGCTTGATATATTGTAATCAAGGGTAAATGCCAGTTGGTATCTTTTGTATCTCTTCAAAGAACCTGCTGTTTGATAATTTGTGACCACAGCATGACATGGCCCTGGTGGAAGTTGAGTACTGTGCCCTTTCTATTAACTGAACGAAGAAATGTCTAATTAGAATATTTGATTGGTAAATACATTCATAGTACCCTCGAATGCCACTTACAGTACTGATTTTAATTATGTTTCAATTAGGTTCTTAGACATGATGAATACTGATGACTGTGACAAGAGCTGGCACTGTCTGGAGGAGTGCAGTCACAAATAGCATACAAGACAGATTTTTCTGGGCGTCACCACACGGTTAAAAAAAGGAAGAAGGTCCTAGAATTCTTGCACTGAAACATTTATTTTTCTAATTAAATAAAATAAGTTTGTTCTGTAAGTTTGGGAACAGATTATTATTTCTATCGGTTTATGGGACACTTGTAGCTTTGGATCCATTTCCATTGTGACTAGCACTTTTTTGTGGTCGTAATGCACATTGTCAGTCCATCTTTTTAATTGAAGTCACTTTTGTTATCTTTTTTTTTTTTATAAATTAACTTGAACATTAGATCTATTTTTTGCTTTATTATCATACCGCCGAACAAAAAGTGATGCACAAAATAGTACCGCACACTGTATTTTGACCCCCTTGGTGAGGTACCGTCTCATGCATTGTGTCTATTTCTCAAAGCACAAAATTCAGGGCGTCTTTTGGAAAACGGGTCTCATTTGGGACATCCAGAGAACACTGAATTTTTTTGTCATGCAGACATACAGCATATAGCAATTTTTCTTTTAGATTATAGTATATATGGCCCATTAAAAGACATTAAAGGGAGTCTGTCACTCCCAAAATCCATTTTAAATGGGCTATACAATCTTTTTAGCCTCTATAACAACCATACTAACACTGTGCCTGAGAAAGTAACTTTAAATAGGAATCTGTCAGCAGGATTTAGCTATTTAATCTGAGAGCAGCATAATGTAGGGGACGTGTCACTTGTAATCTCAATACAATCAGTGTTTTATGCGCACATTCTTCTTTTTATGCACATTCTTCAATATATACCAAAAGGATGTATAAAAACCAGAACAGAAAAACGGGACAAAACCCAGCCTGTAAAAACAAGGTCAAAAACTTCCATCACTTTACTTTACTATGATGAACTGTTGTTTTTGTTTATTTTAGTTGATTGATTTTTGTTCTTTGTGTTTCTAACAGTTTCTCTTATATCTGTTATTTGAAAATATGAGAAATCCTGCCAGTGTATTAAATGAAGCAGAAGAAATGTAAGGGTTAAGCTGAATCAATCAATGGTTCTTATAAAATGGTTCAAATGCAGCAGCTTTTAATTAACTCCACATTACCACACAGATGGCTCAGTGAAAAGACTGTACCATATTAACGGATTTTTGGTGACACAGAAATATCCAAGAAATCTGGCTTTGTAACAGCTGATAGCAAAAGCTGACAACTGAGTATAAGAGCAGAAACCCACTTTTCTGCCCCCTCTGTTGTTTTGTGTCATTGAGCAAATGGCGCAGTGGATCCTTTTACAATATTTGCTGGAAGCCATCACAGTCACATATTTGTGAATAACTGGGACTTTATTATAACAGTATAACAGCATAGTAGTATAAGGCCGGCATCACACTAGCGAAAAAAACAGACGAGTGCTATGCGATAAGAAATTGAATAGCACTCGGACCAATGTTAACCCCTTTACCCCCAAGGGTGGTTTGCACGTTCATGACCGGGCCAATTTTTACAATTCTGACCACTGTCCCCTTATGAGTTAATAACTCTGGAATGCTTCCATGGATCCCGGTGATTCTGACATTGTTTTCTCGTGACATATTGTACTTCATGCTAGTGGTAAAATTTCATTCATATAACTTGAGTTTATTTGTGAAAAAAAATGAAATTTGGCAAAAATTTCGCAATTTTCCAACTTTGAATTTTTATGCCCTTAAAGCACAGAGATACGGCATACAAAAAACTTAATAAGTAACATTTCACATATAAACACTTTACATCAGCACAATTTTGGAACCAAAATTTTTTTGTTAGGAAGTTATAAGGGTTAAAAGTTGACCAGCAATTTCTCATTTTTGCAACACCATTTTATTTTTACGGACCACATCACATTTCATTCAGGTGCGTCACAGGAATTTTTTGAATGTTTAAAAAAAAAAGAAAATTTAACTTTTATTGTGCAATTTGTCCTGAGTACGCTGATACCCCATATGTGGGTGTAAACGACTATTTGGGCGCATGACAGAGCTTGGAAATGAAGCAGTGCCATTTGACTTTTTTGGCTGGAAATGAGATCGGACGCAATTTCGCGTTTGGAAAGCCCCTGATGTACCTAAACAGTGGAATCCCCCACAAGTGACCCAATTTTGGAAACTAGACCCCCAAAGGAACTTATCTAGATGTTTGGTGAGCACTTTGAACCCCAAAGGGCTTCACAGAAATTTATAACGCCCGGGCATGAAAATAAAAAAATAATATTTTTTCCACAAACATCTTTTAGTCCCCAATTTTTTTATTTTCCCAAGGGTAACAGGAGAAATTGAACCCCAAAAGTTGTTGTCCAATTTGTCCTGAGTACGCTGATACCCCATATGTGGGAGAAAACTACTGTACGGGCACATGTCGGGGCTCGGAAGGGAAGTAGTGACGTTTTGGAAAGCAGACTTTGATGGAATGGTCTCTGGGGGTAATGTTGCCTTTGGAGAGCCCCTGATGTACCTAAACAGTGGAATCCCCCACAAGTGACCCCATTTTGGAAACTAGACCCCCCACGGAACTTATCTAGATGTGTGGTGAGCACTTTGAACCCCCAAGTGCTTCACAAAAGTTTATAACGCCAGGGCGTGAAAATAAAAAAATCATATTTTTTTCCCACAAAAATGATTTTTTTGCCCCCAATTTTTTAATTTCCTAAGGATCAAAGGAGAAATTGGACCCCAAAAGTTGCTTTGCAATTTGTCCTGAGTAGGCCGATACCCCATATGTGGTGGTAAAACACTGTTTGGGCGCAAGGCAGAGCTTGGAAGGGAAGGAGCACCATTTGACTTTTTCAAAGCAGAATTGGCTGGAATTGAGATCAGACGTCATGTTGCGTTTGGAGAGCACCTGATGTGCCCAAACAGTGGAAACTCCCAATTCTAACTCCAACCCGAACCCCAACATACCCCTAACCCTATTCTCAGCCCTAACCCTAGCCCTAGCCCTAACTATAACCCTAGCCCTAACCCTAACCCTAATGGAAAAATGGAAATAAATATATTTTTTTAATTTTATTATTTTTCCCTAACTAAGGGGGTGATAATGGGGGGTTTGATTTACTATTTATGGCAGGTTTTTATGTTTGGCAGCTGTCATATGCTTTTATTGTAAAAATAGTTTTTGCATCACCACATTTTGAAAGCTATAATTTTTCCATATTTTGACCCACCGAGTCATATGAGGTCTTATTTTTTGCGGGACGAGTTGATGTTTTTATTGGTGCCATTTTCGGTTTCGTGACTTTTTTGATCGCTTTTTATTCCGATTTTTGGGACGCAGAATGAACAAAAACCAGCATTTCAAGAAATTCTTTTGGGGGGGTGCGTTTACACCGTTCCGCGTGCGGTAAAATTGATAAAGCGGTTTTATTCTTCGGGTCAGTACAATTACAGCGATACCTCATATATGTCATTTTTTTATGTTTTGGTGCTTTTATGCAATGAAAACAATTTTATATAAAAAATAATTATTTTTGCATCGTTTTATTCTGCGAGCTATAACTTTTTAATTTTTTCGCTGATGACGCTGTGTCATGGCTTGTTTTTTGCGGGACAAGATGACGTTTTCAGTGGTACCATGGTTATTTATATCCATCTTTTTGATTGCGCGTTATTGCACTTTTTGTTCGGCAGTATGATAATAAAGCATTATTTTTTGCTTTGCTTTTTATTTTTATTTTTAAGGGGTTCGCTAAAGGGGTTAACTAATGGGACAGTTTTATACGGCGGGTCACTACGGACGGGGCGATACTAAATATGTGTACTTTTATTGTTTTGTTTTTTTTATTTCCAAAAAATGAATTTATTAGGGAATATTTTTTAAAATTTATTTAGCGATTTTTTATAAATTATTTTTACACTTTTTTTAAATTTAATTACATTGTCCCAGGGGGGACATAACTGTCATGTGTCAGATCGCTGATCTGACACATCACACAGCGCTGTGACAGATCAGCAATCTGACACAGGCGCTGCACAAGGCTTCCTCATGCCTGCGCTCTGCAGAGTTAAGGCCCCCTTCACATGTCTGTATAACACACCTATATGAAAAACCGGTACCGGTGTCATCAGTGTTTTGCATCAGCATGTTTTCAATCGGTGGGTCAGTTTTTACCAGTATTTACCAATATTTTTCCAGTATGGATAAAGGAATAAATTACAAACAAAGTGTCACCTATACTTTGCAAAGTTATACACACGCATGCCATCCATGTGCTGTACGTGTCTTTCACGGCCCCATAGACTTGTATTGACCCTTGTCATCCGTGCTGCCGGAAAAAAAAACGGACATGTATCTGTGCCTTTTGCACCGACACACGGTCCATGTAAAACTACGGACATGTGTATAGCAACATAGGTTATAATGGGTATGTGTAGTATCTATGAAGAAAAAAACTGCAAAAAACAGCAGATACACCTACTGGTAACACGGACGTGTTCAGGAGGGCTTAAATGTAATAAACCAGAGACAACTTGCAAAAGTGGACTAACTGATGGGATAAAAGGGCCTAACTATTGGATGGGACTTCGCCACTTTACAAGTGAGGCTCAGTGGTAGAATAAAATAAAGCTGACAGTGGAAATGAATACTTTCTATACTGATCCAATGAGAATCAAATTTAAGCCGGGGTCAGACTTGCGAGAAACTCGCACGAGTCTCGCACGTCAATACCCGGCACTGCCACCGGTACTCGGACCGAAGCGTTCAGCTGCATAGAAATAAATGCAGCTGAACGCTCCGGTCTGAGTGCTGACGGTAGTGCCGGGTATTGATGTGCGAGACTCGTCCGAGTTTCTAGCAAGTCTGACCCTGGCCTTAATATTGTATTCCCATCTCCAAGATCCTATCCCAATATGTAGTAGGGGTAATAATAATAATATTAGCAAATACCTCCAATTAGTAATGTAGCACAGTTTTTCTGATTCACTATGTCTCTTTCTTCAATGCAGGACCTTAGAGATCCATGGCTACGACCACTGATATAGTGAAAGATAGATGACAGTGGTTGTAACTAGTGAGGAGCAAACGTTCAGGGATAAGGTATTATCTGACCAAACCAAACAGGCAATCCCTGCATGTGTTGCGGCTGTCGAACAGCCGTGAGACATGCAGCCATGGAGACTCAATCATAGTATTCGAGCATGCCAAAGATACTCTATTAGTACAAGAGTATGCTTGGATAACACCTTTTCCCAGCAAGCTCACTCATCACTAGTCAGGACCTTAGGTATGCAAGGTTATGTAGGAAATGTACTACAGTTTTTCTGATTCCATAGGTCCCTTTCCTCATGGGCAGGCATTGCAGGACCTAGGGAATCAGAAAAACTATACTACATTTCTAATTGGAGGTATTTGCTAATATTATTATTATTACACCTACTACATATTGGGATAGGATCGTGGAGATGGGATTACCCCTTTTTTTACGTAATTGAATATCTGTTTCATGATGATATTGTATATGCAGTGTCCAACAATATTGTTTGTACAGTTCTATTTTGACCCTTTATGAGGCCATTATTTGACACTGTTTATTGGTATTTTTTATTCTTTCTACTGTGGTATTATTTTGCACTGCATAGCCATTTTATATGTTCAACATACCGTATATTGTGAGTAGGAAAGAAGCCTGTATATAATATTTCTAAAAAGTTATTTTCTAAGAAGACTCCTTCTCACTAATGTGTAACAACATCGTTTATTGTTAAAAATGATTACTTTAATTTGATCAACAAATTAGATTAGTGCGTGACAAACACTTTTATCCATTTTATTTTCACCAGCTGCCAAGGTGGTATATAAAATCTCTGTGAGATGCCATACTGCACCCTACCAGGATTACTGACACTGCTTCTCTGGTGGTTTTTCCTCAGGACAAAAAAGCTTCCAAATCCAAAAGATTCCAAACCAAGACCCTAGTCAGTAGCCAGTGTTTGTTGTGCTGTGTTTTTTCCATCAACAGTACATAGACCCATTATAGTCTAGGGGGTCATTCACACATACAAATTTTCATGCAGCACGATGATCCACATGAAAAAAAAAACATTCCTACTGTAGGCCAAAATGGGTTGGCAAAAACAATGGACAACATGTGGATGCCACGCTTCATTATTAGACTGATACCCAAATACTACAACTGAATGCAACAAAGAAGAACCAGGTTTTTGAGTTAAGGTGGATGCAGATTGCATTTACTCGGGCTTGGACTGGACAACGGGAGAACAGGAAAATCCTCCGGTGAGCCCCTATGCAAGAGTGGCCACCACCATCTCATATAAGCAGTAGTTGGCACTATATACATGAATCACTATGTACAGACAGAGGCAGCATCTTACCCAGTTCATTCTTATATAAATTTGAGGGTAATGTCACATTTGCATGTAGCTAAAAATTGGGGTCCTGGAGTTGGTTACTGGGTGGGCCCTTGGTACACCAGTCTGACACTGAATTTACTAATATTGTGTCAATAAAAACACAGACATATTGCTTTGCTGATAACTCTGTGAATCATTTTAATATACTGTGATTACATTTTTTTTTTACCATTTTTAAACCCTTCTCCCCTTGAAATACTTTCTTGAATTCAGGCTTTATGCAAATAGCAGGAGTACAGCTCTGAACAACATCCAAGAGTGGCAAAAGCTCTGTAGTAAGAAGCCAAGAAGAATCTGTTATTTGTATGAGGCGTAATCCAAAAAAGGCATTCAGTAAGCCTGAATTCATACGTCTGTGTTATGAGGTCCGTCAGATGAAAATACTTGACCTAATCTTGGGTCTCTTGATCCAAACTAACAGCTTCATACATGGCTTCAAGGCTGTAAGTTCAGGTCAGGAGACCCACAGTGGCTTGATATTGCGGCCCGACCATGCACCATGGTATGACAGATAAGGAGAACCACAGTCTATATTGCTAAAGATCTTTTTAAAATTTTATTTAGATACAAAATTACAATCACAATTAAGAAAAAAAATAACAGACAAAAATTAAGGGTACATGTACAGATCAGTGATTAGATCCCAAGGTGTGTGGGTCAAGGATTAGCTCTGGATACAATAATATTGATACTAGCCAAACAGACCAGGAATCCGTCAAATATTACACTTAAGTATAGCCATGAAAGACATATTCATGAAAGAGGGACCTCTAAAATTCAATTATCAATGCAATATGTTGCCCAAATGGATAACGTATGATTAGTTCTAGTATAATCATAGATGTCAGTCAATTGTCATTTGCTTAAAGGAGCCCTATATTCAGACATAGTATGTTTAACAAAAGTAATTTCGTATAAGGTATTTACTTATTGTATGCCCCCTGAGGAAGCGACATTAAAGCGAAACATGCATTGGGGAACATGGCCGAGGTACAGGCAGGACAAATACAATGGGTATAGATCCAGGTTTATGAAGCAGATCACCTTTTGGTACTGTGATCTGCTCCTTTGCAGCCCACAAAGTTTTTCGAGGCGTTCAAAACCCTGAGTTTTTTAAGCCGAAATTGCATCACTGCAGGAAACACTTTTTTGAGGGAAGTTTTTGGTGGAGTATTTCATTTCATGAAGTGTTTCCTAAAGCAGCTTTTATGATAGTTGCACACCTTATAGACGCCAGAATACGAGTATAAATTTTGGTATAAAAGGATGACTTAGGAAAACGATGATGGTATTTTTCCTGAAGTGTGTTTTTTCCCCTTCTTAGTCGATTTTGCAGCAGCTTTGCCACAAGCATTTTTTTTACTTTCCCTTTTTTTATCATTTCAAATATATTAATATTATTGTATTTTGCAAGCCACCTGAAGAATAGACCGTTCGCTTCTTTTTAGCAGCTTCAAAACTTTTGAACCCTAAAGAGGTTTAAAAAAAGTTACAAAAGACTGGATGTATGCAAGTTGCTTTGACGTTGCTGGTTACATGGCCACATGTCAATTATTTATACTTTTTTTAGCACTTGCAAAAAAAGCTCCGCACGTAAAAAGCAAACAGGATTTCCCATAAAAAAGAGTTGGAATAGTTTCCCTAGAATTTTTGAAGATATTTTTGAGGAGCATTTTGAAGAGGATCCACTAAAAAAAAAAATCCTCAAAAAACTCTGCACACACCTTTTCCAGTGGTCAAAAGCAACAAGTTTTTTTAAGTAGTGAGTGACCACTTCTGGAAACGCTGACTTTCTTTGTTCCAAAGCATTTTGTTAATGTTTTGTTTTGTTGACATTTCTGGAAGTATGTTGTTAATGTTTTCTTGGGTGTTTTATATGAACGCTCTATTTAGCATTTTTTAAAGCATTTCAGTGGAAGATTTTTCCTAAATCTATTAAGCAATGAAAAAAACACCAGTGTTTTCAGAGGCAAAAATACCTAAAAATAAGACACTCTTTTTGGCCTTCCCATTGATTTCTATGGTAAAGAATGGAGCGGTTTCATAGCAAAAAATTCCAGAAGAATTGACGTAATTTGTTTTAAGTTTTTGGCTAGCCTGAAGTGATTAAAAGACGCTCAAAAGATGGAACATGTGAACACCAAGCATTTTCAATAGAAATTTCTAGGAAGATTTTTGGGGCGTTTTGTGCTTTTTCAGGAGTTTCTTAAGCTACGTTGAGCTTTTGGTGAGTTGTTGATAATGCAGATTTTGTGCACCATTTCTGCACCTATTAAGTAAAATAGGTTACCTGCATTTTTCCGAAAACACATAGCGTAAAAAACTCAACAAAAACTTATCGAGGGAACATAGCCTTAGGAACGGAGCTGTGCCATAAGCACTGGAAAAAAACCCATTGTGAACATAGCTGAAGGTTATGACCCACACAATGTTTTTGGCAAACCATAAAATAAATGTTACCTCTTACTCACTGGATACTAAAGAGCTCATGAGTAGAAAAACACTGATATTAAAGAGGTTACATACACTTTTTTATGTTGCAAAAAAAATATAGCTATAATTGCCAATTCTTCTCTTTGTTCTTGACTTTTTAAAAAATTTAAAAATCAATGTTGATGAGACACACAATGTCACATAAGAAAATGTCTTTAGCATACTGTATATGTCAGGCAGAATGTGAAAAATGCCCCCGGATCCCTGCACTCAGGTGTTACTCTTCCTTTCGCACCATGCATAGGGTATGTCAGAAGAATAAAAACATATGCTGTGATGTCCCCAAATATTTCTATGGACCAGAATATGTCAGAGGAATGTCTTTCTAGCATAAGTTATACAAGTTACCATCCAGATATTTTTTTTGCTACAATAAATAATGTAGAAGTACAGTATATAGTTTATCGTTCATAATAACGCGAACCCCTTCCCACCATATTTAGTCATATAAATGCCAGTGCTTTGAACAGACTGGAAACATATAAAGCCTCTGATTTCATGGACCTTGTATGGCCCGCAATGCCTTGACTTACCGTGGATCTCCCAACCATAACTTACAGCCTCATTGACACATATATGAGGTTGTACGTTCAGTTTGAGAGATCTGTGGTCAGTCCAGGAATGTAAGAACTATGAAATACGTGAACCCGGCCTTAGGATGGCTCCACGTTGTTATTGTTAAACACTTGGCCCATATAGCTCCGAGCACACACTATATGGTGGATGTACAGTACATATAGTGCTCCACTGACCAAGTGTATACCAATAGAGTATCCTGTTTTTATAATGTAAAGTTTCACATGGTAGACCTCAATTTTCCTTGCAGAGGCCAACAGTAAGAATGTTTGTGTTTTTTTTTCACATGAAGTCCTAAGGGATATAGACATATACCACTGTGTCATACTGTATATTGGAGCCTTCCATAGGAGGTATGCAGTGGCAAATACTCCAGACTTACCTTTAAGGGAAGATTTAATCAGTACATGAACACAGACTTAGATGTAAATAACTGTTTATCAATTGATAGAAATTGATGATGACCAAAAGGGCTGATAAAGCTGCTGCTTGCCTTCAAAGTAACAATAAAAGAAAATGGTAGCAACTTGACCAACAACTGCTCCCAAAAAGTTGTGGTGAATGACTGCTACTCCGAATAGTCTCCGGTTAGTCCTCATTCACACATCAGTGAAAAAATGGTACTGGTGTCATCAGTGTGCCTACAGTCTATGGTCCGTGTGTCCGTTTTTACTATCACTGTATCATCAGAGTTTTTTTACGGATGGATAAATGAATAAATTGCAATGTTAAATACGGATGGCACACGTTTGTCATCTGTGTGCTGTACATGTTTTACACTGACCCATAGTCTCAGGGTGGAACATAAATTACCTGTACAAGTACATAAATGACCAACTACAAAAGTATGGTCAAAAGCTGTTTCATGTAAAATCCCATCAACAGTCAAGTGGGAGAATGAAGGTTCAATCTCTAGAGGAATCAAGACTTTTATGCCATGAGAACTATGAATTGGTGGAAACGCCAACTTCAATAGCTGGTCACAACGGGAAATGTTAATTGTTTAATAAAGGCTTAAATGTTTTTTTTTCTTTAAAGAAAAAACCATGTACACCTATGTTCATGTATAAAATTCTTGTTTATCCAGTTAATAGACACCCGGGATCACTAGGGCTAAATCTGCTCTTTTAGGGCAGACTTGTTCATACATTATGACTTTTAGGGCAGACTTGTTCATGCTTCCTTACATACTTTCCAATCCCTTGGTTAAACTTGACAGACATGTCTTTTTTCAACTATGCTAACTACAGCCGTGGCCAAAAGTTTTGAAACTGACAAAAATTTTGGTTGTCACAAGAAAGTCCAGCAAGTGCCACGACGGTCTCCTAAACAGGATTCAGTTATGGGACTGGTTCAGCAGCAGTGCAGAGCTTGCTCTGCAATGACAGCAGGTAGGTATTAGTGTACCTGCATGAACAGGGAGGCAAAGGCTTTTGGAGGGTCACAAGTAAGTTACTTCACTCCAAGCAAAAAAAAAACCATGAAGGACAGATTGAAATTTTGCAGATAGTACAGGCATGGACTGCAGAGGACGATTTGGGACATCTGGAAAAATGATTGTCGGAGAAGAATAGATGAGCGCTACAATGAATCTTATGTCATGCCAACAGTACATCTTGAGACCCACTAATGTGTAGGGCTGCTTTTCATCCAAGGAAGTTGGCTTTCTCACAAGTTTGTTTAAGAACACTGCTATGAATAAAGTATGGTATCTAAACATACTCCAAGAGAAACTGCTCCCAACGATGGAGAAATTCGATAATGAATAATGCTTTTTACAGCATGATGGAGCACTATGTCACAAGGTAAAAGTGATACCTAATTGTGAATCCAAGCCAAGTCCTGAAATCTCATTGATAGCCTGTGGTCAATCCTCAACAAGCGGATGGACAAACAAAAACACAGAAATTGTAATCAACTCCAAGCACTGATTAGGCAAGAACGGATTGTCATCAGTCAGGATTTGGCCCAGAAGCTGATATCCAGCTGCCAGGGAAAATAGCAGAAGTTTTGAAAAATGAAAGTCAACACCGGAATGATTGAGCCTTTGTAAATTAATTTGATGTATTAGTCAATAAAAATTTAAAAAAATGATGAAATGATGATAATTGTTGTTCAGTAACCATAGGAACCTCTGACTAAAGATCTAAAAACAAAAAAAGCAGCAAACTTTCTAAAATCCCCAAATTGTGCCAGTCTCAAAACTTTTGACCATGACTTACATTGCTATGTAATCAACACTGACAAACGGTAAGGATCAATTGACACCATTTCCTGGGTGTATGGTCGCCAATGTGGACATGTAGACTTTAAAGACAAATAGTATGCCAAGATTATCTATTTGGCATACTGCTAATTAAACTGTACTGAAAAGTATATGTGAGTGCTGATATAATCACACCAATAACCAAACCAAAATCTTACACCAGGTTGGTGCTGGTATCTCCAGTGACTAAGGCTATGGTCTGATGGAGGATTTTTAAAGAGCTCAAAAATGACAAGTTTTTCAAGCAGAAAATGTTTCAGTAAGTGCATCTTTTGTGGGGGAGAGTTTATTTTCCTAAAGTAAATTTTGAAGATTTTTTTTTTCCCTGAACTGCTTCTGCAGTCTTTTGACTCGGAGCAATTCCAGGAGGAAACCACCTCAAAAGAAGTGAATTACACTGTTGTCCAGTTTTCTTTCAAACTTAAGGAAAAAAAACATTACAAAACTGAACATATGAACATTGATATGAAGAGTAAGAGTTTTTCAAGCATTTTTTAAAGTGGTTTTTGGAGTAAATCTATGACCGACCGCCCCCCCCCCCAAAAAAAAAGAAAGACCTAAAAATATAATCTATCTATCCTAATGATGGTCTTTCCATAAGTATTTATGGACTTAGCTGAATGTAGTATATGCCTGGTAAAGCTCCTACTTAACATTTGGATAGGCCCTCTGACATGTATGTGCACACCATTGATTTCATTTTATAGGAATGTCCGCCACACAAAATGCCAAAATTAAAAAATATACTTTGTTACTGATATGGGTGATAATGGTGGACAGATGTCACAATATCAATTAAAACTGTGGACACTGCTGGACATATACTTTATGAGCGCCAGATAGTAGTCAACACTGGTATGTGCACATGGTCTTTCTAAGGCCGGCGTCACACTGGCGAGAAATACGGACAAGTGTTATGCGAAAAAAAATCGCATTGCACTCATCCCAATGTTACTCTATGGGGCAGCTCCCATCCTCTGATTTTTCTCGCCTGTTTTCTACCGGCTGAGAAAATCGCAGCATGCTGCGATTGTCAGCGACTCTCGGCCGAGAGACGCCAATGCAACTCTATGGGTGCGAGAAAAAAGCGGATTACACACGGACTACAAGTGTGACTTGCGAGAAATACGCACCGGTGTCCTTTAACAAAAGCTGGCAATTCATTTTGCGATACAGTAAAATCACACTGACATGTTAAAGAATAGATATAGACATATAGAATACATATATATACATATACACATATATAAACGTCATTGAGACACATATATATACAGTATATGTTTATAGTTCATAGAGTTCTACATAGCATAACAGCCACTAAATCAATTGCCGGCTTCAGTAAAATCATTACAAAACCTGACATGAAATGACACATGGTTTACATACAGTAATCCATTTAATTTCATTCAGTTTCTATAAAATGTGCCTTTTCTGGCACTTAGCCTCTCTATTCCCATTGCCTTTAGCGGTGGCTCATGGGTTAATAATCATGGGTTAATGTCACCTTGCTATTGAAAGGTGACATTAAGCCGGGTTAATAATGGAGAGGTGTCAATAAGACACCTAGCCATTATTAATCTTATAGTATTAAAGGGTTAAAAAAGACACACACATATTAATTAAAAATTATTTTAATTAAATAATCACAAAAAGTTTTTTGACCAAATTTATTATTCTGCTAATCCAACAGAATCCCTTGTTGTCCTGTAAAAAAAAACAAAAAATAAAAAAACAACAATATCCATACCTCTCTGTCGTTCAGTCAGGTCCCCCGCTGCAATCATCACAAGGGGTTAACTAGTTTAAAACAGGGACCAGTGCTAATGCTACCGGCCCCGCTGTAAAACACTGCAGAATTAATTAAATTATGTCTGCGCAGGTGCCCCGGCTGACCGGAGATGAACTAATAAGCGTGGGAAAGTTTCTGAACTTTTTCCCATGCCCCTGAGTTCACCTTAGGTCAGCCGGGGACTCCGCGCAGCCTCAGTGACTACCACTGATGTCACTGAGGCTGCGCGGAGTCCCCGGCTGACCGGAAGTGAACTGACAGTGTGGGAAAGCATTCAGAAACTTTCCCATGCTTATTAGTTCATCCCCGGTCAGCTGGGGTGCCTGCACAGAGATGAATTCATTCATTCTGCAGTGGTTTACAGAGGGGCCGGTAGCATTAGCACTGGTCCCTGTTGTAAACTAGTTAACCCCTTGTGATGGATTGCAGCGGGGAACCTGACTGAACGGCAGAGAGGTATGGATATTGTTGGTTTTTTGTTTTTGTTTTTTTTTCTGGGACAACAAGGGATTCTGTTGGATTAGCAGAATAATAAATTTGGTCAAAAACTTTGCGTGATTATTTAATTAAAAGAATTTTTAATTAATGTGTTTGTCTTTTTTAACCCTTTAATACTATAGGATTAATAATGGATAGGTGTCTTATTGACACCTCTCCATTATTAACCCGGCTTAATGTCACCTTTCAATAGCAAGGTGACATTAACCCATGATTATTAACCCATGAGCCACTGCTAAAGGCAATGGGAATAGAGAGGTTAAGTGACAGAAAAGGCACATTTTATAGATGCACCTTTTCTGGGGTGGCTGGGGGCAGATTTTTTTAGCCGGGGGGGGGGCAAAAACAATGGCTAGGCTCTAGGCCATTAATATCTGCCCTCACTCACTGGCTTTCCCTCTCTGGCAGAGAAATTACTGATGGAGCCCATGCAACTTTTTTAACGAATTTACCCGTTAATTTAACACCTACATGTCCAAAATTTTACACATATACCCTAATCTAAATATTAGTCAAAGACATAAAAAACTAAATAAAATGAAATGGTTTTACTGTATGTAAACCATATGTCATTTCATGCCGGGTTTTGTAATGATTTTACAGAAGTCGGCAATTGATTTAGCAGCTATTATGCTATGTAGAACTCTATGAAATATAAATATATATAAATATATATATGTATATATATATATATATATATATACACACACACACGTGTGGGTGTCTTAATGACATGTATATGTAAATATATATATGTATTCTATGTATATAAATCTATTCTTTCGTTTGTATTTTAACCTGTCATTGAAATCCATTATATGCCCATTTTGTAAGCCGGCGAGAAAATGTCATCATACGGATGCCATACGGATGTCACATGGATGCTTAGATGCGAGAAAATCGCATCTTCGCATGACAATAGGATGACATACGGATCACTGTTTATGAAACATTTGTGCGATTATGGTCTGTGAAAAATGGACCGTATTTTTATACGTTGTATGTGACTCCAGCCTAACTATAGAAATTACAATGACCCATACATTATTCTTGTAACCGCTGTAGCCAGTCACTGGTCTCAGCAGTCATAGGCTATGTTCACATGTTGCTTTTTCTGATGTGCCTTTTCCTGCTTTTTTATGCAAATTTTAAGCTGTTTAATCACAAATGAAGTCCTAAATATTTTCCAACCCCTAATTATATGGGATACATCCCCTCAAAATACAATGAATCACACAATAGGTTCCTACAAACTAGGCAACACTAAGGGATGCTGATAAAAATATTTTTTTTATTCAAATAAATTAAAACAATTAAAAAGAAATGGTACTGAATTTACAAAAAATCAGAGACATCATGCCATAGAGTACCAACAGTGCAAAACAAGCCGTAAAAAACAGCAATTTCAAAAGATAAGAAAATGATTGAACCCGCTACAAGAATAGCACAATTCAAGAGCAGTAAACAAAGGATCAATGAACCTAACACTACAAATATGGCGTTATGTAAACATATACCCCTATCCTAGACTAAAGTGCAAAGGTGCTCACCTAAGAAGTAAATATAGCTATGACGCTTAACATGAAGAAATGTGATTATGAAAGGGCTAAATTAATCCCTATATAGAATGCATGGCGGTGTAATCAATCATGAAACATATAAAAGGCTAAAAGTCATTACCAGTGTAATGCATATGGAGATCCTGGCGTCCCTGCTGACCCGACGCGCGTTTCGATATCCTTCTTCGGGAGGCGAAGAAAGATATCGAAACGCGCATGTTCATGTTAGGCGTCATAGCTATATTTACTTTTTAGGTGAGCACCTTTGCACTTTAGTCTAGGATAGGGGTATATGTCTACATAACCCCATATTTGTAGTGTTAGGTTCATTGATCCTTTGTTTACTACACATGAATTGTGCTATTCTTGTAGTGGGTTCAATCATTTTCTTATCTTGTGAAATTGCTGTTTTTTTACGGCTTGTTTTGCACTGTTGGTACTCTATGGCATGATGTCTCTGATTTTTTGTAAATTCAGTACCATTTCTTTTTAATTGTTTTAATTTATTTGAATAAAAAAATATATTTTTATCATCATCCCTTAGTGTTGCCTAGTTTGTAGGAACCTATTGTGTGATTCATCAAATTTTAAGCTGTGTTATATAGTACCAGCAAAGTCTGAGGTTTCAGAATCATGCACACACATTGTTTTTTATCCTGATTTGTAAAACTGCTGTGTTTTTGAAAACTGCAGCATGTCACTACTTTCAGCATTTTGTCACTGTTTTTGCAGCATTGTTTCACTCATAGGAAACAATGAGTAAGTGCAAAAACGCAGTAAAAACATATCTGGTTTTGCTGTGTTTTTAGTGAAAAAAAAGCAGGTACAGCAGTATGTGAAACCTATTTATTTTTGTGATTTTCCCAAGTTTAAACCATAATGTCTTGGTCTCCTCACCTGAGAATGGCTGCTAGGATTAGTACAGTCTAATTAAATTAGTGATGTGTTATCAGCAAATACTGGAGGAAAATTTGCAATCATCAGTCCGGAATCTGCGTATGGGACGTACTTGGACGTTCCAACATGACAACGATCCAAAACACAAGGTCTAGTCGACCTGTCATTGGCTACAGCAGAACAAAGTGAAGGTTCTGGACTGGCCATCTCAGTCTCCTGACCTCAGTATCATTGAGCCACTCTGGGGAGATCTCAAGCGCGCAGTTCATGCTAGACAGCCCAGAAATTTACAGGAACTGGAGGCTTTTTGCCAAGAAGAGTGGGCAGCTTTACCATCTGAGAAAATAACGAACCTCATCCACAACTACCACAAAAGACTTCACGCTGTCATTGATGTTAGATGGGGCAATACACGGTAATAAGAAATGGGGTATGTGAGCTTTTGATCGGGGTCATTTGGATGTTTTGGGTTGTCATTATGATTTAAAAAGAAAACACAGTAGTTTGACAATAAATGGCTTCACCCAACCACTAACCAGGAGTGGAGAAAAAGTTTTGGTGTTATCATTCATATTCTCTGAAAAAAGGTCAAGAAAGCAAAAATTCTGCCGGAGTATGTAAACTTTTGAGCACAAATGTATGTCTTGCATTGGTGACCTGTGTTCATACTTCTGTGGTGGAAGGAAAGCTGGACTTTGGGATCCTGAAAAACGCAACAAAAAAAACCCCACAGCAAACCCTGCTTTTTGTAAGAACCTTCTTTACTGCCAAGAGCGCAGGTTTTTCGATGAAGAAAAAAAACACAGCAAAAACGCAATGTGTGAACATAGCCTTAATCAATATACATGCAAAAATCAGCTCTGAGATCAGTGTTTGGCTGCAAAAGTTATGTAAATGCAAGTGATCAATGAGCGGGAGGTTAAAGAGATAAGTAGTGTTTTTTTTAATTATATTCACTGTTCTTGGCAAAATGAAAAAGTGTCAGAAAATTCATTACATAAAAAGCAGCGAGTAGTCAACTGATAAAACTTGATGACAATACGATAAAGCTCATTTTCAAAATCAACAATGTGTTGTCAATTTATACCATAGAAAGGCTCCTATTAAAATCTCTTGTAAACAGCATTATGCATGGGTTTGCTGATTTCTTGCACTTGCCAACGATAAACGTGCCATAATAATACAGTTTTCTTACACATATTTTAGGCTTTTCATACTCTATAAATGCCAGAGAATTATTTTGCTGCCCAACCCTACAGCTGGCAGTCACAAAATGACAGCAGGAGAAATAAAAACATCACAGGTGGATTTCCTTTTTTTAAGGGAAAAAAATAATTTTTCTTTACAATGTGAATAAAAAATGAAATTGAATTAGAAATGTTACTGAATGAGAGCTGTATTAACCTAAATCTCTGATCCAAACCCCTGCAAATCTAAGCATTAGTTGCCTACCAGAGAAACCTAAGCTAAATGCCAAAATCACATACATCCTCCCAGCAGAAGCCTAAGCACTCTACAAAATAGAGACGAGACCATAGGAAGCACATTGAAAATGTATTATGGTTTTGTGATGAAATCTAAAGAAAGAGTGCAATAGCCCAAGGGCCATCTCCACCTAAGCTCGTTCACTTTCAGGCTCTCACCAGATAACAATAAAAAAGTTTTAATATGTGACAGAAGAGATAACTGGGTTTATTGTTTCTAAAATTCTAAAAAATCCATGAGCTACCCTGATTCTGCTGCTCTTTTCTGTTTTGTGCTATGTCGCTCCATTGCCAAGATTTTCACATTTGTTGCATTTGGAGCACAGTATGTGAAATCTCTCCTCGCTGACCAACTGGGCATTTCTTCACAGTCTTCTCTCGGGAGGCGCCTTCATCCCTCCTTCCCATTCACAGCTTGGCAGATCATATAGAGGTCTAGCAGTCTCAGATGCTGCCAAGTGCATACCTTAAGAAAAGAGTTGCGGAAATGCCCAGTTGGCCTGCAATCAGAATTTTCACAAACTGCACTCCAAAGCAATAAATGTGAATATCTCTATGATAGAGTGACGTAGCACAAAATAGAAAAGAGCGAGAGGATCAGGGAAGCTCAGGGATTTTTGTATGGTGCTTACCTAATTTTTTTAGAATGTAATTTTCTTTTTAACTTTTCCTGGAGTCATACATTTTCTTTTGTTTCCACCAAGCATTTTTCAAAACCTAAGAGAAAAAAGCTCAAGAATCTCCCCATATAAACAGCCGAGTGGTTTTCCCATAGAAGCTAAACAATATTCCACAAGTTTTTGAAGTGATTTTATAAAGGGAGTCTGTCACCAAGTTTTAACCACCTAATCTAAAAGCAGCATAATATAGACACAGAGAGCCTGATTACAGCGATAGGTCACTTACTGGGCTGCTTGCTGTAGTTTTGATAAAATCACAGTTTTATCCGCAGGAGATTATCACAAGAGGACTAGTAAACCTACTGCCATGTAGACCTCGATATTCATGAGCTCTCTATAACCCACCACTGATTGATAGCTTTCAGCCTATGCACAGTGTGTACAGAAATATCAGTGGCATGGGCGGGGTTATACAGGGCTCAGCATTTAGAGAACTATTAGATCTGCAGCTGATATAACTGTGATTTTATCAAAACTACAGCGAGCAGAGCAGTAGACAGGGTCTCGCTCCCTACATCATGCTGCTCTCATATAGCTTAGCAAAAACATTTAGATATCCAGTGGTTTTTCCGAGGCATATTTTTGGTTACCCTACAGTTGCAATTTTGTGGTGGCTTTGCCACCAGCACTTTTTTTTTACATTGGGTCTCAATAATAGTGAAGCTGCCCAAATTATGGTCAGGTCACTGATTTTAACCACTTTGCCCCAACTTGAAGCCTCAAATGGTTATAAAAAGCTCTAATAGTTTGATCATATACACAGCAAGTTGTTTTGGCACTTCTGAGCATATGTTCATTCTTTTTAGAATTTTTCAGCACTTTTTCAGACTGGTTTTGGAACAGACCCACCTGATAAAGATGTTGTGTGCACATACCCTTAAGGCCTGTTTCACACTTCCGTTTTTTCAAATCCGTCAAAATCCGTTGTTTTCCGTAAAAAAATGGATCCGCCATTTTTTGCAGGATCCGTTTTTTTTTGTCCCATAGACTTCCATTACGGTTACCGCGGATCCGTCAAAAAAACGGATCCGTTTTTTTAAAAACGGATCCGTTTGCATCAGTTTCCGTCAAAAAAACGGAAACGGATCCGTTTGGCGGACACAATCACGGAAGTGTGAAACAGGCCTTAGGAGGATTTTGAGGAGGATCTGATACAGAAAACTGCTAAAAAAACACTGTGTGAGCATAGCCTTTTAAGCTTTAAGGGAGTTTTCCAGGCCGAGAATACATTTCTGCAATCCCGCTATGTGACAGCTAATTAACGAATCCTGACAGTGTATGCATGCAATTATTATTGTGTACGACTTTATTAATAATTACTTTACTAATAGATTTTTCCTAAATAATCCCTTTAAAATCTGAAGCCCTTTAGAAATCCGGATTATCAGATAGAGATTAACACTTCTGTGCCCAATCAGGAAATTAGCCATTTGCAGGGCTCAAATGCCGCATTAAAGAGTTAGCCACATTCTATAAATTACTAAACTTTTGTGGGTATATAGAGAGGGGCTGTTGCTCAGTAAATGCTGCTAATGTGTTCAAATTAACATTCTGAGATATTGACATACATCACTTAGAATAATATAATTTTCCCAAAAGTGTGGTTGAGAGGCCACTGGGTCTTTCAAGTAAAAGGTTCTAGTAACAAATAAATGCTGTGCCAAAATACATGTCTCAGCACCCAGTCCGAATGTGTTGGATAGCATCAACAAATGCAGATACTTCAATGTTTAATGTGGTCAATGGCCTCTCTGTGTGCCATTACCTGTCCTTTGGGGAGTTATTCCTATGAATATTGCCTTGGATGCAAAAGTCTCACTCTCCACCAAAACAAATTATGGAGAGCAGTAGAGATGGTCCAGCATCCAGGCCAGTTATCTGTGGTCGAAGGATGGAAACTTTAAGAATAAAATCCTATCCCCCAGTATCTGCTGATCTACTTTTGGATTATTGGATTAGCTGATGTGGGACAACGTCATCCTTGCAGCGTGATGCACAGGCTAATCATGAGAAGAGCTACAGATGGAAGGAGGCATTGAGGTAGTTCTCAAAGGTCCCTTCCGATAACTACATTAGCGACATGACCACTGGACTGAGTCCTGCGGATTGATTCCCACCGACCCTAAAGAACGTAGATGAGGGGCACTATAATGTGCGCCATGGGTTGCGAGTAATGTTACTGAACATGAATAGTGGTTTAGACTATTTGTGTAATTTGTGGAGCCTCGTTATGTGAGTATGAAGGACTCTACGGTGAAGTCAGAGTTAGAAAGTTGATTGTTTCTGATTCAAAATTTGTTAACAAAATGTAAAATCTTTCCAAACTAAACATCTTTATGTGCCAGCTGTTTACAAAACAGATAAATATATTTCATATAAAGGTCACTGTAGAAAAAGAGGAAACAAAAATCCATTCCAGCGTAAACTTGGAGATAAACATAATGTTTATTTATAAGCCAGAGTTTTTCAATTGCGCTGTGACGGTGACCAAATCCCTCCAGGCAGATAGGCAGCAAATTTTAAGCAATAGATTAAAATAACAATCTCAAAGGCAATTTGTAAGAAGTTACAACAAGACAAAGAGATAAATCATAAGTCATGGAAGACGAAACAAAACACACAAAAAATGTAATTTACATATGACATATGTCGCAAAAAAAATTGCCACCATCTCATTAGGTAATTGACTTAAAACATTCTTTTATCCCATTGATCATTGATTCATTACAGACAAAGGTCCTGATTCATCAACACTGGCATTTTGCATGTCAGTCCTGATGAAGAGTGGGCTGGACCAAAATTTGTAATAGGTGTGCTTCTTAATAAAAAAAAAAGGTCACATCTTTCAGAAGCTGTGCACCACTGCAAGAAATGTACTCCAATCAAAGACAGGGGTACATTCCTGTTGTAGTTTATGCTAGAAAATTATGTTGGCCATGCTCAGCGCTACATCCTTCTGGCTAAGTTATAGCCACTTTTCGAAAAGTGGGCAGAGTTATCTAGGACTGGCATAAATATGCCAACATTTTCAAAATCTTCGTGCAACTATGAGATGTGCAAAATATTGTGACATTCCAAATTTTTTTTTTTTTTTGCAAGAAATGTTTTTAAGTAGAAAGATTGCTCAAAAATAGGGATGATGTCCAACTGCTAGGCCCACCTAAAATACTTGTAATCTACGGGTAAACCTGACAGCAAGTGTTAAAATTCCCTGCAATGCCACCACGGGGGAAATTATGCATTACATAGCGCTGATTTTAATAAGTAACCTCTGGCATATCTAATACATAAGCATGCAAAATAGAAAAACACGGCACTCAATGAGGAGAGAGGTGCACAAGTCGGGTATCCAGCCACCTAACAATGTAGTACAAAAACTTGGCACTCAAAAAGAAAAATTGATTTGAAAGTTCCTTTATTGTGAAAGGCATCCAGTTGAGTACATTCCTTTAAACGTTTTCGGTCATACAATTGACCTTCATCAGAAGCAGAATACATGTACCATTGTCACTCACCGTCTTGTTCTTTTTCTTCCAGTACTGAATAGTGCCTACTCACGACAGCGGTTCTTTAATAATAATATATGGAATTTTTCATTACAGCTCCTCTCAGGTACCTGTCTTGGCACTCATTCCAGTCGGCTATCACCTTTTATGTGGTGTTGCACACCAAGTAGCACCGACCACGAATTTCACAGTATCCTTTATTGCTTAGTGTCACACTTGTTGCTTGTTTTAAACTTCCTAGGGCACGTTTCTAGCATATGTTCCTTACAAACCATCACAGCACGGACTTTCCATCACCGCCCTTGGAACCTGTGGAGTCTCACTAGGCCCACTTGAACCTTATCTCAGGATTCACTGTTTCTGTCTTCATTTAGTCATCGACTTCTTGTTTAAACTATACATGATGTTCATACGTTTATCTTCAGCATCCTGTTGCTCGGATATTTGTTACATATTCATTTGTTCACTAATTATAATGCCTTGTCTTTTTGTAAACTCATTCTAGTTAAAACCAACTGTGAAAAAAATTCTGTTTCTGATGAAGGTCAATTGTATGACCGAAAACGTTTAAAGGAATGTACTCAACTGGATGCCTTTCACAATAAAGGAACTGTCAAATCAATTTTTCTTTTTGAGTGCCAAGTTTTTGTACTACATAGGCATTCAAGGTAGCTCATGCTGTTTATAGCTGTTCTCCATAAATGAAGCAACTCCTCATTTAATCAGATTGCCCAAAAAAGTTATGCAAAAATGAGTATTTAAATCCAGATAACCCCTTTAAAGGGAGTCTGTAGGGAATCTTATGGCTACCCAACCCTGGGCCGCTGGGCAGGGGGCGTACATGCATACGCAAACCTTTCCACCTTTCTGACCGCAGACAGACTTATCATTGGGTATGTCCCACAAGTATCCAGTTCTATGCTCAGTAGGTATTCCAGCTCTTTTCAGTAAACCCTACCCAATTCTTACTATTTTAGTCTTGGCTCCACCATTCTTCTATGTACAAGTATTCTGGCCAAAAGGAAATTAAATAAATTAAATTACAACTTTCAATCATCCATGAAATTGGAAATGAAAAACATATATATAATTGTTTGCTATAAGAATACTGATAGTGTGAAGGTGAGAATGGCTAAAGAAATAAATTATTAACCTTACAAAAGATAGTAATACATGTGGTGTGGCAAGATGGCATCTACATCCTGGAACTACGCCCTGGAATCCTTGGAATGTGAAGTGGATACACTGAAGACCATATATGGAACAGACCTACAACGGACCTATCACAGACTGACATGATGGCTGCTCAGAAGCTGTGCGACGCCCTCTTCCTGCCTGCTACATGATCTTCTGTGTGTACTAATAAAATCAGTTTTGTGCCAGCTTTTGCCAAGAGAGGAGCACACATCTGACCTTGAGTCTGATGTGTTTTTTTCTGTGCATGCACTTGGCTCATCTTTATCAGGTCAGGGGCACGCAATCACAAAGATCTCACCTTAAGAGATCACCCCATCAATAGCATATCCTACTAAAATGAAAGTTTTGGGTCTTAAAAGAGCTGTCAACTTAGGTCAACCTCTTTTCGTACAAGGGTGTAATGAAAGTAACCTAAGGTAAGGTAGGGCACACCTCACCTTTTCCAGGCGGGCAAAATCCGACAAGCATTTTTTTTTTTTGCATTTTTTGGGGAATTTCCTGAGTACCTTTTCAATGTTTTAAAACATCTAGGTTTTTTTAAGGTTTTTTTTTAAGTGCTTTTCTATAATTTTTGAGGCATGATTTTACACTTTTTTATTTTTACTTTAATGGACAATGAAAAAAACTCTAGTTTTTTTTCAAAACACTCACAAAATAATCAAAAACAAGCTTTGAGAGGGTCTTTTGAGCCTTCATATTGAATTGTATTGTACGTAATGAACGTTTTCAAGTGGAGAACGCCTTTAGAATGGTCCGCTTACTTCTTTTAACAGCTTGCTGTTTTTGAAGAAGTTAAAAAATGCTCAAAAGTCTAAACATGTAAAACAAATAATTTTTACATAGAAAAAAAGTTTTGTGATTTTTTTTTTTACATTTTTCAGGTGGTGTCTTAAGTGGACCTACTTGAAATCCACCCGAAAAAAAAAGTTGTTAATGTTGTGTGAACATAGCCTAATAGGTTGTTTCACTGCCCAAACCCTCAGGAATCTGCTGTAAAGTATTCACTTTCCTTGCAGTGATGGAATTGGAAAAAAAGGAATTATAGAGTGTCAGTTAAAATCAATGGTTTGTGCATGTAACACATTGATGTGCCAAGTCCTCCAGAGAAGTACAATAGATGCTTACCTTAGATCCTTAGATCCTACTAGGGCTGGATAATTGTAGGTGATCAGGAATTAATGGATGCCTCTCCATTACCTTAGAATGTGCTCTTAGGATGTTTCAGATGTTTTTTTTTCTAAACATATGACCCCACATCCCTAGATATCTGGGACACTATATAAAACAAAAACACTTTACCTGTCCCCAAACCCAAATTTTCTCAAAAATGGTCAACTCTACAAGCAGGACCCTCACTTCTGTTTTATGAATTGCTGAATAGTTAGAAGATATACCCTGAGCTGGAGATCAATATGTGATATTCTTAAAGGGGTTTTATGGTTTCAGAAAAAGAGAGATGAGCAAAAAGATTTGCATTACCGTAGTCTGGTGACCACTTCAGTACTCAATGTTGGCCAAACCAGTACAGTGCAAAATTACTAGGCTGGCACTTGAACGCTGACTCCCTGAGTTGCCCAGGAATTAGAAACGTAATGACAATATGAGGATAAACTTTTTAAGCTATATTTCTTAACACATTGCTTATAGGGGTTGTCTCATAAAAGCCATTAATTTTATGAGACCTAATCAGACATATATACGTACTATATGTACGGCATGTATTTAATATCTCTTTCTAATTTATGAATATTTTAGATAGGATTTTTTTTAAAGTAATATTGTCTGGATTTTTCCACATGATTTTCTTTCCATAATAGGCAACGTGTTTCACTGCATCAAAAATAATATGTACATTAAGAAATGAAGCAGAAAATACTCAATAAAAGGATGTATGTCCACTAAGAACTGGAGAAATGACTCATTTGTAGCTACGGTATTGCATTCCTCTCTTGAACATGGGAGCTGTAATCTCCACTACCACAACTGTCCGTGTGAAAAAAACAATTACCACGCAATAAAAACACCAGCGACTCGGTCATGCAACAAAATCATTCATGTGGAACAAGCCCAAAGGCAATGTAAAAACAGTCTGCAGCTGCCTAATGGGAAAAGACCATTAAATATTCATAGGATTCCATCTATGTTTAAACATAGACTTAAAAGGGATACCGCAATGAAACGGCATTTATCTAGAAAACAATGGATCTGTTTTACACTCACTGGTGAGCTTGGGTCATCCACCGTTTAATAGGCATTGTTTAACTATTTATAGGATACGTTTACAGCACTTAGTCTCCAGGATTTGCGATATATAAATGGACAGGAGCCACAGTCAGGGATCACGTGTGAGCGGGATCGGACTGGTGCGCCAGAGTGCCATAGGATCCTCTGATAAGCCCATGCTCTGATACAATAATGGACACCATTGTACATAGACAACAAAGGTCCAGAAGAGGACAACCCAACTTAGAGTTCACTCGGGCTCTTGGAATTCCCAAAATAATTGTCCAATGCTGGCAAGGGTGATGTAATTTTAACCTGACATTGTTAGCCATGTACTTGGGTGAAGAAAAAGATCATTAATGGGGTTACAAATTTTGTGTAGTTGCATAAGAAATGCAGATGAAGTCAGGGTAGAGAAGAACCCGGATTGTCCTGGCTGTTGATAATTTTATTCTCCAAAAGATAAGCTACCACCAAAGGAGTCCCCTTCATAGAGAACACAGGAGCGCTAAGCTGAGGTGAGCACTCCACTTTATGGGGGAGTCACAAAGATAGCCAGCCAAATGACTGAACCATCATTCAGCCGCCAGCTATCTGTTGTGCATGGGAGGCTTTAGGGAAAGGACGGTCCAGCTCAAAAGGGTAAAATCCAAAACATTTTATTTAAACATTTTATTTAGATATCCATAAAATAGGTATGCAGAATACAAAAATGCATGAACTCAACTGGAAAACCAGAGGGAAGGTTGAACTTTTCATTCGAAACGCGTACAGTGTCTCCTCAACCTTCCCTCCGGTTTTCCGGTCGGGTTCATGCATTTTTGTATTCTGCATACCTATTTTATGGATATCTAAATAAAATGTTTTGGATTTTACCCTTTTGAGCTGGACCGTCCTTTCCGTATTTTATCTACTGCCTGACAGAGCTGTGGCCCGTGCTTGAAAGCAACATGGAAATATAAAGGGTGAGCTGAACAGTTTTTTTTTTCTTGCACATGGGAAGCATTAGAACCACTCAAGTTACAAGTAAAATTAACTTTATTCACTGGAGCCTCCTTGTCGAAGTTCAGGAGGTTGCTATCTACTCTCTACAGAAATACAAAACCAACAAGCATAAAAAGTAAACTTTTTTTATATTTATTATTGATCGGCCTTTATAAGGTTATAAACCTTTGTCATAAACGTCATTATCTTATTTCACTTCCTTCTGTCTCTAACACTATGCTGAAAGTGGTGGATTGTCAGCCTTTTTCATTCTGACTTCGTAGCTGACCTGAACTGCGGGTCTAGCTTAGATTGGTACTCAGACGGTAATGTTCATTGCTCCTCTTCCCCATGCTCAGACACTATTACCTGTGTGAGCACCGGTAGGGGAGCAGGTAATTTCACACTCTGAGAATGGATCTTTGCTTGATCTGAAGTTCACATCAGCTACTAAAACAGAATGAACTAGGCTGGCAAGCCAGCATTTTCAGCATTGTGTCAAAGACAGAAGGAAGCAAAACAAGGTCATGGAGTCCACAACATAGATTTAAAAATTTACAATAAATATATAAAAATAAGTTTAGCTGCTCTTTCACACTTATAAAAGATTGGTAGTACATGAATCAAATAAGATTTTTTGTCTATTAGTATGATAAAGCTATACTTTAGATATACAGTTGTGTGAAAAAGTGTTTGCCCCTTCCAGACTTTGGAGTGGCCTAGTCAAAGTAATGACCTTAATCCGTTTGAGATTCTGGGGCATGACCTTAAAAAGGCAGTTCATGCTTGGAAACCCTCCAATGTGCCTGAATTACAACAATTCTGCAAAAGATGAGTGGGCTGAAATTCCTCCAGAACGGTGTAAAAGACCCATTGCCAGTTATCGCAAATGCTTGATTGCAGTTATTGCTGCAAAGGGTGGCCCAACCAGTTATTAGGTTTAGTGCCCTGTAGGTTTGGATTTCTTTCTACCTTAATAATAAAGTCCTTAATTTAAAAACTGCATTTTGTGATTACTTGTGTTATCTTTGTCTAAGATTTGTTTGGTGATCTGAAGTATTTAAGTGTGTAGGGGTTTTACTCACTCGGGTGTGGCGGGAGGAAAACAGGAGGTTTGTTCCTTTAAAAGTTCATTGGGGTTTATTGCTTCATAAACCCCAGAAGCAAAACAGAAAATAAACAGCCTTTAGATCAGGCAAAACACAACACAAAATGTCCTTAGCTGGGCTCTGCTCCCTCAGGCCTGTGGGCACACACTCTGGGTTAGTGTCCAGTTCTCAGACTCGGTCTGGAGCCAAAACACAGGAGGCCTTCTCCCTCCCAACACACAGGCCATGTGACAAACAACAGCCTCCATTAAATAGGCTGTAACCACACCCAGATGTGAGGTATGTGGGTAGCCACACCCACCCATCTCTCATAGCTACCCGCAACTCGGACCCAGGTGCAACAAACTAACCTCTTAGTGCTTTCTTGCATTAGAAAAAAATACTCCGAGTAACATCACAGAGAGCAACCATCTCTGTGACACATACCACCCATCGACTACTCGACCATTAGCCACACTACAAGTGTGACAAACATGCAAAACAGTAGGAAATCAGGAAGAGAGCAAACACTTTTTCACACAACTGATTTCTAAAATATATGGTGTTTATTCTCTAAAGCACAAGCTAATAGTCTTTGCAGCAATGGTTTTTATGCAGCATGTACTACTGATAACTCAAACCTAGAGATGAGCATTGTGCTGTTCCGTCTAAAGTTATGATTATATGGTTTCATAGATTGTGTTATTTTCCATGCTGTGTAGTCTTGCATTTGGTCAGATGCCACCTGCTGGTCTTTTTCTGTACAGCAGCCTGCAGCTAATTAATTCTAGTACATGCCTTCCATTTTTGGGTCAGGTCACTCCTCTTCCTGCTGGTGGCCATTCTTAGTTTCATTTTCACCTGTGAGAGACTCGCCTGTATGGGCTGTGTAAGGCATCAGTTTTTTGACCAATTTGCTGAATCAATTTGCTTCACCTTGCTCCAACTTGCTACCACCTTGCTGCATCTTGCTGTACCACCTTGGTTGTTACACCTGCATTTCTGGAGAAGTACTGCATTACCAATCATACGCTGTATGTCCAGATTTCCAATAAACAAGTCTGGATTTCACAATCCTTGGTGTGTATAATCTCTCCGAACACTGAACAGCAACAATGGTCCTGTCTGCTCTGCATTGAGGAAACGGAAGGTAGGAATCTCTCCCAGTCCCAATCAACTACACCTCCATTCGCCTCATGTGGGGACAGAACAGTCAAAAAACTGCCTTGAAGCCCGGAAAAAAATCACCCTTATATTCTAACCCGTCTGCCCGCTCACATACTGCAGCCTTGCTCTGCTAAGAAACTCTGCAGCGTCACCCCAGACCGCATTGTGCATAGAGACTACCTGTATATTATGCAACATTGATGCAGATTATCGGACTGCAAAACCCCACAGTTCTCTAAAAACACATTGGGAATCTTATCAGGATGTCTTAACTAAGCTGCACCGCGATTTCCAGCCCCCAATTCAAAAGTTCAGTTTCCTAAAGAGACAGTGCACCTTAAATAAAAAATGGCCGAAAAAGACCCTGCACAGTCTCCCACTGCTGAAACAGAGCAAATACTAACCGATACTGTCCATTATGAAGAGGAGGTAACACAGCCAGCTTCAGAAACAGACCAAGACTCACGACCAAGACGCTCTGTCAAAGCAACCATAAGGGCTGTCAAAAACTATCACAATACGAAGGATGAGTTTAATGACAACCTGGACGACCTATGGGAACGAGTCACCTCCCTCATGTCAAGCATCCAACGCCACAAAAATGATGCAGCAAAGTAGATTCCACAGAATGAGAAAGGGCCGCCGCCGTGCAAGACGCCAAAGATAAAGCGGAGCTCCGTATTGCGCATCTGCAAGAAGCTAGATCTCACAGGTCAGGTTCATCCAAGCACTCTTCTCGGTCATACAAATCATCCTGCTCAAGGACTTCAACCCTCAGCGACAGAATCCTAGAGGCCCGTTTAAATGCAGAGCGATCCAAACTAAGACGTTCCTTTACAGAAAAGAAAGCAGAGGCAGAAACCAAGAAATCCGAAGCAGAGGCCCAAGCAAAAATTCTTCAAACAGAAATGGAGGAAAAAATCGCATTAGCTGAAGTAAAAATACTCGAGCAAGCATTGAAGCAAAACCTCGACCCAAACTGCCTACCACCACTGGAAGAAGAGGACCCAGCTGTCCGTATCAGTGATTACGTGCAGAAACAGATATCTGCAACACACACCTTCTCCAGCGACGTTCAACCCGACAATGTGGAAACGTCCAAGTCAGCCCAACTTACGGTGCCAGTGTTACCCACAGCATCTGCAGAGACCCAAGACCAACGCCATAGTGTGTCCCCTAAGGAGCAGCAATCATCACAAGACAACCACAAGACGCATTCCAGTCCATCTCCAGAGTTCAAGCCGCAGTCATCAAAATCTCCAGAGGTTAAACTACAGCTCAACCTTGCAGCAACATCATTCTACCCGGGAACAATTCACCCTTCTACGCCACACAGCTTATACGCCCGAGAGGCAACACAAGCTAACATGGTAACAAGGAGTGAAGGATCGGATATGCCCAGTTAACCAGGTTTATGGTGAGCAAAGATTTAATCAGCACCAGCCTCTCAAAGTTTGACGACTGTGCAGAGAACTACAGAGCCTAGAAACCAACCTTCAAGGCCACCATTGCTGACCTCAACCTATCGGCAGAACGGGAGCTCGACCTCATGGTAAAATGGTTGGGTCCTGACTCCACAAATCGTATCAAGAGTCTTCGGACCGTCTACGTGGGGCAAGCTGAAGCAGGTCTCGCTGCTGCCTGGCTGAGACTCAAAAGAACCTATGGCAGCACTGAAGCCATAGAAAAGTCCCTATTCAAGAGACTGCAGAACGTTCCAAGGATCAACCTTAAGGAAGCCCACAAGCTTCTGGACTTAAGCGATCTGCTTATGGAGCTGGAACTCGCAAAAAGAGACCCTCGTCTGTCTGGATTATGCTACCTGGATACTGCCCATGGGGTGAACCCAATCGTCTCAAAGCTGCCGCATAGTCTGCAAGAGAAGTGGGCAGTATGTGTTTCCAGGTACAAAACGTCACATGATGTCATCTTTCCTCCGTTCAATCAGTTCTGCAAGTTTGTCGACGAACAGGCCCAAATGAGCAACGACCCTAGCCTAGACTTCCTGGAGTTTAACACTACAGCTCCAGCAACGCCGTCATCAAGGTATGAAAGCGTCTCGCGTAGACGCAAGGACTTGAGGAGCAGTATAAGTGTCAGAAAGACTAACCTGCCACCACCTGCAGTAACTGCCGATAAACAGTACACTATTCCATCGAGAGATAAGTCTTTCAAACGTGAGTGTCCCATTCACAAAAAACCACACTCATTGAACAAATGTAGAGGCTTCAGGTCCAAAACCATGCAAGAGTGCAAGAAAATCCTCAGTGAACTTGGGGTGTGTTTCAAGTGCTGCGCCTCATTAAAACACATGGCCAAGGACTGCAAATCTACCATTAAGTGTGAAGAGTGTCATAGTGACAAACACCCATCAGCTTTGCATCCAACCTCAGCCACCAGCGATCCAGCAGTCGCAGTTACCTCTAGTCCGGCTATAAACCATGGCGGGGAGCCACAGAATAACGCCAAGTCTACCACGGCTGTCTCCTGCTCATGCTCAGAGGTATGTGGGGAGAGCCAATGTGATAAATGCTGTGCCAGGATATGCTTAATCAGAGTTTATCCAGAAGGGCAACCAGAGAAGGCAGTAAAAATGTATGCCATCATTGACGATCAGAGCAATCGATCCCTAGCTGGACCTAAGTTCTTTGAAGCCTTGGAATCAAGGGACCAGCAACGCCATATACTCTGAATACTTGCTCAGGCCGCATAGAGACTAGCGGCAGAAGGGCACAAGGTTTCATTGCTTCTCCTGTCAACGGAGGCATAGAAATACCCTTACCTACGCTAATCGAATGCGATCAAATACCCGACCAAAGGGATAAGATCCCTACCCCGGAAGCTGTGTTCCACCAACCACACCTAAGGCACCTAGTCAGTGTTATCCCACCTATGGATTCAGATGCTGAAATCCTACTTCTGCTCAGCAGAGACAATTTAAGGATACATAAGGTCCGCCAACTGTGCAATGGTCCTGACTATGCCCCCTACGCACAGAGACTCGACTTGGGGTGGGTAATCATATGAAATGTGTGCTTGGACCAAACAAGAGTCAAAACCTTTAAGACCTACATACGCCGAGACAGACGAACTACTTTCTGCAAACCATGCCCTCATCACTATGATGTGAAAGAGAAGCCTCCACATCCCGTACAGCTGCCTGACGCCATTCCTTCTCCCTATGCAGACGACTTGGGAAGACCAGTGTTTCATAAAACTAAAGATGACAACAAAGTAGCCCCGTCAATGGAAGACAAGGAATTTGTCAGGATAATGGACAATGAGTTCCTTAAGGATGAGAATAATCACTGGGTTTTTCACTTACCCTTCCGAGCTACCAGGGTATGACTCCTGAACAATCGTGAACAAGCCTTGTCCAGATTCAACTCTCTCCAGCGCACACTTAGCAACAAACCGGAGATGAAAGAACACCTTTATGAGCAAGATATTCCGGAATAACCATGTGGAGCCAGCACCTCCCTTAAAGGAAAACGAGGAGTGCTGGTACCTACCCTCATTAGGAGCATATCAAGCACGGAAACCTAAGCAAATTAGAGTTGTCTTTGATTCAAGCGCCAAACATCAAGGCGTATCTCTCAACGATGTTCTTCTCACGGGTCCTAATCTTACAAACAGCCTAGTAGGAGTGTTGATGAGGTTCCGGAAAGAGCCCATTGCCATCACCGCCGACATTGAACAGATGTTCCACTGTTTCATAGTCAGAGAGGACCATAGGAATTTCTGCAGGTTCCTGTGGTACAAGGACAATGACCCCAGCAAAGAGATGAAGTATCGCATGAGGGTGCACGTATTCGGGAACAGCCCTTCCCCAGTAGTGGCAACCTATGGCCTGCGGAGAACCGCACAAGAAGGCGAGGCCGAATATGGAACAGACGCCAGAGACTTTGTAGAGAAAGACTTCTATGTAGATGATGGACTAAAATCTCTACCCACAGAAGAAGCGGCGATCAACCCATTCAAGATGACCCAAGGTATGCTGTACCAAGCTAAGCTTAGATTGCACAAAATTGCTTCAAACAGCATGGCTGTCATGAGAGCCTTTGATTCAAGTGACCACGCACCACGATTCAAGGACATAGACCTGGGGCCAGACTGTCCGCCTGTGCAGAGAAGCTTAGGCTTGAGGTGGAACCTGTCAGTCGACACCTTCAGTTTCCAAATCAACTGTGCAGACAAACCATTCACTAAACGTGGTGTCCTGTCAGTGGTGAATAGCTTATACGACCAACTGGGATTTGTAGCACCAATTACCATACAAGGTAAATCCCTTCTGAGACAGCTTTCCGAAACCGTCAAGGACTGGGATGCCCCACTACCTCCTGATAAGGAACCAAAATGGGAAACCTGGAAGCAGTCTTTGTGTGCCTTGGATGAAATCCATATACCAAGATGCTACGCCAGAACCTCACTTGCTGCCAGCACTAGGACGGAATTTCATGTGTTCTCAGACGCATCCACAGAAGCCATTGCAGCTGTCGCCTACTTGAAGGTGACGGTCCCGACAATCAAGATCACATTGGGTTTGTTTTCGGCCAGGTTAAGTTGGCTCCCAAGCCTGATCACACTATTCCCAGGCTTGAACTCTATGCAACCGTGCTGGCAGTAGAACTCGGAGACTTTATACAGCATGAATCATAGAATCATAGAATCATAGAATCATAGAATCGTAGAGTTGGAAGGGACCTCCTGGGCCATCTGGTCCAACCCCCTGCTCAAAGCAGGATTCGCTAAATCATCCCAGTCAGATGTCTGTCCAGCCTCTGTTTGAAGACTTCCATTGAAGGAGAACTCACCACTTCTCGTGGCAGCCTGTTCCACTCATTGATCACTCTAACTGTCAAAAAGTTTTTTCTAATATCTAATCTGTGTCTCCTCCCATTCAGTTTCATCCCATTGCTTCTAGTCTTTCCTTGTGCAAATGAGAATAAAGTTGATCCTTCTACAATGTGACAGCCCTTTAGATATTTGTAGACAGCTATTAAGTCTCCTCTCAGTCTTCTCTTTTGCAAACTAAACATTCCCAAATCCTGCAACCTTTCCTCATAAGACAGGGTTTGCAGACCGGTCACCATTCTGGTCGCTCTTTTCTGAACTTGCTCCAGTTTGTTGATGTCTTTTTTAAAATGTGGTGCCCAAAACTGGACACAATATTCCAGATGAGGTCTGACCAAAGAGGAGTAGAGGGAAATAATGACTTCACGTGATCTAGACTGTATGCTTCTGTTAATACATCCTAGCATTGCATTTGCCTCTTTTGCTGCTGCATCACACTGTTGACTCATATTCAGTCTGTGATCTATTAGTATACCCAAGTCTTTTTCACATGTGCTGTCACTTAGCCCTATTCCTCCCATTCTATATATGCTTTTTCCATTTTTATTGCCCAGATGTAGTACTTTGCATTTCTCCCTGTTAAAAACCATTCTGTTAGTTGCTGCCCACTTCTCCAGTTTATTTAAATCTTTTTGAATCCTCTCTCTCTCTTCTCTAGTATTAGCTATCCCTCCTAGCTTTGTGTCATCAGCAAATTTAATCAGTTTACCCTCAATTCCTTCATCTAAATCGTTGATAAAGATGTTGAACAATACAGGGCCCAGGACAGAGCCCTGTGGTACCCCACTTGAGACATTCTTCCAACTGGATGTGCAGCCATTTACGACCACTCTTTGGGTCCGATCACTAAGCCAGTTATGAATCCACCTAACAGTTGCCTTGTCCATTCCATACTTAATCATTTTTTCAATAAGGATTGTATGAGAGACTTTGTCAAATGCTTTGCTGAAGTCAAGATATACTATATCTACAGCATTTCCTTGATCCACCCAATCAGTGATACCGTCATAGAAGGAAATTAAGTTAGTCTGACATGACTTATTAGTTACAAACCCATGCTGACTCTGTTTAATCACTTCATTCTTATCCAGGTATTGACATACATGTTGTTTAATAATTTGTTCAAAGATCTTTCCTGGTATAGAAGTCAGACTCACCGGTCTATAGTTACCTGGGTCCACCTTCTTCCCCTTTTTGAAGATAGGAACAACATTTGCTCTTCTCCAGTCTTCTGGCACTTCTCCTGTTCTCCAAGAATTTTCAAAGATTATAGAGAGGGGTTCAAAAATTTCTTCTGCTATCTCCATCAGTACTCTGGGGTGTAATTCATCTGGACCTGGAGACTTGAATTCATTTAGGCTAGCTAAGTGTTTCCTCACTATCTTTCTGTTTATAGATATCCTGGATTCTTCTATTCCCTTAATAGGACAGTGAATAACAGTTGATGTTACATTTCCTTTCTGAGAGAAAACAGATGCAAAATAGGAATTTAAAAGTTCAGCCTTCTCAACATCCTGTCTTACCATTTCATCATTTTCATCCTGTAAAAATCCTATAGCATCTTTGACTTTTCTTTTACTTTTGACATATCCCCAAAATCCTTTATTATTGCTTTTGACATCTCTTGCAAGCCTCAATTCATTTTCAGCTTTAGCTAATCTGATTTGTGCCCTGCAGGTTCTGCAGACAGCATTATATTCTTCTTTAGATATGCCTCCCTCTTTCCATTTTATAAACATTTTTTTCTTCCTTTTTAGCATGTGCTTAAGTTCTGTGTTCATCCATCCTGGTTTCCTTAACTGCTTCCTATTCTTCCCTCTTTTCGGAATTGTTAACAACTGTGCTTTGAGAATTTCATTTTTCAAGATTTCCCATCCTTCCTGGACATTTTTGTCTTTAAGGATATCCAGCCATTGGATCCCTCCAATTCTCTTTCTGAATCCCTTAAAATCTGCCTTTCTGAAATCTAACCTTGACGTCTGAGTCTTCACAGGTCTTCCGCCTCTAGTTATCCAAAATTCTAAAATAGCATGGTCGCTACCTCCTAGGGTCCCAGCCACTTTTACCTCCTCAACCATTTCCTCCCTGTTTATAAGGATTAGATCCAAGTTAGCAGTTCCCCTTGTTTTCTCCCTTACCTTTTGGAAGATAAAGTTGTCAGCAAGAGAGGATAAGAATTTCCTTGACCTGTTAGTTTTGCCTGAGAGAGATTCCCAACAAATGTCTGGATAGTTGAAATCTCCCATGACAACTATGTCATATTTTTTGGAGAACTTGGCCATTTGATGCATAAAGAGTTCATCCATAGCTTCAGCTTGCACAGGCGGCCTGTAGTAAATGCCTACAATGGTGTCCTTTCCATTGTTCTGTCCTTGTATTCTTACCCAAACAGTTTCCACAGAACTCCCAGTCTCTGAAGCTTCAATCTCTGTGCAGATATACGCGTTTCTAACATACAATGCGACACCCCCTCCTCGTTTATCAAGTCTGTTTCTTGCAAATAAGTTGTATCCTTCTAGTCTTGTATTCCAATCATGTGTATTGTCCCACCAAGTTTCAGTGATTCCAATGACATCATATTTCTTTTCCTGTGTTAGTAGTTCCAATTCTCCTTGTTTGTTGCCCATGCTTTGTGCATTAGTATAGAAACATTTTAGTTTGTGATTGGTTTCTCTTTCTCCAATATTTTTATTAATTAGATTCTTTCGTCTTTGTTCTTCCTTTCCACTTCTAATAGCAGAGTTCTCAATAGCATTTGTCAGGTGTATGGCTTTTTCTGGTCTTTTGCTTCCCTTCCCATGTTGTTCTAGTTTAAAGCTCTCCTTACAAGTGTAGCAAGGCGACTTCCAAATACATGCTTACCAGTCTTCGTAAGGTGCACCCCATCTCTAGCAAGTAGTCCATCGTATAAGTAGTTCACTCCGTGATCCAGAAATCCAAATCGTTGCTGACGGCACCATCGACGTAGCCAGTTGTTCACCTGCAGAATCTTATTCCACCTCCTTGTTCCATGGCCATCCACTGGGAGGATGGAAGAGAAGACCACCTGCGCTCCCAGTTCTTTCACTTTCTTGCCTAAGTCTTCAAAGTCTCTGCAGATGGTTTCCAGGTCGTTTCTTGCAGTGTCATTTGTCCCCACATGTAGTAGCAGGAATGGGTAGTCATCTGTAGGTCTGAAGAGTCCTGATATCCTGTCAGACACATCTTTAATTTTTGCACCTGGAAGACAACACATTTCTCTTGAAGTTATATCCGGTCTGCAGATAGCGGCCTCAGTTCCTCTCAACAGGGAATCCCCCATGACCACCACTCTCCGTTTCTTCTTCACAACATTTTTCTTTCTCCATCCAGGAGGACTCTGAAGGCGTACAAGGTTGCTGCTTGTTGGCAAAGTCTTATCCTGATGTATTTCTTCATTGTTTTCCTGCGTGAGAGCCTGGTACTGGTTTCTGAGCAGTATGGGTGCTGACTGCCTCCTGATCCTCCTGATTCTCTGGGTCACATGTCTCCATTCCTCTGTTTCTTCAGGTGCACTTCGAATTTCTTCTCTTTCTGTAACATGAAGAGATAATTCTGCTCTGTCCAAGAACTCTTCACCTTCCTTAATGATCTTCAACGTAGCTAACCTCTCTTCAAGATTTTGCAACTTTTCCTCCAACAGGGACACAAGCTTGCATTTGTGGCATGTGAAGTTTGGCTTTTCCACTGGTAAGTCTGTGAACATGTAGCAAGAAATGCAGCTCACCAAATGGCTCCTGGCCTCTTCCATCTTGAGATTTCTTAAAAACGATGAAAGATGAGCCCAATTTCCGATTTCCGGGAATATGCAAATGATCTCCTCAAGACTCTTCCCCTGGTTTTCCGATTTCCTCTTTTCAGCTGCAACGGCCAAAACCCAGTGATCGTTGAGCTCGCGGAGACTCTTCACTTATCCCAGAAGGCACTGGGAATATGCAAATGATCTCCTCAAGACTCTTCCCCTGAGATGGACACCAACATAGACGACGTACAATACTACACTGACAGTAAGGTTGTCTTAGGTTACATCTACAACCAAACAAGGTGCTTCTACGTGTACATCAGTAACCACATCGAAAGAATAAGGAGGTCTTCCAAGCCTGAACAATGGCACTATATCTCATCTGAACTTAATCCAGCTGACCATGCCACGAGACCTATGTCTATAAGGTCCTTTGCTAACTCTTCTTGGCTTTCAGGTCCTAAGCTTCTGTTGGAACAGAAGAGAAGTGAACGTGTCCAGGAAGTCTTCAGCATCCAGGATCCGGATGGCGATCCAGAAGTCCGCTCCGAGGTTAGTGCTTTGGCGACGAACACTAAACCAACCTCCAACCTCGGTTGAACGCTTCTCCAATTGGATGAGACTCGTCAAGACTACCGCAAGGTTAGTCCACATTGCAAGATCTTATCACAGCTCATGAGGAGACAAAAACTGTCACGGCTGGCACATCTGCCATAAACCACTCTCTGCCGAGGACATTTCTTACTGTGAGTCTCTTATAATACATTACGTTCAGCAGAGCGTATCCAGTACTGAATGGGAATGCCTACACCACAAACAGCAGATCCCTCTGAAAAGCCCCATTGCCCATTTGAATCCAGTAATGGAAAGCTTCGGTTTGCTGAGAGTCGGTGGTCGTATAAATCAAGCCAAGATTGCGGCTTCAGAGCAACATCCTTGCATCATTCCCAGTAAACATCATATCACTGATCTACTGATCCGGCACTTTCATGAAAAAACCGAGCACCAAGGCAGGCAGGCAGATCACAGAAGGCAAGTTACGGTCTGCAGGGCTTTGGATCATAGGTATGAAAAGACGTGTAGCAGGATCACTACATCGCTGTGTGCAATGTCGAAAAACCAGAGGAAAACCGGTACATCAACAAATGGCGGACCTGCCCTCTGACAGATTGAGTGCCGAACCGCCTTTCACCTACGTTGGCCTAGATGTTTTTGGGCCATGGATGGTATCTGCACTCAGAACTCGAGGTGGCCATGCCAACAGCAAATGATGGGCCGTACTATTCACTTGCATGAGTGTCCGTGCCGTCCACATATAGGTAATAGAGTCTATGGACACGTCCAGCCTGATCAACACCCTCCGGCGGTTTCTAGCGATCAGAGGACCGGTGAAACAGTTGAGGTCTGACCGCGGAAGCAACTTCATTGGTGCATGTCGAGAGCTGGATATTGATATCAAGCCAATTCAGGATCAGCTGGCAGAAAGAGGCTGCACCTGGATCTTCAATCCTCCACATAGTTCTCACATGGGAGGTTCCTGGGAAAGGATGATTGGGATCTCACGCAACATCCTGAATTCTATGTTTATGGATGTAAACTCTTCAAGGCTTACGCATGAGACCTTGGTTACTCTTCTGGCTGAAGTTTCTGCCATAATCAACTCAAGACCATTTGTCCCAGTGTCAATAGATCCCGAAATGCCGACCATTCTTATGCCAGCTACTCTTCTCACCCAAAAGACCGGGAACCCGCTAACAGTCAGCGGGGAGTTTACTCATGCAAACACCTACCAGAAACAGTGGAAACGTGTGCAGTACCTCGCTGATTACTTCTGGAACCGGTGGAGAAAGGAGTATCTCGTGATCCTCCAAGGAAGAAGGAAATGGCGACAGAGTAAACCGAACTTGAAAGAAGGAGACGTGGTACTAATGAAAGAACAACAAGCCCAAAGGATCGACTGGCCTATGGGAATCATTACAAAGACTTTCCCTAGTCAAAACGGTAAGGTCCGGAAGGTGGAGCTGAAGGTCCTTAGGAAAGGCGAGCCTAAGACATTTCAGAGGCCAATCCACGAGCTCGTATTGATACTACCAATTGAGGACATTCCAGTAGGATGAACCATTAACAGAACTCTGCCCTAGTACTTCATCCATTGGATTACCGTTGGGTCGGAGACAGTTTGGCCTAGTGCGGCTTCTCCGATCCGAAGATGGGTTTTCTTTGGATTGTCTCAGGAACTGTGTCATCTACCTTGTTTTGAAGTTATTATTGCATGCATGCATATTTCTGTTTATTTTCCAGGTTATTGAACTTTATTTAAAAAAAAAATAATATAGTGAAATCCCTTACAGAATTTCAGACGGGGAGTGTGCTGTTCAGTCTAAAGTTATGATTATATGGTTTCATAGATTGTGTTATTTTCCATGCTGTGTAGTCTTGCATTTGGTCTGCTGTCACCTGCTGGTCTTTTTCTGTACAGCAGCCTGCAGCTAATTAATTCTAGTACATGCCTTCCACTTCCGGGTCAGATCACTCCTTCTCTTCCTGCTGGTGGCCATTCTTTTTAACCTGGGTTTCATTTTAACCTGGGAGAGACTCGCCTGTAGGGGTTGTGAAAGGCATCAGTTTTTGACCAATTTGCTGAATCAATTTGCTGCACTTTGCTCCAACTTGCTACCACCTTGCTGCATCTTGCTGTACCACCTTGGTTGTTACACCTGCATTTCTGGAGAAGTACTGCATTACCAATCATACACTGTATGTCCAGATTTCCAATAAACAAGTCTGGACTTCACAATCCTTGGTATGTATAATCTCTCCAAACACTGAACAGCAACAATGGTCCTGTCTGCTCTGCATTGAGGAAACGGAAGGTAGGAATCTCTCCCAGTCCCAATTAACTACACCTCCATTCGCCTCATGTGGGGACAGAACAAGCATATTGATTTAATGCAAATAGAATACTTGTAGAATTTTAGGAAATTTGCTGATCCAGGCAAATTCAAATAATTTATGATTCCATGTATGCACAAATTTCCAAAAATGCTTTTTTTTCACAAAGCAGATGAGTGCGTCATCTGAGCCTATAAAGAGGGTTTTTTTTTAAAATCAAAGATTCAGTGTCATAGTCCTTTGAACGCATTTATATAGGAAGTGAGAGAGAGAATTTGAACTATAATAAACAATGGGAAAATAATGGTAATTAAAAAAAAATGGATAGTTGTTAATAAACTTAAAGAATGAATGTTAAATTTATTCAAAAGGAAACCTGCCATTTAAAGAATGCCAACCTATATATGAATGTATGCAGGGTAATGCCCACTGAATAGTCCTCTAAAGCGCCAATCAAGGTGCAAAGGAAGACGAGACATGAGTCATATGCCTCCTCTCAGATCTGATTAATAGCTAGAAGGGCTCACAAAGAAGAGGGAACCCCGACATACACCTATTAACAAATGTTGCGCACTATGTCCTGACCTCCCAACAGCACGTCGGGAGGATGTTTAGTGAAGGTGATTACTCATTTTAACTCAGTGTTATTAGGTCGTATTTAAGATGCCCTAATGCCCCTTCCATAAAGTACAGTAACAATTCATCTATTAACAATTTATATTGATTTTGATGTGAAAAATAGTCATCAAGGTTAATATATTTCCATTAAATATCCAGAGCATAACCATTTAAAAAAAATTCTCTTTTAAATCAACTTTTAGCTTCATAAAATTATCTCACATCTAAAGTAATAAGCCAACTCAAATGCCTGAAGGTAAAGGTAAAACGAGATGCAAATCGTCTTAATTAAAAAAAGCTACCATTATGTGGTACAAAGCTCCTTGGCTGATCTACGTGTCCCTATGTTTGCAATGTACAGATAAGCATGTAGTCTGATCCTGCGGTTGCATGTTACCTGCCACTTCTTCGTGTTAACCTACAGAACGTAAAAGTTGAACAGAGGGGAATTGCTGCAGGATCAGACTACATACAGGATTTGTTTGTAGTCTGTAACCATGGAAACAGACTACAAACTGTGTGATTTTTTTGTTAAAAGGGATACATATATCAAAAATGTGGAACAGTAGTAGCTGTTTCATGGGAACACACGTCAGAGAAGAGGAACAATCGTGTGTTCACCTCTCTGCCTTGAAACTTGTAGTATTGAATTGAAATAAAGCATGAAAATCTTAGGTGAGTGCCTCTATTTTTCTAACTTTTACTGTATGTATCTTATAGTACTAGCTTCATTGATTCATCTGAGCAGCTGGAATTGTATGCAGAGAAGGGGCCATTGGAATAGCGCCATAAGTCTCATGATACCCACCTGAAGAACGGTACTGACCTTCATTTTCCCTCTTTGCTAAAACTTTAAAGGGAACATATATGGATTTGCCACATTAAACTCCCAGCACCATGTTAATCGTCTCTCTCTTACAAAGATACATACATGCTTTCTGAAAAGGCCTGGTGTACAAAACTAGCCTATAATCTAATGAACGGAATACGCAAATTACTCACAAATAGTCATCTGGGCAGGCCGTTCCTTTGGATACTCATGCTGTGCAGGCTGTAATCATGTCAATTGCCGCCTGACTGACATGCCAAAGTGAGTCCAATATTACCAGAGTAGCTCCTGAAAACCTTCCTTGGCCAAGGAATCAGAGACAGTGCTGAGCTACAGAAGGAAGTTCTGGCATTCTGTCTCAGATACACAGGGCACAGATGAAACTCACCCAGATGACTAAGAGCTAGAATTTGTTTGAATTAATTTCCAAGTCCCATTCCATCGGCTACAATAAGTGAGCGGGAGAACCGCATCTTACCTGCCGTCATCTCTGGCTCTTCTTTGTAACTAGCCAGTTGCGGTGTGACACTTATGTGATATCACGCCACAAGAAGAGCAGAGACTACAGTAGGTAAGAGGTGGTTCTCCCGCACCTGTGCCATAGCCACAAAGCACTGTCATGGCCGATAGAATGAGATATGGGAATAGTTTCGTACCAACTCAACGAAAAGCGGTTAATTTTTGTACACTGTGTTTTTAAGAAAGTTTATATACTGTAAATAAAGGTAAAAAAGAGGACGGTGTTGCTGGTGGCAGTTTGGTGTGACAACTCCATGTAAGATGGTCTCTTTAATGACCACATGTGATAGATGTTCTACTTTCCCATATACAAAAGTGTAGATTTAATCTATGTATGATTAAGCATTTGTTCAATGCTTCCATTAGAGAAGGTGACTAAATAATCAAAGCTCTTTTTTTTATACAAATGACCACCACCTCAATATAATGGACCTAACCAAAATATTTTACGAAGCTTCCTTTACGTTAATATTTTACATTGCATCAGTGAATTTTAGATTTTTTTTTATTGGCAGGCATGATGTTATGGTATTATTTACTGTATATTTCGGAGATACAAGAATTCAGTATTGCACATCCAACATCCATCCAACATCATTTCCAATCAAGGTTTTAAAGGCACACTATTCATTCATAGTGATTATTATCCATTAACTACTGTAGGTCCTCACCCCTACAGTTTCATTGGAGTTTTGATGGTCACGTTTGACCTTCTCCTTGCACATTACGGACACTACTCTGGAAGCAGATCAGTGTGGAGAGGGGAAGATATTGAGGTGCTCGCTGTATGCATGCAGCTTTCATGTCCCCTTTCTTCCTCTACTTGAAAGGATGACAGGGATAATAGAAAAATACTGAAAAATTTTATATGTACGTTCCTTGCATTATATTAGAACTGTTCAGCAATAGGAAGTTAAGACAACTGTCTTTCCTCATGTTCAGTATTTCATCTCACAAATCTTCAGGTCTAAGGCCCTCCAGGAAAATTTTCATACATATTTTGGAATGATATTAACAGTTTTATTTTTATAAAAAACAAAACCTCAGGGATCATAGTCCTTGGAACCAGTTTGACGAGTCTACAAAGGAGAAGAACAGAGCAGCAATAATCCTTACCAGTATCATGTGACCGGTGGAGATGTCCATATTTGACTGCACGGGTTCCTCACTCCAGGACGAGGTGCTGCTCCGTGCGGTGGGGCTGGCCATTGGTCCATCACTGAACTGTGATGAGATGCTATTGATGCGAGAACTGTGCAGAGGTTCTGGGCGATCTGATGACTTGACAGCCATCCGCTGACGGCATAGCTCCTACAAGAATGTAGAGAGAGACACACAATATGAATAATATGGAATTAATGTTGACCCCAAGGGAATTTTTTTGTCAGCTCATGCCAAGAAACTGTACATTTTTAGTGCGGATTTAAGAGAAAATCTGCCAGTCTTCTTCAGCCGACATGCAAGAACAGCATTCTGCACGTCATGTACTCATCTACGCTTACCCGATTCACACTGCATATAAACACAGTAGAAAAAAAGGGAATGTGAGAGCCGCATATCTGATAAATATCACTGCCAGGTTTGGAATAATTAACTATAATTTTTCCTGCCAAGTTTATTGTTGATTAGCGAATAGCAGTCTTCATAAATACCAAAAAGATATATAAGACTAGAGAAAGAACAAGCGCGGTAAATGGCAGATATTAACTTAGTAAACTTGTATATTTAATGTAGGATAGGTCATCAATATGAGATCGGTGGAGGTCCAACATCTGGATCCATCAGTGATCAGCTGATATCTGCTCTTGCCAGATGTAAGCAATGGACATAGTGGAACACTGCAACTCTGTTCATTGTTTAGTGTCCACTGCTGAAAACTGCTCGCGATTAGTGATAAGTGCAAGTGCTCGTTACTCGAGTTTGACGAAGATGCTCAGGTGTTTGCCTGACAAACATGGGCAATCTTCGCATATATTTTGTGGCTGTCTAATAGCTACGAACCATGGGGACGTGAACATGTCACTTGAGCACCCACAATACTCAGTTTATACTCGAACACCCTTGGCAAACTCGAGTAACGCACACTTGCACTCATCACTACACGCAGTCTCTAATTTCCTATTTGTAATGTAGGAACTTCTCATGTGAACATTTCTAAACACAAAATCTCTGCGCACGTTTTTCCCTTGTCAAATTCAAACCTTGGACCTAGTACCGCAAAATTAAATTGCAATGCCAAGAGTTCCCCCTTAGACGTCCATTAAAAACATTTCACCCATCCAACCTCGTCCCTGTTCTGTATTGATGTGCGCCAAGAACCTGGAAACAGCTGCAATTTCTTTTTGGATAAAACACTGACTAAATATTCTTAGTCATGTTGCAAGGCTCTTAACTTTTAAGGGAACTACTTCCAACAGGTGGCAGTGAAAAGACAGATTTCTTCTTCCTGGAGGGGAGCTAGTTTGCATACCAACCAATGAAACGGAATGATGCTTAGATTCAGAGTCCAATGGTTAAAATCTTCCTGTGTATTGACACTAATGTCATTAAAATGCACTAATATATTAATTTTTTTTTCAACCAAAGAATCATAAAACGTATCTCTTTAGTAAGGGTATATACAGATGCCTCAGCTGTAGTGGAGCTTATACAGGAAACTGCACTGTTACCCCACTTTGTTGAAAACATTGACGATAAGTCCAGCACTTCATCTTCAAAACATAAGGACAAAAAAGGTAATTGGTCCATCAAAATATAAAAACTTCACACATTAAGAACAGGACATCTGAGAAAAAGTAGCATTTACCAACACATTTTGAGCCGGTATAAGTGTACGATTCATGAATAAGAGCGGCACACGTATAGCGGTTAGGAATGCGTAGGACAGTAATACATATTTCAGGATGTCATGTTTTTTAATGAGTGCATTTTTACATTTTTGATGGACCAATAAACTATTTATTTTATCCTTATCCTTATCTGTTTTGGAGATCACGTATTCAAACAGTTCTAGGTACATTTTTTAAGAACTCAAAAACTGCAAAACCATGCACAAAAGTCATGTAGATATGCTCAATTTTCACCCTGTATTCTTTGAAATTATTCAGTTCAATATGTCATTTAGTACACATGACTATATCAACCAATATGGATGCAATTTCGGAAGTTGAAGGAATTGTTATGCACTTTGCCAAGAATTGTTCTATGTTATATATATTACGGACACCATCAAGGCTGGGGCAAGCTCTCCTGGTGCCTAAGTCAGTGGTTTCAGAATGCCCTAAAAAAAAAGAAAAGTGTTCCCCTTCTCAATAGTACCATTATCAGCTGTCTACTCCAGCTAACGCTTGCCAAGTCTTGACCTTGTTATCAATGCATAAATACACCAATTTGAAGTTCTGGAGTCTGACTGCTGTCTGAACAACCCCGATGGTAATGTAGTGATGATCATGTTGTAAAAAAAAGTTGACAGAAGGATGAGGATAAATCAATGACTTAAAGTATAAATGTGTCCACAATATTGTGTTGAATATGGTTAAAGGGGTTACCTGGGCAAAACAAAAGCTTGCATGTGGGACTGGATGTGTGGATATGTAAAAAATAACAAACTCAATAATACTCACCTACCAGCACCCAAACGGAACCAGCACAGGTCGCTACGTGGTCTGTGGTGACAGATGAAGTGGAGATGCCACCATTCAACCAGCTGCCCGATTGGTCGAACACTGACGTCTCCACTTCCAGTGCCCGGTACAGACAATAGAACGGACTGTGCTGGATCCAGGAGGGTGCAGGAAGGTGAGTATTAACAAGTTTGTTATTTGTACCCATATAGTCCCCTGGGAAAGCATTAATTTTGCCAATACAAGTCCCTTTTAAGGACTTCCATTTCTCATGACCAAAACGTAACATACAGTATTATCACAACACGCTAGTAAAACCCTGAACAGGCTGAGTTTCACACCACTCCATTACCAATAGGTGGCCGCACATAGGCACATAGAACATGGATTTTTAACAGCAAAATATTATAAAATTATGTTAGATTGTTTTTTCAAAATCGGTCATCTCGTTCTACCTGTTTTAAGATACGTCAAGCCGAAAGCAAAGGTAAGAAAAGACACATCTCTGCTTTTACTGGTGTTATGATCTCAACAATACAGAGGAAATCATAACCCCTAGGATCATCGGTAGCAGGAGACAGAACCAAATGGGAAAATAATGGTAGGGGATAATAAAAAAGATGGTGCCACCCATAACAATCACTAAGGGTACTCTTCATTTTTACATGTCGTAGCATAATAAGATCTGCAATCCAATTGGTTGCTTTCTATATTACTCACAAGAGAAATTGGCCATAAATATTAGCCAGAGACAAATGTTATTCTCAGCAAATGTAGTCATCGGCATGAGCTTCCGAGTAATGTACAATGAATTTGTTTTTTTTTTATGAAAAATTGCCTTCCAATCCGACCACGAGACCTTTCCTTAGATAATACTCTTGACATAAATTTCTTAGACAAGCAAGGTTATTGTCAGATCATTTTAATGTAAGATACACGGAGGAATGTGACAGGAAAACATGCTAGATTTAAGATACACATTGAGGCCATATCAGGTCCATCTCTTAAATCCTTCTCTTCGCCTTATTTGAACTCTTCAAGTCACTGACTGGTGTGCAGATATAGTGACCTGCAGCAATGGCCAGAAAAGATGTAAAGAATCACATACATATATTTACAATCGTAATCTAATAATAATAAAATACTTTGCCTCCTACTATTGTTTTTGGACTTTAGAATTGACCCCATTCCTCCGTTCTGTTTGTGTTGCACGCTTCTACCATTCCTGCTCCCTGCCTTTGTCTGGGAGACCGAACCCACTCATAATGTCACCAAAAATCACCACTTCCTGCTGGCCAACAAAAGCCGCCAAACAAGGCTTGTGATCCACTTTGGATCTTATGGAATGGCTACTCAAAAGTCACTAGCAGGCACAAACAGCAGAGGGCCCCTGTGCCAGAAACAATATATGGGCCCTTTGCCATCCAAGAGCTCACAATAATGCACAATTTTATCTATTTGAGTGGTGCAAATGGGCACCCTTACCTCCGGGGCCTCGATGCACCTGCACAAGCTGCTCCAATTATATGTCCATCTATACTTGAAGTGCCAGGTTGTGGCCGCCTTCTTTTCTTTTTCTCAAAGCAGCTGCCTCCTGCCTGGACCATGTCACCACGGGGGGTGGAACATCACGTTGGTGAAAGTGAGGAGACCATACCACGTGACGTCAAGTGGGGTGGTGAGGTGCGGGTTCGTCACATGTGGTGGCAGTGGAGGGATTCTTCTTGATCTCTCTGGTGTCATCCTTCACAATTAGTGGCAATAGTGGGATACTGTGTGACCGCTCTGATGTTATCCTTCACAGCTGGAGTCACACATTGCCAGTAGAACAGCTGTACGGAGTCTGATTTGCTTGCTACTACTCTCCTTTTTTCTTTTTTTTTAACTAAAAAGTGGGTCATGTAAAATAGCATGATCAAAGACGTATTCACACTGAAAGATTATTGTGAACAAGCTCATTTAAGAATGCCCTCGTTTCATAATAATTTTTATTGCAAATAGATTAATGGTCCCCCAATGAATGAGCAAAACACTTGTTCATTGGATGATATGTTCTTTTGAGCAGCACTAAAGATTATAATTCTAGGCAGCATATTCTCCTGTGTAAACAGGACTTGTGCTGCCGAGAACTATGGCAGCCTGTGAACATTGAGCAATTTATTACTGATCATCCAGTACGCATCGTTTACTGTGGTCTGCCTGTGTAAACAGGCTATTAGACCGTGGATCGGAAAATATTTACTAATCGGCGGTCGTTTAGTAGCGGCGGTCGGTCTGTGTAGTGCACTACAATGAAGACATGTTACAAGATATTTACTTTTATAGCCTGAAGTCTAACAGAACTAGATGAGAGAGTATGAGATATTTTTTAAGTCATGCCCTAAACATAAATTCAAGTATGATACACACAGTATTCATATACACTACAATCCACAACGCAAGCTGTATGTAATCGTTAGTGATAAGCGAGTATACGCGTTGCTTGGGTTTTCCTGAGCATGCTCGGGTGGTCTCCGAGTAGTTTGGAATGCTCGGAGATTTAGTTTTCGTCGCCGCAGCTGCATGATTTGTGGCTGCTGGACAGCCTGAATACATGTGAGGAATGCCTGTTTGTTAGGAAATCCCCACATGTATTCAAGCTGTCTAGCAGCCGCAAATCATGCAGCTGAGGCAACTAAAAATAAATCTCCGAGCACGCCAAAATACCTGGAGGACACCCGAGCATGCTCGGGGAATCTCGAGTAAAGAGTATACTCACTCATCACTAATAATCATGTATACAGGGCGCAAAGTTTTAGTTTATGGTTGAAAACTTTCATTAAATAATAACGATGAGCAAATTCATTTACTAGGTTTAAAATTCACAAATGCAAATTGATTGGTAAGTCCTTAGCTATTACTAGACGTGGGGGAAAGTAATTTAGTAATTTTGAGATTCGGCAGACAGACGCTTTAAGGTTGGCAAGTCAATTTCAAGTGCAAATTAAGGAGCTGATTGTGAATGAGAGCATCACTATGAAACATAATGGGGCTGTAAGAATATAGTTTTCATTCTGAATGTGAAAATGACAAAATTGCAACAAATTATAACTAATATGTTGGAAATTTAGATTTTTTTTTTGTAGTTTGCCCAGATGCTAAGAACCCTGTCGATCTTTAAAATGCAGGCTTCCAAGACTGAAAATCAGGGCTCAGTAAAATTCCCATGAGCATATCTTCAGCCTCTGAGAGCATCAACCTTTCCTTTACCAGTTGTGATAAATCGCCTTGATTTATTCTTACAAGGGCTCGTGCAGACGACCGTATGTTCGGTCCGAATGTGATCATCATCTGACAAAGCACAGGATTGCACTGAGATCAATGTTAGTCTATGGGGCCTTGCACATCTCCGAATCTGTTGGAGGAAAAAATTTGCTGTATGACTGAGTTTGATCCAACTTTGCCATGCAAGTCAATGTGTCTGTGGAAAACATCAGACTGTACTCAGATGGCATATGAGTGCCATCCAATTTCTGACAAAATAGAGACGATGGAGAATTTTTTTTTCCATCTTCTACTCATTCGAGAGAATAGGATCAAACTGTGATTGACAAGATAGTCTCGGATGAGAGAATACATTTGGTCGCCTGCACCTTCCCTGAGAACTATGGTTGCAACTATCTAACAACTGTTTATTAGTAGAGGGGCAAAACAATTTGTTTGAAGTTTAGCATTGTGCCATTTTATCCACAAAATTATATAATGTGTTGCAATCACTATTATAAAAGTGAGTAAAATAAATAAAATACAAATAAATAAATGACTAGCAATAGCTGCAAACAGAATTGTCCATTTTGCAAACTTTACATCACGTTCAATATCGGAATATCACAGTACACCTTTCTGCATCCTATTTCAGTGCTTATTTATTTTTTTATTACGTTTTATTATTAGAACTATTACACTACTCTCAAGTTGAATGAATCAGTCTATCCTGGTAGAAAATAAAAAAAAAATCATGAACTAAATCACCTGGCTATAGATTACTAGCGGAGTGGACCTGCAGAACTGAGCTGTGGTCACCTACTTAGAGGCAATGTCCTGACCATTAAACCATTCCTTTGCCTCCTACATTAGTTGGAAGATGACAAATGTCAATGGTCCCACTCGTGCTGTTTACAGAATGATGGAAATCTCACTTAGAACACATTCTATTTCCCCGGGCACGTACGCTAAGTGTATGGCTCCACTGCCAAACATGTTCGGAAATGTCAAGGTCACGGAGATGCAGGACTTCCTACCCTCGGTGAAATGGAATTTATATTGAGGTTCTTGTTTCACATGTACACGCCTGAGTTCGCTTTGGAAGTCAATTACCCATTTAACTATTTAATATATCTTAAGGGCATGCTACCCCATATGGAGGAATCACTACTTTTTCTTCCGTGACACCTTGCTGTAAATTTTTAATTGTTTGGCTTTTCCAACTAGAATACTCCACAGGGCAATGTTGATCACCAAAAATAAATGCATCCAACCATTTACATATGTTCCTAATTGCTTATGGATGAAATACTGCAGGTATAAGTCACTCAGAGGTTTACTCTGAAGCTTCAGGCCCCTGAAATGTCATATATGAGTCTGCACACCAGTATGACATAGGAGAGATGCTCTTAGATTACTTGGTGCCCTTTGCAATACCTTCCATTTGCTCCATCTAATCAACAAAACGATTCCCCAATAACTCTCACCTAAACAACACTGTCCAATAAAGTCTAGGAAATGTTGCTGTATCCTATTAAATTGATAATTTACAAAATCGAATATGTAAATTCAAATCTGTGCAGATTCATGTCCCTTTTGATCCTGCTTCGGCCTCTAGGCCTTTGTTGTGGGTGATGCATGAGAGAAGTGGTCTTGTTTAATTCCTAGGACTTTTGGTGCCGATAGATCGCTATGAGAAGCTATGAGATTAATTGTCTGGTTTTGATTACTCCTTTCTGAGAGCCCTGGTCGGGGCTGTCTGCTATTTAAACCCCTAGGTCTCTGACTTCCACTGCCAGTCAATTCGTTTAGCTTCCTGGCTTGTGGTGCTTTCCTGATTCCTCCTATTTTCTGACCTCAGTGTAAATTTTAACAATGCTCATGTTTTACGATTCTGTTCCTGATGTGACCTCTTGTCTTTGACCCAGCTTGGTGACCCCGCCTGCCTCTGGTTCACTCCTCAGGACGGGGCAGCCATTCTATGGAAGCAATCTAATGGACCCCATTTTAAAGCCAAATCACTCTACAGGAGTTAAAGGGTGAAGGTCGTGGTTCCTCTGGAATCTGCCAGATGGAGTGGCTTGTGCCAAGTCTGTCCAAGGCAGCCCTTTTGACCCTTTGGCCGGCCTCTGACAGTCATGACACCTGCTTGGGTCATCTTTAATTTGCAGCCTGCCAACGTGTGCTGCAGATTCTCAGAGCGGAAATCTACAGCATATCTGAAGCATTTTATGCATTTTTTTTACCACTTTGGATTTCTGTACCAGAACCGGAAAATCTTGGGTGACCTCTCGATCTATGAAAACGCAAAACATGAAGCGCCAACTATATAATATCAAAGCACACTACTTTATAAAGGAGCTGGGTAGTCATTTTGAGAGGTTTCTGATGATTTCAACATTTTCAGTACTTACTTATACTGAGTCGAATTCTCATTCTCAAAGAACAACAAGTCAATGTGGACCTAATATATCATAGGTGATGGATGGATACTTGTAGAAAATTCTTTAAAGCGTAACCGTCATTTTAATTTTTATTTCATAAATCAATAGTTCACGTGAAAATAAGCAACTTTGTAATAAATGTAATCGGAGAAATCTGCTTCTTTCTCTTACAAAATTGATCGGTCCTTATCAAAATTCTCAATTTTGAGGTAAAATCTGTATTCAGTGAGGACAGACTTTCCCATTGCTGAGATAGGTGATGGCAGCTGGTGCTGATGAGATTCTATCTAGGGGAGATAACCCCTTCCAATAAGAAGGAAAATGTGAATTAACATTGCCAATGTATAACACCTGGAAAAAACAATCTGCGCAAATAACCCATTGGTAAGTTGAAGACTGCTGCTAATGACTTGGCTAAGCTTCCATAATAAGGGGCTATCACTGCACTGTGGAGGAGATCAGTCAGTTTACAATGTAGTAACTAGCGAAAGCTCTGTACCCCCCCAAGCATATCACAAGCTACAGTATCTGCAGGCACAGAACAAGCAGGGAATGTCGGGAGATCTGAATCCAGTCATCTGGTAAATTTTTAATATAACCTTAAAAAGGCTACACTACTAGTTGAATCACACGATCAGTACAAACAGTAATTCAGTATAGAAGAAATTCGACAAAGGAAGTAACAAGGTGATAATAAGGTGATAATAGAAAACTAGGGTCAGGAAAAAGTCTACAATTTAAGAAATTGTCCGGTTTGGAAAACACATAAAATATTAGTAGTGCATTTTTACTTAACAGAAGGGAGTCATTCTTTCTAGGATATCTAACATTTAGTTGGACTCAAGAGTGGCTTTAAAAAAGTGCCTAAGTGTGTGGAGGACCAAGCCTATATCCATGCGTTCCCATAGGCACCTTGTAAGACGTCACACTCCCTACAGGTGCTCTGCAGGGGATTAGTTGCCAGGTCCAAAAGCGGACTACCGATGACGGCTGGTTGTTCCAATAATGGGACAACTCATTATCTGAGACTAGCTCTTCCAGAAATTTTTGTTTGTCTTAAATATGTATATAAAGTAGAACAAGTGTATTAGATTACTGTCTTCCTCAGTTTCCAGCGCTGCTCCATTCCTCTTCTTCTGGACCCCAACACCTCAAATCAGGCTAACCGGCTCACACAGGGGTTTGTGTGTGGTCCAGAAGTCTCTTTCTTGATGTAAATATATGAAGCCTTATTCTGAGTCTCAATGACTTCCATGAAAAGAGCTGCTACCACTCCACATAATGCGAGCCGTGGGTCACGTGGGCCAGAAAAGCACTAGAGCCGCGCTGGCAGCTGGAGAAGACGGCGAGCGGTAAGTATTTTAAAGGCAACATGTCACCAGAAAAAATTCAGATATGGGGTTAATCTGCGGGTTAATATTGTTAATAGCGCTATTAACCTGCCCAGCGTCCAAACTTAGCCGAACACCACATGGGGAGAAAATTAACCAATGCAGAGCCAGTATCAGTCAGTGCCGGGGGCTTCATTTACAGACTCCGCTCTCTAAACACAGAGCAGGTGACTGAACTAGCGCTGGTGCCACCCCCGTGACTGAAGTCGGAAAGCTGCCGGGGAGAATAAAGTTCATTTTCTTCTTGCTATTAACCCCATATCTTCAGGTTAATAGCGTTTTTTTTCCTGGTGACAGGTTCCCTTTAATACACTTACACCATAGCACATACCTATGTAGAAAGATTTAGAGGAAAAATATTGGGAGATCTTCTTAAATACTGGGAGGACTCAAAAGTGGAAAACCCCCTTTAAATACAGTATCAGAATGCATTGTACCCTTTCACCACATTTTAGGGGTTTGCAGCACACGTATGAGTACTTTCAACATTTGCCCTAAATTCTAGCCAAAAAATATCAAATGTTTCATTTTTAAAAGTAACATTTGGAAACTTATTATTTAGAAATGTTAATATTTTACTTATACTCAGAATTATAGTTGTTTCATTAATTTTTTTTCTTCATTTTAAAATCCTAAAATTAAAAATGAGTAACACGCAGCATTGTCAATCTGTTTTTTGTGTGTGTGTGTATTCTATGCTGCACTTCTGGTTGATACGATATACCATACGTAGCATTACTAAAGCACTGGTTAATGGCGTTTCCGTGTTGCAGTAGGTGCTACGTGATGGAGTGCTTACTTAGAACACCTTCGGAGCACATTGCCTTGAGCACCCTTACAGTGTCCAGTAATTATGGCAGCCAGTAATTAGATTTCGTTTTGCTTTTTTTCCAATTTTCATTGTATGCCTTTTGACTTTATGATTGATTCATAGCTGAATTTAACTCCACGGCCGTGCAGATTTATGCACCAGAATCAATTAGCCTAACATAATAAAATGTGGCTGGGACTCGGCGCGATGCTGCTTCCGTCTCTTGGCCACCAGTCATCGAGTGCAGCTCTGGAACACACTGCAGCAGCGTTTTGATGCCCAGTGTGAAGCCCACCACTCCTGCTGTTAGAGCTATGGACCAAATGCTAATACAGGCTGCGGATGTCATTACAGGTGGACGGGGGTCTGCTTCCTATGTGCTTCCATTCTAATAACCTTTTTATATGACGGAAGATTCATTACGTTTTATAAAGCTGAGTTTTTATTTATTATTTTTTTACACCGCAGCTCCTGTCGAATACAAAGCCTAGATTAGCAAATGCAATAGTTCTCGCGAAATAATCTTCCTTCGAGGCGCGGACACTTTATAATTTATGATAAAAAACGTGACGTTTAGATTAGTGCGAATTCCGAGTTCTCATGTAATAGTAAATGAGTTTCCTGTGATGTTCAGTTCATTAAAAGGACATTTCCTAAAAATGTCTTGGGAGACACTGTGGATCTCTGTGACATGTCCAAGATCTGTGCCACTAATCCCCGGTGACTGCAAATAGCAATATCATCGATGTAATCACTTGTGAATCAATCCGGAGCTTTTATATTAAACCTTTTTTTTGCTTTTTTGCACTACAATACATATAATAATGGATACAAAAATGGTAGTAGCACCAGAAGGTTATTATATGTCCCTGCAGTCTCATCAGCAAATAAATGGGATTCATGTATAGTCAGGGTATAGGGGGCAGATGGGTCCCGGACCAAAAAGGGGGATTTGCGGTTTTGGTTACGTTTTCAGAAATCCTTATCCGGCTGCAATTTGTGTTAAAAACAAACTGACTTTACTTTCCCCTCCTCAGGTCCAACATTGAGTCTCCGCTGCGGCTCCACGTGTCTATTATTATCTGATGTCAAGCCAACAGCGCTGCAGACAATCACTGAGCTCAGTGCCACTGATCTCACTGATTGGTTGCAGCGTTGTCGATGTGACATCAGGCAATAACAGACAACGGGAGCAGCAACAGAGACAGCGTTGGACCAGGGAAAGGTGGGAAAAGAGAGTTTTTTTTAATTTGTTTCAGATGGGTTTCCTTTTAAGGAGGCAAGAAATGTCACATAACCTGTCACATAGCACGAGAGGAGAAGGGATCTGTTGTAGTTTTTGCATTCAGGGATGAGGAGCTATAAATTATGGTTTTGTAAATATCTTCAAATAAAGAGACGTTTGGGGACACTGAGTAGATATAATGAGGAGTGGTGGTGGGGAGGGGGTCCAGGTTGTTGTTTTTCATCCTATTAGAGGGACATCCTGGCCAGTAATGGTATGTTCTCATGCTTGCGCAGCAATTTTTTAAATGCTCATAGAAGTGAATGGAGATGAGATGAAGCGGATCGGGACTCAGAAAACACAGCACTGGCATGTCATGGCACAAAATGAAAGTGTATTTTGACACCTAAATTTACATTGGTTTGTGCAATATTACGTTATTTTAAGTGAGATGCCATTCTGTAACAAGTCAGGATTCTGCTTTGTGAGTCATCGTAATCTTTGCTACGTCTGTAGATGGAAACATCATTTAAAGGGAATCTATCAGTAGTTTTTTTTTCTATGTAATCTGAGAGCAGCGGGATGTAGGGGCTGAGAGGCTGATTCCATTGATGTGTTACTTACTGGGCTGTGTGTTGCTGTTTCAATACAGTCAATGTTTTATCAGCGGGAGATTATCACGACAGGACTAGGTGTCTCATGCTTCCTGGTCCACTGCTGTGTGTAACCACACCCCCATCACTGATTGGTAGCTTTCTGCCTATGTACAGTGTACACAGAAAGATGCCAATCAGGGGTGTGTGTTATCCAGGGCTCAGCATTGTGAGAAATGACAGCAAGTCAGCCATCAAGTGACACATCATTGGACTCAGGATCTCAGCCCCTACATCATGCTGCTCTCAGAATATGTAGCATAAACATTCTGATAGATTCCATTTTAAAGAACATTGAAAAGGCTAAAGGAAAACATTATATTTATGGAAACAGCAAATGTAAAGGAGGAAGAAGATGCTTAAATCTTATACATTCTTACCCACAAAGCAAAAACTACCTTGTTAGATATTCAGTGCCCACTAGAGTTTAAGAAAAAAGATTGATAGGCTGTTGGCTAGTAGAAGATGCACTCACAAGAGGTCCTCAGGCATTCGAGTGTCCCCTGAGGAAGCTCGCACTGCTCAGGCCACGCTACCACAGAGTTCCAACGTGGATTCCAGACCAGGGTCCTGGGAATCTTTTTGCTCATCCTTATAAAGCATCTGATATTCAGTTGTGTTAGCTATGGGGAGATTATATCATAAGCCCCAATGGTGACAGGAACTGATGTGAATTATGGCAGAGTATATAGCAGATAAAAATATACATTTACTACCTCTTTGGAGCTTCCAGATAGCCAGATCCAATGGCACTCCCACCTTTCCATTCACTCTCGGCTTGGATGTCGGCATTCTCATGCCTGGTAACCTCACACAACTCCCATTAAACAATGATATCATAAGTGTATGGATAAAGTCTTTTACTGAATGCAGAACTCATTAACACCTTAAAGGAGTGGTCCGAAGGCAAAGTAAATTTCCTCCTAAATCCCAATCTATTTAATGCCATGATCTAAATTATTTTCCAATATATTTGCATAAAAATTCCTTATCCTTCCCTAATTATACTATCTAACAACTTTTCTAGTTTTCCCCCACTTCGTTTTTGATGATGCTTTGTTTGAGAATCCCACTGCATGCTGGGAAACTCAACTGAAGCGTCATCAGGAGGCAGAAGCTGCAGTCACTGATGCAGCCTCTACCCCTCCCTTAAACAAAACATCATCAGTGAGGCTCATTTCAGGGTCAATGTGTGTCAATGTGCACAATGACAGTGGGCTCTGTTGTGGGCTCAGATGAGCAGTAGCAAGCCAGCAACAGAGTGGTGTCTGAATACCCATTGTCCAGAGAGCAGTGATGTCACTTGCGGGGGGCGGCTCTGGTTTCTGCAGGCTGGGCATTCTGACACCGCTCTGTTGCAGGCTCGTTACTACTGAATTGAGTCGGTGAGAGAGCGCACTGTCATTGTGCACATCACACTGAGCACATAGTGCAGGGACTCGCCCAGCCCCTGAAACGAGCCTCACTGATGACCCTTCATTTCAAGGAATGGGTAGGGGGTCGCGGCTGTGACCGCAGCTTCTGCCCCCCTGATTATGCCCAAACTAAGCATCTAAGCCTCATCAAAAAGAAAGTAGGGAAAAAATATAGAAAATCAGATAGATAGAGTAGTAAGGGAAGGATAGGCAATTTTGAATGCAAGTATATTAGAAAATAGTTTAGATTATGCCTCTAAATAGACAGGGATTGAGGAAGAAAATTACTTTGGCCTTCGGATCACCCTTTTAAATCCTGTTCACACCTCACTTCTTTACTTTTGGCCTCTACTAAATGTCCCTGACATACAAACTAAACTGTCGTGCTCAATTGTCAGACAGAGGTCAAAATCGTGTCCAAGACTCCGTATACTCCAGTATAGTGCACGTAATAGGTTTTTTTAAAACATTGGAGGAAATTGGAGTACGATCTCTACAGTAAGGCATCAATTGAACATATGATTTCATGAACATTTCATGTCATGTCCATTAAGGAGATGCCCCTGAAACCTGAGCACGATGGATACTGAGCTGCATTTATAATTCTGCAAGTTTGAGAGCTAGAATCCCCCCTAGAATGTCAGAACAGATCGTTCTCTGGTGCATTCCTTTCTCTGAAATGTCCACTTTGTACCGGGCAATGTTAGGGTGAATATAGGCGCTCAGCTAAGCTGGTAAAGAAGGTGTGAACAACCTTGCTGACTGTTTCCAATCACAAATAGCAGAACTGTGAATGTACATATGGACTATAATGGGGTCTGCACAGCAGTAAGTGGAGGATAAGTAATGCCTAATAGTTATCCAAACTTTCTCACTTGCAGTGTGATTGACAAACAATGTGCTGAATAGACCACCTGTCTATAGCAGACTACCTGTCCCTTTCTATCCGTAGGAAAACTAACGCTCCCAGCATGCCTTTATGTCTGTGCAAAGCAAAACGCTTTTCAAAATTCTATCTCCAGATTATAATTTCCAACCTGTGGCTGCTGGCACACACCGATGAGTGTAGTTTTGTCCAGGCCTAGAGCCCAGTCCTTTATATTATCAAACCCCCTACTGTATATCTGATACTATGCCCACAGGACGCTTATATTTCCTATAATGACCCATTGATACACCGCAGGATTTTACTGTAAGCGACATTTCTGCACATCCTGTGTACAGTACGGTGAGTAAGTCCATCTCTCATTCCCTGGTGTCCTGTATCATCATAGTAGATCTACAGGTACATGAATGATATGGGAAGTCTCTATAACGACTTCATATGTGCACATTTGGTGTTATCTGCAGACAATCGCCCAGCAGACACCCACTACACCAGTTGTGCGTCCTCCTGATAGACTGATAGGAAACAGACCATCTGTGCTACTTTCCAAGCTGAATTTTTCACCAACGCAAGATCCATCTGAACTTCTAAATGTCTATCGTCTGCTGTGGGCATTTTGCCTTTCCTTGTCGTGCTGATCTGTAACCAATTCTGCAATACGAGGGCCTATTATGTAAGACTTTTATGCTTACACGAGGGATTAATGATCAATCACCATTTCTTATCTATTTATCAAATCATCAGCAATACGAAATGAAGTCACAGCTTACATTAGTGTCTGTCGGTGAGCGATCCACTTCTGTCCATGGTACTCCTATTACCTCTATTAGGCCCAGTATCATATATCTGTATGGCACGGATCCTTAAAGGCATTGTCCACACCTTTTCACCTTTAGGCTACGGTCACATTACAGTACATATTTTCATACTGGCTCATTGAGAAAACAACCTTGTCATGCTATATTGAAAGCTGTATTACTGAGCTACTCAAGCATCGCCACGATGGGAGGCACAATACGGTTGGACATGGAGGGCTAACTGGTTCCTAATGGTTCCTAATGCATCATCAAAGTGTCTGTGTCGGCTGATATACTAGTATTCCCTTAAAAATGGTTTAGGACAGGCCTTGTCAGACTACTTATCTTAATATGTGACTCCTTAACCCAGTGAAACATTAAATACTCACAAAAGGAGTCACCTATGAAGCTAAGCAAGAGATTACTACGGCCTTACGAAAAGCTTTTGTAGCATATAATCAACTGTGTCTCCACCAGGGCCTCAAAGATTGAGAAGTTCTGTTTTAGGGTACACTTGTCATAAATACGTTTTTTTTTTTCAGCAGGATGTTTTGCCGTTGTTCTCCTTAATCTTGCATTGTTCATTTTTTGTTCCTGCGCCACTCTGATCTTGAGATATGACCCTCTTTTCCCTGTATATAAATCTAGTCTTAAGCTGAGGAAATGCGGTCATTAGCTCTTCTCTGTGGGTGTCTCTTTGAGGGTCACTCTCAGTTAGCAAAAAAGACTAGTATTAAATACAGGGAAGAAAAAGCCAGCGTGTGTGCCTCCTGAGGAAGCAGGGTGAATCGCATGTCGGGGCTCAGAACCTGTGGGTCAGGCCAGCTTTGAGAAAGGTTGTCTACTATTAGTGGTGAGCGAACATGCATGGATAAGGTGTTGTCCGGTCATGCTCAGGTGCTAACTGAGAGACTTCAGCGTGCTCGAAAAATATGTTCAGGTCCAAGCGGCTGCATGTCTCGTGGCTGTTTGATAGCCACAACACATGAAGGGATTGCCTAGCAAACAGGTAATCCCTGCATGTGTAGCGACTATTCAAAAGCTGTGAGACATGCAGGTGCGGGGACTCGAACATATTTTTCGAACACGCAGCAGTCACTTGACTAGCACATGAGCATGCTCAGATAACGTCTTACCCAGGCACGTTCGTTCATCACTAGTAGATACTCAAAAAAAAACCTTTTAAGGATTATTCCCAACTTTACAAGTCATTACCTATCCACAGGATGGGTGATGGATCGGTGCGGATCTGACCCCTGATAACCCCACTGGTCCTCAGAACGGAATGGAGCAATGAATGTGCTACATGTGAATATGGCTGAGGACAGATCTTTAGCAGTTCTGTAAATAATGACTGAGGGTTGCTGTACATAAGTGGACACCTGGCCAATACTTTAGGGGTACTATTCACATGATCAGTGGGGATCCCAGTAATCAGCCCTCGATCTATCAGAAAGTTGTGAAAAGGTGACTACTTGCAATTTTTGGAACAACCCTTGAAAGTAGAGCAAACACTCTGCGACTTATTCAGCAGCTTCTGCGGATTTCCTCAATGTACGAGTCTCAGTGACCCAACACAGCACAGGTTATTGCAGCGTAAAGTTATTATTATGGTTCTATGTGATTGTTTTGTCTGGAATGACTTCATTTGGAAGCGCTGTGTATTTCAGCTATTTAAAAGACAAAGCGTGCAATATTGATATTAATTAAAATAAATTGTTGCCTGGAGGCCGTCAGTGATGCCAATTATACACATCAAACATTAGCCGGGTTCTTATTCCTTTAGAACAAAAAATAATCACATCATTTCTTACAAGACGTAGCGCAATATTGCACTAGCGAGTCATTAACAATGCAGCGTAATGTTGGGCGGTATTGATGAGCTGTAGCATGAGTGCGGTATAAAAGCAAAGGAGATGTGCTAATAGTCAACTCCACTTAGATGTGTCCAATAAAACATTAGAAGCGTATACTCAATACAAACAGCAGAAAGACCCTTCGAGCACACAATATGAGCCCCTTGCCAGACTTGATATCGTTTTATGAAATTTCAGGAGTGCACAGAGGATGCAGCTGTCCCCTGTGCAAGAACTGTACGTGGCTCCTTAATCTACAGTAATCTTTCCTTACTGTCTTTCTTCAACCAGTGACTGCGAGCCATGAAACTCATTAGTTCCGTCATCTACATCCATTCCAATACATAGTAATGAGCCACTTTACATGAAAATGGCCCCGCTTACAGTCTGATCACATGATACCCCTGTAAAAAATATACAGAGTGTTCACTGTTGGGATTGGTCGATTGAGCCCAAATTGTGCACCAGGAGCGTACAGAAAAGGGCCCTTGTGCCAGAAAAGTATAGGGACCCTTTGACATCCAATAGCTCTTCATAATCAACTTCTCAACCCTTGGACCTACAGTACATGCTGCACCAATGATGTTTCTGGATCCTCCTGCGGCCACACATGCTGCACCAATGATGTTTCTGGATCCTCCTGCGGCCACACATGCTGCACCAATGATGTTTCTGGATCCTCCTGCGGCCACACATGCTGCACCAATGATGTTTCTGGATCCTCCTGCGGCCACACATGCTGCACCAATGATGTTTCTGGATCCTCCTGCGGCCACACATGCTGCACCAATGAAGTTTCTGGATCCTCCTGCGGCCACACATGCTGCACCAATGATGTTTCTGGATCCTCCTGCGGCCACACATGCTGCACCAATGATGTTTCTGGATCCTCCTGCGGCCACACATGCTGCACCAATGATATTTCTGGACCCTTTTGTAGCCACACACGCTGCACCAAGATATTTCCACCCCTGTGTTCCTCCTAAAGGAGCCTACTAGACAGGTCAGACAACTTTACATTGGGACATCTGATAGGTACCGTAATCCAATTGTAAAGAGATAGAAAAAGAAAGTGGCACCATGAACTACTCATAGGTTGGTTATGCATCCACCTTTCTGTGGAAACCATGTCAGCTATCAGGAGGAGCTGCCTAAAGTCATAATAACTCTAGTGTGAAGAGTACGGTTGTGCTTGTTTGTATCCCATAGCACTGCCGTCACTACAGCCTGCACCTGTACATTTATTTTATTTTGATAGGTGGTGCTTATCATTTTCATGACTGCCTCCAAATTTGGCTGAACACTCCTCCTATCTGACAGTTTCTGGATCCTACCTGCACTATAAATTTGTAGGCCTAAACTCAGGACCGGCTAGTCTATTAATGCAGGTTCCCATCTACAGAGATTGTTTTGTCACTGGCAGATGTACTCACACAATTTGATCAAAATATGCAATGAATGCCGCAAATTTCTAAGTATATTTTATATAGCAATAATTCTGTTCAAATTTCATATATTCAATATTCACATAGTTTAGTGAGCTCAGAGTGCAACTGTATTTATTCTTCTGCTCTAGCAATGCAGTCACACTGACCTGCGCCCATACAATTATATTATTTTGCTTGTAGGTTCTTGTCATAGAATCATAGAATGGTAGAATTGGAAGGAACCTCCAGGATCATCGTGTCCAACCCCCTGCTTAATGCAGGATTCACTAAACTATCTCAGACAGATGTCTGTCCAGCCTCTGTTTGAAGACCTCCATTGAAGGAGAACTCACCACCCCTGGTGGCAGCCTGTTCCACTCATTGATCACCCTCACTGTCAAAAAGTTTTTTTCCAATATCTAATCTGTATCTTCTCCCTTTCAATTCTTTTGTTGACTCCACTCTAATACACCTAATACTTAAGTGGCTTTATATTTTTAGTAAATTGCTTTAGTTTATAACATTTAGTCCATAGAAGTCAGCAGGGTAATCCCAAAAAGCATATTTTAGATTTGAGCAAATTGTGTGAGCTCATATACTGTACGTACTTGTTACAGTTTTTTCTCGTCAACTGTTATATATATTTTTGCATCACCCTTTATTTCTGCAGCATTGCAAAAACCGCTAAAACAGTTAATACTATTAGAAAAAAAAATAAAATAACTCAAAACACAAAATGCAGGGTTGTTACTAAAGTGGACAAAGGAGTTGCAGTCGCACCCAGGCCATGATGTCTGGGGGGCACAAAATAACATTTTCGCTCATGTGACAAAATCAGTAACTATGATCGTTAAGGGCTCTGTTGAAAATGTTTCATTGGGGTTCACGAGTTTAAAGTTATGTCATTGCCAATATGGAGCAAACAATGATACAATATGGGAACAAAAAAGGAACACATTGTAAAAAAAAATCCCAATTTGATATTTCATCAATATTTTCATATGCAAAAGTGACAAAGCCCTAAGTAACTTTCTTCTATTTTATTTATTTATTCTATTTCTTCAGCCATATAATATATTCTGATGATTATTTAGTTTCATTTGAAAAACACATGAAGCAATCCCAGAACAGTAATAGAATTTGTCTGGACTGTAATCTATTCTCCGATGTGGTTTGCCAGAAGTTTGGCATTTTCCTGTATACCTTGGTCCTGAAAGGTCCTGAAATAATTTCATTTTGATGGGAAATTAAGTTTAACACTGGATTGCTGTATGGTATTACGTTCTTCAATAGTTGTAAATTAAAATTATTGCTAAAAATCTATATTTAATTCTGAATAGAGAATTAAATAACTGATGTCCTGGGTCTGACATCATGGTCACTGATGACAGCTTTTATAAGAAAAAGGAAAATGAAGGTTACATCAACTCCTGTTAATCCACTTGCCCTCCTGCTCGGATGGTTTCTTCACCCTACAAGAAATGCATCAAGAGGTGACGTCAACTGGTGGATAACAAGTCAATCAGCACAAGACAACCAAGACTCTGGGGCTGGAAAACTCTACAAGGGCTAAAAGCCAAATTACACCCAAATGAGAATTCTATACTGCAATTCTATGGGCAGCAAAAGGAAAAACAACAAAGTACTGAATATGACAATCAGTTCATTTAATTTTACAAACCAACCTCTGCAAATCACTTCACACAGACACCAAAGTGTCTAAAACATGAAAATGTACTTCTCTTTTTTAATATTCCCACTAGATTTTATACAAAATGATATTGCACCTTGAACCTAAATTTTGCTAGACTTTGTTCTTGAAACAGCGAGGTGAAACAGTGTTCCTCTAGGCATATTGAAGGACCTTTGTAACAAGGTGGCACGGGGTGGAAGTCATGTCCGAGTCTATTAAAGTAACAGTCCATAAGCACCCCGGCCCCTTGCACGTGAAAAAGACATGTGCGGTCCTAATCCTACAGCACAGTCAGTTAACCTATTTTCACGCTCACTGCAGCCACTGGGGATGAGGCTCCTGGAAAACACAACAGGCACAGTTCTGATCCAACAGGGAAAACTTTACTGTACATGAAACAATGCTTCCTGCTCTGTCCCTGCAGCTACTTGGGGCCAATCAGTATCAGTCTTTCTGATAACGGTCCCAGGGTCATTCTACACTACCCTGACAGACTAAGGCAGAGGTCTGTGGCAGCTTTATCCCCTCATCCGGGGCACCTTCTGCTCCTGGCTTTGTGGAGCATCCAGCCATGGGCAAACCTGTCCGGGCACTGACACTGTTCCTTTGAGGCTGCTGATCCAGCCCCCTGTTTAACCCTTACTGACCCTGAACTAATCATGTTCAATACAGTACAATACAAAGACATGAAATAGGGTAAACATCACACAGTACACATACAACAATAAAACAGTAGTACATTAATACATAGCCAACTGTCAGGACACCGCATGGGGGACATGTGCCCAATATAAAGGCAAGAGGGAGCAACTGAGTGTCCCCACCACCGCCTTACATCCTCGCAAGAGAAGTCCTTGGCCATAGAGGCATAGCTAATGGGAGTGCAAAAGTAGACGTTATGCCAGGGCCATCATGCTCTCTCTGCCACATATGGTATCATAAATGGCACATAGTATATTGGGCTCATGGTATAGATCTTCAATGCAAATTGTCTGATATTGCTTGAATTTTTTTGTTTTCATAGAGAAAAACAACTAAAGAAGAAACAACTAGACCTTGAGAGGCAGTAAGGTCCATCTGCGTTATATAAGTAAACCAGTAATATGAAGTGTGAAAGTTGGGTGGCCCCAACTTTCCCAAAAAAGAAAAAATGCTCTGTTGGTCCCTGCTGATCTCTGGCTACTTTCTTACATTGATGATGTCACGTATGTATTAGAGTGACCGCTGCAGCCAATCACTGGCTTCAGCTGTCTTGCATCATACACATCAGCATCACTCCAAAACCAGTGATTGGCTGCAGAGGTTATGTGCATGTCATCAATGCCAGGAAGTAAACAAAGACCAAGGTGGGAACCAACAAGGCATCAATGCTGTAAACTGAGGGGCATGAACTAAATAGGTGAATATTATTATTTTTCCTATTTCATTAGTTTTCCATTTCTAAGCCCATTTTTTTTTTTAAATTATGATCTCCCCATAAGTCATTGAAAATAGATCCATATTGCATGAATCACATACATGTTCCCTAATACGTGTTGTATCATTCAACAATCTGCCACCTGCCATTACACATTGCTCGGATTTGTGTTGTCCCAGCATACTTTATAAAGTGTAGAGCCCAATCGGAGTGATTTCGGAATATCACGCAGTATTTAATTTGTTTATATAGTATTTCATTTGGGACCCGGTCCTGCTCGGTCCTTATTCACATTGACGTAACTTTGATATATGGTAAGGCTTTAATAATAGAGGTTAGGACCAACCCAATTTGGGTGTACCTTGGTGCTGGTGGGATTGCCTTTATGCTTTTTTTTATCAAAATGATGTTTACCAAGTCCCTTATGTTATTTATATGCACTATTGCTTTTGCTTACCGTAATTACTAACAGCCGAGTTCGTGTTCATTTTTTTTCTGTATTAGGCTTTATACAGTGTAAAGCCCAAGCAGAGTAATTCCATAATATCTTTCAGTATTTCATTCATTACACCATATCAGTAATTGATATACGGCTTTGACTTGGTCCATAAAGACTGGATTTTGGAGACAATATCCTAAGGATTATGTGGGTCAATTAGAGGGTCAGGTATAAGACAGATAAGGAAAACTATAGGACCACGAGTACGTTTACCCTACACAATTTTATCCAATGCAGATTGATCATCTGTGCTGTGGTTTAAGCAGGATTGAAGCTGTCACTTCTTAGCTACAAAGCCTGTGGAGTGTCTCGGCGGACCCTCCTTTGCCCCTCACCAGTCTCTCCTTTAATTAGCAATCCTCTCTCCAGTATGTATAATCCTATTGTTTAACTGCTAAGCTGATTTCACTTTGACTCTCACTTGAAATACACTGCTGAAAGACGCTTCACTGGAGCGGGCAGATTACCATCTACATTCACTGCCAGATTTATAGAATATTTGTGTTTCACTATTATTGCATTTCATGGGGGGGGGGGTGGGAGACTGAAGGTGTGGGGGGCTGCATACTGATCCATAGCAGGACAGGCTAAAACCATCTATTACCTTCCTACTAACAAAAAGTCTGGCAGATATTGCCTTATTGCTACCACACAAAAGAAAAGCTGGATAATGTTGTTCCTGCTGGGCATGTGGTACCCTGGGAGCAGGACGGTGCTTTTCACCTTATTTGTCTCTTATATTAAGACTGAAATGCAGAAAATAAATCAGCATTAAAGCAGAAATACTAAGACTGGTCCTGCATGTTCCTGTACAGCGAGATGCACAATGGAAGTGATGCAATGTGCCAACAAAGTGGCCATGGAGGAGGGGGGGGGTAGCATCATTAAGCAAATGGTTAAAATAACTGATCAAAAAGCATGAAAATCACGTTATGCACTTTGATAGTAGTTACTCATATATATATATATTATTTTTTTCAGAAACAGTCATACCTATGCATGGGCGGTGACTGGTATTACAGTTCAGCTTCTTTGAAATGATTCAGGATCACCTATAACACCAGATGCTGCCCATGGAAAGGTGCTGTTTCTGGAATAAAAAGCAATCATGCTAAGGCTAGTTTTGATTAAAGTACTTTTTAGAAAGTTTTCCATATTTTTTTAAATGTTTTATGTTGTTAGTTGTTTCGGTAAGTTATGTCTATACTGCAGCTATATACGAAGCCTTTTGATATAATGGCTGTTTTGACTGTTTTTCCAGTCTTTGCCATATTTTCGAAACACATCATTGCATTTTTATTACCGTTTTCTAATAGCGCTCTCTATATCAGAAGTGAACAATCTGTGGCCTAGCGGCCACATGAGACCCACAATACCCTTCTGTGCAGCCCTCAACCTTCTGCATAGTATCCGGTCACATGTGTTTTCCATGTCATGGAGAAGACCATAGGTCTATAGCACTGTAGGGATGGGTAAATATGGGTGGTGTGCCGTGTGGTCATTTTTGGGGGTCAGCCATATTTTGGCAGAATGGGCAAGTCCCGACTCCTGTAGCGCAGAAAGCAGTAGATGAGGTGAAGAAGTGGCCATGTGAGGGCTGTTCTATTCATTGTGGTTTATGGGAGAAGTGAAACACTCAACTGTTTTAGCGTCTGGCAAATACTACAATGTAGAGAGATGAATGCATGGTCTCTTCCTTTCTGGACTGTAAATCCATGAGAAGGCTACCTCTACCATCCCGATAGGTGGGAAATGGAACCAGCACCCATTAGATATTTATGGCACATACTTCCAATATGCAGTAAATGTCTTAGAAGGTAATACTTTGGTTTTGGGCCCATTGGGTTGGTTTAATCTAACAATGTGGCACTCAGACCCAAAACGGTTTTGCGCCCTTGCTCTATCAGATTTCAAATGTTATGTTTGCCATAACTATCAAGTACTTTTCCAAGCATTCTTACAAGCTTTGATGGAGGCATTCTTTATTTTGTTACATTTGTAACATGCACTTTGGGGGTTTCTTAAATCTTAAAAAGTCAATGTAAAAACAGCATATAAAAACTCATACACAGGTCATTGCTCTTGTTGACAAAACTGTAACTAAGCCAAAAAATGACAACACAATGCCCCAAACCAAAGCTTTGTATGTAGGGAATTTTATATTCCACACTAGACTTTATAGGGGTTGTATAAGACTGACCTATTGATGACCCATCCATAGATGAGTCATTAATATGAGATTCATGGGGGTCTCACACCTGACACCCCCATGGATCAGCTGAGAGATGAAGGGAATTACTCAGCAGAGGCCAATAAGAAATGTACGGAGCTGTTGTATTCCGCACGTGGGTCGGTGAGCTGTCCGGTCAAAAATCGGACAGCACGCGACTGATTTATATTCTTGAGCCCTTATTCTGATACTGCTCAGTTTGGATCTGCTATGTATAAAGGGGCAGATTAATTAATCAAAATTCATCAGAAGTTTGGTTCCCTTTTTATCCCCCAAAATTGACATGTATGTTAATCTTCTCCAAATGTATTATACGTTTTAGACAATTTTTGCAACTCACTAGACACTTTTAAAAAGTTTTGAGATAGGAGGAATGTTTCAGAAAATTGTAAAATGGACACGGCTATTAACTATTGTGCAACTGGCACCAAATAGTTATATAAAATAAGTCAGTTTTTAAAGTGGTATAGCAAGATGTAGCAAATCACATAGCATGAACCATAAATGTAGCGCTTGTGCCCATTGTCTCAGTTAGTCAGTAAATCAGTCCCAGAATTTCCTAGCACTTAAACATGGGATCACCGTAGGTATGCTACAAATAACAGCAATGTCACCATTAGAGCTGTACAGATAGTGAAACAGGAGACCTATCTATCACAGATGGAGATTCAAAAGTAAAATTTGGGTTGGGAGCAGACACCACTGGGAGGAGCACACGGAGGATTCTACAGCTTCCATAGAGTATATTTTGCAGTTGTCAGACGCAATAAGGACTGAACAGTTCAGGGTGTTATTGCACCCAACATTTATCCGAAGGTTAAGTGGTTAATGCATGACCAGTGGGGATCCGACTGCTGGAACTTCTACTGAACACGAAAACAGGGCTTCTGTGTCTCCCTTATGCATGAAGCAATCAATTCATTATTGCATTTGTGTCTATTTTATGAAACTTTCTTACTGTTTTGCACCTTTTTTTGTTTGCACCATATTCATTTTACCATTTGCTCTTTTTTAAAGTCACTTTTTTATGTGTTTTTCTTTTTTTTGGTTTATTTTTATGTTCATCACTGTGGGCGTAGTTTAGGGTTTCCAGATTTTTTCACATGATTCATCATTTGCAACTTTTCAAAATGTCGCAAAATTTGATGCAAATGTTCTCCTCTGATGTAATTTTATGTATGTCTGTAATTTTGGTACAATTTATGAGAGCTTTTAGCAGAATATGCAACTTGTTTAAGCTAAAAAGCTGCAAAACAGGTTAAAAACAGAAATAAAGAGTATTTTTTTACTGTGCACAAAATTCATGAACCACATTTAAAATTGGCACAAAAAAAAATCAGCAAATATCTCAAAACAAAAAAAAAAAAAAGAAAAGTGACTTTAGAAAATCGCAAATGATGAGCCAGGCCCTGAATCTTTAGAGTTGGCCTTACATATTAAAAGACTGTTGGACCGAACCCATTGATCTTGATGAGATCAGTCAACTATCTGATATTTATGGAGGTATCCCTACTTTACCCTGATGGCAGATATTGGTACAAACAAACACCGGTCATGTTGGATTTCAACTTTGCAGATCATTTGTACTTGACAGCCGCCATGGGAGTCTTGTCACGCCTTATTTACCTTGAATATACATCTGTACAAGCAGGATTGAAAAAAACAGCTGAACTAACATTTAGCCAACACGTATGAGTACTTTAAGCAATGTCGCAGTTCAAACAAGTATAGCCCATAGATATATTGCCCACCACCACAGGAAGAAAGGTTGTAGTCTACAGGGAATTAGATTTTCCTTTCACTCTTATAAACCTGAGTTATTCCTACTAGTAAAAAGAGCAACTAAGATCATAGTGAAATATACAGCAACTGTGATATACGCAATTACTAGATATATACAGTAAGTGAAATTTTATCAAAGGCGAACCTTTGCTTTAATGCACAAATGTGATATTTATTCTCCACTTCGCCACAACAAAAGCGTTATAGCGATAATGTCTACAGCGCGAAGTGAGGTTTTATTTTTTAACTATCACTTGGTAGTCTATTTTCAAGCTTCATTATTTGATTCAGGCAAATGCAAGGAGTGCGGTAAAATATCTAGAATTTCTACCAGGAACAGGACTTCAGTATTTGTTTTATGGCTTACCCAGGCACAGTGTTATACATACAGTTGTGTTTTTTTCCTGGTACTGCAGGTTAATACCATTGACATCACTTCCTTCAGTTGCTCAAAAGCAGTTGAACCCCCATTAATAATATATTGATATTAAAGGGATATTGTCAAGTTTTCTCTTGAGATGCTCACAGCTCTGCAGTTTCCTTACTTCCAGGATGTTTGAGTTGGGGGGTGCTCCTCCATGAGTGACAGTTCTGGTCAGGAGCTTCCTACTGCTACTACAAATTAATAGTCTGACTGTGTTTCTTCTAGTCTACACTCTATGTTTGCATATAGAGATAACACAGCATCTGAACAAGCACACAGCTTAGGAAAGTGAGATCTGTGATTAGGAGAACTGCTCTAGGAATGCTGGGTGCTGGAGGATTATGATTATGCAGGAGTGATAAGAGCCCTGTTACAGGGGTTTTACACATAGCGATATCGCTAGCGATATCGCTATAACGTCACCGATTTTGTGACATTATAGCGATATCACTAGCGATATCACTATGTGTGATACTTACCTCCGACCGGCTCCCCCACTGTCAATCGCTGATCGAGCGAGAATGTCCGGCTCCATTACTCGTCAGGCGCTTCCTGCTGGCGCCGACGAGCGACGCGTGGAGGCGGGCGGGAGGACGTCAGGATCGCTGTGTGTGAAAGGTGAGTATCGTGCGCTGCGTCGCTGCTGCATCACTGTGAGGTCTGCCTGTGAGACAGCTCACTAGCGATCATTTACCGATGCACCAGTGATCCTGACCGGGTCGGATCTCTGGTCGGATCGCTGGTGCATGGCTAAATGTAAAGGGGCCTTTAGTGGCTGAGAGGAAGTGGAAAGATGTAAGACAGCTAAAGGGCCTGTCACACTAAGCGATATCGCTAGCAATATCGCTATAACGTCAATGGTTTTTGTGACGTTATAGCATTATTGCTAGCGATATCGCTATGTCTGATACTTACCTCCGACCGGCTCCCCCGCTGTCTGTCGTTGATCGCGCGAGAACGTCCTGGACCATTTCTCGTCGGGCACTTCCTGCTGGCCTTCCTGTGGCGCCAACGAGCGACGCGTGGACGCGGGCGGGAGGACGTCAGGATCGCCTCATCTGACAGGTAAGTAGCGACCCCCGACCCCTGCTAAGTCGCTGGTGAGATCTGCCTGTGTTTCAGCTCACTAGCGACCACTTAGCGATGCACCAGCGATCCTGACCGCGTCATATCGCTGGTCGGGATCGCTGGTGCATCGCTAAGTGTGACAGTACTTTAAGGGTAGACAGCTAAAGGTGGACTGCGTCTGAGTGTCCGCCTCCTGTAGGCATACACTCCCGAGAAAAGTATATGAAGTACACACAATAGCTCTGCCGTCACCCTTACAGTCTGTTGGCCCCATTGATGGATGCGTCCGGACCTCATTTTGTGTAGGGATTTTGAACATATGCCCCGTCAGAGACACAGAACGCAATCTGAAAGTGTCATGATCCCAGTGCAGGTTTTTGAGCTGCACGTCAGGGGTTAATATCTGGAGTTCAGTGGAGGTTTTGACCTGCACACCTGGGGTTAATGATTGTGGCCTCTTTCTGGTTCTGGGAGAGCTTCTTAAACCCCTGGGAAGCTCCAATCCCTGCCAGTTATACTTTTGCCTTTGGCCGAGTGTGCTGATCTCTGTGTGCCTGTGCCTGTTCGTTGTTATAGCTTGTTTATATGGGATGATTTAGCGAATCCTGCTTTGAGCAGGGGGTTGGACCAGATGGCCCAGGAGGTCCCTTCCAACTCTACGATTCTATGATTCTATGATTCTATATGGTTCTTACCTGGTTCTGTTTCCCGTTGTGAGTTTGCTTGTTGATTCTGTACTGTGCTATTCTCTTTGTGTATGACTCATTGCCTGTGATCTGACTACTCTCTGCTCGCCCCTCTTGTACCTTGCAGCTATCTCTGTGTATGACTCATTGGCTATGTCCTGACCATCCTCCCTGTCTATGCCCCTTGGTAACTTTGCCTCGCAGTTACCTTGCTAGGAGTTCTCTTGCAGCTCCTAGCTCTCTGGAGTTTAGGCCACGCCCCTAGCAGTCACGTGCTTCAGGTCCTGCGGCTCTGAAGTACGCATCTACTCGGCTGCTGCCCACTCCACAGGTATCTTTGAGCAAAGTTCGCTTTACTCAGGACACGCGCACTGACTCAGTGAGCAAGTTCAGTGCGGTGTTTCTGACATTATAACTGGCCTGCTATTTTTTTTTTTTCTTTCCTCACTTCTGCAGCATGGACCCAATGTGTGCTTTATCTGAGCAGGTGAAATGCTTGACTCAGTCACTGCAGAAGCTTAGTTTGGAACACCAAGCTCTGGCCCAGTCCCAGTAGCGGGTTGAGGACTCAGTTCAGGGGGTACTTTCCGCAGGCTTCCAGCAGGTGGGGAATAGAGATGTCATTTTAGTCCCACCCGAATCCCCGGTTAAATTGCCAGATACGTTTTCTGGTAACAAAGATGATTTCAGAGCATTTCAGGAGGGCTGTAAGCTCTTTTTCTCTTTGAGACCCCGTTCCTCTGGGGATGAGAAACAGAGGGTGGGGGTGGTTATGTCTCTGCTTAGGGGGTTCCCACAAGCCTGGGCATTTTAGCTTTCCTCTTCTGCCCCTGAGAGAATGTCTGTGGACGCGTTTTTTGAAGCCTTAGGGCTTATTTATGATGAGCCTGATAGAGTACGTTTGGCTGAGGACAAGGTGATGAGTGTCTGTCAGGGGGAGCACTCGGCCGAACGGTTCTGTACTGAATTCAGACGTTGGGCAGCCGAGATTTCCTGGAGTAATGCCGCCCTTCGGGGGCTGTTCCGTAGAGGCCTGTGTGAACGTCTGAAGGATGCTTTGGCACTCCATCCTCCGTCTGACTCCCTGGAGGATGCCATGACCCAAGCGGTTCGCATGGATCGCAGACTGTGGGCCAGAGGCGTTATGCAATGGGAAACACCATTATTCTTCAGTGTAGATGAGACCCGGACTCTTCCTGTGGCTATGGAGGTGAGCGTTGTCACCTGTGAGGAAAAGGAAAGAAGACGCCGCCGGGAGAAGCAGTTGTGCTTCTATTGTGGGGAATCTGGACACTGGAAGAAGGACTGCCCCTCCTGTCCGTCATCCTCCAAGATGGCAGGAAACGACTAGGTCTGGGTAGTAGTCAAGGAGGCTACCCAGACCTTCAGGTACAATTTTCCTCACGTGCAAAAATGGTGCTGCAGGTGGAACTGGAACTTGGTAATGGTCCGGTTCAGACTACTGCTTTTGTTGACTGTGGTTCTGCTGTGAATCTCATTGATACCAAAGTTATGACTCTTAAGATAGGGACAATATGGCTTCAGGATCCTGTTAAACTTGATTGACTCATCTCCTCTTACCCAGGACGGTATCTGTTGCAGGTCAGAACTTTTTTCTCTAAAAGTGGGTTCTACTCATGTGGAAAAACTAAGTTGTCTTGTGCTAGATAACTTGCCTGCAGGACTGGTACTGGGGATGCCTTGGCCTCAATGCCATAATCCTACCATTGACTGGGTTACAGGGGAGATCACTCAATGGGGATGTAAGGATAAATGTGGTAACCTGGGACATCTTCTTAACGCTGTTAAATCCGTATCTATGTCGTCTGTTGGTCTGGAAGGTATTCCGGAGTACCTGAAGGATTTCAAAGACGTTTTTTCCGAAAGTGAGGCTGAGGCGCTGCCACCACATAGACCCTACGATTGTGCCATTGATTTAGTACCCAGAGCCAAGTTACCTAAGGCTCGATTGTTCAATTTGTCTGGGCCTGAGTGCCAAGCCATGAAGGGGTACATAGCTGAGAGTCTCCGCAAAGGGCATATCAGGCCTTCTGTGTCACCTGTGGCAGCAGGATTCTTCTTTGTGAAGAAGAAAGATGGTGGTTTGCGGCTGTGCCTCGACTTTCGGGAACTGAACAAGATAACGGTTAGGAACATTTACCCGCTTCCCCTCATCCCAGACTTATGTAACCAGTTAGCTGGGGCCCAAAGATTCGCCAAGTTAGATCTGCGGGGGGGCCTACAATCTGATAAGGGTTCAGGAAGGAGACGAGTGGAAAACTGCATTCCTCACATCAGAAGGACTCTGAGAACCTGGTCATTACTGTTTGGGTTAACTAATGCACCTGCTATTTTCCAGAATTTCATCAATGTTGTGTTTTCTGACCTGATAGGCTGTTTTGTTATTATTTATTTGGATGACATTTTGGTGTATTCCCCGGACAGCCAATCTCACTTGCATCATCTACAGACAGTTCTCCAGAGACTCAGGGAGAACCAATTGTTCGCTAAATTGGAAAAATGTTCGTTTTTTTGTACAGTAACTGTCTTTTTTGGGGTTGATTGTGTCCTGTGAGGGGTTTCGTATGGATCCTAAGAAGGTACTGGCAATCGCTGACTGGGTTCAGCCTCGAGATCTCAAGGGGCTCCAGCGATTCTTAGGATTTGCGAACTATTATCGAAGATTCATTAAAGGTTTCTCACAAGTGGTTAAACCACTCACGGATCTTACCCAGAAGGGGGCTGATGTAAAAAATTGGTCTGTACTCGCTAAGGAGTCCTTCTCAGCGATTAAGAAATGTTTCATGTCTGCCCCGGTGTTGGTACAACCAGACCCGTCCAAACCATTCATTGTGGAGGTGGATGCTTCTGAAGTGGGGGTGGGGGCTGTGCTGTCCCAGGGTCCGGCCACCCTTACCAATCTCAAACCCTGTGCCTTCTTCTCCAAGAAGTTCTCTTCAGCCGAGAAAAACTATGATGTAGGCAATAGAGAACTTCTGGTCAAGCTGGCGTTTGAGGAATGGAGGCACTTTTTGGAAGGGCGGCTCACCCTATCATGGTTGTCACGGATCACAAAAATTTGGCATGCCTTGAATCTGCTAAGAGGCTTACTCCTAGACAAGCCCGTTGGTCACTTTTTTTCACGATTTCAGTTCTCCATTACTTTTCAACCGGGGTCCAAAAATGTTAAAGCGGATGCCCTGTCCAGAAGTTTTGACCCAGTGTCTCCCCCTGAGCCGCCGTCCTCCATTCTTCCCCCAGGGTTGGTAGTGGCGGGGTCTCAACTGAGTTGGAACAAGAAATTCTAAGGGCTCAGGCCCTAGCTCCAGCAACCAGGCCAGGGGATAAACTGTTTGTTCCAGATTCATTGCGGCCTAGACTTCTGCAGGAGTTTCATGAGTCTAGGCTGAGTGCTCATCCAGGTATCACGGCCACTAGAGAGGCAGTAGCCAGGGGTTTTTGGTGGCCTTCATTAAGGTCCGATGTCAAGGAATTTGTTTCTGCTTGTGGTGTGTGTGCCCCTTCCAAAAGCTCGCATAACCGGCCGGCTGGGGAACTCATACCTTTACCGGTTCCTGATAGGCCATGGACTCATCTTTCCATGGATTTTACTACCGGCCTTCCACCTTCCTGGGGCAATACCGTGATCTGGGTGGTGGTGGATAGGTTTTCTAAACAGGCCCATTTCATTCCCTTGGCAGCATTACCCTCAACAGAAACATTATCAAGGTTGATTGTGCAGCATGTGGTCCGATTGCATGGTGTACCCCTGAATGTTGTGTCTGACAGAGGTGTGCAGTTTGTGGCCAAATTTTGGAGGGTGTTCTGTATGAAATTCGGCATCTCACTCTCCTTTTCGTAGGCATATCACCCGGAGAGCAATTGTCAGACAGAACGCACCAATCAATCCCTGGAACAAATTCTCAGGTGTCTGACCTCCGCCAGACAGGAGGATTGGTGTGATGCGTTACCGTTGGTCGGAATTCGCTTTTAACAACCGGGTGAGTCAGTCCACCAACATGTCCGCATTCCTGATTAACTATGGGTTTAATCCGCATTTTGGGGAGTTTTCACGGGTGGATTCCGGTTGTCTAGGGGTAGAGGGGTCCGTTCAATGGTTAAAAAACCTCTGGGCTGAAGTCGAGCGTAATATCTCTCGGGCCCAGGGGAGGTACAAATATTTTGCTGACAAAAAGAGAGCCTCAGGAGACATGTTTCAGGTGGAAGAGAAGGTTTGGCTTTCCACATGTAACATCAACTTAAAGGTACCATCAGCTAAGTTGGGACCAAAGTTCATTGGTCCGTACGAGATTATGGAGATAGTCAACCCAGTGGCATATAGGTTGTGTCTCCCCGCCTCCTTAAAAATATCCAATGTGTTCCATAAATCTCTGTTGAAATCCGTAGGGTCTGTCAAAGAGGACTCCGAGCCTGTTGTTCCTCCAGTGCTGGTGGAGGGTCAAATGGAGTATGAGGTCGGACACATTGTGGACTCTCGGCGGGTGCGCCGCTCTTTGCAGTACCTGGTCCACTGGAAGGGATATGGAGTAGAGGAGCGCTTATGGGTCCCTGCTCGCTCTGTACATGCAGATCGCCTCGTTCGGGCTTTCCATGCCAAGTACCCGGGGAAGCCTGGGGGACCAGAGGCCCCCTGTTGAGAGGGGGGTACTGTCATGATCCCAGTGCAGGTTTTTGAGCTGCACGTCAGGAGTTAATGTCTGGAGCTCAGTGCAGATTTTGACCTGCGCACCTGGGGTTAATGATTGTGGCCTCTTTCTGGTTCTGGGAGAGCTTCTTAAACCCCTGGGAAGCTCCAATCCCTGCCAGTTATACTTTTGCCTTTGGCCGAGTGTGCTGACCTCTGTGTGCCTGTGCCTGTTCGTTGTTATAGCTTGTTTATATGGTTCTTACCCGGTTCTGTTTCCCGTTTGCCTGTTGATTCTGTACTGTGCTATCCTCTCTGTGTATGACTCATTGCCTGTGATCTGACTACTCTCTGCCCGCCCCTCTTGTACCTTGCAGCTATCTCTGTGTATGACTCATTGGCTACATCCTGACTATCCTCCCTGTCTATGCCCCTTGGTAACTTTGTCTCGCAGTTACCCTGCTAGGAGTTCTCTTGCAGCTCCTAGCTCTCTGGAGTTTAGGCCACGCCCCTGCGGCTCTGAAGTATGCATCTACTCGGCTGCTGCCCGCTCCACAGGTATCTTTGAGCACAGTTCGCTTTACTCAGGACACGCGCACTGGCTCAGTGAGCAAGTTCAGTGCGGTGTTTCTGACAGAAAACATCCTAACTGCTATATACAAATGAATTGGCAGTAGAGAAGTGGCTTGGATCTTAGGAGTGAGAACTAAAAGTCCTATGGTTTTCAGTACCATCTATATGCTGATGACACTCAGATCTACCTCTCTGGTCCAGATGTCACCTCTCTGCTGTCCAGAATCCCTGAGTGTCTATCAGCCATATCCTCCTTCTTTTCCTCTCGCTTCCTCAAGCTTAATGTGGACAATCTGAACTAATTATCTTTCCTCCATCTTGCATATCTTCCCTACCTGATCTAGCTATCACAATAAATTAAGTCACACTTTTCCCTGTCCCAGAAATCTGCTGCCTCGGAGAAAGGGCCCCGTCACATAATAGCGATCTCGCTAGCGAGATCGCTGCTGAGTCACAAGTTTTGTAACACAACAGCGATATCACCAGCGAGATCGCTGTGTGTGACAGCGATCAGCGACCGCCCCCCCTGCCGGTATGCTGATCGCTCTTGGAAAGCCCTGGACATTTCTTTGATTGCTGGTCTCCCGCTGGCCAGCATGCATCGCTGCGTGTGACAGGCTGGAGACCAGTGATCAGCTGGTAACTAAGGTACACATCGGGTATCTAAGGGACGTGCGTCACTTAGAAACCCGATGTGTACCTTAGTTACCAGCGCGCTGATGCAGGGAGCTGGTAACTAAGGTACACATCAGGTTTCTAAGTGACGCACGTCCCTTAGAAAACCGATGTGTACCTTAGTTACCAGGTCCCTGCATCAGCGCGCTGGTAACTAAAGAACACAGCGACGCTGCGTGCTCGGCATCGCTGGTGCTGATCGCTGGTGAATCATGTAGCGATCATGTAGCGACTTCACCAGCGATCCTGACACGTTGATATCGTTGTCGGGATCGCTGGTGAGTCGCTATGTGTGACGGGGCCCTAACCCTTGACTCTGCCCTGTCCTTTAAACAGCAAATCCAAGCTCTTGCCACCTCCTGTCACCTCCAGCTCAAAAATACTTCCAGAATCCGTCCTTTCCTCAACCCTCACTCTACCAAAATGCTTGTGAATGCCCTAATCATCTTCCGCCTCGACTACTGCAACATCCTCCCCTGTGGCCTACCTTCTAACACCCCTCCAGTCCATCCTTAACTCTGCTGCCCGACTAATTAATCTCTCTCCTCGCTACACTCCTGCTTCCCCTCTTTGCAAATACCTACACTGGCTCTCAATTTCTTAGCGTATCCAGTTTAAACTACTAACACTGACCTACAAAGTCATCCATAACCTTTCTCCTCTGTATATTTTCGAACTAATCTCCCAATATCTTCCCTCACATAATCTCCGGTCCTCCCAAGACCTCCTTCTCTCCTCCACGCTTATTCGCTCCTCACCCAACCGCCACCAAGGTTTCTCCCGAATATTCCCCATCCTCTGGAATTCTGTGCCCCCAACACGTCCGGTTATCCACCACATTTGGATCTTTCAGACGGAACCTGAAAACCCATAACTTCAAAAAAGCTTACAAGCTGTAATGACCACGTGGCCAACTCAACAACATCGGAGCTACTGCACCCCAACCTACTGTCTTCTTCCCCATAATCCTGTAGAATGTAAGTCCGCAAGGGCAGGGTCCTCTTCTCTCTGTACCAGTCTGTGATTGTTAGTTTGTTTACTGTAAATGATATCTGTAATTTGTATGTAACCCCTTCTCATCTACAGCACCATGGAATTAATGGTGCTATATAAATAATAATAATAATAATAATAATAATAATAACTCCTCTCTTGGAATATGACTACTGCAAATTAGGCCAGGCACTGGATGTTGAGCTCATTGGAAAATAGCTGTACACCATGTAAGTAAAAAACTCTCAAAGCAGAAGAATGACAACAAACAGAAAAAGCAAGTTGATTGTAAACTTGCTTTTTTCATGCCTTCTAACTAACTATAGCAATTTAATAACACGAGAATACTCCTTTGAGATTCTGAATACCTTTAAATAGAAGTCACTTCAAATATATTATGTGTATAGCTTTTTCCTAGTTTCTGAGATGTCAGCTTGTCATGCTTGGCAACGTGTCCATGAATGGTAGAATGATCAGTCTTTCCCTAGTCTAATCTTGTTTGAATAGAATTGACGGGAAGTCAGTAAGGTGAGTATTAATTTTATTATTTATTAACATTCTGAGCGGTTTTTAAAAAAATTTCATATGGGTAGATAAGTTAAAGAGTTATTCTCAACATTGATCTTCTGGATCGCACCAACACTCTTCTGCCTTCCAACTTCCCGTTTGCTGGTGTGCGGTGCACTTCTAATTAATTGACAGTTTGTACAAATGTCATGGTTGCCCACATTGACCTGAACGGTGCGACCTGTGATGCCGCACCAGAGGAGCACAGGAGTGGGGGAAGCTATGAAACTAGCCAGAGTCAGCGTCAGGCCAGCTTCAGAGCAGCACTTACAAGTTCTAATGAAAGGGGCTTGTTGGGGCTGCGATCCTTGCCTAGGAGACCAGCCATCTCTGGTAGACTGTAGCCGTGGCCAATAGGCAACAAGCTATAAACAAGAAAATTACAAATTACTCCATTCTTAAGAACAAAGTGAAATTTTAATGAAGGCGTACCTTTGCTTTAATGCATAAATGTTATATTTATTCTCCATTTTACCCCAACAAAAGTGTTGTAACGATAATGTCTGCAGCGTGAAATGAGATTTTATTTATAAACAAAAACAAAAAAATTGCAAAATGACTTACACCCTCTTTGCAATTTACACTATTTAGAATGATAAGACTATCTTTTTAAAGGGAATCTGTCACTAGGTTATCGCTACCCTATCTGAGAGCAGCATGATATAGGGAAAGCGATCCTGATTCCAGTGATGTATCACTTACTTTACTGGATGCTGCAGTTTTGATTAAAAACTGTTTTATCTGCTGCAGATCTAGCATTTCTCTAAATACTGAGCTATGCATAACTCCGCCCACATCCCTGATTGGCAGCTCTCTGTGTGCATAGGTAGAAAACTGCCAATCAGTAATGGGGGCAGGGTTATACGGAGCTAATGAATATGGAAGACTACATGGCAGCAGGTTTACTAGTCCTCTAGTGATAATCGCTTGCTGATAAAATAATGACTTTATCAAAACTACAGCAAGCAGCTCAGTAAGTGATACATCACTGGAATCAGGGTCTATTTCTGTGCATTATGCTGCTTTCAGATTACATGGCAAAAACCTGGAGACATATTCCCTTTAAGGCCGGGGTCACACTGGCGAGGAATACGGCCGAGTGAGAGGCGCTAAAAGCACGCATTAGACACGGACCAATGATTCTCTATGGGGTCACTCGCACCAGGCGTATATTTCTCATCCGTATTCTACGCTCCGTGCCAATCGCAGCATGCTGCGATTGTCAGCGTACTACGGCCGTAGTACGCCAATGCAAGTCTATGGGTGCGCAAAAAATACGGATTACACACGGAGCACACATGTGACTTGTGAGAAATACGCACCAGTTGTCTTTTAGCAAAGCCGACAATTCAGTGCGCTATACAGTAAACTCACACTGACAGGTTTAATAAAGAAACGAATGAATAGATATTTACACATAGAATACATATATATATATATATATTTATATATATATATATGCATTCTATGTGTCTATATCTATTCTTTGGTTTCTGTTAGAAACCCTGTCATAGGGCTCCATTATATGTCCATTTTGCAAGCCTGCGAGAAAATCTCGCCATACGGATGCCATACGGATTACATACGGATGCAGACATGCGCAAAATACGAGACCACACCTTGATTACGGATGACATACGGAGCACTGTTTAGGGGCCATTCTTCCGTATTACGCATGTAAAATACTGACCGTATTTTGCGCAGGTTAGTGTGACTCCGGCCTAAGGCATAAAAAAGTTGCTGCAGTCACAGCTTTAGTCTATAAATTAGGTTGACAAAAATACAAAAATATCAGCATAATAAAAAGACCTAATACACAGATTTATGCTTGATAGAAGACCAGCAGTGTTAAACCAGTTCCAAATAATACTGTAGTTGGTACAGTATAAAGGACTCCTAGCTTTTATGAACTGCAGCAAGGCTTCTTAACCCTGCCCTAAGTCACCTCCAGCAGAGAACGTTCTCCAGACATCCTACCAGGAGCATTAATTAATGATTAGTTCACTACATCTGCTACTTATTATTCCACCTGTGAATAGAAAGAATCTGGAAAACATGCCCTGCTGGGGTACATTACAACTGGATTAAGAAGCACTTCTTCTGCCTGCCACCGAGGAGGACCATGAGGAATTAGTAATTTAGATATATGTGTGACAACCCCTGAGCTTTCATCTAGTAATTATAAGACTTGATTGGTTAAATCTCATTGAGGAACGTCTTAGCATTTCTACAACCAAAGAAAAGCAAGGTACTAATCTATACTATGGTGAAATTGTTTTGTAATCTGCACATAAGTGTCACATTATAAAGAGACCAAAGGGCCTTTTACACATAGCGAGATCGCTAGCGATGTCGCTAAAGTGTCACCGATTTTGTGACGCAGCAGTGATATCGCTAGCGATCTCGCTACATGTGACACGTACCTCCAACTGGCCCCCCCGCTGGATATCGCTGATCGCGCTGGAACGGCCTGGGCCATTTTCTCCTTGTTGGCGTCCCGCTGGCGCCGACTAGCGACGCATGGACGCAGGCGGAAGTCGTCATCATCGCTGCCGTGTGACAGGGAGGAGCGACCGCTGAGCATCGCTGGTTCGTTACTGCATCGCTGGTGAGATCTGTCTGTTTGGCAGCTCACTAGCAACCATTTAGCGATGCACCAGCGATCCCAACCAGGTCGTATCGTTGTCAGGATCGCTGGTGCATCGTTAAATGTAATGGGGCCCCAAGACGACACCTGTCTAAATAGTCACTATGCACGTAGACAGCTGCTTTTCAATTGTAAAAGGCTGATGGGCAGGTCCGGCCACATGGTCCTCCACTAGCAGCCACATTGTACGTGTCACAAAATCATGTCCACAATACATCTGTTACAATAAAGATAAAGAGGACAATCCCTTTAAGCAAAGGACACAGACAGAAGTGGGCCCCTTGTGCAAGAGCAATATAAGGGCCCTTTGCAGTCCAATATATCATAATGCCCAATCCCGCTTGCCTGTCATGATCCCAGTGCAAGTTTTTGAGCTGCACGTCAGGGGTTAATGTCTGGAGCTCAGTGCAGGTTTTGACCTGCACACCTGGGGTTAATGATTGTGGCCTCTTTCTGGTTCTGGGAGAGCTTCTTAAACCCCTGGGAAGCTCCAATCCCTGACAGTTATACTTTTGCCTTTGGCCGAGTGTGCTGACCCCTGTGTGCCTGTTCGTTGTTATAGCTTGTTTATATGGTTCTGACCCGGTTCTGTTTCCCGTTGTGAGTTTGCCTGTTGATTCTGTACTTCGCTACCCTCCCTGTGTATGACTCATTGCCTGTGATCTGACTACTCTCTGCTCGCCCCACTTGTACCTTGCAGCTATCTCTGTGTATGACTCATTGGCTACGTCCTGACCATCCTCCCTGTCTATGCCCCTTGGTAACTTTGTCTCGCAGTTACCCTGCTAGGAGTTCTCTTGCAGCTCCTAGCTCTCTGAAGTTTAGGCCATGCCCCTTGCAGTCACATGCCTCAGGTCCTTCGGCTCTGAAGTACGCACCTACTCGGCTGCTGCCTGCTCCACAGGTATCTTTGAGTACAGTTCGCTTTACTCAGGACACGTGCACTGGCTCAGTGAGCAAGTTCAGTGCGGTGTTCCTGACATTGCCTAGGTGGAGACATTGGCCCCATTACCTCCTGGGCCCCTGTGCGGCCAATGGTACGGTAAGTGCTTTAAGGTTCTTTATTATTCTCCATAACACTAGCTTTGTGTGACATGGTACGAGTTGACTACAGCTGACTACATTTCTATAAATTTATTACAGGAGTTTCTTGTATTGTTTTTTATGTGTTTTATTCAATTTAATCAACTAGATTCCACGTAAGGGCAGGCGCTAATAAACTTCACAGCTCACAATTACAGGTGGATTATTAGGATAAAAATAATTAGGTGCTTTATGATGAACTATGGCATAAAATGGGGTCCATATACAGTTCTTACGCAGGGGGTCTCTACTTTTTGTGTCTGTCCAGGCTGGGTGGGGTTGGCAATTGGTCACTGTATGTTGGTATTGTTTGAGTTATAGATGGTGGTACATACATTGTGCACACTGCTATTAGGCTCTGCCCTTTATATTATTTTCAGCATATGGTGACAGTGGCATGGTAAAGCATTGGTAATGAAGAAACTGTATGAAAGTGTTGTTTGGCCCAATGGTGGAACTAGTAGCAACCATACTTCTGTAACAAGGCTCATGGTCTCTGGGGATGGGAAGAAAACAGGCCACCTCCCTTATTCTTACATTTGTTATTTGATGGTGACATATGGTGGTGACGTCGGGCCCTATGCGACTCCCTCCTCCTTCCAATCCGAACAGCTGGAAGAAAAGGAGGAGTTCCAACCAAAGCTGAAATTAGACGTTGCGACCTTTTTTGGGCAAATTGAAGACGCCGAGGATGGAGCTGTTTTAAGAAATGGAGCCAGCGGGATGTATCTAATATAAATATCTAAACTCAGAGGTGTAACTATAGTGGGTGCAGGAGCTGTAGTCACACCCGGGTTGTGAAAATAGGGGTGACCAAAGAGGCGCCTTTGGCCAATATGGGAAGACTAATAGCATTAAAGATCCATAATAGATCCTGTTGGAGGTTTTGCATTGGGATTCACATTAAGGTCAAAACATAAAGCCCTTTTGTTTCTGCCTTTCCTTTCTTAGAGTCAGTAGTCCTTCTTCCAGTGTCCCCCTCATCCTACAGAGCCCCTAGCCCTTCAATTAACAGAACGCCTCTCCCCACAGAGCACATGACCACTGATATATTGGGCCTTTTAAACTTAACAGAAATATTGGTCCTGATAAATTGTGCTCTGGTGATTTGGGCCCCTCCCCCCATGGAGAACATGGATTCTGGTCCTCTCCAAAAAAAAAATGAATGCCGCCATTAGGCTTCTGGATCAGCGCTGGTTCTCAGACCAGGGATTAGTGCTAGTACACACAGAAAAAGGGAGTTGCCGTCCATTCAAAAAGTTTGCAATAGGCACCTTTCTAGCTTATGATATTGCCCGCATAGCTCTGTTTTTTGAGCTCCGTACTGTATAGAGCGTGGGCACTGCGCGGTATGTTTAAGCTGAATGACTCTATACTCTACATTGGAGAGCAGAGTGCATCATCCAAAATTGTCATATTGTTATTAATAATGTGTATCACATTAATTAATCAATCAGTAATTACATATCATAATTAGAGCAGAGAAAGTGGATGCATCCAATCCCTTGCCTTTACATTCACATTTCCAGTAGGACTGGATAACGCTAGGGATTATATTTGCATCACGCAATATAGAAAGTTGTACCCCAGAATGAGGAGGTCCAGTATTTTCCAAGAAGCCTCCAAATTGGAAGCCACTGAGCTCATAATATGAATATTGAGTTACTATTTTGCTTATTACATAGTACAATCCTATCAAAGAGATGAAGATTCTGGTAAAACCACCAAGAATTTGTTAGGAGTCGGATTTCTGCGTTTACTCATCAGGGATCCAGACCCTCACATTCTGCACTCTCCTCCTATTTTTCCACTGCAGAGGAGATTGCAGAGGAGATTGCCTTGCAGCAAATCTCTCCTGAGGCTAAGTCCTTTTGTCCTCTTACTGGGCATGCTCATGGGACGATCTCCCATTGGAGATCGGGAGTCATGTGCTCAGGTCCCGCTCCAGTTCTCATTGGTCCATCTCAGAGATCTGGAAGCGTGCAGAAGGTCCCGGTTGCTATAAAAGGTGCACATGGCTGTTCCCCCATGCGCTAGTATAGACTTACTTGCTGCTGTGTGTATGAGGACGGATGCATGATTCTGGTAATTGACTCATTTGAAACCCCTTCCCTCTGATATTACGCATGTGGATAGGGACTGAGTTAGAATCAGCACCAGCGCTCCTCTGCTGCAACATCCACAGCTGCTAGCGTCCGACATTGCGCTTGCGCCTTGCCTTTGTCGTTTAGCGGCAATGTCCACGCCGCACTGCAGTAGCAGCCTCCTTTGCGTTCGCAGTTGCAACGCCGCATACACGGTAGGTCTAGACGGACGTAGTGCCGCCGTATTGGGCTACTCCTGTGACCGTATACTGTGTGTGCGTTTTTTACTGAGTACTGTGACTACAACACGCTCAGTCATTTGTGTTTGTACTTTTTGGCATCTCTGTGAGTTAACTGAGATTGCTCTGCGCACCTGGGTGAAGTTTAACCCTGTGTGCATTTCCGCCATATTGCTCCTGACACCACTTATCAGCGGTTATATCACCTACTGCACGGTGGACCCCGAGCGGCGAACGCACTTTATTATTATTTTTATTTAGTGCGTTCCGCCGTTCCTAACAGAATTAATCTGTCACACGATGTGGGTGCAATAGGTGAGGTGGATCCTCCAAGCCCATGGTCCGGTGGGTACACGGGTCATGGGCATTGGCGCAGTAGGCCGGTGTTGCACACGGGAAACTGAGTTACTGGAGGTAAAGTAAAAGTCACAGGTGTGTGTCTTGGGAGGCCTTATTTAGGCCTAGGAAATACAACACAATGGAGCATGCCGGGCTACTTGCAAAGTCCGACATGGAGCACAAGAAAATCTAACTGATCGGGGCAGGTGCGTAACATAATGATAGCGAATAATGACTGCCATGCTTTGGCATCAGCAATGGCTGCCAGGTGGGTCCCTCTATATTTTACTGTGACTCATAAGGGAAAATGAAGAAGAGCTAAAGTTTGTATCTGAATGTAACAATTTGCTCATCTTCAATGATGGGTTGTACATGAATCATAAGACAAATAATTTACACTGTTCATGTCATTAGATGGTATGATGCCACATGATATGAGAGCCTCTCCGCTCTTAATAACTCACCGGTTGCCCACAGCCGCCCTTTTGGACTTGCATAGAAAAGCATGTAGCCAGTTCATCTGTGCAATAACGTAATCGGAGTTCATGGTGATATATTGTATCGTGGTGCAAGATTCAATATAAGTTGCTCGACTTTGAGTCACTTGAACATAACAGGAGGACTGAAATGTGTATCCATCAAGAGCGTAATAAAGGTTTGTGCGAGCATTATTGTGTATCTATAGACAGGTGCGGGGGAGAAAGCTTTTCTACCGTTCATTACACGTACAAGTCTCTGCAAGGTTTCCTCAATTTACTTAAATTTGCACCTACACTCCAGAAACATTACTAGATTCCCTTGTAACTGGAAGAAATGTGTTTGCGGCTAGGATATGGAAATTATATTGTGAGCCCCGATGGCGGCTGACACTAATGTAAGGCCATTCTCTGCACAGCGAAGGAACGCGGAGCAGAAATATTCAAGGGATTTAACTGTGAAATCCCTTTTTTTGCGCAAAAGAAAGCCGGTGGGTTAACCGTTTCATTCTCACTGCTGAACGCGGCGCTTTTTGGGTTAATATATAATCGCATTTCACCATCGCGTACAATATGAAAAGCGTTCTCTGGATTGATGCCACTTTGCATTGAACGCATGACTTGTCTTTACATGGTATACACTGGCAGGCTCCAGAACTGTGACGCCTACAGTGACAGGGTATTCAAGCAAGTCAACCACGGTCAGGATGCTAATGAATGAAACGTAGACACGTTTGGTCACATGCAACATGTAGGCCGGTTACAGACTCAGCATGATATTCATTGTTTTTCACAAGTGAAACATCAAAATGGAAGAGCTGCACTGTGGATTCAGATTTGATGCTAACAGGACATAATGCCCTATACCAGGCTCGCCATTTCCAATGGTTTTACCCATCAGTTGGCCATTTTAACCTCTAAACAAAAAAAAATAAAAATATAATCTATATTCACTTCTTGACAATTTTGCAATTAGTATTTTTATCCCATCGACAATATATATATGATGTAGTGTAATAATGTTGTGCATGTGTCCTATATAGTGTATCTGATGTATTGTATAATGTAGTGCACAGTGCATAATGTAGCATTCGATAATCTGAAACATGGTGCTAGGGGCATTCACTAATTATGTGGTTTTGGATGCAAGGATTTATTAAATCATGTATGTAATGTGTGGTTTATACAGGGTAGGCCATTTATTTTGGATACACCTAAATAAAATGGGAATGGTTGGTGATATCAACTTCCTGTTTGTGACACATTAGTATATGGGAGGGGGGAAACTTTTCAAGATGGGTGGTGACCATGGTGGCCATTTTGAAGTCGGCCATTTTGGATCCAACGTTATCGTGTGACACATCAAACTTATCGAAAATTTCACAAGAAAAACAATGGTGTGCTTGGTTTTAAAGTAACTTCATTCTTTCATGAATTATTTACGAGTTTATGACCACTTATAAAATGTGTTCAAAGTGCTGCCCATTGTGTTGGATTGTCAATGCAACCCTCTTCTCCCACTCTTGACACACTGATAGCAACACCGCAGAAGAAATGCTAGCACAGGCTTTCAGTATCCGTTGTTTCAGATGCTGCACATCTCGTATCTTCACAGTATAGACAACTGCCTTCAGATGACCCCAAAGATAAAAGTCTAAGGAGGTCAGATCGGGAGACCTTGGCAGCCATTCAACTGGCCCACGACGACCAATCCACTTTCCAGGAAACTGTTCATGTAGGAATGCTTGGACCTGACACCCATAATTGATGGTATGGTGTGGTATATGGGGTACAAAGATAGTGGGGCCATTCTTCATCAATGGAAATCTCGATGCCACTTGGTATCTGAAATTGCTATATGATGATGTGTTGCCCTCTTTATGCACTGAAGATGGCAAGTTCCCTGAGTTTTTCCAGCAAGATGGTGCACCAGCACATTATGGGTGTCAGGTCCCAGCATTCCTACAAGGAATCTAACCCCCTTAGACTAGCATTTCTTCTGTGGTGTTGCTATCAGTGTTTCAAGAGTGGGAGAAGAGGGTTGCATTGACAATCCAACACAATGGGCAGCACTTTGAACACATTTTATAAGTGGTCATAAACTTGTAAATAACTCATGAAAGAATAAAGTTACGTTAAAACCAAGCACACCGTTGTTTTTCTTGTGAAATTCTCAATAAGTTTGATGTATCACATGACCCTCTTCTCATTGGAAAAAATGAAGTTGGTTCCAAAATGGCCGACTTTAAAATGGCCACCATGGTCACCCACCACCCATCTTGAAAAGCTCCCCCCTCCCATATACTAATGTGCCACAAACAGGAAGTTGATATCATCAACCATTCACATTTTATTTAGGTGTATCTATATAAATGGCCCACCCTGTAGTACAGTACATGAATAATCTAGGTTCTGGAACTTAGGAGTGCATGATATATTATTTACTTACTGTAGAGTCTGCTTGGTACATGGATTATTAAAAAACATAATATATTGTGCATAATGCATTATGTACTAATATTACACATGCTACATACTGGAAAACTATGGTGCATAGTATACATTGTAATATTATCCACATGGTACATACTGTAGTAACATGGTTTGCTCTGTAATAATACTAAACAAGATGCAGAGTGTATTATGTATTATTACACAAAGCACATACTATAAACACATTGTGCATATTGTAGTCACATGGTGCACAGTGTACTATGTAATATTATGCCACAAGCTGCATATGGAAATCAAGGTCCCAGAGTCTGGAGGAAGAGTGTAGAGGCCACAATCCAAGCTGCTTGAGGTCTAGTGTGAAGTTTCCACAATCAGTGATGGTTTGGGGAGCCATGTCATCTGCTGGTGTAGGTCCACTGTGTTTTATCAAGACCAAAGTCAGCGCAGCCGTCTACCAGGAAATTTTAGAGCACTTCATGCTTTTCTCTGCTGACAAACTTTTTGGAGATGGAAATTTCATTCTCCAGCAGAACTTGGCACCTGTCCACACTGCCAAAAGTACCAATACCTGGTATAAAAACAACAGTATCACTGCTTGATTGGCAGCAAACTCGCCTGACCTTAACCCCATAGAGAATCTATAGGGTATTGTCAAGAGGAAGATGAGAGACACCAGACCCCACAATGCAGACGAGGTGAAGGCTGCTATCAAGGCAACCTGGGCTTCCATAACCCCTCAGCAGTGCCACAGGCTGACCGCCTCCATGCCACGCCACATTGACGCAGTAATCGATGCCAAAGGAGCCCCGACCAAGTAATGAGTGCATTTACTGAACATACATTCCAGTAGGTCAACATTTCGGATTTTAAAATCATTTTTCAAGCTGGTGTTATAAAGTATTCTAATTTACTGAGATAATGACTTTTGGGTTCTCATTGGCTGTAAGCCATAATCATCAACATTAACAGAAATAAACACTTGAAATACATCACTCTGTAAAGATTCTATATAATATATGAGTCACTTTTTGTATTGAAGAACTGAAATAAATTAACTTTTTGATGATATTCTAATTTTGTGGGGTGCACCTGTATGTCCTAACATGGTAGATGGCACATTATATAACAATGTGGGCTGCATGTCGTGTGATGTAATAAAGTAGTAGATGGTGCACTGTGCATTATGTAAGAATGTGCTGCATAGTGGATTTATTATGAATGTGGCAGAGTGAGATCTGTAATATTGCAGTGTATTATTTATAACATAGTACTTATGGCGTGGTCCCACATGTAATAACATAGAATAAGGTACATTTTTTTTAATAACGTTGGTCGCATGGTGCATTATAATAATGTGGCGGTGCATTATGTAGTACATGGTGTGTTATACATTAATGTGGTGCATATTTTGGGCCTCATGTGATAACAGCAGCTCTTGCATTATGTAATAACGTGGTGTTTGGTGCATAGCTGCATTGCGTATTATGTATTAACGTAGGAGTTGGTGTGTTGTATAACACTATAGTGCATGGTGTGTTAAGTAATAACGTAGTAGGTGGTCCACTATATGATAATTTAGGAGATGCTACATGGTGTATTATGTGTTAGATGGTGCATCATTCGTTTTTTAACAATGAGGTTTATTACATATTAATATTATGAGGTGCGATAGTTTATTATTTAACAATGATGAGTGTGATGTCTAATAAGTCAATCAGTTGTTTAAAGCCAAAAAGTAAAAAGTCAGATACGATTCCGCTGTACGGGCTAGTAGGAGTAATATCACCGACATGCACACTACTACAATGTGATAGTTATTAATTCTAAGAGATGTAACAAAAAGTTAATATGGCAAATTATAATGAAAAAATAATAAAATTGCAACAACCAAAACCATAAAAAAAATGCTAATGCATTTCACATATGGAGCTAGAAGGCTTTAATGGAGTATTTATGGTGACTACATCTCTGTCTTGGGGCTCAAAGTAAGCAAAGAAATTTGACAACAATTTTCCGTATAGATGTGAACATCAAAGACTTTCAACAAAGAGACAGAGAGGGGAAAAAGAAGAAGATGGCTTCATACACATAAAAGCATTTTTCTTTGCACTGTTCCTCGTCTCCTGACATTTGTAGAATAATGAGGAAGCTCTTTAGATATCCAACTTCTCACTAAAATATTTCATCTTTTTCTTCTATTTTTACCCTTGTGATGGCGGAGAGAAAAAAAAGTGAAATCTATTGGCACTATATGCATTTAGAAAAATCTGTCCTCCTAAAACGTAGTGTATAGGGAGGCACAGTATATGAAATAAAATGAAGCCCCTATGAGAGGAGAAACAATGAGGAGTGAATGAGAATGTGGATGGGACGGGTCGCCTTTTGTGTTGCCATCACAAAGGGAGGATGGGGAGACGTTAGTCAAGGTTCACACCCATTTGACTTTAACCTTAAAACACAATTCAGCACTTGAATTCATAATCAAGGCTACTGTATGGTCCAGGGAACATTTGACAGATGACAATATATTATGCAAAGTAAGTACTCCCCACCCACTAGGTAAACAGCACATAAAGATACATCTCTAACAAGATAGTCCTAACAGAAATGATGGAAACCAAGACAGGTCCTTCATTATTCTTCTATGTGTAAGTGACGCCAAAGCAGAATATATCATTCAGCCAAATATATTACAAACGACTTGCATAATACAGAATACATTACAGGGTGTAACAAAAGAAAAGGCAGCATATGTTGAACAGACCAGTAGTCCGAGGGTTACCGACTGTTGGCCTTTCTGTTAACAAAGGCCACTCCACCATATGCTGGCCAGCAGAGAATGAAGAGGAAACTTCTGCCTTTCTTGCTCCTCACAACACTTATTTAAAGAAGGAGACAGATGCCTAACACATGAGATAGTAATTGTGGTTTTAGGAATCTTAATAAAGAAATATTTGGATTATAAAATAATTTTGATGGGGCGATCTCTAAGTGTCCCCTTCATACCTTACTCTTCTAGGCTCTATATTATTGCCCATCTGGAGCAGCTCCATCAAACCTTACTTTTCTATGTTCAATATTATTGCCCATCTGGAGTAGAAACTTCAAACCTTACGCTTCTAGGTTCAATATTATTGCCCATCTTGAGTAGCACCTTTAAACCTTACTCTTCAAGGCTCAATATTATTGCCCATCTGGAGCAGCTCCATCAAACCATACTTTTCTATGCTCAACAGTATTGCCCACCTGGAGAAGGACCTTCAAACCTTACTTTTCTATGTTCAATATTATTGCCCATCTTGAGTAGCAGCTTTAAACCTTACTTTTCTATGCTCAATATTATTGCCCATCTGGAGTAACACCTTCATACCTTACTCTTCTAGGCTCAATATTATTGCCCATCTGGAGCAGCTCCATCAAACCATACTTTTCTATGCTCAACAGTATTGCCCATCTGGAGAAGGACCTTCAAACCTTACTTTTCTATGCTCAATACTATTGCCCATCTTGAGTAGCAGCTTTAAACCTTACTTTTCTATGCTCAATATTATTGCCCATCTGGAGTAACACCTTCATACCTTACTCTTCTAGGCTCAATATTATTGCCCATCTGGAGCAGCTCCATCAAACCATACTTTTCTATGCTCAACAGTATTGCCCATCTGGAGAAGGACCTTCAAACCTTACTTTTCTATGCTCAATACTATTGCCCATCTTGAGTAGCAGCTTTAAACCTTACTTTTCTATGCTCAATATTATTGCCCATCTGGAGTAACACCTTCATACCTTACTCTTCTAGGCTCAATATTATTGCCCATCTGGAGTAACACCTTCAAACCTTACTTTTCTATGCTCAATATTATTGCCCATCTGGAGTAACACCTTCAAACCTTACTCTTCTGGGTTCAATATTATTCCCCATCTGGAGAAGGCCCCTCTATCCTTACTCTTCTAGGCTCAATATTATTGCCCATCTGGGAAGGGACAAATAGAAGGTTGTCAAAAATTACTAATCATGTTTTACTTTAATGATGTTTCTGTTTCACTTCATGACAGTATGTGTCCAAATGATTAAAAAATAATTTTCATCATCTTAACATTTAAAAAAGTCAAGGAACCAACTTTAGACACCTTGTTAATAATGCAATCTAAAGATATATATATATATATATATATATATATACACATATATCTGGGCTGTAGCCACATTGACAGTGCATGGGTGCATGGCATTGACTGTCAGAATGCATTGTGGGGGTATGGAAGCAGAACAAAGGGTTTGAAGCAAGGACCTGGAAGCTTTCTTAAAAAAAAATATACATTGGTAATCGGATTAACAGGTGCAGCCTTCTTTTGCAATTTGAGCAATAGAATTTATGAGTTTTTAACCTAACCTTGGATGGCAATAAACTGATGGAAGAGCAGCAGGGGGTTACAGAGGTGGCAAGTCAGGTGAGAAAATGTGCATCCCACGTAGCCAATGTTGCATCACTAAGCGGTGCTGATCACCCAGGCAAGTTACACAGGCATTTTTCTAATCACCTTTAATGGGCGCAGTGACAAGTACCATGTGTGCTGCTCTGAGCTGGTGTTTACCAGACCCTCCCAGAGCGTGTTTATAGCGTCCTAAAATACCATAACAATGGGGAGAATAAAAGCTGGTGATGGAATAAAACTAATCACGTCGGCTAATAAAAATGGTAATTAAAACGCAACATGCTTCCTGGGTTTGTTTACTGGAGAACATTACTCCATGAAGAAAAGTGGTGATAAATTATCCAATTTAGATTTTAATATTAAGTACCCTATAGAAAAAAAAATAAAGCAAAAAATTAATGTACTGAAAATTAATGTAATCAGAAATGTGTTCCTTCCGTCAGTGCAGTTACCCTTCTTAAGTTTAAAAAAATCTACTTCATTTTGAGAATTCTATTCTATTAGGTCACTAATTCTTCATCTATATGCAGTTATCGTAATTGTTTTTGAGATAAAAATGTTTTTATTCTTCACGTTGTTTTTTTTTCTTTCGGAACAATATTATGTTTCCGGGTTTAAATAACACTTTCCGTCACCACTACCATAAATTCAGTCCAATTTATGTAGTATGTACTTTCCAGATTATTAAGCACACCATTACTCATTATAAAATCAATATTGATTTAACCAATATGCCCACAAGAGATATATCTAAAAGGTCACATACAAGAACTCAGATATTTATTTCTGCTTTTAGTATAATTATGTATATTATTAATTGGAGCCTTCACAAGGAGTTTTGAGTTGCATTAATATTATTATTTTTTTATTTTTATTTTTTCAGTAAAATGTACAACTTGTTTTACGAAGAAGGGACGGTGATTTTTGAAAAGCTCAGGTCACAAAAGAAAAATAACCTACAGTATAATTATTTCATTTATGACGGACTGTACCTTAGAACTTATCAGAATAAAATATGGCAGTTTAGTGATAGGGAAAAAAAAAATAAATATATATATATATATATATATATATATCCACACATGTATGTATATATTCTTGCTTTATATATATATATATACATATATTTGTATGTATGTATGTATATATATATATATACATACAAATATACAACACCCACTAAAGAATAAAAATACATCTAGCACAAAATAAAAAATAGCATTGATAATACTGTTGAATGCCACAGATAAGAATTTAATCATTTTTCATTAGCACATATAGTAGAATAATTACCTATTATAGAATCGCCCCCGATAAATAATATATTTCCAATAAAATGGTCAATGTGCTTCATGCATAGCTTTAATTCAATTTGTGAAATAATGGAAAAGGTAATTGTCATCTCTAGATCTCTTCAAAGGAGCCTTCAACATTAACCCTTGCCATCTTGAATGCAACATATACATCAACGACACCGAACCGCCTGATTTACGAGATATTCACTTAAAAGAAAGTATTATTCCCTCTGACGCGGCAAAGCATATTTGAAAAGTTTAGCGATAGTAACCAGTAAGCAGAAATTTGTAAAATCCTAATTTCTATGAAATGAAAACTGTATTCCGCTTCCCATTAAGTGACATACATAAGTTGAATGACTGTAGAAGTAATTTCCGTATCAGTAATGTAATCATTTTACCTGGTAAGTGCTGGTGGCATCTGTATTGCTGTCAGTGCCCAAGGCAGAGAGCTTCTCCTTGAGTTTGTGGTGGGACTGGTGACGCAGGCAATAGATGACCCCAGAACCAGAAAGAACCCCGATAATACAGGCAATAGAGATCAGAGTCAGAATAATAAACTTGGTGGAATCTTCTTCTTCCAAACGATGAGGCAAAAGCTTGAGTTTGCTTTTCTGTGGGAAAGGAGAAGACAACAAAAAAAAAGTCACATAGAATCCAAACTGAAAAATAGTAAAAACAGAATAGTAATCCTCCAAAACAGACAGTAATTAACCATAGAGTAATAATAGGTAACCACAGAGTAATGATCACATTGTTTAGAAAGCCCAGTATGGAGAATTAAGAAACACAAGGAATCATTACGAGTCATATAAGCTTCTGAATTATCAAAGAGTCCTAGATCTGGGAGGAAAACATAAAGTAAACTTGTACCTGATGCGAGGATGCACTGAGAGGTAACACCAATCCATGGGTTAGAGTAGAGCGCACATCAACGCATAATCCCTGGACTGCACTCTTCTTGCATCCATGCGGAAAGTTGTCCAATAATTCCCCCTCATTAGCTTCATTATAAAGGTGTATTAGCAACAATTAAAAACCCAACAGGAAAAAAAAATGTGAAAAGCCTGGGCAGGCAGATTGCTGTAGGGCGCTGTGGGCACCCTTCCCTGCTCACAATTAGCAGAGAAATGAATTGGGGAGCAGTGCTGCCTGCTACAAGATGAGGACAATTAGCAAAGTCTTTCCAGCACCTCATTTCGCGTGCTAACAAAATGGATTTTTCCCCATGAATGCCTGCCTGGCCTATTCATTATCTCTCGTCTATTAGTAATTTTCTGCTCCGTATTCAGCTGGCCAGCTCTTAATGTCCTCCTGTCTTGCAGTGTACACAGTGCCTCTTATGTTAGGCCCGGTCCATTTTTATCTTGGCACCATAAAGGACACCGAAGCAATTATCGCCAGTCTTGACTGTAAAAGCTTGTCATTAATTAGCCGCTTGCCTTCAGTGCAGTGGATTAGCTATTGCATAGGCTGAGTTAATGGAAATGGACATTCAATAAGACTCCCAAGCTCTTCTCGCCTGGTTTCAGAGGAGGAGGATTGTTAGGTTTGGCAGCCCCAGGAGGTGGGTAGAAAAAGAGAAGGAAGGAGGAGGGGAGCGATTGAAAACCCCTCTAAGCTGAGCAGAATGGATCTGAGATGCATGTGTGGCTGAGAATACAGCTCATTGTCAGAAGCTCGAACAAGTCTTCAAAAGCCCCACCCTGTGGTTCGATCCTCCCATCTATCCCCCCAATGCAAAGCTACAGCCATGGGTGTGTACCCCCTAAAACACAGCCAGCTCTTTAGTACGGTATAAAATTTTAACAAGTCATCGAAAAGACGGGGATCCCTTTAGCACAAAGAGTGATCCACCCCTTCCTCACTATTGTCTACCAAAAACTCATGCCGTATGTGCTGTAAAAAAAAGTCTTTGCCTCGAACAGATATTTAAAGGGTTAAGTGAGAATTTAAGATACCGCGTGAGGCTTCTGCCAAAGTAAACGTCACTGCGAGCAGCCACATGAAGGCAGTGCCAAGAAGATAACTTTTCCAGGCTCTGGGCACATCGCTTACGTTTCGAATGCCACTCGACAGTGAATTCCCATATTCACAAAGATTTATATCAGATTTTATAGTCTACAAGATAATTATTGGCTACATTACATCGATTTATACCGGCAGATCTGACCTGTTCACTGTAGCATAACCGGGACTGGGAGTATTACGATGCATAAGAGGAAGAAAACGGGAGATTCAAACCTCCAGAACAGCAAGAGACTCCACCATGCTCGACATAAAGAGAAGAGATTGACGCGAGCTTAGAAGACAAACACAACCATATGCCATTGAACCTTGCAAAGATTTCCCTTTCTTTTAATTGCCTTGGCCAGCGTCTGCCCACAGTAACAGATCTAGTCACTGCTTACATTGAGTGAGCTGACACAACCACACAGTCATACACACCAACAATAGTTACCCTACGTGATATATGCTTCCTTGGATTTACTCCATAAATCTCCACTTGTCGGAATTACACTTTTTTTTTCTTTCTGGCTAAAAATGTGCACACCTACACATCGCTGTCCACCATCTCCTCTCTCTGCCAAGCGGAGTCATTGAAGTGTTACACATCTACCCAGGGATCTATTCATACTCTCAATCAGGGGGTGTGGGTGCATTGTGGTTATATTGGGAATAAAAGAGAATAATTGGCAATTCTTAAAAAAAGAAAAAGAAAAAAAGAGCAAAATTGCATTCTGATAACCCGTTCAGTGCTGTAAATATTATATTCTTTGTGGCTAAACCAGTTTCCAAGACATTTTAGACTTTAAAAGAGGCAATAGGATATAAAAACCCCCAGATTTGACGAAAATTATGTACAATTTGGAAATGTGTGGCACAATATCGAATTCAAATTTACCTTTTTGAATAATTGGATAATTATTATATTCTATGCATAATATACATTCTAACAATCAAAACACTACCTAAAATGTGGTTTAGGTTGACTCGGATTGATACAAATTCAATATCGAATTTTGGACCCTGGAAAATCAGAAATTCAAAGTTAAAAAACATGAAGACCACAACTTAAAAAAAATCTATGTACGGGCACATAGTGTATTGGGCTTGAATCACAATTTTTTAAGTTTTCATTTTTTTTTTTACAAATATAAAAAACTAATTTAGACAATTGTTTGTGGATAGATTGGAGGGAAATAAGAGATGGTGGGAAATGATTCTCAAGATCCAGTCTATTAGCCACGTTAGTAATCTGTGGTCGATGGAAGGGAGACTTAAGAAACGCCTCCCACTTCCCGGCATCTGTAACTCTTCTCTTGATTTGTCGCCCTGGCGCAATGGATCATATGTACGTCACACCGCAACACTGATATTGTGCCAGGTTGACTAATCAAACAAAGAGCTGGGAATACCGTCAGGTATGAGGCAGTTCTCAGGGTTCCCGTCCAGCGGCCACAAATTAATGAGTAGTGAACGGACTGGATCCTACTTATCGATTTGCACCAACTCTAGAAATAAGGAATAGATGACCAGCAACAAGATACAAACATGCACAATCACATCCCATACAATCAAACCAGATACAATCGTAATCACTGAGATTAATTGAACATTTTGACCAACATCAAGCATTTGCTTGCCAGGAGTCAAAACACACTTGACAGCAAGTAATAATATTAATGGTGGTGGTAATAATAATAATGCTATACTTCTTAAGCAAATTAACTTAGTACAAAAATATCCGAAAAAACATGGCTGCCTCAGTGTCTTATGGTCAGTGAATACAACCCCTATCCAGCACAGTCCAGTATTTCACCTCAGAAACCCGATGTAACTTATCCGCGGCACCAGGCTATTCAGTAACATTGCACATCCTGAATAATAATGCTATACTTCTTAAGCAAAATAACTAAGTACAAAAATATATGAAAAGACATGGCTGCCTCAATGTCTTATGGTCAGTAACTACAACATCAATCCTGCATAGCCCGGTATTTCACCACGCAAGCCCAATGTGACTCAGTGTGTGGCAATGGGCTATTCAGTAAAGTTCACATGAAGAATGCTCATGTAGCAAAGCCAAAACAGAAGGGTGTGGCACGCTACGCTCTTTGCGTAGGCAAATATTCATAAACTTTGTATGAGAGCCGATATGCCGCACAAGTAGTATAGGAGCAGTGGCGTGAGATTTAAACAGAGTAGCGTTGTCAAAATGTTGGGTGCTACATCAATGCACAGTAAAAACTGAATATTAAAATATTTCTATACGCCTGCTACTTTGGTCAGTTGACACTATACAGATGTAGCAGCCACCAACATGGTGGCCGGCATGGTACAGTAACAGTATTTCCAAACCAATCTACGATTTTAACCTACCGCAACCATCATGTTTACCGCTGTCACATCTTTATATGCGTTTATGTAACGTTGCAGATCCATTAGCAATTTTATCTTGACTTGATGAGTTATTGTATCAAAAATGACAAACCCACCTACTAGGTAAAATGAAAATAAAAACACCCCCGAGATAGTAGAGAAAACACATTGGAGACCTACAAACAACAAGGAATATTATATATATATATATATATATATATATATATATATATACTGCTCAAAACAACACAATGTACTAGGATGTGTGGATGTGTTCCCTTTATTTTTTTGAGCAATATATATATATATGTATACTGTGTACATATATGTATACAGGATATACCCAGTGACTTAAGGAATTAAGCCCCTACAGAGTTTCATAACTAAAGAGAACCTTTGCCCCAGCAAACAGAAGTCAGAGTTCACTTATCGTCCGTCTCTTGAGTTCTGCTGTGAGGGAACAAAATGCTGGGGTGAAAGGTTACAATATCTATTTAAATAGACAAGATTTTGTTTTGGTTTTTTTTACAGATTTTTTTTACGTTCAATAGAGTCCAAGACCATGCGTGACAGGTCCAGTGATAGAAGGGCCAGTGATCCCACGCACATCTACTGTAGCCGTTACCTTGCTGGAGAGCACTTCCTTGCTGTAGCTTTCCATGCATTGTTTCTTCTCTCTTTCGACGAACATTTTCAACAGGAACTGACACTTTGTTACCATTTTATCCATATATTGAAATTACACCTATTTATATACTTTTTCTTTAGTTTTACATGGGACATTATATTTTTATAATTAATACGGCTGCCAGACTTCCAATCAAGTACGGTGTGTCTATAGGGCTGAATCTTTTTTTTCCTGACATTACCCCACTCCTAATAGGTTTTAGCAGGACCACCGGCTGTTTCGTATAATCGCCTTTTCTGTGTTCTCTATCTGGAAACAAAATAGAATGACTAGAAAGACGGGTTCTATGTGATGTATGATCATGTAACAGTATGATTGCTCAAACAGAAAAAAAACACATACGAGCCTGCTGTGCCAGACTCACGCTGATGGGGATCATGCTGGAACGTGTGGTGAAGCAACAGTTGACGAGTAATAACCTGCCTAGTAGTTATAGCTGTATTGCCATATTTTTAATTAATTTTATTTTTTTTCACAGTACAATGTTACCCTGTACATGGAATAAATGACCTGATAACATCCACCAACAAAAGCCACTCAATGCCTCATGTTATATACAGTGAGAGCACCTCTGAGAAGACCACCCTCCATGTATTACGCATATTGGTCCATTTTAATGCAATCGGACCACAGACATAGGAAGCATGGTATGTAGAATTACAGGGGCAGATATTTTCTATTTATCAGAATGTTGGTGGGGGAAAGTGAGGTATCTAATAATATTAATATCTATCTACAGTAATTACCCATCTATTTCAACATCTATCATCTATCTAGTCAAGGTCTATCTACAAAATCTATCATCTGATATCTACCTATTCAATGTATATCTTATTTCTATGTCCTACTAATTCATATCTATTATGTATTTACTTTATCCATAGATTATTTCATTCAATAACTTTATTTCAATCTATTTATCTCTTCAATTTCTATATTTTATAAAATATCTATCTATCTATCATCTATCTATCCCATATCTATCTATCTATCTGTCACAAAAATCTCTTGTATACAAATCTAAAAAAATGGGGGCAGCACTCCAAAGTCAGGTGGTGAGAGAATGTATTTCAATCAGCAGATGCAACATTTCGGCTCAAAATTGCAGAGCCTCTCTAAAGCATTTCTATCCTATCCATCTAACTATCTATCTCTCTATACAAAGGTAAAAAGGTAAGGTAGCACGCCATAGATTTCAAGGTGAAAAAAAGGTGTATTTTACTCAGGCCCACATAGCATGGTGAAGTTTCGGCCAACACTGAGCCTTTCTCAAGCCTATCTAGCCATCTAATATCTATCTAGAAGCAGAAAATGGGAAGCAGCACTCCAATAGTTACCCAAAGGTTATGATGGACTTTATTTGGCCCACATGATGTGGCGAGGTCTATCTATCTATCTATCTATCTATCTATCCCATATCTATCTATCTATCTATCTATCTATCTATCTATCCCATATCTATCTATCTATCTATCTATCATCCACCCTCTTGCCTTTTGAGGTTTTGCCATTCGCAGACATTCCCCACCTCATGTGTTGCCTGTGCTGTTAATGTTGTGATAACTATGAGGCGCACATCATCTTTTTCCCTGAATCCCTCCTGTCAGTTCGGTGACTTCCTCCATTCTCCATGTTCTTGGAGTAAAATGTGGATCGTGCAATCAGGACTGTGCTGGGGAGAAGTCTGGGTTAATTAGAGGCGTCCTGTCAGGAATCAACTCAAATTGTGAGAGGGCTGTTTAAATATTAATGAACATGACATTTACAGTCAGATGTTTTCTCAAAGTAGAAGACTTCTCCTCAGTGCTGGGTCAGCTCCTCACAGAGCTCAGCGCGGTGTCTCCTGCAGCATCTCTCGTCTATATCAGTATATTCAATGAACTATACTGATAACTGTTCCATACCCCATGGACATTCAGCTGGAAAGAGACCTAAAAACGGATTCCTTTACATTTCTCAGTTATCTATCTATCTATCTATCTATCTATCTATCTATCTATCTATCCCATATACATCTATCTATCTATCTATCTATCTATCTATCCCATATCTATCTATCTATCTATCCCATATCTATCTATCTATCTATCTATCTACTGTATCTACTGTATCTATCTATCTATCCTCATACATTGTAGTTTCTCCAATTCAGGGTACTAAATGCACTACATGAGCCATGAAGTAGATCGATCAGGTGCTACAGGTAAATATAAAGAATTGTCTTATAAATTCTTAAAATTTTTATGCAGAGCGAACTTAGTACAAAAAATAATGAAAATAGTACGTATGTGTACATACTGTATATCTCAAGGTGACTTTTGGACTTCGTCAGTCCAGGCTAAGCCCCTTCCTCTGTTTACCGCTTCATTACAAGGCTTGCCCCGTGTATTAATGACATCATGTCTAATAAATCTCCCCCAGCATTCCCCATATGGCAGAGAGCAGGTGAGGTGTCAGAGTGCTGCTCTGGGGCTTAGTATTCTGCATACCTATTAGCAGAAGGAGCAGGAGGGAAGGGTGAGGCTGTGGACCCCGGGTGTGAAGATCCTTTGTGCTGAGGGAGGCATTGTTCCTCTGTGCAGAACAAATTGTACTTGCAAATCTAGTATCCACAGCAGCCCCCCTCCAAACCGGGGATATTAAGGATTGGGGGGGGGGGGTAGTTGTGCTGTTTAAAAAATGCTCAACTCTTTGGATCTAAAGATATATATATATATATATAGTCATGAAACCATTGAACACTATGAATATTATGCAAAATGCAATTGACATATGATGGTGTATATGGAGTCTATAGTGATGTTTTAGAAATACCTACTTATACAGTGAACATATAGATAAACCCACACAGCTATATATATTTACACTATACATATATACATACACTTAACTATTTTTGCTTGGCCTCTGAGTGGTTGGACACATACTATCATTCATACAGATGATATACTAGGTTTTCTCTGTGTAAAGGTCATGTGTTCATATGCAATTACATTTTGCATGCACATTAATTTACTTTTTCTGCTCAGACCCAGTTTCTCAATTGTTTCATTGTGCATTCTGTGCATATAAGGGTGTGACCGCCCTGTTTCTGAGTTGGAAATCCATCCTGTCTGGCTTATACTATTACTGGTGGCTCAGTCCCTCTGTCCTTATTCTCATTTACGTCACTTGACAAGTGGAAAGGTTTTAAATACAAGAGTTAGGACTGTCCCACAAGGGTTGCCGTGACGTGGCGGGATGGCTTCTACATTATTTTGATCAAAATTATGTTAACTAAATACCCTTATTATTACTATTATTACTACCTTCATGCAATTTTTGCAATATATTTTTTTACTTTTTTATTCCAGGATATTTGTTTTGTGTTTTGTTTTTGTTTTTCTCTGTGTAAAGGTCATGTGTTCATATGCAATTACATTTTGCATGCACATTAATTTACTTTTTCTGCTCAGACCCAGTTTCTCAATTGTTTCATTGTGCATTCTGTGCATATAAGGGTGTGACCGCCCTGTTTCTGAGTTGGAAATCCATCCTGTCTGGCTTATACTATTACTGGTGGCTCAGTCCCTCTGTCCTTATTCTCATTTACGTCACTTGACAAGTGGAAAGGTTTTAAATACAAGAGTTAGGACTGTCCCACAAGGGTTGCCGTGACGTGGCGGGATGGCTTCTACATTATTTTGATCAAAATTATGTTAACTAAATACCCTTATTATTACTATTATTACTACCTTCATGCAATTTTTGCAATATATTTTTTTACTTTTTTATTCCAGGATATTTGTTTTGTGTTTTGTTTTTGTTTTTCTCTGTGTAAAGGTCATGTGTTCATATGCAATTACATTTTGCATGCACATTAATTTACTTTTTCTGCTCAGACCCAGTTTCTCAATTGTTTCATTGTGCATTCTGTGCATATAAGGGTGTGACCGCCCTGTTTCTGAGTTGGAAATCCATCCTGTCTGGCTTATACTATTACTGGTGGCTCAGTCCCTCTGTCCTTATTCTCATTTACGTCACTTGACAAGTGGAAAGGTTTTAAATACAAGAGTTAGGACTGTCCCACAAGGGTTGCCGTGACGTGGCGGGATGGCTTCTACATTATTTTGATCAAAATTATGTTAACTAAATACCCTTATTATTACTATTATTACTACCTTCATGCAATTTTTGCAATATATTTTTTTACTTTTTTATTCCAGGATATTTGTTTTGTGTTTTGTTTTTGTTTTTCTCTGTGTAAAGGTCATGTGTTCATATGCAATTACATTTTGCATGCACATTAATTTACTTTTTCTGCTCAGACCCAGTTTCTCAATTGTTTCATTGTGCATTCTGTGCATATAAGGGTGTGACCGCCCTGTTTCTGAGTTGGAAATCCATCCTGTCTGGCTTATACTATTACTGGTGGCTCAGTCCCTCTGTCCTTATTCTCATTTACGTCACTTGACAAGTGGAAAGGTTTTAAATACAAGAGTTAGGACTGTCCCACAAGGGTTGCCGTGACGTGGCGGGATGGCTTCTACATTATTTTGATCAAAATTATGTTAACTAAATACCCTTATTATTACTATTATTACTACCTTCATGCAATTTTTGCAATATATTTTTTTACTTTTTTATTCCAGGATATTTGTTTTGTGTTTTGTTTTTGTTTTTCTCTGTGTAAAGGTCATGTGTTCATATGCAATTACATTTTGCATGCACATTAATTTACTTTTTCTGCTCAGACCCAGTTTCTCAATTGTTTCATTGTGCATTCTGTGCATATAAGGGTGTGACCGCCCTGTTTCTGAGTTGGAAATCCATCCTGTCTGGCTTATACTATTACTGGTGGCTCAGTCCCTCTGTCCTTATTCTCATTTACGTCACTTGACAAGTGGAAAGGTTTTAAATACAAGAGTTAGGACTGTCCCACAAGGGTTGCCGTGACGTGGCGGGATGGCTTCTACATTATTTTGATCAAAATTATGTTAACTAAATACCCTTATTATTACTATTATTACTACCTTCATGCAATTTTTGCAATATATTTTTTTACTTTTTTATTCCAGGATATTTGTTTTGTGTTTTGTTTTTGTTTTTCTCTGTGTAAAGGTCATGTGTTCATATGCAATTACATTTTGCATGCACATTAATTTACTTTTTCTGCTCAGACCCAGTTTCTCAGATGATATACTATGAGTGGCTGGTCAGATATTATGGTGTGTATGTATATATATATATATATATATATATATGATATACTAAAATATACAGTATATATATATTTATACATGCATATATTGTGTATATATATATATAATCTGACCAGCCACTCATAGTATATCATATCACAGCCCCTGACCAGCTCCTCACAGGCCAGGTTAATATATAGTAAAACATCAGTTTCTAATCAATTCACCAATCCAATACAGTTCGTGCCTGAAAACACTTCCTAGAATCTTCAAGAACTATTTTTTACACCTTCTTGCGCGAAAGATTTAGTAACAATTTTCCAGAGTGGCTCATAGATGATTCCTCACTTCAGAAGCCTTGAGAAATCTCATGGATTACCAATCCCAATCCCAGCTGTATGATCCAGCGGAGCATGACCTGCGGATGAGTTTGCTTTTGCTGCACTCTATATGTCATGCGTTACATTCAGCTCTATACTTTACACGTGCTGATAGCCAATATCCACTGGTTGCAGGCACCACCATAGCTTATTGTATCTCGGTGCCACATATATAGTCATATTTTCCCATAACTGTGATCTCTTACATAACACTAATTTACCCCTAAACGTCATCGCTACAGTCTTTTCAGATAAAAATATGCGTAGACATTTTATATAAAAGTATAAAAATGTGCAAAGTAAACAACTGCAAAAAAAAAAAAATAATTAAGAAAACATTTTCGAAACTGAAAATCATAATTTTATATCATCTACAGGTTCATAGCTATTATTTTTTTTATTTTGAGGTGGCAACAATTTTTCTTAAAATATTTTAACATGTTAGCTGCCATGATGTTAAACTATATTCTAATATTACAAGAATAATATCTCAAATATGGAAAATATTACTGTACGTTATATAGGATTAAAAAAAATAAATATTGTTAAAAAATTCTATATTAATGTCTAATAAATGAAGCCCGGGCCTACAAAACGAATGAATTTACCTATACCATTTCTAGAAATAATAATTTCTATATTTATTACATTTTGCAGAGTAAAAATACAGAAATGATAAGAAATTAATTTTAACAATTTAAAAAAAAAAATTAAATGACTTTTAGAAATATTTAGACTCCTCGATATCACAGTTATGACTCCTTAAAGGAGCGTGAAGCAAGAGCAGAGGCAAAACCTGAACACGCTGAAATCTGAGCCCCAATAAGAAAGCAGCATACAATATTAATGAGTATTTTAATTAAAACTCTTTAATGCAGACTTTAGACTTCCAGACTTTATTACAGAGGGTAAAGACCCCAAAACTCCCCATCCCCCATCCTATCCCACTACCATACAATGCTAAAGCTGGATTAACCCCATAGTGGACTAGACCCTCTTAAAAATAATGAAAGTTTAAACTATTAAATTTAAAAAAAATTAGATTTTTTTTGTTTAAAAGGATATATAAAAAGCACAGTTCTAGTATATAAATAATTGCGAATCAAATGTAACTTTGCAAATAAATAGCCGCCTACGTCTTGAAATTGCAACCCCTCAAAAAAAAAAAGAAAAATGTAATAGATCAGGGCACAAAGAGGAAAAAATATAGCTCAGTTACCAGAGTTGATGCAGAATTATGGCAGTCGTAAAACTTGTGTTGTTTACCTGATCCCACTGAAGTGATACTAGTATGAGTAAAAGTCCCCTTCAGGCGGAAAAACTGGAGATGTTTGTGAAACATAAAAAAAGGGGGGAAAATGGACTAAATCCTTCATCCGTTTGAAACTTCTGGAGACACTCTTCACTTGAGCCAAGGAGCGTAAACAGCAAAAAAAAAAAAAGAAAGAGAGATAGAGGGGGAGTAAGAAGGAGTTAGACAAAAGAAACTCACTAGGCCGATCCGGTAAAAGCTGGCATACGGCAGCTGTTGTCCAGGGGGTCTCAAAGTGATGATCCCTTAATGGGAGAGTGTGTGCATAGCCGTTACGAGCAGCAGCGTAGAGGCGGCAGGTGCCTTCAGCACCATGGAGAGTTCCTCTCTCAGACCTGGCCCAGGTGATAGGAGTCGCTTACTATTTAATCTGTAACCTCTCCTCATTGTCATGGCTGGTGACAGAAAAGTGCAGGCAGGGCTGAGACCGGTCCTTATATCCGAGCCCCCCGTCTCCAGCACATGGCCTATCCACTCGTTGCCATGGCAATGCCTCCACATGTTGCTGACAGCAATTGGCTGCGGAGGCCCTTGCTGTTAATAGACCCTAGCCCGAGTGGAGATGTGAATGGGCTTGTGCTTTGTCACTCATTTGTAAAGCTGTGCGTGGCTATTCTTTTCTCTTTTTTTTTCCTTCCCTCCTTTCATTCTTTTTATTTAGCATTTTGAACCAGTGTGCAAGATGGCAATTTAGAAATTGAATGTAATAGACAACTGGAGGGAAAAGAGCCCCGTCCTCCTCCTCCTCTTCCTCCCCCTTAAGAAACCTTTAAGGCTGATCTTAAGCTCTCTGCAAGGCCGTGACATTTTTTGCATGAGAATATTGACCATCACTAACATGCTCATTACTAAATGACTCAGGTAAGGTCTTATTCTTCTAAGATTTTTCAGGACATTTCCCATTTACAAAAATTTAAAAAAAAAACATTAGAGGGGTTGTCTGAGACTTTAACATTGCTGGGCTATTCTTAGGATACGTCATTAGTGTCTGATCAGTGGTGGTGCACCACTCGGCGCCACTGCCGATCAGCTGTCCCCGATGTCGGCGACAACTGCTCAGTAATGGAGCTGCAGCACGGAATAGTGGCTGCAGCCGGGTACTGCACATCCTGCACCTATTGATTTGAATAGATGACGGATGTGTAGTACCCAGCCGCGGCCACTATACAGTCGATGGAGCTGTGTAGCTCCGCAACTGAGCAGTTCTGGACACCACCAACACCAGGAACACCTGAAATGCGGGTGTGCCAAATGTTGAGCCCCCACTGATCAGACATTAATGACCAGTAGCATAGCTACCGGGGATGTGGAAGATGCGGTCGCCCTGGGCCCTGCTCTCTGAGGGGCCCACCAGAAGCTATGCTACCCTTGGCTACATTGACGAGCGCATGGCGCTGATATAGTTCATCTTTGTGGTGGAGCAGGGAGACACAATCTCTCTGCAGTAATTTAGATTATACTTGCACTGCTGTTTGCTTTATCCTTACTTTTCTGAAAATTTTGTTAAAGAAGAAATCTCATCAAAATTTGTATATCGTAATCCTTTCTAAATTTTATATGCTAGTGGATTCAAATACTTAATGATTGCCATCTTCCTGTTTCCAGTGACACTCCGATCGTCTTCTGGCCCACATGACCTGAAAGCAGACTAACTAATTTGCTTTCTCAGTGTAAGCCTATGGAGGCCATAGACTTACACTGATGGAAGTAGCACCGCCCCACACAACAATCCCTGTGTGAGCCGGCAAAGGAGAGGTGCAGGTGTAAGGAGGTGGCGGGGACCCTCATTTGCCTTCTCTCTCCTATACACGGGATCCGTGCATCGCCCCCAATGGTTCCCAGGTGTTTACATTGTTATGCCATGTTTAAGTGTACTGTGTGATGTTCCCTTTTTATTCCATGTCATTGTATGTGTTTGTATTGTATAAACTGTACTGCACTGAATATGTTGAGATTAGGAAAAGAAGAAGTTAATCAGGGGGGCTGGGTTAACAGCCTAAAAGAGGTAGGAAGTTCCTGCTTCCAGCAGAGCACGGGCAGGCTTACCCGAGGCAGGACGTGCTTCACTGTTGGTAGCATAGTATACCCCTGGAGGAGAATAAAATACTGCCAAGGACTGCCGGCAGTGGGAGCGGGCACTTGAACTGTGGAAGTGCCCACCGAAAGACTGTCGGTTCTCCGAGACCAGAGGAGTGCTGACGATGCTGCATATTTTGATAGGGAACGTGCAGGAAGTGTTACCTCATTCACCTCATCTTTATTAAAAGTTTTCTACCGATGGAACTGAAGCGTGACGTGTGGTGAATCCAGAGGATGCTGTTCCAGTAAGGAGAACAACCATGTGATAGAGGTAACTGGCTGTGCTGCAGGACTGGGACTTTATCTGTTTTTCTATGTTTATCTGTCTCATCCACGACTACCACCCCGTGCCACCTTGTTACACAGTCATGGGGGACGGGAACAACTCCAAAGCCAGAGATGATGGGATTAGGTAAGTACTGTATTTCAATGCATGCACACATTATTAAATAGGTAAATAAGATGAATTAGAAAATATACATTTTAATGAGACTTCCCCTTTAAAGTGTAACCATGTTTTTAAATTTTATTTCAAAAATCAATATTACACATGAAAATGGTAACTTTGTAATATATCTTATCAAAGAAATCTGCTTTTTTCTAGTCCCGGACTGATCTTTCACTCTCAATCTCAATTCGTAGGTTAAATCTGTATTCAGTGAAGACTGATTTTCTCATTACTGAGATAGATGACAGTTGGTGCTTTTAAATGTCTTTGGAGAGGGGAGGAGCTAGAGGCCCATATAGACTTTCTACTGAAGTTCTCTTGAAACAACAGTTAAAGTAAACCTGTCATTTCCGGAGAACTTGCCTCTAGCTCCTCACTCCACTCCCCCCTCCCATCTCCATAGTATCTTATAAACATCAGCTGTCATCCCCTATCTCAGTAATGAGGACATTTGTGTTAATTGAAGACTAATTTTACTACTAAATACAGAGTTTGCAAAGTGAAAGATCAGTCCAGAGGAGAGAGAAGCAGATTTCTCTAATAAGATATATTACAAAGATTTTTTATTTTCATATGTACTGTACATTTTATGAAAAGAAAAAAGCATTGCAAATGACAGTTAATCTTTAAAAGGAATATGAACAGTAAGATTTTGCTATGTAATCTGACAGCAGCATTATGTAGGGATATGGACCCTAATTCCAGTGATGTATCATTTAGTTTACTGGGTGCAGCAGTTGTAAGGAAGTAACAATTTTCTATACTGCAGATCTAGCAGAGCTCGGAATGCTGCAAGCACTAAAGCAGGCAGTATCTGGAGCTAATAGAGAACGCCAGCGATCTGGCCAACTTCAGAGCTATGCTTACAAGCTCAATAGAAAAGGACTTGTAAACACTGCACATGATCGCCACCTCTGCTAGACTGCAATGGCGGTGGGTGATCTAGGCAATAAGCAATAAACAGGGTTAAAAATTCCTCTATTAATAACAAGTACGTTACAAAGTTGCCTGTTTTTACAAGTTATTAAGTTATTTAGTTATTAATTAGAATTGTTTTCCCAATTTAATATGATGAGAATAACCATTTAACCCATGTTCAAAATAGGCAAATTTTTGCTTTTACGCTATTCCCGCTGCTCTACTGAGTAATCCGTCTTTGTTTTTTTGTAAATCTTCCATATGGTTCCAGAGATATGGGGCATAGTATTGGTGCAAATTTTTGAGGTATTTACAAGAAGGTGTGGCTAACAGGATTCTCTGGGGGGGTGTCTTTAGGCTGCTCTGCATTATTACCCTGTGAGCCACGCCTCCTTAAAAATAGAACTAAATTAAAAAGCCCATATCTCAGGACCCGTATGCCAAATTTAAAAAAAGCAAAAACTAGAATACTCAGGGACACGGCAGAAATAAAGTGAGAGTAAAAACTGGTCACTTTTGACCTAGTAATAGGCCCCCTTTAAGGACACTTATACATAGATCTATTGACTTCCCATGAAATAAACCTATCAGCATGTTTTATGGACCAGAGAAAATCAACATGAACCACAAAAAAAAAATCCTACATGAATGCAGATATTGACCTCGGTGGATTGTAAACTATGGCCCTCACATGGCAGCTCAATCATGCTGATACCTGTGCCATATTCCATGCAGTACGTATACAATATGCTGACGTGTGTCATGAAGACAACTGGTGCAGGGAAGCACATGGACGATGGCTTGGTACCCTGTCCCTGAGCTGAATGACATCATAGACTGTAGTCACTTATTTAGGAGCATGGACATCAAAGTATAGATTGATAGCTTAGTTCTTCAATAATCACCATCATTTCCCACCTGTCCTGTATAAATGTGCAGTAATATGTCTCCAAGTCATGGATAATGTGAAGGATGCATACAGATGTAGCTTGATTCCTGCCTCTTACTTGCCCCAAGCCAAAATGCTACCAGATTACTACTGCGCCAGGCTAAACTATACACTGTAGTTGTAATGAGTCTGACACTGGAGGACACAGATTATTTCACAGCTCAAAACTAACAGGCTGTTAACAAACCACCAGGGTCCAGTACGGGGGAAGGTACAGGAGCGCAGCTCATCCTTCTTTCACCCTTTGCCATGTATCAAGAGCAGACATACCATTTATGCTTCTAAAGAACCTCATTATCTAAGAACCACAGTAAATGCTGCCAATGTATACTGTCAATCTCTAGTGCCTTTATTTCCACCATAAAGGGGTTATTCCATAAAAAAAATATGTATCATCTATCCATGCAATACCCACCAATACTAGAGTGGGGATGAAGACCCCATTTTTCCCCACTGTAGAGAGAAGGAGTTTGATTAGATTGATTAGAGAGATTTGAGAGGAGGTCACACATACCCCGTTATTTAATGTGTATGAAGCTGACCGAAAACCAAAAGTACATTGTGTAGATCCATTTTAGTGATCAGTGGGGTCCCATATGTTGGCCAACTAACGATCATGTTGCTTGTGAAAAGGCAAAATATGTTTTATTTATAGGATAACCACTTATAAAGATGCATTCTGGTAGGTAGAATTATCACTTACTACTTGATAGGTTATGACTTCTAGACTTTTGAGAGTCTGACCACCGGGATGGCCACTGAATGCTAGGGTGGGGAAATCTTTATTCTTATTAAAATGGCGTGGCAATGTACACGCATGAACACTGCTCCATTTCTATGGGACTGTTGAGAAAGCCAAGCAGAGCTCTCTGGAGGTCCAATAGTGAATGAATGGAGTGGCGGTTGTTCGTGCGCACTCCCGCAACAATCTAACAAGAGTAAAAGTGAAGTCCAAGTGGTCTACAAGTAATCTACAAGTAATCACCTATCATGCGGGTAGCATTGTCACCTGTCTTGTGGCTAGACGATAACTTCTTCCTATGAATGGATCAAGGTTCTTTAGAAACATGAATGGTTTGTCTGCGCCAACGACCCATTCGAAAACACATCCGGTATAGCTTTCACTGCTCAGTTGTAAATGGAAGTCAACATGCTAAAGCCAAGAATCAAAATTTGAAATTTGGGAAAAGGCTTTATTCTCATGGGCATCACAGATTTAGTTTTGACAGGATCCATGAGAAAAATGATAAATCCATTTGGAAGCATCATACACTGCTCAAAAAAATAAAGGGAACACTTAAACAATTGAATATAATTCCAAGTAAATCAAACTTCTGTGAAATCAAATTGTCCACTTAGGAAGTAACACTGATTGACAATCAATTTCACATGCTGTTGTGCAAATGGAATAGACAACAGATGGAAATTATTGGCAATTATCAAGACACACTCTATAAAGGAGTGGTTCTGCATGTGAGGACCACAGACCACATCTCGGTACCAATGCTTTCTGGCTGAGGTTTTGATCATTTTTGAATGTTGGTTGTGCTTTCACACTCATGATAGCATGAGACGGACTCTACAACCCACACAAGTGGCTCAGGTAGTGCAGCTCATCCAGGATGGCACATCAATGCGAGCTGTGGCAAGAAGTTTTGCTGTGTCTGTCAGCGTAGTGTCCAGAGGCTGGAGGTGCTACCAGGAGACAGGCCAGTACACCAGGAGATATGGAGGGGGCCATAGGAAGGCAGCAACCCAGCAGCAGGACCGCTACCTCAGCCTTTGTGCAAGGAAGAACAGGAGGAGCACTGCCAGAGCCCTGCAAAATGACCTCCAGCAGGCCACAAATGTGCATGTGTCTGCACAAATGTTAGAAACTGACTCCATGAGGATGGTATGAGGGCCCGACATCCACAGATGGGGGTTGAAGGCATTGAAGCTATGGACTGGCCCGTTTCCAAGACCTGAATCCGATTGAACACATCTGGGACATCATGTCTTGCTCCATCCACCAATGTCATGTTGCACCACAGACTGTCCAGGAGTTGGCAGATGCTTTAGTCCAGTTCTGTGAGGAGATCCCTCATGACAACATCCGCCGACTCATCAGGAGCAAGCCCAGGTGCCGTAGGGAGGTCAAACAGGCACGTGGCGGCCACACACACTACTGAGCATCATTTCCTCATCTTGAGGCATTTCCACTGAAGTTGGGTCAGCCTGTAATTTGATTTTCCACTTTGATTTTGAGTATCCTTCCAAATCCAGACCTCCATGGGATATAAATTTTGATTTACATTGATCATTTTTATGTTTTATTGTTCTCAACGCATGCCACTATATAATGAATAAAGATTTGCAGCTGCAATATTTCATTCAGTAATATCTACGATGTGGTATCTTAGTGTTCCCTTTATTTTTTTGAGCAGTGTAATTTGGTTTTAAAATTCACAATTACGGTAACTTTTGACATCAGATTTCCACCAAAAGGCTATGTGCACACATTGGGGCTTTTGGCACAGATTTGGTAAGGAAAATACGCAGCAGTTTACGGTACAAACAAAGTGAATGAGATTTCTGGAATCTCATGCACACATTGCTTATTCTTTCCTTGCAGATTTGCAGCAGATTCAAATCCGTAGAATGTTAATTCTTGCAGTGTTTTTTCAGTCTATTTCACCCATACTAAAAATTGGAGAAAAAAACGCATGTAAAAGGCACAACAAAAACGTGGCAAATACATGCAGATTTTACGTAGAGTTTTACATCAGGATGTTCTGCTGCGAATCCTGAACATGTGCACATAGTGTTCAACTCAGGCAGTATGAAAAATATAAATAAATAAATAAATTGAAAAGCTTTTCCTCTCCATTGCCATGGCAGTGTGGAATGTCAGTGATTTTTCACCAACTCATAGACTTGTATTGGTAATTTTGTTTCATGATTCAGATAAAAAAATGGACATGTCTCTGAATTTTTTGTGGACATTTGAGCTGAAACCCCCCCCCCACAGCCCAAAGAGGGGAGTAGTAGTGTACTGTAATACACCAATCAGACAAACAAGGTAATAGGAACAGGGGTAACAAAAAATAACAAACATACAAATATACTCACACATGCAACAGAGGTAAACACCGGGGAGTGGAGGATGGGGTTAAACCAAAGTAGGAGAAAAAAAGGAAATATCACACACTCAAAACCTAGCAACAGTCACAGAAAAATCCACCAACTGCCTACTCCAATAACCACCAACAACCTCCAGCCATGCCGCATAAGCTAGCTCTGACAAACCAGGGCCCAGATTATATAGATGGGAGTGGCTAACATTGCACAGCTGAGAGCCTAAATGCACTAGGTGCTATCATCAGAGCATAATAACCCCTGCATTGCCAAAAGAAATTTAGACTGTTTAATAAGAAGGTGAAGTGCTTCTAAACAGTGCAGGAGTAGGAGAAATCAGATGCTGGGGTCTTCTGGCTCCTCTCTGTTGTGGTAAACCCATGACATACATGTTCTATCTGTGACAAACATGGAAAGAACATGTACGTGATTTATGGATGTCTGCTTGTGGCCTTATATGCAGGAATTAATGCAGACATTACATAAAGGGAACTTGTCTCTATGAAAATGCAGTCCAATCTGCAGGCACCATGTTATACACCAGGGTGAGGTCAGTACATTGATATATAGTTTTGTGGAAATAGATTCAATATAGCCTGTGATTTAATCACTTACACCATTGCTCTTTCTGGGGTTTCCAGTCCAGTGGGCGGTCCTATCACTGTGTGCACTGGACCATAATTCCCAGAAAAGCAGAGGTTTACATGATGAAAACTCAGGTTATACTGAATATTTTCTCCCAAAACTATATATCAATCTTCTCAGCTCCCCCTGCTCTATAACATGGTACCTGCAGCTTGAACTGCATTTTCATGGTGACAAGTTCCCTTTAACCCTACATGTGGTATTAACTGATCTGTATACCGCATTTTACAGTCTCTAGATATTGTGCTGTAATACTGCATTTTCCTATGTACCATCTCTTTCTGCTTCCATGAAAAATACAAATAAAAGGACGAATACAGCATTGCACTGGGGCCCATTAAGCTCCAATTATGTCACTGCTATGTGTCCATTAAGCAAGTCTCACATACTTAAATAACTTCACTTAATGGCCAGGACACACAAGTCTTAAATGTTCCTGCCCTATACTTTCCATTATAAACCAGTTATCTCTGTTGGTACTAAGTTACTTTATCAGCCTTCTACACACATTCTAAAGGCCAAGGAAACGACAGCAATGGAAAGTACAGAAAGTATTTCATATTTCCCATCTGTAAGAAATAGGAATATATGTAAATATATGTATATTTGCAGCCAGTTTTGCATGCAGCCAAACCTTACACTACATATAATATTATCCCTAAGTATTTTAACATGTCTTGTAGACTAAATTTTAAAGAATTACATTTGATAACACAATATAGGGAGGAGATGGTTAAAGAGATTGTCCAAGATTGGAAAAAAAACATGTCTGCTTTCTTCCAGAAACAGCGCCACTCCTATCCACAGGATGCATCTGGTATTGCAGCTAAGCATTACTGAATTGAATAGTGCTAAACTGCAATACCACACATAACCTGTGAGAGATGTGGCGCTGTTTCTGAAAGATGAGGGTTAAAAAGCACAAAAATTGTCAATAGGAAATATATTACGAATTAAAACATTCAAAATCTAAAAGGAAAAATAGCTACATGATAAGCTGGTGCCTATGCTAATCAGAAAATTATTGGCCAAGCTTCTAGATTATTTATAATAGTCAAAAAGAACCAGGATTGTGAGAAATCACATATATAAAAAGTTCAAAAGTGAACTCCTAATCATATTTTACATGGCTTCTATTTCATGTGGAATTTCTTCTCTTTATGTTCAGAGTTTGCCCCATTGGTAGTGCAGTGATCAAGTCCCATTATTCTTCTGTCTCCATCACATGCGGGTGATTTGTGCTATACAGAATAACTAGTAGTGATAACAGTTATTGTGTCTATTACATGTACACAGGAATACAGACAGTCGACAGCCAATAGGACACCCAAAAGGAAACTTCTCAGCAGCATGTCCAAGATGGCGAGCATGCCAATAGCACAGTCATGGGATACATACAGTGGCATGGAAAAGATTGGGCGCTTTATGTGAACAGCTAAGCAAATTGAAGATGTAATGATCTGTAAAAGGCCTAAAGTTAAAGATGTCACATTTTCTTTGTATTTTATATACCGTGTATACTTGAGTATAAGCCGAGATTTTCAGGCCATTTTTTAGGCTGAAAGTGCCCCTCTCGGTATACTCGAGCCACTGTCCCAGGGGTAGGCGAGGGAGGGGGAGCGGCAGGAGCCAGTGACTGTCAGATCATACTCACCCCCTCCTGGCGCGGTCTCTGCACTTCTTCTCAGATGGTCTCTGGCGCCGGCAGCTCTTCCTGTGTTCTGCAGTCACGTGGTACCGGTCATTAAAGTAATGAATATGCATGCATCTCCACTCCCATACGCGTGGAGCGCATATTCATTACTTTAATGAGCAGAACCACGTGACAACTGAACGCTGGAAGGAGCTGCTGGCCCCGGGACGATGGAAAAGCAAGAAGTGCAGAGACCGTGCCAGAAGGGGGTGAGTATGATGGGGGGAGCCATGCGATATTCACCTGTCCCCGTTCCACCGCTGCGTCTTCCGCATCCTTTGGCTGTGATGTTCAGGTCAGAGGGTGCGATGACGTGTTTAATGCGTACCCTCTGCCTGAACAGTCACAGCCAGAGGTACCGGAAGACACAGCGGCGCGCGGTGGTGGAACGGGGACAGGTGAATATCGCAAGTGCCAGCGGCAACACCGGCACCTGGCCCCCATAGCGCGCCGGTGTCCTTGCCTGCTCAGGACACCGGCACCTGGCCCCCAGCGACGAGAGGGGAGTATGTCTTTTTTTTTAATCGCAGCAGCAGCAGCATATGGGGCATATTATTCTATGGAGCATCTTATGGGGCCATCAAACTTTATCGAGCAGCATATTAGGCACATTATTCTATGGAGCATCTTTTGGGGTCATCATTAACCTTTTATGCAACATTATATGGGGCATATTTTAATATGGAGCATCTTATGGAGCCTTCATTAACCTTTTATGCAGAATTATATGGGGCATATTTTAATATGGAGCATCTTATGGGGCCATCATTAACCTTTTATGCAGCATTATATTGGGCATAGTTTAATATGGGGCATCTTATGGGGCCATTATTAACCTTTGTGCAGCATTATATGGGGCATATTTTTTGTATGGAGCATCTTATGGGGCCCATCCTGAACTTTATGGAGCATTATATGGGGCATATTTTGTATGGAGCATCTTATCGGGCCCATCATGAACTGTATGGAGCATTATATGGGGCTCCTGATTCAATATGAATATTCAAAAACATACTGATGTCTCAATTAATTTTACTTTTATTGGTATCTATTTCTTATTTTAAATTTACCAGTTGCTGCTGCATTTCCCACCCCAGGCTTATATTTGAGTCAATAAGTTTTCCCAGTTTTTTGTGGCAAAATTAGGGGCCTCGGCTTATCCTCAGGTCGGCTTATACTCGAGTACATACGGTGTGTGCGTGTATATATATGTGTATATACAGTATATATATATATAATGTGTATGTTTATCTTTTACATTTTGAAAATTACAAAAAGGAAAATATACCGCGCAATAGCTTGGGCACCCTACATGGTTAGTACCTAGTAGCAGCCCCTTTTGAAAGTTTCACGGCTTGTAAATGCTTTTTGTGGCCAGCCAAGAGTCTTTCAATTCTTGTTTGAGAGACTTTCATTCTTGAAAAACCAGCAGAAAAAAGGCAGAGATGTTTACCTGCCCAGGCCTCCAAACAAATGCACTGACAAGATGCAGTGGACCCATTTAACACAGGTTCAAAAATGCCAATGAGACAACCACTCACAGCCTGCCAATCCATGGACAGGGTGGTTGTTTGGCATATTAATGCACAAAAAAGGTCTGTATGCGACGCTGTTCACACACAGGCGATGCAGAACTTCTGGCTTACAGCCTTTTGGCAATAATATCAACTAATACCTCATATATTTTTGTATGTGTTTTTTTGCACTTTATTTTTCAAAGTGCAAAAAACACATGCCTAACAAACAGGCAATCCCCACATGTATTCAGGCTGTCTAGCAGCCGCAAATCATGCAGCTGCGGCGACACAAACTAAATCTCCGAGCACATCCAAATACTCGGAGATCATGGAGCATGCTCAGAAATCTCGAGTAACGAGCATACTCGCTCATCACTAATGCGAAAGCCCAAATGCTGCTTTTTGAGCAATTCTTAGGGTATGTAAACAAAACGTCTTTTTCAGATGGGTGAACCCACCAAAGTTTTCCAGAGAAAGACGCTTCAGGAAGTCCTGACTTTTTTTTTTTTACCTGAAGCTTTTTATTTGCATCTTCCAGAGTTGTTTTTCAACATTGGTATTTTTTAGAGTTTCATCAGCATTTTTAGGGCATCTTTTTTTATTGGCATTTTATGGACATTATGGTTTTTCCACCAAGAACGCTGGAAAAATACTCAAAAAGATGATTGGGCAACTTCCAGATATCTTTTGAGCCTTCCAAGTGACTTTTTTCTATACATTTCTCTTACTATATATAGGCAGGGTGTTCACCATTTATAATTTAAAGTATAGAGCATCTTCTCAGCAGAACCCACATCAAGAATGGCAAACTCACTTTCTCTCTGGAGACTGAAATGGTTCAAATCTCAAGAGCAAGTGTTTTTTTTTTTCAAACAAATTCATAAGTTCATTCTTTTGAGTATTTAGGAAGCACTTTTCCAGGTTGGGTTTGGAGTAGACCTACCTGAAAAAGACATTGTGCATACATACCCTAAGACCATGTTCATACGTTCAGTATTTGGTCAGTATTTTACATAAGTATTTGCAAGCCAAAGCCAAGAGTGGAACAATCAGAGGAAAAGTATAATATAAACACGTCACCACTTCTGTATTTATTACCCACTCCTGGTTTTGGCTTACAAATACTGATGTAAAATACTGTCCAAATACTCATTGTGTGCACATGGCCTAAATGTCTCCCTGCACCTAACATTAAGTACAGAACACACAAGTGAATAATGTCACCGCTATTAATTCATTACCTATATTGAGCGTCAGCCACAATTTAGTTTTTGCTTCAATATTGGAAGAGTGGACTATTTTGGGAATTGTTTCTTAGACTGAGGGGAGGAGAAGAACAGCTTAATTAGTTCAACCACAATAGACACCTCTTAATAGGGAAACATTATCTGCAGCCTACAAATAAGCAAGGGTTTGCACAATTCACTGATTGCTTCGAGCTCACAGCTGCAGCTAACCGGAAGGGACAAAAGGGAACTTATCCTGCAATAATTTTATGATGTTAAATAGGAAGCGGCTTTTCTAGTTTTAATTATGTTTGCATAAAAATAACAATCAATATAAAAACATATTTGACTAAAGAGTGCCCCAAATTAAAACTCAAATAGCAACCTCTTGGCTACGTTTCCATGGGCATTAAAATATTATCTGATAAATTAACGGGGAAGGGAAAAAGAAGGAATGGAGGAGAAATGAATGGAAGGGGTCAGGATGGGGGGGGCAACTCTACTTTATTAACGTATACATGACTTTAAGGTGGTCAATTATAGGGGACGTTGAGGGCATCTACCTACATGGGGTCAATATACATTGACATGAAGGTAGTAGAAAAAGACCTGAAGTTTGGCCAGAAGGTATATAAAAACAATAGGAATAGGTTTAGGATCTACAAATTTTGAGTGTGCAAAGGCCTGATATAGTCCACAGGAGGGGTTCTCATACCTCATCTCTTGGGGCTGACAGACAGTTGGCTTAATTACTCAGTGATCACAGTTCAGGCTAAAATTAATCATTTATCTTGTAATTATTCCAAACCTGGTATAACAATACAATAATCCGACATTGCTGCTCTACTGAGAAAATCAGTTATAGGCAAGCACAGAGGATCAGTGGTTAGAACTATTGCTTTGCAGCACTGGGGTCCTGGGTTCAAAGGCCACCAAGGACAACATCTGCGAGGAGTTTGTATGCTCTCCCCATGTTTGCGTGGGTTTCCTCCGGGTATTCCGGTTTCCTCCCACACTTCAAAGACATACTGATAGGGAATGTAGATTATGAGCCCCAATGGGAACAGTGATGATAATGTCTGTAAAGTGTTGCGGAATATGATAGCGCTATATAAGCAAAGCGCAATAAATAAATAATACTTAATTTATGTTATGCTCTATAACAAATGTCTTCTCTCCGCTAATATCTCATGAAGTAATGGGGTGGATGGACGTTTATCAGCAGCCGCATCTCAGTGCAAGAAGTATAGGATAGACTTGCTAAGATTAATGTGTTAAAATTTTAGCACAGTTTGTGCCCCCAAATTCTTTTCTGCACCTCACTAGTCAATTTTTAAAAAGTTGCTTTTCTTCTCTTTCAGGTTACATCAGGGGGCTTATCTACAGCATTACAGAATGCTGTAGATAAGCCCCTGATGGCGGTGGCCGCAGCTTATATGCGAAAAATGAGGTGACAGGTTCCCTTTAAGGCTAGGTGGGCGGTAATTACATTTAACATTTTTGAAAATACAAAGACAATGGAACATGGATCGTCAAAGTAAGTACACATTTGTCACCAGATCCACTTAAAGAGCACCTGTCATTTGCTGCAAAAAAATTAGTTAGATTGTAAATCTTGTAAAAGCGTCCCCGATTCTTACACTCTAAGGGCTAATTATAATGCAAAAATATTCATATTTGTTGTTTTTGTATGTGAAATATCTGCTTGCACTGAAACTGGGCATTTCTTCAGAATCTTCTCTGGGGGTGTGTGCTCTAACGCCTCGAACCCAGAAGCCACCAATCATAGCTTGTCAGCTGATCTAGTCTCAGATGCTGTCAAGTTGTGATTGGCAGCATCTGGGAGGGAGGGGCATAAGCATACACCCCCAGACAAGACCCTGAAGAACAGGAGTTGCACTACTAGCAGAGATTTCACATACTTGCATCTTTTTTTTTAATGTAATTTTAAGGTCAACTTTTCCTAAAGTGAGAGCTAGCGTTAAGAATTGTTGGGTTCCTTATCATTTTGGACAAAAGTAGATTTAATATTATATTAATGCAAATATAGTTAAACAAGTGTTATTCATATACCAGGTAAACTGGAACTGAAGTAAGAAGTGTATCTGATGCTGCATCGAATGTTTCTGACAGAGAACTAATGTCAGCATTCACAAGCCCGCGGTAAGCCACTTCTACTAATTAGTATCTTCATCTAGCACATATCAGAATATTCAGATTTAATTCACCTTTCAATATACATAATTACTGATACATTCACAAAAGAGCTAAAGCTTCATTATGAGCTTGTAACAAAGAAAAGTAATGTGATTTATTGTATTTCTTTATGATTACAAAATAAAGGAACTCATAAAAAAATGGGCTTCTAAAGAACCTTCACTTTTTATGAACCCATTAAAAAAAGGAATCACTTATATAGCAATTCACTACCGCCATTAGCGGTGGGATCAGTCCAACAATACATCTAAAGGGTTGTGGGGAACATCTGGGGAATTTTACATTTTCTCCTAATGCCATAAAAATGATGCAGAACACTACAGAAGACTCCTGAAATCCTGAGACCGGTCTGGAGACTAGTAGAAAAAAAAGGACGGTTTTTGTTTACCGGGATACAGAGATCAAATGAGTCTAAATAAACCTGGAAACTCAGCAACTTCTCAAGGGCGATCAGTCTACAATCAACGTGATTAAAACTAGGACAGTAACTCATTCTCCAAAAATTTGTTATACTTTTAGTCCATATTGAGATTCTCATTAACTTAGGGTTATACATTTTCTGTAGGAGGATAGATCTTGTAGATAACTCAAAAACAAGTCACCAGAAACTAATGTGATTAAACTGTTCATCTGCCGTTCCCTGCTTTCTGCACATCCTTAAACAGCCACTAACGCACCCCCCTGACAGGGGACCTGGAATGTTACGCCGATGCTTTAAACATTACAGATCATGATACAAAGACCAAGAAGGCCTCCTATTTCCCATTCTCCGGGCTATGCTCATAGGGTGAGAAAGCCAATGCTTGGATAAAAACTTTATCGGTTCTGTGCCTCCTTCTTGCTTTCATGGCAAAAGATGGTGTCAAATGAGATCCCTTTGGGCTCCCCTTAAACACTTTAGTTACTGGTACCATTGCACTTGCCACTGGAGGTAAGGTTAAAGGGGTTGTAAATTGCTAGGACAACCGCTTCTAAATCCCTATTTTTGCAACCAGTAAAATAACATTTATACTCCCCTCTGTTGCCGAAGCTGTTCCAGCGGTGTCATCACTAGATCTACCCGAGCTCACATCACATTGTGTCACGCGATCTCTGCTGCCAATCAGCACTGGCTTCACTTTTCCCTCCTTAGAACAAATTAAGACATTCAGAGGAAGTGAGGGATGCTGCTGCTCTCTCGTCTCCTCTGGATGTCAATTACGTCTAAAGGAGAGTGTCATGATTCTATGGTTGGTTTGAGACTAGTGCGCCAAGGGTTAATCATTGTGGCCTCTTTCTGGACTTGGGAGGGCTTTTTATAGCCTCAGGTTGCTCTAGTTCTTGTCAGTTATACTCCTGCCCTCGGCTGAGTTAAGTTGACCCCTGTGCTTTGTGCCTGTTCTCGTGTATGATTATTTGGTTCTGACCCGGTCTGTTTCCCTGTTGTGTATTTGCCTGCTGATTTGGTACTGTTTGTTTGCTCGCCTGGTTCTTGGACTTTTGCCTGGTTATTGACTATCCGTTCTGTCTGCTCTCTTGGTACCATTATTGTCTCTCTCAGTTTTCTGACTCTTCTGGCTTGACCCTGACTACTCTCCTGCTCCTTATGCTCTTACCCGGTGACCCCGGCTCGCGTTACCCTTCTGCAGTCCGGGCGGACCCTGACGCGTCCCGCTAGCTCATTCGGGCATATTGCTGATGGCTCCATCTCGGGTCCTGCCTCCTGTGGTCACGTGCCGCAGGTCCTGTTCACCGGCGATCACATACTGTCCCGTCTATTCCCTGGACGCTGGGAACTCCGTTTGTCTGCTCTGCTCTGGATGCATACGGACCGGTGGGTACCCATTACGTGGTCCGTGATAGAGATGATGTTTTGCAAGCCCTGGTAGAGCAAGTGCTGACAGCGCATGAATGGCACCTGCACCTGAGGTGAGTTTTAAGTGTTATTATTTGACAGGGGGTGTAACATAGGGATTCAGAAGGGGTTATCCGAGGAATATTTAGAAGTTATTTCTAACTACGCTTTAAGAAAGGTGTCAATTAGAATTTGGCAAGCATTGCAGAACAAACAATAGAAGTTAAAGTTTTTTCCTGGGGATCATGAGCCATGTTGTAAAGCCATAATGCAACATGGGTTACAGAGATACTGCAATAAATGGGTTTCTGCTTGAATAGGTAAAAAAGGGGCAATGGTTTAGTCTCAAATACATACTCCAACTGAATGATGATGTGCATGGCCTTCCCCGGTTCAATGGATACCCTATATGAATGCAACAACAGATAGGTGGTGTACCCAGGTTTAGATTTTTCCATGGACGTCTTGCTATATATCTAAAGTACTGCATTATTCTTACAGTACAATCACTAATGGATGATACAAAGGAAATCTGGATACTAGAAGATACAGAATGAAGAAAGCTTATAGGTTTCCAAAATATATTAATATGGAATAAGCCATTACTAACCCTTCATTGGATGTGATTTTTTTTGCCTCTTGTATACATATTGATGTACTGCATAAATTACCCGGATATGGCTGCCTTTTAATGTATAAACTACAAGATACATTTGGATTATTCTTTTAATGACATTTAATATAATTGGCCTGTCTTGAAGTAGAGAACCATCTGTCCGTCACTGACTACCCGAGAAAACCCAAGCATTAAGACCCAAATGATACATAAGCAACAAAAAATAATGACAAAGAGGGGCATGCAGGACCCTAAGCTTCCCGCTTCTAGGAGGAGACAGAAAATGAGGTTGACTGTAGCCAGTGCTCACAGAAGAAGGGTTGAGAGGTTAGAAGCCTTTGTTCCTTCATGGCTTGGGAAGAGGAGTCTCAAGATTGATCTTGCAAGCTCGAAATATACAATGCAGCTTGTGCTGCTCCATCCACAAACTCCGCGGGAACCTCTCCCATCTCTGCATCCCTGCTGAGACTCTATAAGCCTCTTTCCCTTTTTATGAAGAGAAAGAGATTTGTGTCCGGCATCTTCTGCACAGTGTTAAGGGAAAGAAGAAGAAAAAAAATCAATAGGCAGTTCACTTAATTGGATTATTGAATATGTAAATGTTTTAACTATTTTTCGGTCTAATTCAGCGACAGAAGTGGTTATGCCGATTGTAAAGAAGAGATGAAAAAACTCAGGGATGATATTTAAATGCATGTAAATGTAAAACGCTCGGATGATGGACGCCATCACATGAAGCCTGAAATGATCCGTGTAGATCTATAACTCAAATTATACAAGCTAAAGAGACGTAAGAGCCGTATGAAAGTTGAAGGCTGTGTGGGCAAACTCGAGTTTTTCTAAAAACTGAGACATTCCCACAAGTTACTGTAGCAGTTACATAATAGTATACCATGGGCACAGCAGAGGAAATTCTCCTGGATGCCCCCTATAGTTATACAGAACATGTGCATGCAAATAAGCTCTACTGCTGTAATTACACTCACAACTCTTCTAAATTGTCAATTTAGAAGACTTGTCAAAGGGTTTGTCCTACACTGTCAACACTGATTGGAGAGTGTCAGTGTAGGAACACACCTCTTACCGGTAACACCCAAGTGTCAATCAATTCATACATTACCAAGAGGAATAACATAGAAACAATACATCACGAAACAATCACTGACCTCAGGGAGACCAGTCAAAGAAAACACTGCGGCAATGTTCCCTGGGAAATACGAATATGCAAATAAAGTCCGTGGAGCCTCATTTAAGAGTCTCAAACATGGGACTAGCCAGATCTTCCTCCAGGGAAGGACCCAGCCAAGGGGTGGCTCCTTTCGGAAACCACCATTAGAGACAGCTGTTTCAGGGTGTTGCCCCTCATCAGTGTGGAGTAGGATTCTGGCTAGGTGGGAGCAATGCCTAGTAGACCAACATCACGAAACAATCACTGACCTCAGGGAGACCAGTCAAAGAAAACACTGCAGCAGCCGGCAAAGGCATATTCGTATTGCTCCCACCTAGCCAGAATCCTACTCCACACTGATGAGGGGCAACACCCCGAAACAGCTGTCTGTGGATGGATACCTGGCCTTGGTATTTCCCTTGTCATATCTGTAAACTCGTAAAGAGCTGGATACTGACTTAAAGGGCCACTTAATATGGTGGTAATGGTGGTTTCCGAAAGGAGTCACCCCTTGGCTGGGTCCTTCCTTGGAGGAAGATCTGGCTAGTCCCGTGTTTGAGACTCTTAAATGAGGCTCCATGGACTTTATTTGCATATTCATATTTCCCAGGGAGCATTGCACCTAGGATTTCACTGATTGAGCGCCTTTGCCGGCTGCCGCAGTGTTTTCTTTGACTGGTCTCCCGGAGGTCAGTGATTGTTTCATGATGTTGGTCTACTAGTGTTAGGAATCTGGTTTCCACCATGCCTATGCACCAATCCAGATCCTAACATTTGTCTCCAGAGGCTAAGTCCTTCTTCCCAGTTTCTGAGCATGCCCACGGGACGAGCTCCCATTGGAGTTCAGGAGTCAGGTGCTCAGGTCCTGCTCCTGATTCCATTGGTTCTGCTCAAGGCTCTGGAGATTTCTGGCAGGTCCCGTACGCTATAAAAAGTGCGCATGACCGTTCCGCCATGCACTAGTATTTTCATACTTGCTGCTGTGTGTTTGCTTATCGATGCTTGGACTGATGAATGACTCATTAAATACCCCCTTCCTTGGTTAATACGTTTGTGTGAGTGATTGTGTACAGCCAGTATTAGTGCCAGCGCGCTCAAGCTTCAGCTTTACCAGCAGCTAAGCGTCTTGCATCGCGCTTCCTGTACAGCGGTGCCTCCCCGCGGCACTATCCTCGCCGCACTGCATGCGCAGTTCAGAGAGTGTTCGCAGTTGCAACGTTTCTGTTACAGACTCCCAGTAGGTCTAGACGGAGTGTGTCCTGCCAGCATAGGCCACTCCTGTGACCGATTACCGCGTCTGTCTCGCTGAGCCTCTGTGAGTGGTTAACAGACTCAGCGTGTTGTATTTATGTTTATGCAGCAGCTCTGCGTGTGAAACAGAGCCTGCTCCAGCGTTACTTTTGCATATGTTCATGCTGCAGCTCTGTGTGTGAAACAGAGCCTGCTTCAAGTGTAACCACTACGTGTGCTATAGCTTGCAGCTCTGTGTGTGTACAGAGCCTGCACAGTGCACTTGGGTGACGCCTTTAACCTTGTGCACACCACCGCTACTTTGCTCAGCTATCCTCTAGCAGCGGTTCTACCATCTACCGCACGGTGGACCCCGAACAGTGAATGCACTTTATTATAATTTTATTTAGTGCGTTCCACCGCTCCTAACATAATACTAGCGCCAGGGTCTGGCTGGAGATGGCTGATCAGTAGCAATTGTTACAATGCGTGCGACAGCTCGAGGCTGGCTTGGCTACCCTTGAGAGGGCTCTCGCAGCTTCGCAGGCCACGGATGCTGCTGTTCAAGCACTTACAGATGCGGTAGGGCGTATGTGCATGTCCGCCCTTGCGCCGACAGTTACCCGCCTCCCGTTACCTGAGAAATATTCTGGGGATGGCGCCTCGTGTAGGGGTTTTATCAGCCAGTGCTCAATCCACCTGGAGCTGCTGACTGTGCAATTCCCTACAGAGCGGGCCAAAGTGGCCTTCATTATATCCCTACTGTCGGGCAAGGCGCTGGAATGGGCTACGCCGCTATGGGAACGTGGTGACCCCAAGATTCGGACCGCTGCCAACTTGCTATATGCCATCACGCAAGTATTTCTCAGTCCGCGGGTCACGCGCGACACGTCTCTGCAACTACTCGCCCTTACTCAGGGGTCACTGTCGGTTAGCCAGTATGCCGTTCGGTTTCGGACACTGGCGTCCGAGTTGGAATGGTCCGACAAGGCCCTTATCCCGGTTTTTTGGCGAGGTCTAGCAGAGCACGTGAAAGATGCTCCCTCCACTAGAGAGATCCCCACCAGCTTGGAGGAGTCCTCACGTATCGACCTCCGTTTTTCGGAACGCGGTATGGAGCGGGCTCACTCCAAGCGAAGAGCTGTTACAGCTCCTAAATTTGTTGAACCTCTTGAGCTGCTTGAGCAGGAGGTCCTACCCCCTGAGCCCATGGAGGTGTCTCGTACTAATTTTAATACGGATTCAGACCAGGAATCCGTTTGCGGTTGTCACCATGTATGTGCAGTTTCTCTGGAAGCCAGCCCCCCGCAATGGTCGGAGTCTGAACAGGTTGTCGAGACCTTTGTCCCTCCTCATCTTAGGGCTCAGGTACTCGCCTGGGGGCATGCGTCCAATACGTCTCACCATAGAGGCTACATGCAAGTCTCGAAGCTCTTGGCCGGAGCGTATTGGTGGCCCCATAGGGCTAGGGACATCAAAAAATTTATTCAGGCCTGTACCTCTTGTGCTCAGGACACCCTTCCTAGGCGGAGACCAGTGATGGTTGCCAATTCACGGCGGCGCTCTGCTACAGCGCCCGCTCCCATTATTTCTCAAGTTTCCCTTCTGAAACCTGGTGACCTTGATTCCACTAATGCCATCCAAGTGTCCCGGTTCATGGTAACACCTACCAGGACACTAAGCTCGCCTTTGGACGAGTTTGAGCCCTATGCCACTGTTGCGTGCAGGATGGTGGACCGGAGGTTTCAGGGAGGAGGGGGCCCTAGGAGGGGGGCTAATGTTAGGAATCTAGTTTCTACCATGCCTATGCAGCAATCCAGATCCTCACATTTGTCTCCAGAGGCTGTCCTTCTTCCCAGCTTCTGAGCATGCCCACGGGACGAGCTCCCATTGGAGTTCAGGAGTCAGGTGCTCAAGTCCTGCTCCTGATTCCATTGGTTCTGCTCAAGGCTCTGGAGATATCCGGCAGGTCCCGTACGCTATAAAAAGTGCTCATGACCGTTCCGCCATGCACTAGTATTTTCATACTTGCTGCTGTGTGTTTGCTTATGGATGCTTGGACTGGTGAATGACTCATTAAATACCCCCTTCCTTGGTTATTACGTTTGTGTGAGTGATTGTGTTCAGCCAGTATTAGCGCCAGCGCGCTCAAGCTTCAGCTTTACCAGCAGCTAAGCGTCTTGCATCTCGCTTCCTGTAGAGCGGCGCCTCCCCGCGGCACTATCCTTGCCGCACTGCGTGCGCAGTTCAGAGAGTGTTCGCAGTTGCAACGTCTCTGTTACAGACTCCCGGTAGGTCTAGACGAGTGTGTCCCGCCAGCATAGGCCATTCCTGTGACCGATTACCGCGTCTGTCTCGCTGAGCCTCTGTGAGTGGTTAACAGACTCAGCGTGTTGTATTTATGTTTATGCAGCAGCTCTGTGTGTGAAACAGAGCCTGCTCCAGCGTTACTTTTGCATATGTTCATGCTGCAGCTCTGTGTGTGAAACAGAGCCTGCTTCAAGTGTAACCACTACGTGTGCTATAGCTTGCAGCCCTGTGTGTGTACAGAGCCTGCAGAGTGCACTTGGGTGACGCCTTTAACCCTGTGCACACCACTGCTACTTTGCTCAGCTATCCTCTAGCAGCGGTTCTACCATCTACCGCACGGTGGACCCCGAGCGGTGAATGCACTTTATTATAATTTTATTTAGTGCGTTCCACCGCTTCTAACAACTAGGCATTGCTCCCACCTAGCTAGAATCCTACTCCACACTGATGAGGGGCAACACCCCGAAACAGCTGTCTGTGGATGGATACCTGGCCTTGGTATTTCCCTTGTCATAGCTGTAAACTCGTAAAGAGCTGGATATTGACTTAAAGGGCCACTTAATATGGTGGTAATGGTGGTTTCCGAAAGGAGCCACCTCTTGGCTGGGTCCTTCCCTGGAGGAAGATCTGGCTAGTCCCGTGTTTGAGACTCTTAAATGAGGCTCCACGGACTTTATTTGCATAGAAACAATGCAGAGTTCCAAGAAAAGATTTTTATTCTGTTAAACCAGAGAGTTATGTGACACAAAATAGGTAATGAATAACATTTCTCACATGTCTACTTTACATCAGCACAATTTTGGAAACAAAATTTTTTTTTGTTAGGAAGTTATAAGGGTTAAAAGTTGACCAGTGATTTCTCATTTTTACAACTAAATTTACAAAACTATTTTTTTAGGGACCAACTCACATTTGAAGTCACTTTGATGGGTCTATATGGCAGAAAATACCCAAAAGTGACACCATTCTAAAAAAATGCACCCCTCAATCTACTCAAAACTACATTCAAGAAGATTATTAATCCTTCAGGTGTTTCACAGGAACTAAAGCAACGTGGAAAGAAAAAATGGACATTTTAATTTTTCCAACAAAAATGTTCTTTTAGAATCAATTTTTAAATTTTCACATGGGCAAAAGGATAAAATGGATCCTAAAATTTGTTGGGCAATTTCTCCTGAGTACACTGATACCTCATATGTGGTCATAAACCACTGTTTGGGCACACGGCAGGGCTCAGAAGGGAAGGAGCGCCATTTGACTTTTTGAATGGAAAATTAGCTCCAATCATTAGCGGACACCATGTCGCATTTGGAGAGTGCCTGTGTGTCTAAACATTAGAGCTCCCCCACAATTGACCCCATTTTGGAAACTAGACCCCCCAAGGAACTTATCTAGATGCATGGTGAGCACTTTGAACCCCCAGGTGCTTCACAAATTGATCCGTAAAAATGAAAAAGTACTTTTTTTTCACACAAATTTTCTTTTAGCCTCAATTTTTTCACTTTCACATGGGCAATAGGATAAATTGGATCCTAAAATTTGTTGGGCAATTTCTCCTGAGTACACCGATACCTCATATGTGGTCATAAACCACTGTTTGGGCGCACGCAGGGCTCAGAAGGGAATGAGCGCCATTTGACGTTTTGAATGGAAAATTAGCTCCAATCGTTAGCAGACACCATGTCGCTTATAGAAAGTATGTAGTGTATGTCAGGTTGATGTGTGGTGTAGTGTAGTGTACGTCAGGTTGGTGTTTGTGGTGTAGTATACAGCACACACACCAATCTAACGTACACTACGCCACACACACCAACCTGACGTACACTACGCCACACACACCAACCTGACACACTATGTCAGGTTGGTGTGTGTGGTGTACTACAAATATCCAAAAGCAACTATGGGCAAGATATCAATTAATAATAATCCCAGTGGATTTAAAGCTGTCTATGCCCAAAAACTATTTAATGGATAAAGTAAATGTAAACTCCAAATTAAATATACAAAAACGAAGAAAAGGAGTGCTATACATAAAATCATATAAAATATATGTTTATTTATTAATTACAAATACATGTGTATAATAATAAAAATAACAAATCCCATATAACCCTAGGTAATGTAATATATGCCCAGAGCAATTTTACAGGCAACTAACATCTTTGATAGCACAAAAAAAATATATTCATATGCAGTGTTACAACAACTACCAGTGACCATAAATAGAAAAAAAAATTAAATAATAAAAGATTTTAAAAATAAATATAGTGGCTTTGCGTGTATACAGGGATCAGTCCACAGTGCGCTACCAACAATAGTGCCAAAGAAAATTAAACAATTACTCCCAAGTGCTTACCCATATAGTATGGTGCCTGGTTGCTCTGGACCCACGTGTCACCCCTGACACGCGTTTCGCTTCTGGCTTTATCAAAAAGGATGTGGCGTAGTGTATGTCAGGTTGGTGTGTGGTGTGGTGTAGTGTACGTTAGGTTGGTGTGTGTGGTGTAGTATACAACACACACACACACAACCTGACATACACAACGCCACACACATCAACCTGACACACTAGGTCAGGCTGGTGTGTGTGGTGTAGTGTATGTCAGGTTGGTGTGTGATGTAGTGTAGTGCACATTAGGTTGGTGTGTGTGGTGTAGTATACACCACACACACCAACCTAATGTACACTACGTCACACACACCAACCTGACGTACACTACGCCACACACACCAACCTGACATACTATGTCAGGTTGGTGTGTGTGGTGTAGTGTATGTCAGGTTGGTGTGTGATGTAGTGTAGTGTACATTAGGTTGGTGTGTGTGGTGTAGTATACACCACACACACCAACCTAATGTACACTACGTCACACACACCAACCTGACGTACACTACGCCACACACACCAACCTGACATACTACGTCAGGTTGGTGTGTGTGGTGTAGTGTATGTCAGGTTGGTGTGTGGTGTGGTGTAGTGTAGTGTAAGTCAGGTTGGTGTGTGTGGTGTAGTATACACCACACACACACACAACACCCTGACGTACACTAGTGTAGTGTGTGGTGTAGTGTACGTCAGGTTGGTGTTTGTGGTGTAGTATACAGCACACACACCAATCTGACGTACACTACGCCACACACACCAACCTGACGTACACTACGCCACACACACCTACGTCAGGTTGGTGTGTATGGTGTATTGTATGTCAGGTTGGTGTGCGGTGTGGTGTAGTGTAGTGTAAGTCAGGTTGGAGTGTGTGGTGTAGTAAGCCAGAGAGTGCAGAGCCGTGTGCCACCGAACCAGAGAGTGCAGAGCCGTGTGCCACCAAGCCAGAGAGTACGGAGCCATGTGCAACTGAGCTAGAGAGTGCAGAACCGTGTGGAGCCAAGCAAGAGAGAGCAGAGTCGTACAGAGCAGTGCAGAGTCATGCACACAGAGCAGTGCCACGCAGACCAGCTTCCGCCGTCACCTGCCATCAACAGTGGGGACCAGGGAGAGCGGGACATACAGTGTGTGTCCAGAGACTGTCAGAGAACCTGGTGCTGTGCCCTACATGACCGTGAGCACCGCACACGTGCTGCACAAGAGAGACAATATATCAGACTGACACTTGCGCACTGACTGGGTCAGTAGATAGTTGCCCTGACATTTTTGAATGGACTTTACTAGCGGAAATAGTTGAGTAACCACGTTGGGCTCATACAGGACTGTGGCCTGTGCCTTTAATTAGCCACGTTGATATATGGACATGGGGCAGTGGAAGGTGCCGCAGACCGACCACTGTCACCAGAAGATGGACCAAAGGCCTGAGAGATATGCGGCTTGGGCGGGCTTTGCGTGAGCACCTGCGAGCTAAACCGCGTATGACTTTTGCAGACATCGGGGCAGAGGTGCGCATAGGCGAGCAGGAGCAGGGGGTTGCAGCCTTGACAGGGATGGTCTGGTGTTGCAGAGTACCCAGCCCACCCAAACAAGGAAGAGCCAACATGCCTTTAATTAGCCACGTTGATATATAGACAAGGAGCAGTGGAAGGTGCCGGAGACTGACCATTGTCACCAGAAGATGGACCAACGCCTACAGCGACCTCCAGGAGGAGGCATAGCACCCACCGTTGTTGGCGCTATTGAGAACGCAGCAGAAGGTGCAGAGGCAGGACTTCCTTATTCGTTTGCTAATATTTGAACCATTATATTGTACCGTACCCTTAATATTGTTTAACTCTACACCTCACTGCGTGGAGTATTTCCCCTGTAAATAAATCCTTGCTTGTTAACCCTTGCTCTGTTGCCTGCGTACAGTCACTGTATCCCGCGTTCCTGCTTGTTACCCTTTACATCGATACTCGCGGTCTCAGGGCTATGATGTGGTAGAATGATACGTGATGCCTGGTGCCCAATCGGTACTGACGTCACTGTCTCCACCTTCAGACAAACTGAACATGAAGATGACGTCCGGGATGAGCTGATCCCTGGCTTCCTCTTCATGTTCAGCTCGTACAAAGGCGGAGACAGTGACGTCAGTGCCGATTGGGCGCTGGCGTGACATGTTACAACACCACATCACATCCCCCTGGGAGAGCGAGTGTCATACCGCAGGAATGGCACCGGCATGGGAGGTGAGTATAGGTTTTATTATTTTATTGGGGCCGAACATTTAGTTTAAGAAGGGGATGTCCTAGTAGTGGACAACCCCTTTAAGATGCCACGGCTCATGACGTTTTAAATATTCCTGTTAGCTTTCTGTTCATTAAGCCAATATAAAAAAAACAGAAATCGTGTATTGTCTGACTAATTTATACATACCACACTAATTTATACATATCTTTGCTTTTTGATGTAAAATTCCAGGTGCCCTCTTCTGTCACTGTCCTCCTAATTTTATTGTAGCATTGACTAAAGAAAACCCTTAAAAACTTTGACAACGATCGATTTTAGCCATTCTAACCTTTATATAAGCACTATACCCCAGGGACAAAGTGAACACCTTCACTAAATCATAGTTTATCACCTGTTTAGACACTAAGATAGATATATATATATATCACACATGATCAGAATTTACTACTTCAAGGTTCATAAAGCAGAAATCTCAATTGTTCTTCCATGGCTGTAATTTACAGTATGTATTCTAAGACGATGTTTCCGGTCAATGACATCATCAGTCAATAAAAACTCACTACTATTGATTGATTAAAATGAACTATTAAAATAATTTATTAATATCACTGCTTATTAAGGCATTCTTACTTTGCAACATTTTTCTTCCAAACCTACCTAAACATTTTACACAAAACTATGTATATATAATATATATAAAATATATATACAGTATATATTTACAATGTAGACAGGCAGCAAGATGGCATCGCCACTAACAAGTCCGAGATGAAGTGATATGTCACCAAGATACCTGGCCTTGGTGATATGACACCTGAAAAAGGCTCCGGTACTGATAGAGTACTGAAAGGTTTTACGTAGAGGAGCAGCACTGGGTTGAGGTGTCAGGAGCAACAGGTAAGTAATGGGCAGGACCGGTCATTCCCATCCTCCAATCCATCCGCTGCAGCTGGGTTAAAAGGGCAGCTGACCTGCTCATAACTAACTGAAAAGGTGGAAACATCTGTAAAACCTGTTATCTTTGGGAGCTGGAGAGACCTCTTCTGGTCAGACTGAGAGGTGAGAACCTCAGCAATATTGTGAAGGAGTGAACCCTGTACACTGTATGGACTATTTTCTTTTGCCAAATGCCGATTATGTGTTTTGCTGGAAAAGATTTATGAACTTTAAATAAATCTTGCCACACCTCACATTGATGTGCCATCCTGAACTTCTGTGTGTTGTAGACACCGCTTCATGCTACTGTGTCTCCAAGAGTGAGAGAATTTATACGACTGAGTAGAGATAGGCGAACCCGAACAGTAAAGTTCAGCGTCCGTACCGAACACCTACTTTTCACTCACGGACTCAGAACACGGACTTCAACAGGAACACTCGGTGTTTGTCACGCTGCCATGTGCATGACAGCGCGGTAAACACTGCTTCTGATCTGCAGTAAAATCATTGGCATCAGCTGATCGGACTACTGCTCTCTTCAACCATTGCTTGCTACCGATTAAAATAATAAGAGCAGGCGGCAGCTGATGGCAGTATTCATCAGCCAGTGCCTATGCTCTAAATAAAAAAATACGACGTGGGATCCCCTGTATTTTTGATAACCAGCCAGGCAAAACTGACAGCTGGGGTCTGCAACTCTCATCTGTCAGATTCAGCAAGGTTGATTAACAAGAATAGAGGGATCCCTATGCTATTTTTAAATTATTTAAATAAATAATTGAAAAAAAATCAGCATGGGGTCCCCCCATTTTTGTCAACCAGCCTTGCTAAAGCAGACATCTGGGAGCTGGAATTCTCAGGCTGGTAAGGGGCCTTGGATATTGCCCCCCCACCCGTAGCCTAAAATTAGCAGCCCGCAGCCTCCCCAGAAAAGACATATCTATTAGATGCGCCAATTCTGATGCTATTCCTGGCTCTTCCCACTTGCCCTGTCGCAGGGGCAAGTGGGGTTCATATTTGTGGGGTTGATGTCACCTTTGTATTGTCCGGTGACATCAAGTTCACGGATTAGTAATGAAGAGGTTTCTATAAGAACAAAGTCTTTTATTTTAAATAAAAACAAAACACAGTTTTCCTTTTTTATTTAAAAATAGTAATAAAACAAAAATAAAAAACAATATCCCTCACCTGTACGACGCTCTGTCCCACGCGGTAATCCATGTCTGGGGATTACTAGTTTTCAACCTGGACGGTGAAAAAGATGCGACCGTCCAGGCTGAGAACCACTGATGAAAGAGCTGCTGCGAGCGCAGCATCAGTGAGCAGCGGTGACCTCATCGAGGTCACCGACAGTCACTGAGGCTGTGTTCCCAGCCAGGCCAATGAACTGCGATGAAGAGAATACCACTAGCACAGTGAGAAAAATTCTCATGGTGCAGAAGAGAGTTTAAAGCAATTCAAATTTACTGCAGTGAAATTCTCCCGGTGAACTGTGATGAACTCACCTCTGCACTGTGAAACCTTTTCACACGGTGCTAGCGGTGATCTCTCTGTGTTTGTTATCTCTATATATAAAAATCAATGTGTGTGTGTGTGTGTCACCAACCAATCACGAAGCATCTTTCATTTCACCAGAGGTGTTCAAAAGAAGCTAAGCTGTGACTGGTTGCTATGACCAACAGTTTTCCTTGCAACCAATCACTAAGCATCTCTCATTTCACCAGAGCTGGTTAAAAGTAGCTGAGCTGTGATTGGTTGCTATGCACAAGGTTTCCCACTTGACAACACCTCAGCAGACACTGACATGGTGGGAGAAATCTAGCATCCCCAGGAACATAAGCTCCAGCTATCATCTGTCCCCCAGAAAGGAGCAGTGAGTACATGACAGAAATGAATCCCCCCTCCCGTGTGGTATCATTAAGTGACACACATGAATGTAGGAAAGTGCACATATTAAATGTCATGTGGATTTAATATTTTCTCACAGACACTTTTATGCATTATTGATGTGTCACTGTGCTCTGGTGCTGTGAGTTTTTTTAAAGTGCTACTTTCCCCATAATTCACCAGAATATACCCATATAACACGTAATGCTTTTCCCACAACAACCCATTAAATATGATACTATACTGCATACAGATGCTGTACATCCATGAGCAACTCAGCCGGACAAATTACAAGTTGGCGGTGCATGAAAATGTGTGTGAAGGTTTCTCTACTGTACTAATGTATAAGGTTTGCGCCTGTCCATTGGTGAAAAGCATGACTGATATTTATGGTGGCAGATAAGTGAGAATATCAGTCTGATCAGTAGAAAACTTGGGATTTTAGTGAACCATGTTTCTGTGCAATTTCACTATTCTACTTTTACTGGCTTTGACGGGATGATGTGGGATATTAGTGGTAGCTGTCCGGTGGCTCTGGCTGATGGGATGATGTGGGATATTAGGGGCAGTAGTCCAGTGGCTCTGGCTGACGGGATGATGTTGGATATTATAGTGAATGTGGCTATGCGGAGTGGGCGGGGCTATACACTCAGCTTTATATATAGATATAATCATTATAATTTGTTATAACTAACCGTAGTTAGTTACCATGCCCGGTTAGCGCCGGGCTCTTCAGCTAGTTTTTAAATAAAAAAGGAAAAATGTGTTTTGTTTTTATTTCAAATAAAAGACTTAATTCTGGCTGTGTCTTTATTTACAGTATAACTATAGGATTAGAAATGGATAGATGTCTTATAGACGTCTCTCCATTACTAATCCGTGGCTTGATGACACTGGACAATTCATGCTTTTGCAGACAATATAAGGTGACATCAAACCCACAAATATGAACCCCATTTGCCACTGCTACAAGGCAAGTGGGAAGAGGCGTGCAAAGCGCCAGAATTGGTGCATCTAATAGATGTGCCTTTTCTGGTCAGCTGGGGACTGCTATTTTTATTTTTTGGGGGAGCCAATACCCATGGCCCCTCACAAGCGCCCTGCTGTCTGCTATAGCAAGGCTGGTTGTCAAACACTCCCATCAGCCGCCGCTTGCCATGTTATTAGCGGCAACAGGTGTCGGATGATGGGAGCAGTGGTTCCATCAGCTGACACTTGAGACCAGAGGTAAACTTTTAACCTCCGATCATAGCTATGGGCTCATGCTGTCACTTGCCAACTTAAACTTATAGAATGTAACAGTTTGGGAACATCTATCACACCACATTTCACCACATTATTTGAGCACATTACAACATTTCATTGTAATAAATGCCTAAGCCAAATCAATTAATTTTTTTATGTTTAGTACAAAAAATAAGGCGCAATTAACCTTTTGGCGTGAAGTTTGACAAATTTATGATTGTATTTCAACATTAAAGCTAAAAATAAATGTGCATATTATAGATAGGTCATAGCTGTCTTAAAAAGTCAGTGGGAAAAATACATTTACAGTGAAGAAAATAATTATTTGATGCCGGTTTTGCAAGTTTTCACACCAATAAAGAATGGAGAGGTCTGTAATTTTTATCGTAAGTACACTTCAACTGTGAGAGACAGAATCTTTAAAAAAAATCAAGAATATCACATTGTATGATTTTTGCATAATTAATTTGCATTTTATTGCATGGAATAAATATTTAATACAATAGAAAAACAGAACTTAATATTTGGTACAGAAACCTTTCTTTGCAATTACAGAGGTCACACATTTCCCTGCAGCAGGGATTTTGGCCCACACCTCCATACAGATCTTCTCTAGATCTTTCAGGTTTTGGGGCTGTCGCTAGGCAACACTGAGTATCAAAAATACAATTTTGCCTCTGGTATAAGACAGCTCTTTGGTCTTGGCCATGGTGGAGAGGGTGGAGAGTGATTGAGTGCGTGGACAGGTGTCTTTTATACAGTTAACAAGTTCAAACAGGTGCAATTAACACAGGTAATAAGTGCAGAGTAGGAGTGCGAGAGCCACAATTCTTGCTGGTTGGTAGGTGATCAAATACTTATTTCATGCAATAAAATGCAATTTAATTATGTAAAAATCATACAATGTGATTATCTGGATTTTGCTTTTAAGATTTTATTTCTTACAGTTGATGTGTACCTACGATAAAAATTACAAACCTGTCCATTCTTTGTAGGTGGGAAAACTTGCAAAATCGGCAGTGTATGAAATAGTTATTTTCCCCACTGTGTATTGCAACCAGTTATGTTAGAGTAATTTGCACCATTACGCTGGTAATGCCTCCTTTTATTAAAAATAAGCCCCAAATTCAGATTCTCATGCAGATCAGTGTCCGGCCCATAGTCCTGAATAGCTCATTTACATATACAAAAAATGTGGATTTTTCTGGAATAAGAAATTGTATTGCAGATATTAAATTATAATTTTATTCAGCTCCTATGACCTGCATGACCATATAGACAGCTTAGGAGGGTTGAACCTACTGACAGATTCCTTTAAGCTCCCAGCATCCTGGTGGGAGTTGTCAGTTATAAATTTATTCTGCCCCTGTTGTGCTGATATGCTGACTCTGGACTAACTTTGCATGACAATTCTGCCACTGATTCCGACCTCTTGGTTCTGTCCTTATCTACCATATTTTTGGACTATAAGATGCACAGGAGCATAAGGTGCACCCAAAATTTTCAGAAGGAAAATAGGGAAAAAAAATTAATGTGTCAAATGGAGGTTCGTCTTACAGTCCGAATTCAGCTTAACCAGGGGGGATCAGCAGTGCTGGTGGAGCGGGGTCACAGGAGATGTTCGGTGGTCCTGTGATATGACTCCCATCCCAGGCTGGTGTGGCAGGTTCGGCGGTGGTGCTCGGGTGTCCGCCTGCAACTTGTGAAAGTCCGGAGGCCACGCATATCCATTGCTGCGATGCGGTGGCCTCCGGGAAATCCCATCCCAGGCAGGTGCGGCGGTGGTGCTCTGTGGTGCGGCTGGTTCCGCTGACATCTTGTGAAAGCCCGGAGGCCCTATCCATCTTAAGCAGTTTGTCTGATCTAAAACTACAATTCTACAGTCATTCTACAGTATGTGACTGCAGACTTGTGAATCCTCACATTGCGCACACTACACACTTTAGAGGATTCTCCAATGCCGGCGGTAGGTGCGGCGGTCATGTGACCACAAGTACGCGATATGCATACTCCAGGCCACACTCCGATTGGATGGGCAGAACTAGGCTCAATGCATTTGTATTAAGCGAAGTTGGAAATAGTCTAGCCAGATTCTGGCCGGGAGTACGCATAACGTATACTTGTGGTCACATGACTGCCGCTGCTGGTGCCAGAACTGAGCACAGTGAGGATTCACAAGTCTGCAGTCACATAGAATGAGTTGTTAAAGGACAGCCCCTTTAACAACATCCCAAAAACATAATGCAATTAAAAAAAAAAAATATATATATATATATATATAAAATGTTTATAAATTGTGCATGCAGATCTTCTCAACTTTAACATTATTATCTGCAACAAGTGCGATAACATTTCTACTCTTCCTAATATTCTGAAAGCCTTGACATATTGCAGAAAAAAAACAGTTTGAAGCTTTCCAGCGTCAGAATAATTTATGTATGTGCAGTCACATTACCTGAATAAATTCAACCTTTATAAAACTTGGCGTCTCATAACAGAAATCACCCTGAGCAGAATAGTGCCCTGCTATAAATTGTAATTGGAATAAAGCTGTCATACATGTGACCACAGATGTATGTTACTTTTTATACAGAACTAAAGGTCAATTTGGCCCTGGAGCTGTTTGCGGCGTACGCTTCAATCTACTTCCCGTGGTATTCCATACACAATGGCAGCACCAGAATCAGCAGCACTAAATGGCTCTAAATATCATGGGGTATTTAAGCTACTGCTGCTTTTCAACATGCCGTGCATTAAAGCCACAAGGATGGGGGATGAACAGTTTGTCCATTTTCTACTCATGGTAATAAAAGATGTCAGCCTGTGTCAGTCCTGCTTTTGATGTGTAGCACAAAGCCCGGTCTGGCACAAGGTGTGGGAGATTGATTTATTAGTAGTGAACGTGTGATGCAGAAGAAAGGGTAATGGAAACTGAAGTATGAAAGACATGATTCCACAAATGACTAAATAGAGGTTCATTACACATCCCTCAAATATACACATACAATCTCTCCACCTCATCTCAACACATGTTCATTGCCTAATACTGGAAAATACCCGCACAAGCAAAGAATAAAAAAAACCCACAACTATATTATATTATTTACATAGCTGCAAACTGTGCTATATGGGAACCATGGAAACAAATGACCTACAAACGCGGATTTCCATCTCGTACCACGCTCCGTACGTAATTATTATTATTATCATTTGCCGTACACAGCGCTGACATTTTATGCCGAGCTATTTGATGAGGATTCTGGGTCATTATTACATGAATGATGGAGGGATACTGTGTTCTAGATAGAGATAAACAAGCCGGCTCACCTAAAGTCAGTGATCGGATCGGTCACGGGCTTCAGAAACAGCAGAAGTCTGTGCACGATCCAGTACAGCATAAAATCCAGCATCAATCCGGATAAAAACACAGCTCCCAGCTTACGCGTTTTGGGCAATGTCAGTGCCCTTAGTCTAAGCCCAGATAAAAACACACCGTACACGTTTCAAGCAACGTTTGTGCCCTTAGCCCCCATAAAAATACATAGAAGTTCAGGAAAGCCAAGGCACCAAAACAGCAAATTCTTGGTAAAAAAATTTTGTTCTTAATGCCATGTCAATTAAAAAACCAACAGTAAGACACAGCAGGCAACGTTTCGGCCATAACAGGCCTTTATCAAGCCCAGAGAAAAATTCATACGGCCAGTTATGGCCGAATCGTTGCCTGCTGTGTGTTCTTGTTTTTTAATTGACATGGATTAAAGAACAAGTTTTTTTTACCAAGAATTTGCTGCTTTGGTGCCTCGGCTGTCCTGAACTTCTATATTGCTTTTGGACTTGCTGGGAAGACCGAGTTCAGCAGAACTGGTCAATGGAGCATATGAATTTAACATTGGCCTGATAAAAATAAAATTAACATCTTACACATTTTAGGTAATGTCTGCGCCCTCAATTATAGCTCAGATAAGAACACAACTCACATCTTATGTACTTTGAGTAATGTCTGTGCCCTTAGTCTTAAGGCCCCGTCACACTAAGCGACTTACCAGCGATCCCGACACCGATATCAAGGTGTCAGGATCGCTGGTAAGTCGCTATGTGATCGCTGGTGAGCTGTCACACAGACAGCTTCACCAGCGATCAGCACAGCGATGCCGAGCACCCGGCATCGCTTGCCATCGCTGTAAAAAATAGAATCAAAATAAAAAATATAGTTATTCTCACCTTCCGACATCCCACGCAGCCATCCCGCCTCTCTCCACGCTCCGGTCCCAGTGATCCTTTGCACGAATGACCGCGAGACTTTGTTATCCCTCGAGACCGTGACATCTCGCGGTCATTCGTGCAAAGGATTACTGGGACCGGAGCGTGGAGAGAGGCAGGATGGCTGAACGCGACGTCGTAAGGTGAGAATAACTATATTTTTTATTTTTTTTATTATTTTTTACACCTGATCGCTGGTCTCCCGCCTGTCACACACAGCGATGCGTGCTGGCCAGCGGGAGACCAGCGACAAAAGAAATGTCCAGAGGTTTCTTCCAGCGATCAGCGATACCGGCAGGGGGGCCGCTCGCTGATCGCTGTCACACACAGCGATCTCGCTGGTGAGATCGCTGTTACGTCACAGAAGTTGTGACTCAGCAGCGATCTCGCTACCGAGATCGCTTAGTGAGACGGGGCCTTAAGTCCAGATAAAACACAACTCACACTTTACGCGTTTTGAGCCATGTCTCTGCCCTTAGTCTTAGCCAAGATAAAAAGACAACTCACATCTTATATGTTTAGAACAATGCCTGTGCCCTTAGCCTTAGACCAGATACAAACACAACTCACATCTTACACATTTTAAAACACAACTCACACTTTATGCGTTTTGAGCAAAGTCTGTGCCCTTAGTCTTAGCTCAGATAAAAATACTACTCACATCTTACACATTTCAAGCAACGTCTGTGCCCTCAGTTATAGCTCAGACAAAAACACAACTCACATCTTCTGTGGTTCGAACAATGTCTGTGCCATTAGTCATACCCGAGATAAAAACACAGCTCGCAGCTTAGGCCTGTTTCACACATCAGTTTTTTTCTTCAGTCAAAATCCGCTAAAATGGCAGATAGCGGATCCGTTCCTGTACTGACCATAACGTTTGTCACCGGACCGTTATTTTAACGGTTCCGTCAAAGGAAGAATTTTAAAGGAACCACTGCCTGGGGAAGGAGAGAGAGAGAGAATTTTTCAGCCGCCAGAACAGAGTTTAGGGTTAAATTTCCGGCTGAGTGAAATCTTTCGGGTATGCGCAGTGAGAAGTGCGGATCCTGCCGCCCGAAAAAACGTTGCATGGTCCGTTCGGGCATGTCGGCGGACGTCAAAATTTTGGCGAATCCACAAAAAACCGGATCAAACGGATGGCCATCCGTCAAGATCCGCCGGTAATGCAACTCAATGGGAAAAAAAAACGGATCCGCCAAGAAAAATGGCGGATCCATTTTTTTTGCAAAACGGCTGATTTTGACTGATGGACACAAACGGATGTGTGAAACAGGCCTTACGCGTTTCAAGCAATGTCTGTGCCCTAAGTTATACCCCAGATAAAAACACAGCTTGCAGCTTGCGCGTTTCAAGCAACGTCTGTGCCATTAGTCAGCCCAGATAAAAAGACAAATCACACTTACACGTTTAAAGCAACGTCTTTGCCCTTTACCTTAGCCCAGGTAAAAACACAACTCACATCTTCTTTGGTTCGTACAACATCTGTGCCCTTAATCATACACCAGAAAAAAACAGAGCTCGCACTTTACTTGGTTTGAGCAACATCTGTGCCCTTAGTCATAGCCCAGAAATAAATACAACTGGCATCATATGTGGTTAGAGCAATGTCTGTGCCCTTAGTCACAGATAGTCATACTGTGTACCCTATAAATGAGTTTGGAAATACACTGAACAACAGAGCTACAAAGTAAACCTCTTTTGGTCTGGACCAGAAGGGCAAGTCTCCAATCTGAATGTTCATCCATAAGGCAGGAGTCCTATGACACTGTCTCTAGTTCATCGGCTGTTCGTTGGTAGCTGGGAGTACCTCAACCTGCCATTTTAGCTTTTTTTTAACAGGTTATTTAGTTATCGTTTTAGTCAAAATTTCCGCCCATTTTTCCTGCTACTACACATTAGTTTCAAAAATTCTATTTTTTGGCTGCCTAATGTATTCCACTTCTTCACAAGTCCAATTTTTACAAAGGAATTAAAAGTGTTAACCCACTCCATACAATTATCTCCTATCCTTAAAGTTATTCATTTAATCTGTCAGTGGTTTTAAGTTTTGCGTGATCATTTTTGAGATTTTTTTATTTATGCCACACATAAATGTAGTAACTTTATACATACATTATATTACTTATATCACCTTTCTCCTAAGTTACTCATATATATTATAGTCCAGAGCTGCATTCATAATTCAGCTGGTTGTTACATAATGCAATGAATTAACACATCATATAGATTAGTCTATACCTAAACTATAAAATAGTTTTCTGGGGCTTATGTATATTTTAGAACTTTACATAGATCTGCCATTATCATTATCACACAACTATAACATTTTTTTGTAAGCCATTTTCTTGTTCCAAAAGTTATAATTAATTAACATTAGTCTGCCTTGGTCATTTTCCTGTGACTAGGATCACTCAATTCTGATCTAATCTTTAGAGCCATTGACATACTAGTATAAAAGTTCTATAACTCCCTCGATAAATTATCCTGAAGGTTAGAGGACTGGGACAGTGAAAGTGAGGAATATTAAAATATTATTTTAATACTTTACATTCATTTAAATCCATTATGCGTTTCTAATAGAAGACGATGTAACCTTAACATTTCAAAAGTCATCTGTTCTCTGCTCTAGATCCTACGTACTGTACAAACTTTTGAATAGAAACTAAAGCGGTGATGTAGAAGACCTGACTTGCCATTACTGGGCCTTCAAGGGAATATTCATTTCAATCGTTCATTCAAAACTTTTAAAGTTTAGAATGTACTGAAATATTTATTTGATAGAATCTCATCAAAATTATTTTACAGTTGCGTGAAAAAGTGTTTCCCCCCTTCCTGATTTCCTATTCTTTTGCATGTTTGTCATGTTTAAATGTTTCAGATCACCACACAAATGGAAATATTAGACAAAGATGACACAAGTAAACACAAAATGCAGTTTTTAAATTAAGGTCTTTATTATTATGGGAAAAAGAAGTCCAAACCTACAGGGTCCTGTGTGAAAAAGTGATTGCCCCTAAACATAATAACTGTTTGGACCACCCTTATCAGTAACAACTGTAATCAACCATTTGCAATAACTGGCAATGAGTCTTTTACAACGCTCTAGAGAAATTTTGGCACACTCATCTTTGCAGAACTGTTGTAATTCAGCCACATAGGAGGGTTTCCGAGTCTGAACTACCTTTATAAGGTCATGCCACAGCATATAAATTGGATTGAGGTCAGCACTTTGACTAGGCAACTCCAAAGCCTTAATTTAATTTTTCTTAAGCCATTCACAGGTGGACTTGCTGGTGTGTTTTGGATCATTGTCGTGTAATAGAGCAAGAAAAAGTCAAACCCACAAAAGGGAGCACCTCAATTGCATAAGAAATATATATATACCAAATATATGTGTAATACAAAATTTGAATTTTTATTATTCACCAAAAAAATACATACAGAGACAGAACAAAACACATATAGTATAAAAACAATTAAAATTGCAGATGGTAAGACTGAATAAGTGTGTAAAAACACACTAAGGTGCAGAGAAGCTGAGAATCAGGGCAATGGTATGTCCCAGAAACATGAAAAAAGTCAGCAGCGCCACCAGGGATAAGGAGAGCCAGTGTATGGGATGAGATCTCATCCCACACACTGGCTCCCCTTATCCCTGGTGGCGCTGCTGGCTTACCATCTCTTGGACATTTATCTTTGTTATTTGTCCTACACATTTGACTCAGTGATAAAATTCCCTCCTTTGAGGGGTTACCATTGTTTGATATTAGCAACCGGATATTTTTTCAAACCAATTTTTGATCACAAATGCTGTTGGACTCTGTTTTGGTATTGTATACTCATTGTTAAATTTTGTCATTTGTCACTCTCTATATATGCAATTTCCTTTGCACATATTATATTTATATAAGCTTTTTGTGATACATGCTTGTACATTTGTAGGCATACATTTCTAAAGCCAGTTATATTAATTCATTCAGTGCCTTTCATGGGAGCCTGCTGTGGTTTGCCATTGCCTTTACACTGAGGTGTGGCATTTGGCTTTGAGTCTCCTTTGCACACAGATGCAATTTTAACTGTTTTTGTACTATATGTGTTTTGTTCTGTCTCTGTATGTATTTTTTTGGCAAATAATAAAAATTCAAATTTTGCATTACACATATACACTCACTGGCCACTTTATTAGGTACACCTGTCCAACTGTGTGTTAAGACTTAATTTGTAATCAGCCAATCACATGGCGGCAACTCAGTGCATTTAGGCATGTAGACATGGTCAAGACAATCTCCTGCAGTTCAAACCGAGCATCAGTATGGGGAAGAAAGGTGATTTGAGTGCCTTTGAACGTGGCATGATTGTTGGTGCCAGAAGGGCTGGTCTGAGTATTTCAGAAACTGCTGATCTACTGGGATTTTCACACACAACCATCTCTAGGGTTTACAGAGAATGGTCCGAAAAAGAAAAAAAATCCAGTGAGCGGCAGTTCTGTGGCCGGAAATGCCTTGTTGATGCCAGAGGTCAGAGGAGAATGGGCAGACTGGTTCGAGCTGATAGAAAGGCAACAGTGACTCAAATTGCCACCCGTTACAACCAAGGTAGGCAGAAGAGCATCTCTGAACGCACAGTGCGTCGAACTTTGAGGCAGATGGGCTACAGCAGCAGAAGACCACACCGGGTACCACTCCTCTCAGCTAAGAACAGGAAACTGAGGCTACAATTTGCACAAGCTCATCGAAATTGGACAGTAGAAGATTGGAAAAACGTTGCCTGGTCTGATGAGTCTCGATTTCTGCTGCGACATTCGGATGGTAGGGTCAGAATTTGGCGTAAACAACATGAAAGCATGGATCCATCCTGCCTTGTATCAACGGTTCAGGCTGGTGGTGGTGGTGTCATGGTGTGGGGAATTTTTTCTTGGCACTCTTTGGGCCCCTTGGTACCAATTGAGCATCGTTGCAACGCCACAGCCTACCTGAGTATTGTTGCTGACCATGTCCATCCCTTTATGACCACAATGTACCCAACATCTGATGGCTACTTTCAGCAGGATAATGCGCCATGTCATAAAGCTCGAATCATCTCAGATTGGTTTCTTGAACATGACAATGAGTTCACTGTACTCAAATGGCCTCCTCAGTCACCAGATCTCAATCCAATAGAGCATCTTTGGGATGTGGTGGAACGGGAGATTCGCATCAGGGATGTGCAGCCGACAAATCTGCGCCAACTGTGTGATGCCATCATGTCAATATGGTCCAAAATCTCTGAGGAATGCTTCCAGCACCTTGTTGAATCTCTGCCACGAAGAATTGAGGCAGTTCTGAAGGCAAAAGGGGGTCCAACCCGTTACTAGCATGGTGTACCTAATAAAGTGGCCAGTGAGTGTATTTGGTATATATATATATATTTCTTATGCAAGTGAGGTGCTCCCTTTTATGGGTTTGACTTTTTCTTGCTCTATTACATGCCTACTTGCATACCCTGGTGAGACCTCTTGCTCTTACATATAAATACAAATTTTTCTGGTGGTGCCCTCCATTTACTGTGTATAGTTGGATCATTGTCCTGCTGCATAACTTAATTGTGCTTCAGCTTGAGAAAACGAACATATGGCCAAACATTCTCCTTCAGGATTTTTGGGTAGACAGCAGAATTCATGGTTCCATTTACCACAGCAAGTCTTCTAGGTCCTGAAGCAAGCAGCCCCAGACCATCACACAACCACCACCATATTTTACTGGTTGTATGATGTTCCTTTTTTGAAATGCTGTACTACTTCTACGCCAGATATAATGGGACATACACCTTCCAAAAAGATCAACTTTTGTCTCATCAGTCCACAGAGAATTCTCCCAAAAGTCTTGGAGATCATCAAGATATTTTCTAGCAAAACTGAGATGAGTCTTTATGTTCTTATTGGTCAGCAGTGGGTTTCATCTTGGACCTCTGCCATGCAGGCCATTTTTGCCCAGTATCTTTCTCACAGTGGAGTCATGAACACTGAACTTAACTGAGGCAAGTGAATCCTCCTGTTCTTTGGATGTTGTTATGGGTTTTTTTGTGACCTCTTGGATGAGTCATCGTTGCGCTCCCGGGTAAATTTTGGTTGGCCGGCCACTGCTTGGAAGGTTCCAGGTTATCACAATTTGTAGATAATGGCTCTCACTATGGTTCACTGGAGTCCCAATGCCTGAGAAATGGCTTCATAACATTTTCCAGACTGATAGATCTCAATTATTTTGTTTCTTATTTTTCCAGAATTTCTTTGGATCGCAATATGATGTATAAGTTTTGAGGATCTTTTGGTCCACTTAGCTTAGACAGGCAGGTCCTATTTAAGTGATTTCTTGATTAAGAACAGGTGTGGCTGTAATCAACACAAGTATAAATGGGCTATAAAAGCCCTACCTAGCTCACCAACCAAACAGCCGGAGCACGGAACCTCGTCTGGACTTCAACGAAGAGTTGATTGAAGACAAAGGAAAGGATTGTTCCAGCTACTAAAAAACTTGCTTTATTGAAGCAAAATTCAGATTAACAGCATAACGGCTTTCTCCTCGCCAGCAAATGGATGCGCTGGGGGGCACTGAAACAGCTACACGTTTCGATCCAACCTGGATCTTTTTCACAGCTGCTGAAAAGTTGAAGTTTGAATCTTAAGTTTATATCTGTAGATGAAATCAAAAATCGATATTTGGATCCAATCTCATTTTAAAAAACAAGCAAAAACAAGACACATATATAGTAAAGATGGCCGCAACTTTTGAAATTCAAACTCTTCAGTTTTGCCTAATTTTTTCAGGAAAATTGATTTGCATCAAATTGATTCACCTTGAATTGAAAGTACTCCAAAGCCTAATTGTTCGGAAAAGAAGTGTATGACACTGTGACGCTCCCATTTCTTTCACCCTATTGATTCAATCTGTATTTTCTTCACACACTAAAGCCTCTCTTACATGTTAGACAGCTGTCAGCCGAATGATGGTTTGGCCTATTGTTCGGCTGGAAGTTGTCTTGCTTGACTCTCCCATACACAGGAGTACTCACTTTTGAGTTCTCTATGAGAAAGCAATTGCCAGACATCTCTGGCAGCTGCTATGTCAGGGAAAGCAAAATTGTCCAAAATTGGACATGCACCAGATCTTTGACTCCCCAATAATCATCTGTTGCGGGCCCACATATACACTAGACTGTCAGCCATGCTCACTGATATTAGCGGGTTCTGATAAAGTGAATTTAATGTTTATGGGGGTCTTAATGATAACCCGAAAGATCTGATAACTCTATTAACCTGCAGGTATAGGGTTAATCTGCAGGTAAATAGCGTTATGAAGATGTCTGGCTGCAGTACTAATGCAGCACCGGGGAGAAAATGAACTTTGTTTCTTCTGAGAGTTGCTGCCTTTCAGCTATGAAGGCAGGCCAGGAGCAATTACTGTCACCGCCCACACCACTGAGAGCAGCAGCTGTAAGCATGCCCCGGGACTCACAGACAGACGACTGACAGTCAGTCCCTGTTTGGGCTCATGTAGACGTCCATGGATATCAGTCCAATCATGGACCGCAATGCACAGACTGGCTGAGGGTCTACTGACCCGAGGGTGACGGCCTCATAGAAATATGTGAAGCTGTCATGCTCCAGTTGGAAGACCGGCAACCAGTCCGTGCAATCACGGACCGATATCCACGGACATCTGTAAGAGCCCTTAGTGCATTGTCCATCTGCACTAGAATTCAAGTCAGATGGAATCGATTTTCTCATCTCTAATACATGCTATGTAAGAATGCGCGGTGTGATATGGACTTTAAAGACCTAGGAAGACCCTTAGGAATAATATTTTATAAACATCAGTAGGTATAAAGGTCAAATTGTTACAGGTACAACATTTCGAATGGAAAGTGAGACTTAAAGAAGTTCCAGGCTTATACCGATCTGTGGGTAACAAAGCATTTTTCAGGGGATTTTATCAATTCCTTCTACCAGAGGCAGGTGCAGAAATAGAATTTTCACCTCGGTTATAAGCCTGATTGGGCCTCGTGGACCTTCTGACAACTAACACATATATTCTAGATTTGACAAGGATTTTGGCTTGGATTCCGCTCCAAAATCCACCTCCGATCTGCATCCAATTGTGCGCTAATAAAAGAAGGGTCTTCACAAAGCCATTCACGTGCAACAAAAAACTGGGCGAAAATACTGCTGTATAAGCTGCAGATAGATTAACTGCATTAAATTATCTATGTCATACAAAACTGGCCAAACACAGCAGATGGCCAAGATCCAGATTTTACTAAAGATACTGGGGAATACTACAAGCAAATCCAACTCGTGAACATACCCAGACGTCATTATCATAAATGACGCTAAGTCTAGGAGCAGATGACCGTAGAGTCTCTCATCCGAGAGAATTGGGCCGATTATGCAACTCACACTCTGATCAAAGTTTGATCAGAGTGTGATCTGATTTTCTCAGATAAGTAGATTATCGGAAAAAAATTTGTCTAAGGCCGGGGTCACACTTGCTAGAAACTCGCATGAGTCTCGCATCTCAATACCTGGTACTGCCGCCGGCACTTGTACTGGAGCACTCCACTGCATAGAAATACATGCAGCCGCACACTCTGTTGCTGGGTACCAGCGGCAGTGCTAGGTATTGAGACGTGAGACTCGTGCGAGTTTCTCGCAAGTGTGACTCCGGCCTAACTTCTCCATTCTGTCAGTCCTTGGAAATTGGACTCTGACATGATCTAAGTGCAATCCCATGTTTCCACTGACTCATTGACCAGCATGACTAATTGGATCCAACTGAGGCATGCTGTGATTTTTTTCCTCGGACTGAGTCGGACATGTACACGGTCCCATTGAATGACACTGGACAAGTGCAATCCAATGTTTTGTCAGGTCTTACTCAGACTGAAATTACAGTACATATATATATATATTTTTTTTAAGAAACAAAGCTTTTCATTTAGTCTTACGGAAAGAACACCTGGTACTGTATTGTTTTCTAAAATAAATGATGAGATGTTACCGTTCTGCTGGAGAACAATTGCTACTTGGCACATAACTCCCACATGGAGTAATTAAATGGGTTTAATAAGCACATGTCATAAATACATCTACACGGTTACATAAAGTATTCCCATAATGTCCTTTGAAATTTCCCATCGGTGACCTTGCCTGAAGGTCACGTGCTATAAGACTTACAATGCCATCACTGCTACAGTATAAGCATGTCCTTGACAATGACATGCAATTTACAATGTTATAGACAATTTTAAAACTATACATTGCAACCCAAAGTGTCCTATTCTTTATCCATTATTTTCCACGAAAGACATAAACTTTGTCGTCTCATTCACACTGTGCTGTGGAATATTGACATTGAGAAGAAGTGAGAGCTACAAAACAGCAAATCACACTCTTTAATAGCAGGAAAGAAAACCATTCAGACAGAGATCTTTGAGGCTTTAAATACTTGTCAGAAAAGCAATCTTTTCATCAATAATACACATTACAATTTTTTTATCCTTTCCCCAGATACAGCATATGTCCAATAATAACACGCGATGTTGGAAGAATATGTGGATAACCCGACACAAAATTGCTTAGTTTCCAAAAGTGAACCAATTTCTTTTGAGTTGAGATGTAATGATACAGAAGATGCTCGAGATTTCACAAGTAGATTTTAACAAGAAAAAAAAAAGAGAGGGGGAAAAAAAATTAACGAGCACAATATATGCTGTAATATAACTTTGAAAAAATGATCATAAAGTAAATATATTTTGCTACTTTATCATAAAGGTGATCAATCATTTTCCATTTACATTCCTGGACAATGGTTTGCCATTTTGGAAACAATGAACTACAGGTCTATTGTGAATAAATATCACACAATCTTTACTAATGGACTCGATATAACAAAAGTCAAATTTAAAGCCACCCAAAAAATTTGGGTTGCCCATAGGATAGGTGATGACGTATCATTGGTGGGTGTTTGAGTGCTGAGACCTCCACTGATCGATAGAACGGGGCACTTTTATCTCCATTAGAATCCAACGGCCGTGCGCATGCTTAACCGTTGTTCCATTCATTCCCTATGGGGCGCCGAGTGCTCAGCTCAGCCTTTTCCAGCAGCCAAATAGAGAATAAAAGGAGAAGCAGTCGGGCATGCATCCTCGGGCTCCATTCTGTAATGGGGATAAAAGTGTACTTTCAGGGATAAAAATTCCCCATTCTGACAATTAGTTTGAGACCCATTGGTCGGACCCCATCGATCACCCATGGATAAGAAATAACTTGTTTTCACTGGATAACCCGTTTAATCATTTATTAGATATTTATGAGAAAACCAACAAAAATAAAATTAATCGAAATAACTGGGGCTATGATGACTTTTCAAATTTGGATTAAAAAGTGAAAAAAGATTCTCATAGTATTGTAAATTTCTACAAATGGCATTCATATTTGTCCAACAATCACGGTCTGAGTATGGCCGGCAATGTTTGGCCTCAAATAGATTCATATATACTTATGAGGCTGTTGAGTTCAGGTCAGGAGACCCGTGATCGCTCCAGACATCAACATCCATATTTGGATCATGAATGTTGGATGTGTGAATCCAGGCCTACTTTGTGATTTACATCTGCTTAATTTTCATTCCAGACCCCCATGGCGGTCTCTGCTCTGGTTAATGCTTATTTCGGATTGCTAGCTGACCTGACACCTCCTCCTATGTTGCAGGACAGAATCGAATGATGACTGTGGATCTGTAACTCCAGGCTGTGGCTCTTCTCCTTTTGGCTGCAAGACTTCGATAATCGTCATCGACTAATGATAGGCTTGCCAACTGTCCAGAAATTCGTAGATGGTCCTCTAAAATAGGCAACGTTTTTCTACTCTCAGTAGAAAAAAAATTGGGTGCTAAATAATCCAGACAAAAATTAAAAAAAAGGTGGATGACTTTCCTGAATTAGGTTTTTAGTATTTGCGTTTTATTTAGCCCTGAACTTGACTTTGAAGCTCACCACCGCATTTTCTGGATTTCGAGGCCATCTCTACTCCTAGCTCTGACCTCTAGCTTTATCCTGACTACACTTTTGTCTCATGCTTATGCTTCTTGCAACCTCAACCATTTCCCTGGTAATGACCCTTGGCTCTGTGTTCATAACTCTGCTGTTATTGCTCATGTACACCTGCCACAAATGAAAGACCATTTCACGGACTCCCATCTAGGAATCTGACCAGGAATGCTTTCTTATAAAGACAGAGGGTAGAAAATAGAGAAATTCCTCAAACTACGACACCAGTCTATCGAGCTGGTCGTGATCGTACAAACTGATAATCATCTCAGTTGAGAACCACCATAAAAAGAAATAACTTTGGCGTGTACCATTTCACAATGTCCTTTGAGGTTGTCCATATGGAAGCAGAGCAATTCTAAAAAATATTCAGAAGCATTATTATTTTTAAATTCCGTAATGATGACAGCAATCCAACTGTAATTATGACAGCAATCCTAGTAAAAATGCATTCAAAAAGCTTTGTTGCAGCTTTTGTAGCTTCATATTCAGACGGAGTGTATGAATTTTGGGAAAGGGATGTTTACTATCAGAAAATTGATTTCAACATGAGATATGACTTAGCTCAGAGTGGAAAGAGTTTGTCTAGAATCATTTGCTCTTGGCTAGGTTCAACCAAATAAAAACCTTTGAGTTTACAGAGCCTTTAAATGTGCAGTTGTCACCAACTACCATGAAGGTCATTTCAAAGACGATATCAGAATTCATGAAAAAGCAGCCTAGTGGTTCAGAAAGAAGTACACAGACACAAACTGATAGGATGCAACAATGCATCTCATCATAGCCCGTCGCCAATATGTCTAACGGCAAAATGAACAGTGTGGAAGGAGAAACTAAAGCAACAGTTGACAGTCCCCCCAAAAAAGTACAATTTACACTTCAAACATAAAATTTTCTAACTTGCACCTACCAATTTTTCTTAAAGGTGCCCCAACAATTGCTTATAACTATGATGTTGTGGGAACAACCTGCAGAGTAATTGTCAACCACATAGATCATTTTTCAGATGTTTCATCAACAACACGGCTTCAAGAAGGGGAGGAATAAAAAAGATGATTAAAACTAAATTGCGTATATTCTGTGAACAACATTGTGTTTTTTAGTGGAAATATGTCAGCAGGTTTTTGCTTTGTAATCCGAGAGCATCATGATATGGAATAAGATAGCCTGATTCCAATGATGTACCACTTACTGGATGCTTAGTGTAGTTTATATATAATCAGTGTTTTGATCAGGAGGAGATTAGCACTGTCTGACTAGGGCTTACCTGCATGGCAGTCCAGCTAATATGTGTAACCTCGCACCCACCACTGATTAGCATCTTACTGACAATCCATGTTTTATCTGCTGCAGATGCAGCAATGGTCAGAATGCTGAGCTCTGTATAACCCCGCCCACACCACTGATTGGCAGCTTCCTGTGTACACAGTACAGTGTCAGAGAACTGCTCATCGGTGGTGGGGTTACACAGATTAACTGGCCTGCCCTGCAGGTGAGCTCTAGTCAGAGTGTGATAATCTCCTGCTGATAAAGCACATTGTATTGAAATTACAACACACAGCCTAGTAAGTGACACATCCCTGGAATCAGACACACTTGCTCTATATTATGCTGCTCTCAGATTAAACAGCAAAAACCTGCTGACAAATTCCCTTTAACCCCCCCTACTAAAAACTTGTGCACAATATGGACTACAATAATGTATAAAAATTATCACAAGGAACAAACAATAGCATTCTGCAGAACAACGCAACCTCACTACCGCCTGGATACCTCTAATCATTCTTTAGAATGATTTAAAAACAGAAGTTAGCAAAATGTTTGAGCCAACAAGATCTGTGACTGATCTGTGTAAGAGAGAAAAAAAATTACGCACAATGAAGTAGCAAATCTGATCCAGTGCAGCCCCAGGCATTTACACTAGCTTGATGTAGGAAACAAATGTTGGAGCGGTGCCACTCTTGCATCGATGATAGAAGTACGACATTATACCTACTGTATGCAAATACTCTCGCTTAAAAATGTAATGGCACCACTGCCTATTCATAGCATTAGAATACATTAACATAGTCAAATGATTTATCTTTGGCTTCGAAAGAACTAGTGCATGGTGCATAGAACAGGCGGCTGAACACGGAGATCTGCTCGTTATATGGGATTTATTTTACGTTTGGGTTTCTAAACAAAATAATTTCATAATTTTTTTAGTGTTTTTGACTTTTTGATTAATTGCCAAAACTTGCCTCTAGTAGATGTACTCCACACTACGATCCCATGATGAAGTTTTGGTGGGTTTCAGATGTTGCAGATTTTCTGAACCAATTCTACGTATTTTTTTCTAAAATATGAAGTGTAAAAAACTCGCCAAAAACTCATTGTGGGAACGTAGCCTTATACTTCCATCTGTGAGGCCTCACTAAGACCACATGGTAAAGCCATGTCAGAACTCGCAAGAACTTAGTTTGTGACGATTGGTGGCATCCATTGTGCCACAAATCTTACTCCAGTCCATGACTTGAGTAAGATTTAGGGCAGAGACAGACAGCCGCATAACTCGAGCGAGGATTTCATCATAAACCTCATCCTACCTGTCTGCTCTCCTATCGTAAGGTCTGGAGAGATGCCAGACTAGTCCATGCACTGTTATGCGATTGTCGCACGAGTTATATGAACATCTGTCTCTGCCCTTATGGTGAGGTGCACACAAAGGTGCACGCCATTTTATGCCTCGCCTGATTCATTAATGTTTCTGGTGCCTTTCTCTCCACCTTGCCCCATTTAAAATGGCGGTCTTGATGAATCAGGGTCTTAGAACTTGTAACAAGAGCTGACAGGTCTACTTTAAAGTAGTTCTAGAAAGTGGTCCTTGAATTACTACTTTGGCAAACTAATTTTTAGTTTTATGAGAAATTGCTTTACTCCAATGATTTCCACTATTAAAGTCCACTAAGAAAAAGCCCACGTAAAGATGAAAAGCATAAAGCATTCTTCACTTTCCAAAAAAACCCCGGCAAACCTGGAAAGTCTGACTTACTGAAACCCAAGATATAAGAGAATTGTACATTCACATTCATGTGACCTCTGTCCACTGTGGTTTGTGTGCGAATAAAATTTCAGGCAGATGAAATTCTGGCAGACGATTTCGAGAGATCTCCAGCTCCACTTCTCTGCCTGCTGATTGCGGTATTTCCTTGTTCCCGGCTACTGCTTCTGCATTGTATTGAACCTGAGCTTGACCTTGGATTTTGCTGCTGTCCCTCATTTCGGATTGTTAGCCTAGTACCTGTCTGCACAGCTGGCATCAATGCTGTGACCAGTGTTTGACAGGTCTAATACGCGAGTTACATGTTTCTTTTATTCTGTTAAATATTCACTTGCAGAATTTTTTTTAAACTCTTGGAACACCCCCTTTAAAGATGACCAGTCCCGAGAGTTCTTTGCAGAGTACACATCCAGAATACATTTTCATTCACAGAACCTCTGTCCACTGTGATTCCCACAAGTATCACAGAAGAGAAAGCACAGGAACATTCAAGCAAAATTGGTCTTAAAAAAGAACTAAATCTTTGGGACAATATCATATATATTTTTGTATCCGTTTAATTGTGTGAAAATTGGTGGGGATCTGTGTCCTGAGACCCATACCATCACTAAAAAGACCCTCAAGAAGTGCGCAGCTCAGCAAACAGGAGCGCACAGCCTGATGCCTGATCTCGCACAAAAGTGGAGTGCGGATTCAAAAGAAACTCTGCTTTGTATAGAATGTTCTCCAAACTATGTGCGCTAATGTCTGCTGAACTGCGCACTTCTTGGGGTTTTTTCGAGAGATCAGTGTAGGTCTTAAGACAAGGAACCATCACCAATTTGCAGACAAGCAAAGGTACCTGAAAATATACAATTTTGAGAAAAATGTTTAGTTGCTCATGATAAGTTTTAGATGATTTTTCAATGTTGCTTATTTTTTACTATGGATTTCACTACGTTTCCATGATGATGATTTAGTGAATTTTTGTTGTTTCACACTTTCTGCATTTATTACGTAAATTACGTTATATGAGTTTTATCACATTTTTAACACTGCGGCTTTTGTTGCTTTTTTTTATACTTCCTCCTATTTGCTTTTGACAAAACTTTGCTGATACAGTCATGTGCGGATTCCATGCGTTTTTGATGCATTTCCCCTGTGGAAACACATTCAAAACGCATGTGCATATTTTACCTGTGGAATTTCTCTAGGTAAAAAAATGGATATGCGTTTTTAGCGTGTTTCCTCTGCAGAAACACATACAAAATGCATGTAATCTGCACGTGACTGTATCAATAAAGTTTTGTCAATGCCAAATACCAAGACATATCAAAAACAAAGCTCCTTTATTTAAAACAATAAAGGGCTCCAGTCCTGCTCTGCCCCCATCACTATTGAGGTCGTCTGACACAACATGAGGTTTAAATATCACAGGATAGGTCTTTCCCGATTGGGGTACACCTTGTCGCGGTAGGATGGCTTTTACGCCTTTTTGATCAACAACAGTGTTTACTAAGTTCCCTATGTTATTTACATGTACTATTCCCATTTATTTACTTACTACAGGGTATACTCCTATTTTAGGCTTTGTGAAATGGCCAGTGTGAACGTGTTCCTACACGTTGCATTTATACTGACTTACACTCATTTGTTTGGTTATGACAAATGTATAGCCAATTTTCTGTCCCACGGTCTAAAGTCTCTTTAAATCCACAAAAATGTTAAAATCTTTTCCACTGTAATTCTTTTCTGCTAAAATCTACACGGATGCTTTTTTTCTGCAGCCTATGAACAGAAATTTAAAAAATCTTCTATAGAAAATCATCTCCTCTTTACAGTCATATGCTGAAGCATTCCAGGTATCTATATTTTAATGACACGTCGGGTTGGAGGGCACTGGAACTAATTTGCAATTTTTCTCCTTTGAGCAGTTTCTTATTGAATGTATAATCCTGTAGGTGCTTGTAGATACATCTGCTCATTAGTTCACAGCTTATACAGGCATTACGTGATCATTCATTCTTCTGACAGATTGACACATGAAAAGGCAACGTTGAATTAAAAAAAAATGAAATCTGGACAAACCTCTTTAAATTTGGACATTTACAAGAGTGAGGAGCTCTGGTAAGAATGTGGGTCTTGGGTGTCAGCAGACACAAATTAACCGGGGCTTTCATCCTCCCCCTTTATATGGCTATAATATAGTATAAAATTAATTAAAATGTGTTCCCAGTATCGTCCCTTATAGAATGTGCCCAAACAGCGTTCATCGTCATTCCAAAGGACTCACGATGGGGTACGTCACAACATTCTGACAGAGGGGGTTCAACCTTCGGGACCCCAACATTAAAGTTAGCAAAGCAGTGTTGTTTCTGCAGATCAGGTGTCCATAAGGGCACAAACAGCAATGATGACCCATTAAAGGGAGGACGTGTGCCTGTTCTTGTACCCCAAACTAATGTCATCTATGTAATGTCGCAGTAATGTTGAGTAAATTCTTATCCTTGTTATAGAAATTCTTTTTTCTGTTTTTAAGAAATCCATCAGCAAATAATAATGCAAATGAGTTGTAAGTGGAACACCGTTGGCACTACAATTACAGCTCTCTGGCCTCTTCCTATCCCCTCGCCTTCCACCGGCCTCCCGCCAGTGACTGACAGGTCACTCTTGTGATCTTGCGCTAGCATCACTAATCAGGGCTTGCGCAGTAGTGTCCTTATTACATTGAGACAAGCGGACTAACGATATGTGCATGTGCCAGACAAGGGAATGCGCAAGATTTTGACCAGGGGAGACAAGAGTGACCTGTCAGACATTGTCAGACCGGCGGTGGACCAGAAATAGGGAGAGAGGTAGGAGAGATGTAAGGGCAGCGCCAGCCCCACTGCACTTGCGGCTCATTTGTGTAAAAATGTGCCTATAAATTACTAGAAAAATTAAACAAGTATCTGGATTTAATCAACATTACAGTGATTTTATATAAATGACATTAGTGTGGGGTATAAAAATCTGGGGAGTGCCCACTTTGTTATTATTTCAATAAATGTGCTGTAGAAATGATATTGTAGCGCTTACTATATATAAGTGTTACAGGTTCTCCTCCTACCCTTGTTATTACAGCCGTCCTCACGGACTACATGTCTCTCCTGTTCTCATAAAAGCTGCTGATGGAGGATCATGTGACCAGACCTGTCCATCAGCCTCCTACAATTGTAAAACACTGCACATCGAAAAGCTATATGGAGTACTGTAAAGAAGGCTGCATTATTAAGTGCAACAGGAGAACCCATAATATTATCATGTCTCCAACACATTTGTAAAAACAAAGATACAGTGGTCAATCCCTGTGACCCCTTCAGGAAATATGACGTATATTTACGTCTTATATCGTGTCCCTAACTTTGATGCGGACTCCCACACTGAGCCCGCATCTTGCCCCACACATAATGACTGATTTCATCAGTCATCATGTGCCTTTAAGAGTCACGGGCGTTAACCAGTTAAATCCCGCTGTCAATCACTGACAGCAGGATTTAACACGAGCTGACTGGAAGTGCATCATTCATCTCGCCCACCAGCACTGCTGTCATGTGATCATGTGGCACTGATGTGTTATCATGAGAGCCAGGGGTCTGCTGAGGACCCTCATGCCTGTCATTGCTAGGCTCCTGTGAACCATGTTCGTAGGAGATTGTGATTTGTGCTATACATAGCAGTGCTGATGCTAAAGCCCTGCTATGTATAGCACAGGCGATCGGATGATCACAGCTTCAAGTTTCTTAAGGGGACTATTAAATAAAGAAAAAAAAAACAAATATTGATGAGCGAGTATACTCCTTGCTCGGGTTTCCCCGAGCATGCTCGGGTGGTCTCCGAGTATTTTCGCTGCTGGACAGGCTGAATACATATGATCAAAGACGAAGGGCAGAAACAGTCATGAGGTCAAGAATAAAACTGAAGGAATTTTATTGATACATAAAAATCATACAGACAGACAAATACAATTGGGGGCTGGTAGATGTAAAGGTCATTCAAACCACATATGTGAGGCCCAGGGTAGGTTTGTAGGAAGACAGATATATATTAATATCATGGCACAAGAATCGTATGTGCACGCACAGTGACAAAATAGAAATAAACCGCAGGTACATGACATCATCATATGATGTAAGTAACCAGTACAACAACTATATGTGCATAATAGCACAAAGGGGAACCTGACATCGCGGGTGGGACGTGGAGGAAGGCGGCCATTCTGTGTGCAGGTACTTGAGTTCCCTTATTGGTTTCCTTTTGCACATTTATCTGTTACCTACGTGCCTGACATATATGGCCATATTTAGGCCTTGTTGACTTCACTTATGTCAGGTTCCCCTTTGTGCTATTATGCACATATGGTTGTTGTGCTGGTTACTTACATTATATGATGATGTCATGTACCTGCGGTTTATTTCTATTTTGTCACTGTGCACATACGATTCTTGTGCCATGATATTAATATATATCTGTCTTCCTACAAACCTACCCTGGGCCTCACATATGTGGTTTGAATGATCTTTACATCTTCCAGCCCCCACTTGTATTTGTCTGTCTTTATGATTTTTATGTATCAATAAAATTCCATCAGTTTTATTCTTGACCTCATGACTGTTTCTGCCCTTCGTCTATGACTTTAGTATTACAGTTGGTCTTCCTTGTCTGTACTTATTGTGGGTGTGAGATTTAATATCTCCTATTTATATTCTACTATATACCCACTATGATCATTGGATTTATCTTATACGTGAATACATATGATGAGGAATGCCTGTTTGTTAGGTAATTCCCACATGTATTCAGGCTGTCTAGCAGCCACAAATCATGCAGCTGCGTAGTCAAAAACTAAATCTCCGAGCACGCCAAAATACTCGGAGGACACCTGAGCATGCTCGGGAAAACCCGAGCAACGAGTATATTCGCTCATCGCTAAAAACAAACACAAAACTTCAAATCACTCCATCACTCCATTGAAAATAAAACAATAAAAAAGAAATACACATATTTGGTATCGCTGCATTCAGAATTGTCCAATCTATGAACACATAAAATAAATTAATCCCATCTGTAAACAGCATAATGAGAAAAAAAATCGAAACATGTGAATTGTTTTTTGACCGCCGCAACACTGCAATAAAGTGCAATAAGAAGCAGTCAAAACATTGTTTATACAAATGATAAACATCCACTAAAGGGGGCTTTACACATAGCGATATCACTAGCAATATCGCTAAAGCGTCACGATTTTGTGACGTTATAGCAATATCGCTATGTGTGATACTTACCTCCGACCGGCTCCCCCGCTGTCTGTCGCTGATCGCGCGAGATCGGCCGGGTCCATTTCTCGTTGGGTGCTTCCTGCTGGGCTTCCTGCTGGCACCGACGAGCGACGCGTGGACGCGGGCGAAGGACGTCAGGATCGCCGCGTCTGAAAGGTAAGTAATGACCGCCGAGCATTGCTACATCGCTAGTGAGATCTGCCTGTTTGGCAGCTCACTAGCGACCATTTAGCGATGCACCAGCGATCCTGACCGGATCATATCGTGGTCGGGATCGCTGGTGCATCGCTAAATGTAAAGGGGCCTTTAGGGGCGAAAAAAAATGAGAACTCACTCAGCCCCGTATCCCAAAAAATGAAAATGTTACAGGTCCGCACTGCTGTCCCTGTCAGTGATGGATCTGTTTGCACCGGTGAGTGCCACTATTTTCTGCTTTGTTTCGCACGCTTGATATGTTCAGGATTGATGCCGTATAGTACAGCAGCATGGTTTGCATGAGATACCCGGTCACTGTGACCTGGACTACAAGTAATTCATAAGCTGCGCCTGTGCCCACTCAGTTTTCCTTTTTACTATAATGCCATTTTTTGGCTTCTGTAATAACAGCAATGACAGTAATTTTCATCTAAATAATAGATATTTTTCTTTTGCACTCACCATTGGTAACCTTGCCCCTTTTTCTACTTTCCTTAATGTAAACCGTTCTGTTTACTCTGCCTATCTTTGCTTTACACCTAATGCCTCCTTATTAATGTAATCTGTCTTATTCATGCCACATTGAATTATATGTAATTTATCAACGACGCATCCAAACAAATTTCTCTCATTAAAATTAGTGGAGCATTTATAAAATAAATGCTGATAAGTGCTGAGATGGAAATTTAAACAATCACAGAGGTGATTCATAATGAATTACTTTTGCCCTTGGGAATGATAACTACATTCAACAAACAGACCCCTATCACCATAGGATGGAATTGACTCAGTACAAATAGTTTATTGAAGTTCAGAGGCCACTGCACCCTAAAACCCCCACTACACTTTAAACTAATGTCGGCCGACCATTCTGATATTGTCAGTTTCGGCCAACACTTATGTGTATGGGAACACTGGCCAACTGATTTTCAGTGGAGATGTCAATCAGGCATGTTGATTTTTGACTACCAGTCGCTTTGTTCTCCCGGAGATAAGCTGCCAGCAGAGATGTCTTTCGGTGGCTTTCTCATGAAGAATGCATGAGTGCTCAGCCAAACTATCAGTCCTAAGTATGAGTGGGAGAGTCAGCCAAGACACCTGTCAGGTGAACAATTGGGTCGCCCTCCCAGGGCTGTGGGGTATTGGGTACCGGGCCGGTATCAGTGGGATGTGTCACAATGGCAGTGACCCGGACCTTGGCCCTGGGCGCCCAAGTAATAGGAAGATGAATGGTGGAATGTAGTTAAATGAATAGTTTGTGACGCCACCTGTGGTGTTCGGCAAGGGAGGTGTTAAGCCGACGCTGCAGACAGATCCTCCAGGACAGATGGTGTGGTGCAGCAATGATATTATAGCCCTCCACAGGCAGGGCTGTTGTCCCAGGGCAGTGTAGGTGTGGAGACCCTTAGATGGTGTAGTGTCTGGCGCAGACAATGTAGCGGTGCCAGGCAGACGGACGCAGGAAGGAATGGAGGACACCAGGGCATGTAGTTCCAAAGCTTTACTCACAGTCTGTAGTGCCTGCTTCTGTGCCGTGTCCTCCGGGTCAGGGACTCAGTCAACCTCCAGGCAAGATGGAATGCTCCCTTCCACGCTCCGCCAACTTATGTGCCTTTTCTGAATGTCTCCTCTATAGCGCCTTTAAGTGTGAAGATCTCCTAGTACTGTGTTACACTGGAGTTCCTCCTGACAGATGTTCCCAAGAACTCTACTTGCACAGCAGACAGCTGTAGCCTGCTTCGGGGACTCTCTACTCCTAGTCCCGGCTCTCTATCTGTGTTGCTGTTGTGCCCTCAAGTCTTAGATGGGAGTAGTGCATTTACAGCCCACTACTCCACCGGTGTCTGCTGCAGAACCATTAGTGTCCATACAACCTCGGGGACCGGGCCCCGGCCTTGCGCTTAGAACTTCTAGGCAGGGTTCTTCCTCTAACCCATGTCCTCTGTGTTCCCTTTTACTCCTACGTTCCGTACTTGTCTTTTCCCTTCTATGGAAGCTCAGGCTTCGGTTCAATGTCCTTCTCCTTCTTTCCTTTCCCATGCCAGCTGGCTCAGATCACTGAGGCAGCTGCAGCACTCCTTCCTCCATCCCTCTTCCAGGGATCCCCACTATTCCCGAGTGGCTTGCTATCATCTACTCAACCACTGAACTCAACTGCACTTCAATCCTGGAACTGTCCCGCTCTTATATATACACTCACTGGCCACTTTATTAGGTACACCATGCTAGTAAGGGGTTGGACCCCCTTTTGCCTTCAGAACTGCCTCAATTCTTCGTGGCAGAGATTCAACAAGGTGCTGGAAGCATTCCTCAGAGATTTTGGACCATATTGACATGATGGCATCACACAGTTGGCGCAGATTTGTCGGCTGCACATCCCTGATGCGAATCTCCCGTTCCACCACATCCCAAAGATGCTCTATTGGATTGAGATCTGGTGACTGAGGAGGCCATTTGAGTACAGTAAACTCATTGTCATGTTCAAGAAACCAATCTGAGATGATTCGAGCTTTATGACATGGCGCATTTTCCTGCTGAAAGTAGCCATCAGATGTTGGGTACATTGTGGTCATAAAGGGATGGACATGGTCAGCAACAATACTCAGGTAGGCTGTGGCGTTGCAACGATGCTCAATTGGTACCAAGGGGCCCAAAGAGTGCCCAGAAAAAATTCCCCACACCATGACACCACCACCACCAGCCTGAACCGTTGATACAAGGCAGGATGGATCCATGCTTTCATGTTGTTTACGCCAAATTCTGACCCTACCATCCGAATGTCGCAGCAGAAATCGAGACTCATCAGACCAGGCAACGTTTTTCCAATCTTCTACTGTCCAATTTCGATGAGCTTGTGCAAATTGTAGCCTCAGTTTCCTGTTCTTAGCTGAGAGGAGTGGTACCCAGTGTGGTCTTCTGCTGCTGTAGCCCATCTGCCTCAAAGTTCGACGCACTGTGCGTTCAGAGATGCTCTTCTGCCTACCTTGGTTGTAACGGGTGGCAATTTGAGTCACTGTTGCCTTTCTATCAGCTCGAACCAGTCTGCCCATTCTCCTCTGACCTCTGGCATCAACATGGCATTTCCGGCCACAGAACTGCCGCTCACTGGATTTTTTTTCTTTTTCGGACCATTCTCTGTAAACCCTAGAGATGGTTGTGCGTGAAAATCCCAGTAGATCAGCAGTTTCTGAAATTCTCAGACCAGCCCTTCTGGCACCAACAATCATGCCACGTTCAAAGGCACTCAAATCACCTTTCTTCCCCATACTGATGCTCGGTTTGAACTGCAGGAGATTGTCTTGACCATGTCTACATGCCTAAATGCACTGAGTTGCCGCCATGTGATTGGCTGATTAGAAATTAAGTCTTAACACACAGTTGGACAGGTGTACCTAATAAAGTGGCCAGTGAGTGTATATTCTGAACTCCACCCACCTCCCAGCACGTCTAGTGCTCCAAGCAGGGAACCACCAAAGGTGCTCTGCTTCTCTCTAAGCAAGGAGCCGCAATGTGGTTTTGCTGAACTACTCTATTGTGTGGGGTGCGAGTGTTGGAGCGTGGTCAGGAGCCCCCAACTTACCTGGATAGTGGGGCACCACACCTTAGGAGAAGGTGCAGTACCTCTGTGGCGACTGAGCCTCAGGGGCACCACACAATCACTCTTGAGTATGAGTGGGAGAGTTAGCTGAGATATCTGTCAGCCAAACGATCACTCTTGAGTATGAGTGGGAGAGTCAGCCGATATATCTGTCAGACAAACAATCACTCTTGAGTATGAGTGGGAAAGTGAGCCGAGATATCTGTCAGCTGAACGATCACTCCTGAGTATGAGTGGGAGAGTCATCTTAGATAGCTGTCAGCCAAATGATCACTCTTTATTATGAGTGGGAGAGTCAGCCAAGATACCAGTCAGCTGAACAATCGCTCCTGAGTATGAGTGGGAGAGTCAGCCTAGATAGCTGTCAGCCAAATGATCACTGTTGTGTATGAGTGGGAGAGTCAGCCGAGATAGCTGTCAGCTGAACAATCACTCTTTATTATGAGTGGGAGAGTCAGCTGAGATAACTGTCAGCTGAACAATCACTCTTGATTATGAGTGGGAGAGTCAGCAGAGATGGCTGTCAGCTGAACGATCACTCCTGAGTATTAGTGGGAGAGTCAGCTGAGATGGCTGTCAGCTGAACGATCACTCCTGAGTATGAGTGGGAGAGTCAGCCGAGATAGCTGTCAGCCAAACGATCACTTCTGAGTATGAGTGGGAGAGTCAGCCTAGATAGATGTCAGATGAACAATCACTCTTGAGCATGAGTGGGAGAGTCAGCCGAGATGGCTGTCAGCCGAACGATAGGCCAAAGCATCTTTCAGTCACCAAACATCTGATGTATGTGGGAGCCTTTAGGGATCATATTAACTAAAGAAAATTAATGCTGTAATACTGTTACAACCTAACGTCTATGTCAAGTACTCCTGGGTGTCAGTTCTCAAGAGAAAGCATGAATTATACAGGTTGCACTTTTCTTGCCTGATTCTAATATTTTTACCAAGATAACAGAGATGCATGATAGTTCCTCAACCCAACCACTTGAAAAAGGCTTAAAATTTTGTACCAAAATAATAAAAGTTATCCCCTATCTATAGTTACTTACTGTCCCCTTGAGGTCCAATCACTGAAACCCCCAATGATGTCAGTACAAATTCTTGCACCCTCTTTTTTCAAACTTCATTCAGATAACAATTAACTCATGTCACCAACTCTGGCTTTCATAGTTTGCTGTGCTAATGCTGCGTGTTTTTCCGCGGCGGAATCGCATCATGGAAAAATACGCAGCATGCTCATTCTTTTTGCGGAATTGTGTGAATTCCGCACATATAGGAATACATTGTTCCTCTTACTTTTCGCATGTGGCTATGCCCACCATGCGCAAAGTAAGCGGAAAATGTGTGAATGGTACCCAGGGTCTGGAGGAGAGAAGATTGTCCTCAAGGCCCTAGGTACCATATCACTGTAAAAAATAGAATTAAAATAAAAAATCGTGATATTCTCACCTTCCAGCATCCCCCGCAGCATCCCCAGGCCTCAGCGATGCTCCCGCCAACTTCCGTTCCCAGCGATGCCTTGCGACAATGACCTGTGATGATGTAGCAGTCTCATGAGATGCTATGTCATCTGGGGTCATTGTCGCAAGGCATCGCTGGGAACGGGACTTGCCGGGAGCGTCGCTGAGGCCTGGGGACGCTGCGGGGGACGCCGGAAGGTGACATAACAAGATTTTTTATTCTTTTTTATTATTTTTAACATTATATATTTTTACTACTGATGCTGCATAGGCAGCCTCAATAGTAAAAAGTTGGTCACACTTGTCAAACACTACGTTTGACGAGTGTGACCAACCTGTCAGTTTTCCAAGCGATGCTACAGATCGCTTGGAAAATGCTAGTATTCTGCAAGCTAATTACGCTTCCAAAACGCTAGTTTTTCGCCGGAATTACGCATGCGGATTTCTCGCGTATTTATGTAGTATCATTGTTCAGAACATCAGAGGAAAAAAAAATCTTCTGCATATAATTCCAGTGCAAAGAACCCATGATGGTATGTTGGGCCTTTTTAATCTTGTATATAGATTTAATAACACATGTACTGATAAAATCCATTGCCCCTGCACCCGAGGACACCAGGTTACACAATGAAACATGTATGGGGAGGAAACACTATAACATAGTGATACTTGGCAATGCCATGAAAATTGTTAGATGTTAATGAGTTGATAACACATCTATTCTGTCTTGTCCTTCACTAGACAGTGACTAGTGAACATACAGTAAAACCGAGCATGCCCAAAACAGTCATTACTTCTATGCCAGTTTTATAATTTTTTTACATTTAAAATGTAATAAAACTTTACTAACTATATTAAAGAAGCACTCGCATCAAAGTTTTTATCCTCTTAATATATTGAAATCATTACAGTTGTGCTCAAAAGTTTACATACCCCAGCAGAATTTTTGTTTTCTTGGCCTTTTTTCAGAGAGTATGAATGATAACACCAAAACTTTTTCTCCACTCATGGTTAGTGGTTGGGTGAAGCCATTTATTGTCAAACTACTGTGTTTTCTCTTTTTAAATCATAATGACAACCCAAAGACATCCAAATGACCCTGATCAAAAGTTTACATACCCTGGTGATTTTGGCCTGATAACATGCACAGAAGTTGACACAAATGAGTTTGAATGGCTACTAATGGTAACATCCTCACCTGTGACCTGTTTGCTTGTAATCAGTGTGTGCATAAAAGCTGAGTGAGTTTCTGGGATCCAGACAGACTCTTGCATCTTTCATCCAGCCACTGACGTTTCTGGATTGTGAGTCATGGGGAAAGCAAAAGAATTGTCAACGAATCTACAGTTAAAGGTAGTTGAACTGTATAAAACAGGAAAGGGATACAAAAAGATATCCAAGGAATTGATAATGCCAGTTAGCAGCATTCAAGCTGTGATTAACAAAAGGAAAATCAGAGGCTCTGTAAAAACAAAACCACGGTCAGGTAGACCAACAAAGATGTCATCCACAACTGCCAGGAAAATTGTTTGGGATGCAAAGAAAAACCCACAAATAACATCAGCTGAAATACTTGACTCTATGATAACTAGCAGTGTGGCTGTTTCAAGATGCACAATAAGGAGGACTTTGAAGAAAAATGGGCTGCATGGTCGAGTCACCAGAAGAAAGCCATTACTGTGCAATTGCCACAAAGTATCTCACCTGCAATATGCAAAACAGCACAGAGACAAGCTTCAAAACTTCTGGAACAAGGTAATTTGGAGTGATGAGACCAAAATTGAACTTTTTGGCCACAACCAAAAACATTACATTTGGAGAGAGGTCAACAAGGCCTATGATGAAAGGAACACCATTCCTACTGTAAAGCACAGAGGTGGATCGCTGATGTTTTGGTGATGTGTGAGCTACAAAGGCACAGGAAACTTGGACAAAGTTGAAGGAAAACTGAATGCAGCATGTTATCAGCAAATACTGGAGGCAAATTTGCAATCATCAGCCTGGAAGCCCCACATGGGATGTACTTGGACGTTCCAAGATGACAACAATCCAAAACACAAGGCCAAGTTGACCTGTCATTGGCTACAGCAGAACAAAGTGAAGGTTCTGGAGTAGCCATCTCAGTCTCCTGACCTCAATGTCATTGAGCCACTCCGGGGAGATCTCAAGCGTGCAGTCCATGCTAGACAGCCCAGGAATTTACAGGAACTGGAGGCATTTTAGCAAGAAGAGTGGGCAGCTTTACCATCTGAGAAAATAAAGAATCTCATCCACAACTATCACAAAAGACTTCAAGCTGTCATTGATGTTAGAGAGGGCAATACATGGTATTAAGAAATAGGGTATGTAAACTTTTGATCAGAGTCATTTGGATATTTTGGCCTGTCATTATGATTTAAAAAGGGCAAACACAGTAGTTTGCCAACAAATGGCTTCACCCAACCACTAACCATGAGTAGAGAAAAAGTTTTAGTGTTTTCATTCATTTTCTATGAAAAAAAGGCCAAGAAAGCAAAAATTCTGCCGGGGTATGTAAACTTTTGAGCACAACTGTATATTATATAACACTGTGTACTTACAATTGCTCATTTTTCCTTTACACTCCACTAATTCATCTATTTTCTCCGCTCTATGTAGAAACAGGAAGTCTCTTGTCCATGCATTTATCATTCTCCTCTTCAACTCCTGATCCATCTGCTCTCTCCTCCCTCCTGCCAGGGACTTTTGCAGTGACTCATGACTCATGCAGGGAAAATTGACCTCCTGTTTCTACACAGAGCTTAGAATGATTCAGCTAGTCAGTTTTTAATCATGTACTGTCATAGACCTAATAGAAAAGAGAAGAATTAGCTGGATAGAAAGGCAACATGAGCAATTGTAGTACACAGTGCAATATATTAGGAGGATAAAAACTTTCATGAAAGTGCTTCTTTAAGAGGCATGTGACCCCTCAATAAATTGCCTCACCTCACTACTGAGGACCTTTTTTTTTTTTCAAAATTGGTGTATAACATGCCAGTTTTGATAAATTGCCCCCAAAATCTTTTCTGCCTTAGAAATCATATGCTGTAAATTAAGCAACTGGAACTGCTGTTCACAAACAAGATAACCGCTCTCACAATCATGTAAAAAAATACAATTTTATAGTTTTAAAGCAATTTTAGTGATTAAATGTAAAAAACACTTTTTTATATATAAATCCTAATACAAGTTAGTATGCAAAGTTAAAGTGATTTGAAAAAGAAATTGGAAATAAAGAGATTTATAAGATCTTGCACTCAGCGTATATTCCGGCAATAGACAACTAGTTGACCGAAAGTTTACACACCGGGGAAAAGTAAGATTTCAAGTGGAAAGCTGTAAGTGCTGCCTGTAGACCTCCAAACTGCAGCGTCTGTTCACAACAATATGAATTTCCAAGGCAATATCTATCTTTGCTCACATCATCGAGTACATCCTTTGAATGTGCCACAGAGGGATTAAACATATTAAAACCCAGTTATAAAAATCTGTATAAATAGGTGGCGCGGTGGCCAAGTTATTAATACATTACTCGTTTAACAATCCATGGCTCCCTTAATGTAATTTTAAGTTCAAGGGATGAGAAATAAATGTAAGCTTGAACTGTTCCAATTCTACAAGTAATTCTTCCCAAAATATTCACACTCCACACAAAGAGCATAAAAAAGATATATGACTTGATTATTTAGCATTAAAATTATGGGACGGCAATCAAAATGTGTCTTTGGTCGCTGTGCACTTGACAGTTGTAGTGTAATTAGAGGCTAAACAGCCATGTTACTAAATATATTCCGGAGTTACTTGGAAAATCTACTGCCATAAAGGCAATTTTATGGGTCAGGCAAATCACACAGCTGAGCTGTTTTATACCTGCTGGATGGTGATTTAGGATGGGAATTGAAACACGCAAATTTAATAGGCTCTCTGTAAGATGGAACGTAAGAAAGTCATCCCTCGGATACTGTCATCTTTAACGTAACGTTCCAGATATCCAATACTAAATATTCTATACGCTGGATGAAGATTGTATATCTGATATTTTATTCTAAGACTTTAATGCTTCTATTACTACTCATGAGGTCAATGTAATTCAAGATAAAAATACTCATAAAAAAATGAAGTATAAAGAATTGGTGCACCGCAGCGGGTAACTTGAAATTTTTGAGCACAATGCAAAATTTGTACCAGTCCTGCACCTACGCCACATGGTATTTAGAATATTGGTGTCTTTTTATGCAGAACGGCTTTGGATAGAGATAATCAAGTCGACTCATCACAAATCGACTTTGCTAAGAATTAACCAAGAGTTTGGGCAAATTCAAAATTTTTGACATTTGATTAGCAAATCCAGCAAAATGTTGGCCATCTGGTTGCCTTTTTTTTGTTGGATTCTTTTAAGGAATGGGAAAGCGATAAGGAAATAACACAGTGTACTCATATGTCCAGCTTAATGTTTGACCCTTTGACAATACCAAACCAACAGAGGATATGTTAAGTCTTGTTGACACCAGCAGATCATCAACTACTGATGGTGACTTCAAACTGGGATAAGACATGTAGCAAAGCTTTTTTTACATATATAGAGCAAAGTAAAGCAGCATTAGTATTGATTTCCTGGAGATTCTTCTTGAAGGGAAACTAGCTCTCTTAATATCATGCTTGAAAACCTCCCGAACTCCTACAAGAGTGTGCAAATATTCTGGGCACCCCTAAAACCTCCCAGAAAACAGAGCCTTTCGGCTATGTGCACACAATGTCATTTAGATGCTGGTGCATGCCCTCACTTGAGGGTCACTGGTTCTTCTGGTGATGAGGTCCAAGTAATGAAGACCCACGCAAGATGAATGAAAAACTGAAGAAGCACTGCAAAGAGTCATGGGAGGGCCTAGGAAAAGTGAATATACTGTGCTTTATTATTTTTTTTATCCCTTTCCTCCGATCCGTTTATTATGCTTCATGGAGAGACCTCAGCATAATAAATGGAAATTTTTCTATTTGGACTAATTTTATTTAGATCACAAAGAATCTGCCAGGCACTTCAAGTTAATCTGCCAAAACTGATTTCTGGAGATTCGCTCATCCATAGCTTGGGAATATGGCTGCTACTTTTTTCTACCGCTATATCTATACTTGGATTCCAATATCATTTTACTAATTAATATTTTTGATCAATGTGCCTCCATTAGACCAAAAGTGAACATTTTATAAAGAGCTTTCCAAAATTTGTATGAAGAACTTCCCAGGAGGCCCTATCAAGGCAGCCAAATGAAGCCCGCTTTATTACAGGCACACCCTCCTCACAACCTTCCGTGACCATTACATGCCACTATGATTGATCATTGAGTCTCTGTGTGAAGACAGCGGCATTACAGTGTAAAGCCTGTGAAATCTTCCAAGGGTATGTACACACAACATTTTCTTCAGGTGGAATCTTCTTGAAAAAGCACCGCAGAAGCACCCCATAAAATGAACATTTCAAGACATCATTGCAGTGCACATGTTCCATCTTAGGTCACTTCTTTTATCTGCTTCAACGCTCATTAACATTGAAGTGGTTAAAGGAAGTGACATGTTCATTCTTCATAAAGAAGAGAGAAGTGCAGTGGATCTCGGGTGCCGCCGAAGGTTACTACAGGC